>NC_072419.2:16442500-17067500 GCF_028858775.2 Pan troglodytes | reverse complement strand
GGACATCATGGATAATGATATTTTTAAAGGTATGTAAAAGCCACAAGCTGGTTACTCCTGCTCTCTGGTGAGCAGGGATCGGAGAAGGAGGCAAAGTAATGATGAGAGCTCAATGCAGCTTGTAAACCTCCACCACAAGCAGCACTTGGGTGGGATTGTTGAAACTTAGAACCAGGAGTGAATTTGGCATCTAGGCAAACCTCTTCACTTTCAGATGAGGAGGCTGAGGCTCAGTGAAGTCCAGCATCATGCGCTGCTAAGCCCCCGGCTACTGGCTTTCCTGACTGACCATTGTGAGAAGGAACACCGTCAAGTATTTCCTGACTTGTCAAAGGCTCACGATAATACAAGGATGATAGAAAATAAAAGCTGAGGCTTTAAGATGGGTGTGAAGGTTCAGCCTTGTGTTAACTGCCACACCTACTTCAGGTGCTCAGGCCATCCTTCACAACCAGTCAGGTTAAAATCCCTGATTACTGAAATAGTCACTTTAACTTCTTCTTCTTCTTCTCTTTTTTAATATATAGAAATCCTTCCCCCAAAACAAAGAGGTATAAAATGTCTGGTTTAAATAATACAGTAGCATATGAAGTTTATGAATGTGTCAGTTTCTGAAGGAAAAAAAAAGTGGGTTGCATATGTGTCTGTCATTGGGAATACAATTGTTTTTCAAGGATTAAATACTCAACATTTTTTTCCCACTAATAGAAATGAAAGCTGGAAAGAGCTAATATTTCTTATAGCAGCAGCAGCTACTTGCAATTAAATAGTAGAAAGTTTTGTTGTACCTCTTTCTTCTGTTCAGAAAACCAGCTTGTATCTTTGTTTGAACCTTGTGGCAAGATATGAAGATCCACGAGGACAGCAAAATTCCCACACTGAAAGACATTAATGGCAGAGTCAGTGTCTGTGCGGCTCATGCCCAGCAAACAATGAGAGAAAATCTCACAAATTCCTATGTGGTTGCTCATGATGAAATGGCAACAAAGTTCACTACTAGACAGAACTTTTAATAAAGAACATGGTTACAGGTCATAATCTACTACTTTCCCTAAGTTTAACATTTACAGTGGAAATGCTAAGGAGAGATGCAATGTTAATCAAGACAGGAAAGACAAAATATCTGTCTCTGGGCTGCACCTTGAAAGGGGATGTCCAAGCATCCCGGCAGTAGTTGGAAGACGTGAAGCATCGAGAGAAGTTAAATAGGTCAGTACTAGGTAGGCTCCACAAAAGAATGATTCCATGCACAGCCAGGGGAATTCTTTCTTCTAAGCAGCAAATAACAGATATAAGATACTGCATTTTCAGACGGACAAAAGGATTGGCTAGGACGGTACACTTTGGAATTGAAATGGGAACATGGAAGAATGAGAAATAAGCAAGAAGATAAAGATACATACTGAATGCTAGTTAACAAAACAAAACAAAATTCATTAAAGTATGCTACAAAACTGTACAAAGCCTGACTCTGTTCTTATTCTATAGGCTAGCGCTGTCCAGCACTTTAGAAAATAATGGAAATATTCTATATATATGCTGTTCAATAAGATAGCCATATGTGGCCGTACGTGGCCATATGTGGCTGCTGAGCACTTAAAATGTGGCTATTGTAACTGATAAGCTAAATGTTTAATAAAATTTAAATTAAATTTAAGTAGCTACATGTAGCTAGTGGTTCCATACTGGATAGCACAGTTACAGACCCTGTGAAAAGTTGTTGCCTTATAAATCCTCACATATGAGTGAAGTAATTTCTGAGAATCACAAGATAACTGTGAACAAACTAATTTGGTAAGGAATGGGACATCGAGGTTGGCGATGGTCTGAGAGACCCAGAGATTCGGTTTATGAGACTCAGAGGTTCAGTTTTTTCACTTCCTTGGCTGGACAGTTTTGTTTTTTTTTTAAATTCTGTCCTATATATCAACAGTGAAAGGAAAGTAGTTTCAACAAATGGTTAGACCATCAGATGTAAATATAAAGTGAAACTTGACACCTACCTCACGCTATATACAAAATTTAATTTGAGATGGATCACACACCTAGACAAAAAAGCCAAAACTATCTTCCTGATCTTTGGAATAGGAAAAGATTTCTTAGGATCCAGAAAGCACCAAATATTGAGAAAAATAGTTGTAAAATTGTTAAATTTTCAAAATTAAAAATTTCTGTTAACGAAAAAAGCTCCATTAATAAAATAAATAGGTATGTTACAGACTGGGAGAAATGTATTTATGTATTCAAAAATACATGTATCTGGTAAAAAGGACTGGTACCCAAAATATGTAAAGAAGTCCTACAAACTGATATTTAAAAAAAAAAGCAAAACAAAAAACCTGAGTTTGAACAGACACTTCACAAATAGGATAAATGAATGGCTAATAAGAAAATGAAAAAAGTATTCAATATCATTAGTCATCAGGCAAATTAAAACTAAAACCGCCAAGAGATACAACTACAATACCCACCAGAATGACTACAATTAAAAAGACTGACATAACATGAAATGTTGGTAAGGATATGGAGCAACCCAGACTCTCATACTTTCCCAGTGGAAATGTAAGATGGTCTAACCACTCTGGCAAATGGGTTTGTCAGTTTCCTGTAGTTAAACGTACATTTACTTATCAACTGAGCCAATGATTCCCTCCCCAGGTGTTTACTCAAGAGAGATGAAGTATATGTGCACTCAAAGACTTGTATGCAAATATTCATGGAAGTTTTATTTATAATAACCCAACGTGAAGACAACCCAAAAGTCTACAACAAGAGAACAAATTGTGCTATATTCATGCAATGGAACACTACTCACCACACTACCGATAAACTCAACATGTATTCATCTCAAAAACATTAGGTTGAGCAAAAGAAACCAGACCAAAATAACACATACTGTATGGTTCCATCTAATATATAATTCTAAAACAGCAAAATCAACGTGTGATGAAAGGAATCAAAACAGTAATTTCCCAGGGGGGTAAAAAACTGGGTGAGAACTGTCACAAAGGAACTTTGTATGTGATAAGACTATTCTGTATCTTGATGGGGTATGTTATGTACACACTGCAATCAGTTCCTTTCACTATATTTAAATTATATATCAATAATAAACAATTTTTAAACACTGTGTAAAATGCACTCATACTTGTTGGCAGTTATTGAAAATGTAGGTATTACGTCCCTGAAAATGTGTGGGAGACCCAAATGAAGTTTACCGGGTAATAAACTGTGAAGCACGTTGAAAGATGGTTTCCTATGATGTAAAAGAGTGCACTTTAGTGTGTTACAGTTTAGTGTGTTGCAACCAGCATTTTATTTTAATGAAAGAGAACTGAAGATAATATTAGAATGCAATACAAAATATCAGTGTGTCATATGGTAAGATCAAGAATTGTTTTGTGAAATGTAAGTAAGTGTGTACTCAGTTATGATGGAAAGCCTATTTCTTATTGTGGGTTGTAATAAAAAATGTTTGAAAACCACTCAAATATACTGTTAAAGTTCTTCTCAACTGTTGGTTACAGAATTTAACCTTTAAGGAGTATGCTGCCACCAGGTGGAGGTCGCATGCCACCAACTACAGGATCTTAGCCACGGAATATTAACCTTTCCTGTGCCATGGACTTATTTAGCCAACTGTGAAGCTGATGAAAGTTGCTCAGAATAATATTTTTAAATGCATGAAACACAACACATAGGATTAACAAGAAAACCAATTACACTGAAGTACAGTTATCTTAACGAAAGAAAAATTTGAGACATAGGAATGTATGTCCTTGTTTATTAAGGCATTGGGTCTTGTCACATAGTGATGGATAGTGATGGATCTAGTACTACTACAAATCTGAAGTGGTGATAAGCATAAATGATATCTTCATTATCTGCAACAACCTTAATGTAATATGAAAAGAGCTATAATTTCTAATGGTGACAAATATTGCTAATATTATTCATATTTTTATTATGAATCCTACGTTCATAATAAAAAGGAAAACTAAATTTACTAGAACTTGATCACAATAAAGACGTAACTTTTTCCCATGCAAGTTCACTGGCCTCTGAATTCAATCACAGGCCCATTGAAGTTCCAAGGATTCTGGAATAAAAGCCCTTCCAAAGCGGTAAAATATGTCTCAACACATTTTATTGCAGGTTCCTACAGGTGCTCTTTCCTGATTTTTTAATCTAAACCAAGTTCACTGCTACCTTTTCATTAGCAAAACTAATTGTTTTTTTTTCTTGTAACCCTCCTACCACCGCAAAACTAATTCTTTAAAAAAAAAGGGGGGGTGGGGGGAGGGGAATCTTAAGCTTAAGCAACTTGAATTGATACTGTAACAGCAGCTTGCTGAAGAATTAACCTAATAGTAAGGTCCAATTTGGTATTTTTCTCACCATTTTGTGACTTTGATCACAAATAACCTAGTCTAAGTTTGAAAATAAACAGATTGAGTAGAATGTCTCTTTTTAGAAAAATAAATTGTCAAATCTTACTGTGGTGAGCAGACTTTCCTGGGGTTTCTGGAAGCCTCCACTGTTTGGCAGGCAGTCCCCTCCCCCGCAGGGGGCTCTCCCTCTGCAGCCTGCAGTTCTGAGCTCTCTCAACTCCCTCCCACACTAGGCAGAGGTATTCTGCCTTTCCAAAGTTCCCTGCTCTCAAAGCTTTGCTTCTTGTCTCTCATGAGAAAACAGAAGTGAAAAAAAAAAAAAAAGAAAAGAAAGCTTCTTACACTGCCAGCAGCACAGCCTCCCTTTCTCCTCCCCCTAATTAGGAGAAGGTTATTTCTAGTCTCAGAAGATCAACTCTCCAGCTTTCTCCTGAGAGAAGCAACATGGTAACCATCACTTCTTTCTCAGCCCAGAACTGGTCACTCTGCAGAGGCCAAGCCACCTCTTGAGCAACCATCAGGCTGCTAGGAATAGCTTCACATTGCATGCACTGGGCTGCGAGTCCCCCAGCCAGGGTCTGGTCTGGCTTCTATCCCCTCCACCCAGAGGATTCAGCCAACAACAGGGGTGTCACCCCCAACTCCTCCCTTCCCCTAACCCTCCAGAATCAGTCACGCATCTTGTCCATTTTAATTTTTTAGAGCGTTCTCACACACACTTCTCTCTTGCTCTGCTGCTCCTATCTTCTCCCACTTGGAAGATTACAGTCACTTCTGTCGGTGTCCTGGATGAACCCTCAATGCATATCTGGGAAATCTCTAACCTATAAATCGGATCAGTCCACTCCTGTTGCAGCTCAGAGCAGCAACTCACAAGCCTCTAATGAGGCCCATGTCTTTGTCTCCTGCACCTGACTTTTTCATCCTTGGCTTACATTACAACTTGCCTCGCTGCTTCCATGCTTGTTGAGATCCTATGCATCCTCGAACCCTAGCAGGAGTGTGGTCAACTCTGTGAAGCTATTCTGAACAGTTTCTCTTTCCCTGCTCTGGACCAGCCCATTCTTCATGTGATTATTTATTTCTACATTAAGTGACTGGTCCATGTAGGGCCCCCATCCTAGGCTATAAGCCATGGAGACAGGTCTATACCTCTGCCAACCTTGTATCCCCAGTGACCAACACACTACCAGCCCTCAGTGAATACTTAATATTTAATGAAAGGAAGACAAATGAAAAAAACAGATGACAGAACAAGTTAGCCCCAAGAATTGGGCAAATCACAGCCTTGTCTGCAAAGGGAGAGCTCTAAGCCCTTTCCAGGGACCAAGCCGTTACTATTCGGCCCAGTGCACTGATACATCATAGAACAACTTCCTCTCTCCCTATTCTGGAGTAGCGACAACTCTGCCATCAGCAACAACAAGCAGTCATTTTTCATATTTCGTGAAATGGGAATACAAGAATCTTAGGATTACTTCACTGGAAACTCACTGCCAACTGAACGTGTTGGTTATTTTTCCTATCTCTTTCCTAAGAATTCCAGAGGTGCAACTCACACTATTTCCAAGTCCTCAGAGGTGGGAGGTCTTGTCTTCTGTGTTTACATTAAATATAAGAATAAAGGTGAAAATATTAACATTTCTCACCCACAAAGCCATCTCTGGAGCAGACTCAGAACTCTTAAGAGATGTAGAAAGGTCCCCACATTCTCTCATGCACTCATTGATCATATGAAACACCTGCTGAGTTTCACAGGGGCACTAGCCAGGCCCTGAGAGAGGGAGGGGCAGCAGCTGGGCACTGTGGCATGTGTGACCATGGCACATACCCAAGGACCAGAGGGAGTGGAGTGACAGCTCTGCCTGAGGAAGGTGAGGGAAGGGAAGGTGGTGTCGCAGTCAAGTACTGAGGAACAGGGAAAGGAGTGCAGAAGGAAAAATGAATAACACCCCATGCAGAGAAAGAGCTCGCGTGCTTTGGAGACGGAAAAGAGTCTCAATGCAGAAACACAGGGCATTGCTGGCAGATGGGGCCAATAGGGCAGGAAGGCTCAGGCCACAGAGGGGCCCTGGACAGGCTGAGGAGGCTGGTGGGCTGGAGGGCTCTCTTGGGTAGGAGTGTGGAGCATGGGCGGGCAAGGGGAAATCACCGGAGCCAGGCAGACAGGTTCAAAGCCACTGCAGGAACCCAAATAAGAGATCAAGCAAGGTGATCTCGAGGTGAAGGGGAAGGGGCACATTTGAGGGACACTCAGAAGACAGAAGTAAGAGGATGTGGTTGGGTGTGAGGGAGAGGAAGGACAAGGGTGAGGCCCAAGGCATGTGGTCCGTTTCTACCACGCCCACCGGGTTTCCAGAGGCAGCTTACATACATGGGTCTGTCGCTGAGAAGCCACACAAATCATCATTGGCATTTTACACCTACCTGGCATTGAGGGTATAAGGCAGCTTCAAGTAACGAGGCAAAGATTAAAAATGGGGAGAATAAGTAAAGGCAAACAAGGGTAAAAACATATGAAACCGATGATAGGCCTGCACGAAATTCCCACCATAGTCCCAAGTCTCTGCAACATCTGGCTCTGAGATTCCTAGGTACAAATGTGAAAAATACAGCGCAAATCAGAGTCAAGAAGATGAGAAGGAATCCATGCTGAGGATAACTGAATCATTTCTGATACTACAGCTAGAAAGAGTTTCTCCTAAAGGCCTCCTCAGAAGACATGGAAATTTTCTTCCTGGAGTGTGAATTTTACAAAAAAGTTCTAGAAAACATATTAAATATTTTCATATTACCACAAACTGCATATATCTTACAATGTAAAATTTTATAGTGATGTGATTTTTAAACAATCACAGTTTAAAATATTGATTGCCATTTACAGAGCACCTATGTTCCAGGCACTGTGCTAAGTTTTACTCAGACCATTCAATTAAATCCTTGCCACTCTGGGTGAAGGAGCACAATGATTATTCGCATTTCGTAGATAAGGAAGCTGAATTTGGGAAGGTCTAGTCCAAGATTACACAGGCAGTGAGTGCCAGACCCAGGAATCAAATCCAGATCTGAGAGACTCCACATTGCCAGACATTACTCTGAGGAAATTTAACCCCTGTGGAAGGCTACTCAGGACACACTTCCAGCCTCATGTGGGAGCATGTTTAGGCTGTCTAGCCTGGAACCCACTCCCCTTTATTTGGGAGCTGGCCCCTATCCCCTCTAGGTGAGCAATGGCAGCCAAGTGTGCCCTAAAACAGCCTATGCCTTAGTGCCTGGTGACTGCACCAGGGATTCTCAACAGGGTCCCACAGCTCCTTTCCCTGGGCAGCCTGATTCCATGTCTGATTCCATTCCAACACAGATACGGAGAGCTCACTGTAGGGCCCCATGCCACTGTAGGGCCCCATGCTGAAACACAAGTGCAGTGAGGCAGTGAAAGCCTCACTGTAGAAAGAACGAGGTGGGAGGGGTGGTTAGGGAGAAGAAAAGGTGAAGAAGGGAAAGAAAAGAATGCAGCAGAGGATGACAGCAATAAACCCTGCAAGAGGTGGGGTAGAGCTGTGAGGGTAGAAGAGAAGTCTCCTAACATTAAGAATCCCTATCCAGAGAGTTAAAAGCTGAAGAAAAGTCAATGCAAGTGTGTTGTCAATTGAATTCCCTTGGCCAGTTACTCACCTGAAATACTGGCCCAGGAAATCCAAACTTGTAGTTTACATATAAGAAAGGGAACCAGCATACCTTTTGGATGGCATACTCAGTAAACTAGCAGACAGGTCAGGAGATGGGAGAATAAAGAGTCATTCTGTTGGAATATGCTATATATTTAGTCCAGTTGCAAAAATCTACTAATGGTGAACAAGTTGGCAATAACAATAGTTAAGATTCATGGAGCACTTGTGTGCCAGACTTGGTGTCAAGCCCTTTCTGTACATTATTGCATTTAATTGTCGTGACAACTCAAAAAGCAGAAAGTATTACCCCTTGGTGTTCTGGAAACACTGAGAAATTTAAAAGCACTCTTTCTCTTTTAGGAGATCGCTGGTGATCATGACTGGGTTTTGTTTGGTGCAGTGCCTTGCCAACCTGGCAATACTTGTCAGGTGGGGTACAAGGAACACTCCATAATCTCAGTAACAGAATTAGACACAGCCTGAATATGAGATCATAACACACAAAGAAGGCCTGGAGAGGCCGGGTGTGGTGGCTCACACCTGTAATCCCAGCACTCTGTGAGGCCAAGGCGGGAGGATCACAAGGTCAGGAGATTGAGACCATCCTGGCTAACATGGTGAAACCCCGTCTCTACTAAAAATACAAAAAAATTAGCCAGGCCTGGTGGCGGGCGCCTGTAGTCCCAGCTACTCGGGAGGCTGAGGCAGGAGAATGGCATGAACCCGGGAGGCGGAGCTTGCAGTGAGCCGAGATCATGCCACTGCACTCCAGCCTGGGCGACAGAGCGAGACTCCGTTTCAGAAAAAAAAAAAGAAGCCCTGGAGAAAGCCCTTTGATGACTAATAGGAGAATGTCCTGGTGCAGGAAGTCCAAAGACCATGAATCTCTTCTAATGATGCCCCAGTTTAGGAGGGGTTGAACCACCTCCTTTCTCTACTGTCAGTTTCCCTATATACAAAATGAGTGGACTGAACTAAATTGCCTTCAAGGTGCCTTCCCTTTAAGATCTCATCTCCTGGTCATTTTGGTTTGCAACCATTTACTTGGATTCTACCTGCACACATAGTGTCTGTCCTCCTGTGGAGGTTATAAAAGAGTCACACTGAGACTAGCACCTCATACTGTCCTCTGTCAGTCCACTATGGGCCATCCACCAGGTGGCCTTTGTGGAGGAGCTGCCTTCTGTTACCTTTGGGTTGTCAATGTCTAGTACAAAGTCAAAACAAATGACTTTGACAGCACACAGATGGTCGTGAAGAGTGTTTGTTAAATGAAAACATGTATCAGTGATGAAAATTAAGTGGCTGGCTTGTTCTCTCTCTAGGAGGGATTACCTCCCTCTTACCTGCACCCTGAATGCAGGAAAAAAAACACTGCAGAATCAAGCTAATGGTTTACAACTAAGGTTGCCCCAGGTATGCACAGAATACTGTCACTCGTGAATCGGAATGGCTATTTCCCCACTTTCCAGTCAATCAGGCAGAACAAGATGCAAGTACAAAGCCCTGGTTGACAATGTGAATCCAGACCAATTAAAGGAAACTTCCTTGGTTGCAAATGGATGACTAGTTCTTTAAGCTTGAGTTTTTCGGGTTAAAGGGATGCTTGGGAGGGTGGGACTTGTCTGAGGTGAAAAGGACTCAGGAGGGGAGGGAGCTCCTGTCTCCTGTTCAGTGTCTGTTGTGGGACCTCTGACTACAGGTCAAGGATGTGTAACTTCCCAGTCACTTGTTTTCCACAACAGATTTATTACTATGGTTGGGGAAGGATTCTACAAAGATAAAGAGTAAAACACAAAGGAAAGGGAAAGAAAGATGAGGGAAAAGCAGAACAAATGACTTTGACAGCAGCTTCTAAAAGGAGGAGAAAATCAAATAAGAGGCTGTGATGTCCTTCAGTAAATCATCTCTGGTATCCTACTGAGAAAGAGTTTGGTGTTTTGACCCAGAGTGCTGTAGGGTGGCTCACAGTCTCCCTGGGTAAGATTTGAGACGGGAGGCAAAGTACTGCGTGGAATAAAGCAATGGTCAACCATGTTATTATGAAGGGCTGCTTAAATTTAACATATGCCCCTGGGACCCTGGGGTAGAATTCCAGGCTGAATCACAAACTCTCAAAGCCATCACTGCATGAAGAATACATTTGGGAATAGGCTCTCTGGGGGTCCCTTCGAAAGATGAGAACTGATTTCATTTCTTTAGACCCTCCCTAATGGTTTTCAGGACATGATTATTTCAAGTATAAACCTGCAGGTACCTTCCCTCAGTTGACTGGTCAGTGGCATAGACACAGCAGGTGTGGCAATGAGTAAAACAGTGGCTTGGTTCAGCACAGACCTGACTTCAAATCCTAGCCCTGAGCCTCAGTGGCTCTGAGACACAGGTTAAGTTCCTCCAACGTAAAATGGAGATAGCAATGAAAACTACATCATGGTTTTATTTTGAGGATGACATGAGACAATGTGGGCATGAGGCTTCTGCACCATGCCAGCCATACAAAGGGCTCAAGGAAGAAATATTGGCTGCTTTTCTCTTTTTTTTCTCCAAAGGTAGAATTTGTCTTAAATTCCAAAGACTTTCAAATGAATTCTGAACTGTTAGTTCCATAAGATTTACAGATAGGTAGGGCAGAGGTTTCCACCTATTCCTATTAAGAGCCAATAAATGCCTCATAATTCTTCTGCACGGTTTTACTCCGGCCACACACTGCTTCTACGAAAAAGAGCAGATGGCTTGTAATCACACCACATTACAAGTAAAACTATGAACTCTCCTCTTACATATTTCTGCAAGAGAGCACATGAAATGAAAAGACAACCTGACAGAAACTGTAATGTACTCGTCCGTAAGGCCCCTGACTTGAGAGGGTGCAAAGTGGCTGGGAAACAAGCATCACTCATATTTAGTGACATTTATGCTGGTCAGGAGCATGTTCTGGATCAATTATGGCATCTATAATCTGAAACAGGAGTATGGGAAACAACAGGAATATCAGCACCCACAAATTTTGTCCACTACTTGATCTAACATGTGTGATCATGAGGCATTGGAATGTGGCTTTGATTTTAAACTAAGAATTAACGTGTTAGAAAATATTCTTTAATATTTGTGAAGAATCCTGACATGAAAGAAAAGCTTTTCAGTTTATGAGTTAGAGGAATTTATGACAAACTACATATGAGTCAAAGAAAACCCCTGTAAATATTCCCCTAGAGATCAACATCTAGGTTGGCAGATTGTTCTAAAGGGTGGCCAGTTTTGGAGGGAGATTTCTTGAAGCAGGAAGGAAGAGGAAAGACAGGTAGCATAATTTTCCTACCTCTGTGGGTGGAACCAAAGTGTCTTTGATAAATACTTTGGGGATTCTGGATGACTTAGAGGAATTCAGTTTATTTGTTTATAGGTAAAATAATTTAAGGAATCCCCCCCACAGTGGTAATTTTTCCCTGGAATCTTCTCATTTACTTTCTAATATAACAAAGGACTTGCCAGATAAAGCTATGACAGGTACTCTCTGCTCAATCCAGCTGTCATTTAATTTCTTCTGGGGTATTAGCATTGTATGAGTACTGCTTTGTTTTTTGTTTTTTAATGTACAGCTGTGTCACAGAATGAGTACTGTGTATCAAGGGGGCTACACATTTACTCTTTTAAAGCGGGCGTCAACTTTGACAGGCCAAAGATAGGGCTAAGTGTGACCTTTACAGGACACAAAACAGCATTGAAGTATGTGGCTGCAAACTAAAACACAACCTCAGAATGAGGAGTTTCTACTATTTCAGGGCTCAGGGTTACCAGAACCTTGGAGAGCCCCAACAAAGTCAAGTGCTAGGCCTGTTTGTACCCTTGGCCACACTTACCATCCTGGCTCTGCTAGTTCAGGAAAGCTCTCTGTGTGTACGACCTTAGGGATATTTACCCACTAGAGCCTCAAGCCTAAACTACCAGTTCTCAGAGTACCAGCAGCCGGTTCCCAGAGTACCAGCAGCCGATTCCCAGAGTACCAGCAGCCACAGCATCTCCTGAAGCTGATTTGATGTGCAAATTCTTGGATCCTACTCAGACCTACTCAATCAGCAATTACAGAGAGGGGCCCAGGATCCGGTGTTTTAACAAGCCCTCCAGGTGATTCTGGCACATGCTGAAGTTTAAGAGCCCCTGCTACAGGCCCCCTTGTATCCTGGAAGAATACTCATAGCATTCTCTGTAGAACACAGGAACTTTTTTTGAGGTTACAATAGAACGGAAGAAAAAAATACCTGATGAAGTTTCACCATGTAATACAACAGGAAATATATTCACCAGAATATATTTCAACTGTAAAACTCACAAGTAAAAAAATCACCATTTTATCATAAATACAAGAAAATAGTTACTTTAGTGTAAATTATGATTTTCTTTAAAAAGAAAAAAAAAAGGCTGAGCATGGTGGCTCACGCCTGTAATCCCAGTACCTTGGAAGGCCAAGGCGGACAGATTGCTTGAGTCCAGGAGTTTGAGTCTAGCCTAGGCAACATGCCAGAACCCCATCTCTACTAAAAATACAAAAAATTAGCCAGGAATGGTGGTGCGCGCCTGTAGTCCCAGCTACTCAGGAGGCTGAGGTGGGAGAATCATCTGAGCCTGGGAAGTCGAGGCTGCAGTGAGCCAAGATTGTGCCACTGCACTCCAGCCTTGGCAACTGGAGTGGACACCCTGTCACAAACAAACAAACATTCTCCAGAGGTGAATGTGATGTGTAGCCAGGGTGAGAGCTACAGATAAAACAGTGCCTTGCTGAGCATCTTCAAAATTCACCTCTGAATTAGGATGATAAAGATGATGAAAATCCAAAGGGAAAAAGAGATCTACCTGCTGGATGAAGGGAGAGCCTTAGGAAGAAACAGAAAGGAAAGGCCAGAAATGAAAAGAAAGGGGGCTGTAAACTCCAAACAATTAAGGAACAGATATAACTGCATTTAAATTCTTTAATGAGTTAGATGACTGGGCTCAGAGGAATCCATCCCAGGGCACCAGAGCCTGGCTCAACCACCGGGATGAGGAGGAGCACAAGAGTTACCTAGAGAACCTAGAGAGACAGAAATGATGCTGCACTTTTCAAAAAGGAGAGAAAGATGGATTTTACAGCTATACATTTCATCCATAACAGACTACTAAGGGAGAGCCTGAAGAAAACCCCAATTATGAAAAACTAACCTCATTTTCTTCTTTGACAATATTCTTAGCTGCCATGACTGGTGAAGGCAGTTGACAAAGCACACGTGAACCTCAGCCAGAATCAAATGAAGTTCCTCATGACATCCTTTTATTCACATTACTCCACTAAAACAGCTTCTGTCACGGTTACCAATGATCTGCATGTCACCAAGCCCAATGGTCAGTTCATGATCCTCATACTACTCTACCTCAGCACCATCTAACAAAGTGGTTCTTTCACTTCCTGCTTTCCTTGATTTCTTGGGACACCAGAAGTCAGCTTTGCTCGTTCTCCTCCCTCCTCACTGGCCACACTTTCTCAGTCTCCTTTGCTGGCTTGTCCCATCACTTTGGCCTCTCAACACTAGAGAGTCCAGGGCTCAGTCCTTAGACCTCTCCTTGCCTCCATCTGCACTTTCATCAGTCTCAAGGTTTCAGACACTGGGCAGTTTACATGCTGAGAGCTCCTAGTCTTTTTGCTGTAGCCTAGACCTCCCTCTCGCCTCCACAGGCATACATCCAATTGCCTACTGTGCATCTCCACTTGGGTGTCAAATAGACGTCTACAACTTAACAGGTTCAAAACCAAACTATTAATGTTTACCCTCAAACATGGTAACTAATTGTAACTCCATTCTTCCAGTTCAGGTCAAAAACGTTGGAGTCATTTTTGATGCCTCTGTTTCTCCCATATTACACATCCAATCTATTAACAAACCCTAACAGTTCTACCTTCAAAAGGGCCTGGCACATGGTAGGAGCTCAATAAATATTAATGAAATGAATCTATGAACAAATGAGTCCTAGTGAATAAAACAACAGAAAAATAGAAGTGGATGAAATGACAGGTGGGTTCATAACCAGTTAAACAGCCATAACCACAGGACCCATTAATGGCCAAACAGCAACCTGGATGGGGATGGTGAACAACTTTTTCCTCGACCCTGGTCTTGGTCTGCATTTCCAGCACTGGAATGGATGAATATATAGGGGACATACCCACAAAATAGGTGGATGTCACTGCAAAGAAGGGGACAGTGCATATCTGGGGTAGCAAAAACTGGATCTGGGAAACAAAACAAAACTCTAAAACTGGACCTCTGTGATTCAGAGGGAATCTAACTAGAGAGAATTAAACTAGGATATATGTAAGGGTCATATAACATTTGGCTCCAAAAAACTAACAGCCCAAGTGGAGGCATTCTTAGTCAAGAGTAAGTGCTGTGAGCAGGCAGCAGAGTGCCATCGCTATAAATGATGTTAATTTCATCTTAGGCTGCCTTAACAGCAGTGGCCGGGAAAAGTGACAGGATGAGGCTTTATGCATTTAGTGCTCAATTACTCTCAATATTGAAATTGAGACAAACTATCACATACCCAAATGAGAGTGATCAGGATAACAGCAACACTTAAAATCATGTCATGAGCATCAGCTGAAGAAAGTAAAATGATTAACCTAAAAAAGAATAGCCAGGATAATATAATATTAACAGGGCTTTTAAAGGTGGAAGAATAATCCTTAGTTCTCTAGGGCCTTAAGGGATAGAGAACCAGATGAAGCAGAGAAACCATAAGGAGACAGGTACTGGCTCCACCTAAGGAAGACGATCAGACCAGCAGGACTTTTCAAACAGGAAGTGATCTGCCGCAGGGGGTGTGCACTGGCCACTCAACCCAGGGGAGAAAACTCTATTGACACAAAGCCCATTAAAATGGGCAACTGAATAAATATTGCACTGTTATCATAGGCCACTGGTCTCCCTGTGAGGAGTGAGGAAAACTACACAGGAAAGGATTGACTGCTGGCTTGTTGCATTGGACTGATTTAGTTACTTCAACCATCCAATGCACCACTGGCTTCCTGGTTTTTTGTTTGTTTAGTTTACACCTAAAAATGTGGGCTTATAGACCCCAAAAATCTGAGTACTTGACCTTTTAGTGACTTTAACATGCAAAGCATGGGCTTTAGAGTCATACAGATACATATGTGTGCAAACACTGGCTGCCCCCTTTACTGGCCACAGAGCCAGGGCCAAGTTTCTCAGCCTCTCTGAATCTTAATCCCTTTATCTGTACAATGGGGACAATAATCCCTGCCCTCCCAGAGATGTTATGATTAAATTCAAAAAGAAAACAGACTGCAGTGTCCACAAACAGGAATTAACTAATTGAGAGTAGTTAACAAACATCATTCTCAGTCTCAGCATCTTATTTAACAAGGGTGACAAAATTGACCACTGCTGTCCAATAACATTCTGTGATGATGCACATGTTCTATATCTACAATGTCTAATACCTTAGCCTCAAGCCACATGTGGCTACTGAATATCTGAAATGAGGCTGGTGTGAATTTTAAATTTTATTTCTAATTAAATTGGTTAATAAGCAGTTAATTTATTAACTTAAACAGCTACATATAAACTAGTCACTGCCACATTGGACAGCCTAGACACTTCCTTAAAGTGACTCCTGGTTCAGAAATCCTGGTTCTATTATTTTAGTGAGAGACTAAAACCACAAAGGGCAAGCAACATCGGGAACCTCATAATAGGAAGTGCCCAGTGATGCAAGGGGAATCCCATCCTGCAGGGAATTCCAGAAGGCTCCTAAGGACCACATGTGAGGGAATGATAGGGACTAACCTGGGAAATTTCTTTGAACTTTACCAAAGAAGGTGCTGATCCAATAGAATTGTTTTATTTTAAAGGTGTTTTCCTTGTAAATAGAAAATGAAGCAATAAAAACTGTTACTGACAAAGGATTAAGAAGTTTGTTTCCCTTTACCTTTCACCCTCACTCAGCTTTATCAAATGAGAAAACAAAATTCAAAATTCATTCAATGCAAAATAATCCCTTAGTTTTGCTGAGAATGAACCTTAAACTTTGGCACTGAATTTCCCTCACTATTCTGCTCTGCTTCAGAACTCAGGAAACAATCCCATGACTACTTTCATCACAGAGAATTTCTACAGAATGAGTAAGAGTTCAAAGGGAATCTTCAACCAATTCATGCCTAAGGCAGGAAATTGAAATGGGACAGAATATGTTAGACAAACACAGGCGAGGTCTGCTGGTGAGAGCCGAGTTTTTCTTCCTCTGACCCATTTTTAGAGAACTACAAAGAGGAATAAAGGGAGGTCGTTAATTGGTCACAGGACTTATGTAGAGCCACCTCTACTTTCCTTTTCTAGTTGACTGCTGGGAATAACACCCTCTTCAAGGAATGCTCAAAGGGGAAACATGCTGGGACAGGAGACCACTGATGAAATGGCTTCAGAAGCCGAAGATCATTAATTAAGAATATTTAGAGTGAGGTTGAAAGCTTGGCTGAAAAGAGTGGGAGGGACAAGTCTGTATCAGCTGCTACCTACACATTAGCAATTAAGCCTTATAAAGGCTCTCAGTGGAAGTTACATTTCCCAGGCATCCTCCTCGGATAAGTGAAGAGCCTCCTGAGCCAAATGAACACTGAAGACCACAGCATTGACTTCAGAGTAATACTGCCAGCATCCACTATTACACACCCTTGATTCTCAGGATTCGATGTCTTCAAAACACCACTACCCACTGCCTGACACAGTGTTTCTCAAACTTGGGCGAGCAGCAGATTCACCAGGAGGGCTTGTTAAAAACACACATTGATTAGCTTTGTGCTCGGCTAGGTATTAAAAAAACAAAAAGAAGAAAGAAAGAGAAAGAAAGAAAGGGAGGGAGGGAAGGAAGGAAGGAAGGAGAGAAGGAAGGAAGGAAAGAAAGAAGGAAGGAAGGAAGGAAGGAGGGAAGGAAGGAAGGAAAGGAAGGAAGGAAGGAGAGAAAAGAAAGAAAAGAAAGAAAACAAAAAGAAACACAAATTGCTAAAGCTCAGCCCCACGGTGAGACTTAAACCTGGGGTGAGGCTGAGAATGTGCGTTACTAACAGACTCCCAGGTGATGCTGATGCTGCTGGTCTAGAGACCACACTTTGAGATTCACTGGCCTAGAAGAGTGGTTTGCAACCCTGGCAGCACCTCAGAATCACCTGGGGAGCTTTTAAAATAATAACTATGTCCAAATTCTACGCCAATGAAATCAAATCAGACTCTCGGGGTGGGGCCTGAGTATCAGTATATTTTAAAATCTCCCTACCTGATTCTAATGCGCTGGCTGGGTTGAGACCCACTGCTGAGATGATTACCTTCAACTATTTAAATTTGGAGACTACATATACTCTGAACAGTTTAATAATTATTCCTTGTTTTAAGTAAATTCCATAACTTTCACACTCATAAAATGAAAAAGAGAAGCAGAAAACTACCTTGTTTTTCCTTACACATTAGAGATAGGGAGGCAGATCCTGGTGTCTGCTTGATTCCACCTGCCCTCACTGGTGATGGTCACTTTCTTCTTTTTTTTTTTTAACAAACCAAAATATAATGAGCTTCTTTGCACCTGCAAATGTCACCCTCCACTCCAATTCTGCTATTTAGACAGGATTCCCTACAGATTTACTAATTAGAGCAACTCACGCTTTGTGAACACTGATAAATCTTCTAATCCCTTTAAAATATGGTAGGTAAAAAGTGATACATTTTCATGACAATCTTACAACTATTTGAGGAGCAGGTAATATTTCCAAAACACTCAAATTCTTCTAATGTTTCTTCCTTCAGTCTCTTTTCTATCCTCCTTGAATGCCTTTTTTTCCTTCTAAATCAGATTCTACTTTTCCTTCATCTATCATCTGCCTGCCTGTACCCTTCCTTCATCACCTCTGCCTTAATGTGACAAGTGTAAACTTTACAATTAGTTATTCTTATGAAATAAAGTTTTATGGTGCCTGTTCCTAATTTAACAAACAAGGGAACTGAGTATTTTTATTTGGTGAGATAAAAAGACACTAAATTATTTTTGGTATGTGCCTCTTGATTAACTCTGCCTTGGGCATTAGTCCTCAACAGGAAACTTATTCCCCACCCTTAATTCCTTAAATTAAGAAACCTTCAGGCTGCAATCCACTGTGTGCCATGAATCAGCACCTATTGGTGAAATGTGACAATACAGTTTACCTCAAAATAATACAGCCAAAGAAGGTCTGGTGCGGTGGCTCACACCTGTAATTCCAGCACTTTGGGAGGCCATGGCAGGTGGATCACTTGAGGTCAGGAGTTCGAGACCAGCCTGGCCAACATGATGAAACCACATCTCTATTAAAAATACAAAAAATTAGCAGGGCATGGTGACATGCACATGTAGTCCCAGCTATTCGGGAGCCTGAGGCAGGAGAATCGCTTGAACCAGGAGGCAGAGGTTGCAGTGAGCCAAGATGGCACCACTGCACTCCAGCCTGGGCGACAGAGTGAGACTCTGTCTCAAAAAAAAAAAAAAAAAATGAAGGGCTTTATCAATAAGAATCTAGAACTGTAATTTTAGATTCTTAATCAGGAGGTGATTTTGCTCCCTTCCTCCCTGTGTACAATGTCTGGAAACATTTAGGACTGTCACAGCTGGCATCTAATGGGTAGACTCCAGGAATACTGCTGAACACCCTATACTGCACAGGCCAGCTCCCACCGCAAGGCATCATCTGGTCTATAATGTCATTAGTGCCAAAGTAGAGAAACCCTGGTCTAAAAGCTTCTGCATGGAGCCAGCTGACTTAGCCCTGGAGAATTTGTAGGGATCGAAGGCCAAGAGGAGGAAGAAAAAGAGGTACAAATGGCCCTGGGTCAAAGAGGTACTACAAAATGCTCAGCCAAAGAGTGTGGATGCTGCTCATCCTCCCAGCTGCCCGCAACAACAAAGAAAGGGTCCTCTTAGTCTTTACCTTGCCAGAAGTTGTCAATGACTGCTTTCTTCATGGGATTAGGGTTTAATTTGGTCACAGAAAGAATTCTATTCCATGATTCATCACCTGGCCAGCTGACAAACTACCCCAGCTCTATAAAGCATTCTTATATCACTGTTAGCTTTTAACAGGGCCTAAATCAATGAAAGAAGGGATGGAGGCAGGGAGAAAGGAATTAAAAAATAAATTCAGGAATTGTGAACAGACAACATCTAAAAAATAGGCTATCTCATTACTTTTGTCAAAATCTAAATGATCTTTCTCTTGAGAGACCTTGTTACCTAACCATTTTTATTTTGGGTAATTTGCATGGGGCATTTGCATAAGGGTAAAACTTAAAGATTCTTCTCATGTATTATTAATGTCATAAGGAGATCATGATATTAGATGTATTTCTTGTTGCTATTCAATTCCTAGAAAAATTACATGAATCAACTGAACTGTAAATATCAAACTGATCCAGCATAAAAAGATCAACATCATGTCTTTAGATCCTAATAATCCAAACGAGTATGGTAGCTAGCTTTTATCTGTGATACTCTTTGGGCCAAACTGCAACCTAATGGATTACTTAAGAATCTAAATTTTAAAAAGAGTTATAGTAAGGAAGTACATGCCTCACGAAACAGTGTTTCCTTTGTAAGTATTCATTACGGGTTCCATTAAACACAAAGCCCACTTAGTTGACTGGAGTATTTACCTTCTTCCCAGTTGGGGAGGGAAAGGGAGGTGCCAACCAAAGATTGGTCACAAAAAATTAAGCACTGGGTAGGGCAACAAGGACTGCCCTTAAAGTAGTTCCTGCATAAACTGCCATAGTAGCCCCATATTTTCATTGCCCCCTCCCAACACAGTGCGTTATTTCAGCATATTCTCAAGTTTTACCATGTAACATAAACTCATCTCTAAATTATAAATTGTGTAAATATGTCACCAAGAAATGCTAAAATGCTGCTATTGAATATGAATTGTTTATCCCAGGCCTCTAATGTTCTATGCCCTAAGCTTCAGAGATATTAGATACTAAAATTTGATTAAAACCATATTCCTTGCATTTGCTGCCATTATCAATGATGCAAATTCACACATGTGTTAGCTAATGAAGCAGCCAGACAGGGTTTCACAGGCAGAGAAATGGCTGAAAGAAATCTTTTTTGCCAAACAGAAAGTGGCCCAACTGTGGGAAATGATATGGATACCCAAGGTAGTCCTCAAAGCCAAAACTGTAAATAAGGTTAGACCCTCACATGGTTCCATGGTCTGAGTATACATTACAACATTTTAAACCAAACATTCATTTCATTGTAGGGATTTATGCCAGCTGGCATAGCACAGTTGACCAAAGTGAAAATCGAGCTTGAGTTTTCCTTCCTTGTAAAACTCAGTACATTTGTAGCATTAGCCCCTTACCAGAAGAGGGCAACGGTGGCCAGGCTGGCATTATTCACAAAGAATAAAGTTACCTGCAGCCAAGGTAATGTTTGCCAAGGGAGCCAGACCTTAGGAAACTGCCTGCAGAACTGCTGGCTTCTGAGTGTCACACGTGCAAAGAAACAAGGCTCTCTGCCTTTCCTTTTCCTTGGATGAACTAACAGGCGACTGAAAGATCAAACCGTTGCAATATTTCTAATTGATGATACAGAAGCACTGCTCACTGCAACCAACTCACCATATTTATTTAATCCTTTTTTTTTTTTTTTTTAAAGAGACAAGGTCTTGCTATGTTGTTCAGGCTGTCCTCAAATTCCTGGGCTCAAGCGATCCTCCTGCCTCAGCCTCCCAAAATGCTGCCATTACAGGCATAGGCCATCAGCGCCCAGCCCTATTCACCACATTTTAAAGTTATCCTCTCTCCTGTCCATACTAGCTATAAAACTTGTCACATTCCAAAAAACAAGAAGGTGTGTTAAAGATCTCTAACTGGAGAACTATTATGTAAATAGTATACAAGAAGTTTGCAAATTATAGATACCGTAAGAGCCATTCTACATTCAGGTTCAAGTTCACCCACAGTGCCCTGACTTTTCGGACTCCCTTGGTGGAGTCTCCGGCGCTCATTTCTGCTTACTTTTCTCCCTCACTAGTGTTTCCAGGCTCATCTTTCTAAACAGTGTGTCTCTAGTTCAGGGTCTTCAGGCTTTCTCAAAACAAAGCATTCTCCAAAATCCTTACCCCTTTGAAAGCATTTGATCTGCTATGCAAATTTACTCAATATTTGCTTTTTAAACACATTCATCTCTAGTGAAGGAAAGAACTTGTTTTTAGTTAATAAAATTCAGGCCTATGTGAGTAGTGAACACCTGGGTGGAGGGGTGAGGATGGAGCATGAATGTGCATGCAACACAGGTAGTTACATTATTCTCTCCTGGTTTGGGAATTCATGAGACTAAGGATGAAACCTCTTAAGTTCATACCTTGACTCTTACCCTAGACAAAACTACATGTTCTTGGGCCGGGCGCAGTAGCTCACGCCTGTAATCCCAGTACTTTGGGAGGCCGAGGAGGTGGATCACCTGAGCTCAGGAGTTCGAGATCAGCCTGGCCAACATGGCGAAACCCCATCTCTACTAAAAATACAAAAATTAGCTGGGCATGGTGGCACGCACCTGTAATCCCAGCTACTTGGAAGGCTGAGGCAGGAGAATTGCTTGAACCCAGGAGGCGGAGGTTTCAGTGAGCCAAAATCACACCACTACACTCCAGCTTGGGCAACAGAGCAAGACTCTGTCTCAAAAAAACAAACAAAACCTGCACGTTCTTTCCAAACCTGCTCCCTCCTCCTGTTTTGACTCAGCCAGTGGCACTAGGACTTATCCAATTCTGAGACCTCAACACTTCCCTTCCTCAGCAGCCATTTGCAATTCATCACTTCTAACCCCTTCCATGCCTCCAGGCCAAGCCATCACCTGCTCCGGCCTGGCCTTCTGCAACCGTCTTCCCTGGTCTCTCTCCTGCAACAACTCACTTTCAAGCTATTACCAGTCTGTTGCCAGAGCGATCATGCCATGCCCTGCCTCCACACCCCAAACCTCATCCCAGCTAAAAACCTTTGGAGGGGCCTTCCATTCCTCTCAGAATAAAGACTAAAATCCTAGGAAGCTGGTAAGAGGTTGACCATATCCCGGTACACCCAAGTCAGTTGCATTTTACGCCTTTCTATCCAGGCGTAATTATTAATAGCTCCCCCTTCTGCTCTAAAAATTATCTTGATTTTCATAACAACCTATGTGGTCTCATTTCATGGTAACCTATGTGGTCTCCTACAAGTACATGATAACCTACAAGTCTCTGTGAGGTCTGGCCCCTGCCAGCTTCTCCAGCACCATGCCAACCCACTGTCCCCTGTGCTCTGCTCCAGCCCTGCTGGCCTCTGTTCATGCACTCGTTTTTAATTTATTGAGCATACCCCAGACGCCAGCCCTGCGCCAGGAGCTGAACACGGAGCAGGACAAAGCAGAAAGGACCTTGGCTCTGCTGGAAGGAGCTCCCCATTCCTTCTTCTACCCCACCTTCCCCTAGGCTCAGGCTTGACTCGAGGCTCCTTCTTTACGGAAACCTTCTAAGGCTCCAGACCAGGGCAACTCACCCTTTATCTTGCAGGCAGCATCATGTACCTCTTTTTGAAACAATGATTCAAGATTGCAATTTTTCCTGCTTCTGTGTGATTGATCTGACTGCCAGCTTCCTCCAAGAGACAATAAAGTCTGCAATTTAGTTATTGATGATTGACACCCTAATGCTTACCAATGCCTAGCCCACAGAAGGTGCTCAATAAGTATATTGCAGAAAGAAAGGAAGGAGGCAGGGAATACATGCTCACTCCCCGACTCAGGGCCAACACTCCTTCCTGGGTCCCAGTGCAGTTCTAATGGTGCCCAGGGCCTTACAAATCCTCTCATAACCTTGGCTTCTGCCCTGTTTACCCCTACCCACAAGGCACAAAGTTGGTTCAAGGGGGCTCTGGCAGAAGTGACCCACCACCCTCACCCTGCCTCGGCTGAGACAAAACTCTGTGCTCCACATGCAGACTCTCCCTCCCAGCAAAAGGCTGGAGGAAGATCTGGGAACTCATAACCAAAGGAAAAAGGGAGGGCAATGTGAAAATCAGACAACACAAAATTAATGGTGAAAATTTTTTAAAAAATAAGAGACGGCTAGGTGCAGTGGCTCATACCTATAATCCTAGCACTTTGGGAGGCTGAGGCAGGAGGACCACTTGAAGCCAGGAGTTCAAGACCAGCCTGGGTAACATGACAAAACCCCATCTCTACCAAAAATACAAAAATTAGTCAGGCAGTGTGGCATGTGCCTATAGTCCCAGCTACTCTGGAGGCTGAGGTGGGAGGATGGCTTGAGCTCGGGAGGTGGAGCTTGCAGTGAGCTAAAATCATGCCATTGCATTTCAGCCTGGGTGACAGAGCCAGACCCTGCCTCAAAAAAAAAAAAAAAAAGGCCAAGAATGGTGGCTCACACCTGTAATCCAAGCACTTTGGGAGGCTGAGGCAGGCGGATCACCTGCGGTCAGGAGTTTGAGACCAGCCTCACCAACATGGTAAAACCCCGCCTCTACTAAAAATTCAAAAATTATGTATTTTTGTACATAAAGGTGTGGTGGCACATGCCTGTAATCCCAGCTACTTGAGAGGCTGATGCAGGAGAATCACTTGAGCCCGAGGAGGTGGAGGTTGCAGTGAGCCACGATCATGCCACTGCACTGCAGCCTGGGTGACAGAGCAAGACTCTGTTTCAAGAACAACAACAAAAAGATGTTTCATATAAGATGATCACACCATCGAGAAGACATGAGTTGCAAATTTTCATGCACTGAACAACCTTCTTCCCACCAGAGTGATTTACCTTAAACTTCTTTTCATTTCAAAGTGGATCTCTGTTTTATTTGCACAAATACAAGGCTCATTCATATGAGAGTTTTCCCAAGAGGTTTTGAAATACTGAAGTTTCTCCTTCTTGACACAAAAATATTGCTTGTGGGCCAGGCGTGGTGGCTCACCCCTGCAATCCCAGCACTTCGGGAGGCCAAGGCAGGCAAATCACGAGGTCAGGAGTTTGAGACCAGCTTAGCCAACATGGTGAAACCCCATCTGTACTAAAAATAAAAATAATTAGCTGGGCGTAGTGGCAGACATCTGTAATCTCAGTTACTTGGGAGGCTGAGGCAGGAGAATTGCTTGAACCCGGGAGGCAGAGGTTACAGTGAGCCGAGATCACGCTACTGCACTCCAGCCCGGGTGACAGAGTGAGACTATTTCAAAAAAAAAAAAAAAAATTGCTTGTGGCTTATAAAAGTCCATTTTTTTTCTTCAGCTTTTCTATTCAGTATGAATTAAAATCTCATAGTCCGAATTTCAGCTTGGGGATATGCACCCATCTTGGAGAGGGGCACTAAAAGAATACGAACCCCTATTTAAGACACTGGTTATTTTCACTACAATATGTCACCAGGGGGCCTCAGGTGAAGTGAGGACTAGAGATGGGTTGTGTTTTTATGAAATCGTCCACATGACAACACCCTGCTGCATGTGGCTGCACTATGTCCCAATCAAGGGTAAGCCAACAGGAAAGGGTACTACAATCAGGTCCTTCCCATCAGGAGGGATCCTTCCCTCCTTCATGTCACCTTCCCAGACAGAGGGCCCTTTGATGCACCAACCTAGTGAGGGTGCGGATACTAATTTCTTTTAATTGACAAATAATTGTGTATATTTATGGGGCACAGTGTGATGTTGTATGTATACACTGTGGAATGATTCCAAGCCAATGAACATATCCATCCCCTCCCATACTTATGATTTCTTGGTGGTGACATCAATCTTTTGATTAGTTCTTTTGAATTCAATAAACTAAATATAGATGAAAGTTCTTATATTTTCCCATACCACCGTGGATCATTTAATCTCTGCCCCCATCTTGGCACATGTACCCAACTATGGAGACCACTCCAGTCAATGACGAGATAGCTGATGACTCAGATGAGGCCCACAGTGAAAAAGGCAAATTCCTGCTGGCAGTTGCAAACCAATGTCAGGGATGTGATGTCAGAAACGTATGCTGGAGTTATAGGGGATGAAGCAGGGCATGTGTAGTGATGGAGAATAAAAGCTATAAAGAAATGAAAACTATCCTGAGAATCCAACAGCATACATGTGCAGGGAAAAGACTGCAAAACTTGCTCCTCTGATACACCATGTTTGCTTCTGTCTCAAAGGCTTGGTACCTGCTGTTCTCTCTGCTAGAACCACTTCCTCCAGACGCTAGGAGGTGTCTCTCTCTTTTCACTCAGAGTTCACCTTGAAAGTTCAAGTCTCTCTGACCATCCTATTTAAGCAGGAACCACCTCCAGTCACTAGCCACCAAGTTACCATCTTTTATTTTCTTTGTCACACGTCTCGGTATCTGAAATTGTCTTGTTTCTTTCTTTGTGCAGTGTCTGTCTAACCCCTGACTGAAATGCCATCTCCATGAGACCAAGGACTTTGTCGGTCTTATTCAAAATTGGGTCCCCACAGCTGAGAACCATTCCTGGCACATGGGAAATAAGGAATAAACATTTATTGAACAGGTACAATTTTTAAAAACAGCAAAGAGAAACACAAGAGTCACAGAAGACTGAGCTCACTTCTTTCAGGCCATGTCAGATCAAGGAGGCAAAGACAAATAAGACCATAGAGGACATATAATAGATAATGTTGGTCCACAAGATATACCTCAAACCCTATGCAATGAAAGCAGAGAATATACCATGTTTCCAATCATTCATGAAACTGTATCTGTCCATCTACATTTTTAATCTCCCAAATGAACTTCCCTGTCAAGTCACGGCAGGTAGGAGGTGGGGTGAGGGTCTGATCCCACAGCAAGACTTAACAGCTGAGATGGGTGGGGAGAAGTGGGCATGTGACGATCCCAGAAGAGGAGTCAATGCTGCAAGCTTGGCAGCGGCCTGGTATCTGTCTACTAGGCCCATCCATCTTCATGTCACATTGCTCAGTGGACTATCCATGTGCAGTCTAAACTGGGAGATATGATATAACCTAGTTAGCACAGGAATAAATCTAAATATGTTCGTAAAGCTGAGGACTTCACAAAAATATGCTCCTTACACCACTGAGGTACCCTCTGTAAGAAATATCTCATGTATACAATATGATAAAGTATGTTAATCAGGGTTCAGCATTTATGCTTTTTTTGTAGAATCCAGCTACGAAGTTGGTTTTTTGGAAGAGTCTTGGTAATTTTTTTTTTTCTACCTTAGAGTCACTTTAAAATCCCTTTTTAAAGATTTGTTTCAATAGCAAAATTAATTTTCTTTTTATAATCAAATCAATTTTTAAAGCAAGATGGAAAAAGGCTTACAGTCTCTATACTAAAGCCTATGCTCATGCCATAAATAATTTATAGCAAGATGGTTGCTTCTCAGTGGCAGGCTCAAATTCCCATTTTAATCAAAACTGATTTTGCAATCTATTTCTCAATTTACGTGTGGTCAGGGAGCTTCTCACCAAGTGAGCACGCAGACTCCACGGAAATGTGCACTTTTCCCAAACTCCTAACAAATCGGGACATCGTTAACCACTGGTAATCATTTTCTTCTACCCTCTGATGCTCTTAACTTCATCAAAGGTTAACGTCATGGCAGTAGCTTCAGAGGGAACTCAAAAGCTGAAAGCCGCAAAACACCAATGGAACTATATTCACTGATATTTCCAAATGTGTAAACAGACCTCACAAAGAAAAAGCTCAAAGATTCACTGGATTATCTAAACGTACAAACTCATACCAGAAACACAAAGAATAACCAACAAATGAAAGGACCAGCCAGTGTATTACTGTGCTTCAAATCTCCAACCAGTACGTCTGAGACTGCACCGCCTTACTCTGGGGCAGGCAGCACAGGCAAGCCTTCTTACACGATTGTTTCCCAAAACAGTCTAAATTCCCTTAAACAGTAGGTAGGCAGAGTGTCAGCCTGTTCACAATATGGATTCCCAAAACTTTTGGGAACCACCATTCTCTGTGTCTGAGTGCTGGCTCGGCAGTTGAGACTTCAACAGAGAGAACTAGAATCTTCACGCTGCCAACCCTGCTGGTCTGCTCCCAACTTTTGCTCCATAGATGGAACCTCTGTAGACTGCATATGGTCTTGGACTTCTTCATTAGCAGAGAAATGAAACTATTTCCAAACTGAGGGCAGAGATTCAAAATGCTTCCCAAACTCATGAAATTCTCCTGGCACTGAGAACTCTGTTCATTTTGGCTTGAGGTGGTTTATATTCAGGTGGACTAGAATTGAAAAGAACATTTTCTATGATAGCAATTATGGGAGAGGGTCCTTGAACCTTCAATGATTTTGGTGTTCCTCCTTTCTTAGAGATATGGAATTCTAACAAAAGTAGGATTAAAAAAAAAAAGAAGAAGAAGAATGTCAGCAATCAGAATCACTTTTTTTGTTTTTTGTTTTTTTGAGATGGAGTCTCACTCGGTCACCCAGACTGGAGTGCAGTGGTACAATCTCGGCTCACTGCAACCTCTACCTCCTGGGTTCAAGCAATTCTCCTGCCTCAGCCTCCCAAGTAGCTGAGATTACAGGCACCTGCCACCATGCCCAGCTAATTTTTTTGTATTTTTAGTAGAGATGCGGTTTCACCCTGTTGGCCAGGCTAATTTCGGACTCCTGACCGCAAGTGATCCACCCGCCTCGGCCTCCCAAAGTGCTAGGATTACAGGGGTGAGCCACCGCGCCTGGCCCAGAATCACTTTTTAAAATGCCATTTATTTTATCTTGTTTTATCATTAGCCACAAGGCTAATGAACGTAAGATTACATTATAAAAATTAAATGTCTCATGTTAGCATGACAGGAAAATCAATCTACTTACTCCTCCTAAAAACAGGACTTTTAAATAAGTTAAAGCAGTAAGCAAAATCTGAATCTACTTTTTAGTCTTTAGACATCATCCTAAATTTATTATTATAAAAAATAGAGAATATGGAAAGCAAACAGAAACAGAAACCCATCTGAACAATTCACTGACGTATCACTACCTTTCTTTCCTTGTACAGATTAAAATAAAATAATACACAAATATTGTCATGTGTTTAAGTCACGTGCATAAAGGAAAGCTCAGGGAATATCAACTTTGAGCTAGGCTGTGTTTGGTTACATAGTTTGTGGGTATCTGAAATGTCTGCATCTATGTTCAGAAGAAAAATCCCGAATTACAAAAACATCTAATGTGACAACACAGGTATGTTGAGCCCAGGGAAATATGACCAGTGGGGCAAACACTGGCCAGCCACTCTGGTTGGGTGTGGATCTTCACATGGGTATCAAAGATTTTTCTCTTCTGAGTCTTCAGGCTGGGGCTGACAAGTCTAGGCCCTCCTCTGTTGGCCTGGTACATAAGGAGACAGGTCTGGGGTTTACTCCAAAGAGCTAGTCTGATATAATGACAACACATTCCTAGGAATTTTTTTTTAAAAGAAAAGAAAAGAAAATTCCAAGAATATGGCAAGGCCAGTGAAGCTTAACTTCCACAAGCCTTTTTACTCCTAAGTAAAATTATTTTCTTCTTCATAAGTGTTAGTTGTTGCTTTTGTTATTACTCATGAGTATCAGATAAAGGAAAGGGAAAATGGGCAGGAGGATGAAAGACTGTGAAAGGTGCAAATCCCATGTGAATGATTCAGCCTTACCAGGAAAATTAATTACATTTCAAAAATGATGATATTTATCAAACTAATGTTTGATAAATGGACCCACAGAAGGTCCATTTAAGCATTGTTTTTTCCTATTGCTTTGATGCTTTCTTGTTTTCATATAATTTCAAATTTCAGAAAAGTTGCAAGAATAGCGCAAAGTTAGAAAACTTTTGAATTAAATTCTAAGAGCTTAAAACCATTTTTTAATTAACTACAAAAGTTAAAAATAAAACAAACTACTCTTACCTGACAAATGGTTACACAACAGCCATAATGATCAATTACTTAGGAAAGGTGGAACCACCAGGCCTGTCAACATTTTTTAAAAAAATTGAAACACGCAAGACAGAGGATGACATTTGTGACCCGCTCCCAGGAGTGCACAGATAAGACAGGCTGGGGGTTATGTGTAATTACAGAGGCACCAGCTGTCCCTCTGCACATTTCTTTCCCAAATGAAAAAGCAGGATGGAATGCAAATGAAAAGGAGTAATTATATTAATGAATAATCTTAAATGTGCGTCAATCTTTTTTTGGAAAGAAATCACTGACAAACTTAGGTACTATATTAGCAATCACAATTTATCCAAAACATACTGCACTGTGAAGAAACCATGGATTAGAACCTCTAACAGAGATGATAATTTTGGATCCCAAATTATTCTTCCTTATTAGATGAATCCAAGAGAGCTTTGTAAGAATACCCCAGAGAAATAATTTTGAGTGTAGTCAAGTACCCTGAAACAAATGAAAGCAATAAAACATCTCTAAAGGCTGAAGACTACCTTCCATTTCCCTTATACCTTATAAAAACATCTTCCTTGGGGACAGGATGGAGTAAATTTTTACAGAAAGAAGTAAAGGGGCTCATATTGAATACACTGAGAGGATTCTGTAGAGAGTTTAATCTTTGTATCATAAAGCCACTTTGCATCCAAAAGCCTGCTTGAAACACCTCTAGTTGGTAAATCATGAAACATGCCTTCTGACTAGTCCCCTCTGCACCTTCCACATGTGTCTAACATTCCTGCCAGAGTTGTTCTTCGTATTTTTAACTCCTTATTTCTATGGCTATTCAAGGATGTATTTAAATAATAAGTTAGGACCCTCATGGGCGAGCTGGCTTTTCTGGCAGAACTGTGAGCTCTTTGAGGGGCAGTATTTTGTTTTTATAGCTTTTATAGAGCCAGCGCCTAGCATAGGGCCTAGTTTATGGCATGTTTATCTGTTAAGTGAACAAATGAACCAGCAAAATACTGATGGTATGTGATCATTACAGCCAGAAGATGATATATCTTTTGATTATCAACATACAACACATATCTCAATGGGTACCTTGCTTTGGTTGCACCTGTGAATAGCCAATGCATTCCCATCTGGGTAACAGAAGGAGATCCTGTCTCTCTCTGTCTCTCTCTTTTTTGGGATGGGGTCTCTGTCACTCAGGCTGGAATGCAGTGGTGCGATCTTGGCTCACTGCAACCTCTGCCTCCCAGCCTCAAGCAGTCCTCCCATCTCAGCCTCCCAAGTAGATGGGACCACAGACACATGCCACAACACCCAGCTAATTTTTTGTATTTTCGGTAGAGACAAGATTTTACCACATTGCCCAGGCTGGTCTCAAATTCCTGAGTTCAAGTGATCCACCCACCTCAGCCTCCCAAAGTGCTGGGATTACAGGCATGAGCCACCGTGCCCAGCCTGAGACCCTGTCTCTTAAAGAGAGAGAGAGAGAGGAGAGAATAGATTTCTGTTGTTTTAAACCACTTGGTTTGTGGTAATTTGTTATGTCATCCATATGAAACAAATACAGAAGCCTACTAAAAACACAGCAGTTCAAAAACAATTTGATGGAGACAACACCTGAGTGGCAATCTTGAGGACATATTTCAGACAAATACCAGCACGTGTCAGAAACACTACTAAATTTTATTTGTTAATGAATTATATCCTAGCTCATCCCAAAAAGGATCATGACAGCTGACAAACCCAAACCCAACGATTCTCATACACCTGCCTAAAAACTGACTTTTCATGCTTTGCTAAACCAAAGTTGAGCAAGAGCTAAATTATAATTGAGAAAGAGCATGATTTCCAGAGTGGGAACCATTCTCTTTCTCAACTATAATTTTTCACCTCAATAGACATCTAGATTGATGACTAGGCTTTTACCAAGTAGAATATTGGGGAAGAACCCTGAAGTCTATGGGAAGAGTGTGAACAAATGCAGAGGCGTGAAAGCGCAATGTGATGTGCGCATGAAGGAAGGAGGGTATGATGGGGGAAGGTGAGACCAGAAATGCAGGCTAGAACAAAGAGATCAGCTGACAGGCCAGTGATGAGCAGGGAGAGGACTCCATGGAGAAGCGGGGCCCTTCTGCTGCTCAGCTCCAAGAATGCCGGCAGCAAGGCATTTATCAGGAGACCCCCAAGTCCTTACCCCATATCCACATTCCTTCTCAGAAAGTTACTAGAATTGTGTTCCACCGAAAAAGGAGTAAGTCAAGACAGTGGAAGGTGTGAGAAAAGGAGAATCTAACACAGAAGAGAGGTGAAGGTAAACAGAAAATGACGTCGGTGCACTGAGCCTTGAATGCAGTTGGTCCAGAAAGCAACAGAATGACATCTCCAGGAAGACACGAAGAAATGTGCTGGTCCATTACCTGATGGATTTGATTGTGGGAAAATATTTCTTGGAAGGACTTTATAACTCATTTGAATAATTCTGGAGGAAAATAGTGATAGAAACAAAGAAAACCATTAACACCCCCTAATCCGCCAAAAAAGAGGCAACTCTAAATTCCAGGAAAAACAAACCATTATAACAATGAGAAAACGTATTCATGGTATATAGTTCAGCTAAGCAGTAAAAATACTTATATAATTATAATAATATAAACATTAAATACAGATTTAACTCAACATTGTAATACAACTATGGAAGGGAAAGAGGGGAAGCTTCTATGTGAGCAGATGGAAAGCAAGAGGTATGAGTGCTAAATTTCCATGTAGAGAAAGGTCAATATATAACATCAAAATTGGCAAATCAAATTACTGTATAAACAGGTAAAAAGAGGTGTCTTCTGGAGTACAGGATTTGGAAATAGGAAGAACTGAAGGCAGGGGTCTGCTACTTTTTCTTAAAATCCTTGTGGTACTGCTATTTCATGTTTTACATGATATACACATAAAAATGATGAAAATACTAATTATAAAGAAACCACATTTAAAATAAAAGAAAAAGATAAGCTGGATCAGATTGTAAAGATTTTATTTTATTTCTATCTTTCTATTTTTAAAAATGTGCTAGGAACTTTTTTCTCTATCAAACAGGATAAGCACATACAGGACCACTGGCTCCAAAGGGGAGGATAGGTGCAGAGGGGAGAAGCTGAAGACAATGATACTAGTTAAGTGGCTGCTACGTAACCTTAGCAACAGGAGATGACAACCTGAACCAAGACAATGGCAGTAGAAATGACGAGGAGAAATGTCCAAGGAACAAGCAAGTATGACTGAGCAGGAGATCAGAATTCTGGACGTACTGAGCTTCAGATGTGAGCAAGCATGAATCATTACCTCATTTTCGAGACCTGTCAACTGAGGCTTTGAAAAGATAAGATCAAATGGCAGGTAACTGGCAGAGCCCAGTCCTCCTTCTTGACACTGTGCTGACTTCTGTACATACAACACTCAGCTAATACTTTTGTAGCTCCACTACCATCCTGTATCCCCACAGGTCAAATAAAAACTTGAAAGCAACTCACAAAAATATTAATTATTTTAAACATCAAAGACATTTTTACGCATATAGCAAACTGAATTTCCAATTAAACCTCTTCTTTATGACTATTTTCTCATCACTGCTGAGTGGGCTCCTGGGAGCCCTGTGTGTTTCTGACTTCATCCCAGGCCTGGCCATAGCTGACGGAACAATCATTTCATGTTTCTCGGCAACGTGGAACTAAGGCAGGGCGGGTGGTCAAGAGTGTCTCCCTGCATGGCTATGCCTGTTATGTGTAAACCTGGGCACTGTGGAACTAAAACAGAGCCTGAGAAGAGTCCAGCTGATTCCCAAAGAGCAGCAGCCGAGAGGAACGCTGCCAAGGGCCCTCCTTTCCTGGAGTTTGCGAGCCATCCCTGTAACTGTGTAATCAATCCCAAACGGACACAGCCAGTCCACTTTACAAACCCCATGAGGCCTGCAGCTCTCTTCCATCACAAAGCACTGGGACTGGCCCAGGCCTGCTGCCGTCACCAGGCCTTTCCACATTCTCTACGCCTCCCAGTGCAGAGTCTTAGGGTCATGAGCCTGCTGGTCCCCCAGCCAGCCAGGAAGGCTCTTATGTTCGACCAGCCAGCCCTGCCCTTGCAGGTCCCTGTCAGACAGGAACAACAACAACAAAATGGCCAAACATCACTGCCTCCTCCTACCAATTCATTTTTTAAAAATGATACTTCACCTACTGTCTCACATCCTTAAAAAAATGAATTTAATAGACTCAAATAAGAATTTGGTTGTAGCTAAGTGATAATGTGACTTTTTGTTTATATAGTGAGACAACTCTTAAAAAAAGATATTTTAGTCTGCTCATAATTTTAAAGCTTAATATGAGCTTCTCACCTAATACCTCTTCCAGCAGACGGTTCTGACGTATCATCTCCTGCAATAAATTATTCATTCATTCATTAAATCAGCACTGGGTGCTTGGTGCCAGGCACCATGCCAGGCCCCGTGGAGGATGGTGTGAATAAGCAGTCCTGGTCCCTGTCTTCTATGGTGCTTACAGTCTCATTTTAGAAAGTCATTAGTGTTTAATGCAACATTTACAAAGGTGAAGGATCTGTTACTTTATCTTATAATTAATCTTCTTCCATATAATCGTATGTCTGTAGATATGAAGAAATAAACACAAAGGCGTTTGACTATGTCTATATACAGAGGTCAATTGAAAGAAGGAAGAAAATTTAGGCAATTTAATAATTATCATGAAAACCAGTTAAGTGTGATTTGGATGAATTCAACTCCTCCTCCCCCCTGCAAACTGGCTTATGTGTCCTTTTATCATTAGAAACAAATTTCATATAAACTTCCACCAGGAGGAGAAAGCTATAAGCCTGTCTCTCTGACTATCACAGTATCTCGTGGTATAGCGTCCCTTTCAGGTGGAAACCAGCTTGAGATCCTTCTGGCCAGAGAGATAGTCCCCACCTGCTCTATAAACTTACCCACTGGCCCATCCCATGCCAAGAGGTCTGCTACAGAGGAACAATTTGATCTCTGTTTGCACTTAGGATTCACATATGCATGCAGGCAGGTCAAGCAAAGGCAGGGAAGAATAGTGGGCCGGGAGACTTAGAGGCTAAATGGCAAGGAGAAACTGCAGGATGATCAGGGCTCAGAGAGAACTTAACACAGTAGGGAAGAGGGTTGTGCACCCAGTGAGGTGGATGTGATATGCTTTCTGTCCTACCAAATTCTTATTCACAGAAGGCCCAAGCAACCCTGTGGGGGGACCCCCTTCCTCAGCAACAGGCTGTGCCATGGGGTAGGAGAGATGGTCTCTATGGTTTTTGCAGCTGGGCTCTTGTGGCATCGGTGGATGAAAAGATTCAATGGCCGAGAAGAACAAGGAGGGTTCTCTGTGAGAAACAGGACCAGTAGCAGCCAGCTGGGCTGATACGTAAGCGCATGAGATGACCTCCCTCCCCAGGACTGAGTGACGGAAGGGCATTTTAATGAGGGTAAGGCACTTGGCTAAGAATGCAACAGGTCAACAAAATCCAGGTTTTAGCTGCATGCACTGTCACTGGTACCCGCAGGCCCAGGAGACCAGGAGCCATGTGTCTCCTTCCCTCCTAAATGCTTCTCTTTGCTCCCTGCTGGGCTGCTTGGCAGGAAGGAAAAAGGGTCAGCCAGCTCTCACCAACAGAGCACCTCCACCCTACGGGTTTGTATACTTTTTCCACGTATCATTGTACTTTAAGAAAACGTTGCATAGCTTTAAAAAGGGAGAGGGGAAAAGGTTTGAAAACACTGATTTCTGTCACTGAGAGTGTTAGGAGGGCTTTAATAAGTCTTTACAAAAAGAGCTAAGATCCCCCCAAAAAAGGCAACATTAAGAGAAAACTAATAATGTCATTGCATTAACTGCAACATAACCTGCATTTTCTATTGAGAGCAGAAGATCAAAACAGACATTTTCCAGTTTTATCTTACTAATAATTATCTCTAATGCTTGCATGTCACAACACATGCAAATCTCTTCAAATCTCTTGAAGGGGGGTGAAAGGGAGGGAGGAAGAGAGGCCAGTCACTTTAGAGCGCCATAATAAAGTGATGTCTCTATGTGATGCTGACTAATGTAGGGCCTTCTGTAATCAAATTAAATGACACATACTTCAGATCTCTACTAATTATGGATTGATTTTTTAAAAGTCATTTCCCCACCTGTCCCCTTAGCTAACTGGCACTTCTTATGGCTCACAGTGTGCCCATCTCTGCACTCCCTCTGCTCCTAAATTTAAACACCTTCAGATTATCCGTTGTGCCTTAGAAAGCCAAATAGCCAAGCACTTTAGAATTGTATGTAAAAGAGAAGCAGCCTCTGAAGGAAGACAGATGTGGTGAGGAAGGAGCTGGGGCCTCCATGGGCATATTTGGGGATGCAGCACCACTTCTGGCCTTCTTGGTTTCCTGGTGGCTTGGTTCCTAGCATTTTAGTCCTCATGAATAATATTGCCACTCAGAGTAAGACAACTGCTTTTGACTCAGCATTTTAATTGAATTTAATTCATTTTCAGTAGCCTTGAGCAGGAAAAGAAAATACTAATTAGCTCAAGGATATTAGCTAAGGGACCTCACTAGCCTGGGCATCAGGTTCCTTGACTGTATGTAAAGGATCTCCTACAGAAAAATCCACACTAAGCTGGGAGGCACAGGAACCCACGTAGAGAGAAGAGAGGTGATGGGAGCTCCTAAAAGAAGAGCAATATGAAGCCTCAGGAAGACAGCAGTCATGGAGAGCAACCAGCCTAGAATGAATGGAACAAGAGAGAGGAGTCCAGGAAGGATGACTCACAGAACAAAAACACAGACACACAATGAGAAAAGACAGAAGAGAAAGATGATCTGCCATGGAGAGAAGTGGACTGGCAGGCACTTTTAAGAGCTGCGGGAGAGTAAGATAGATCAGCAAGGCTGCTGAAGAGAGCAAGCAAATGAAAACAAAAGAGGTGTGGGAATTAAAGAGAAAGGAAAGGTAATCAGAGTACACTGCCTGGCTCGGCAGTAAATACTGTCATAATAATATATCATCATAATAATGAAAACACAATAGGAATTTCTATAAAAATGTGTCAAAATTAAATATTCTGTTTTAAATAATCCTCCAGAACTGCCATATAAGGATGCTATTTATAAGTATGAAGGTGAAAACCAGAAGAAACAGCTAAAAGAGTCTATAGAGTGATCACTTCTGGGGAGTGGGAACAGAGGATAGAGAGGAGTGGAAGAGGGAACTATTATTTTTCTTTCAAAGTCTATAATGTGATTCCAACAATTAAAGGGAGAAAGAATTTTAAGGGGAAAGAAAAGAAAACATATGTTCATACAGATGGTGTTGGGACAACTGAATAACCACATGCAAAAGAATTAAAGCTGGGCTCATTCCTCAAACCATACACAGAAATTAACTCAAAATGAATCACAGACCTAAATTTAAGAACGAAAACTCTAAAACTCTTAGAAGAAAACATAAGTGTGAACTTTCATAATCTTGGTAAGGCAATGATTTCCTAGATATGATACCAAAAACAAGTGACAAAAAGAAAAAACTAGATAAATTGGGCTTATCAAATTAAAAACACTTGTGCTTCAAAGCACACCAGCAAGAAAGTAAAGAGACAATTCACAGAATGGGAGAAAATGCTTTCAAATCATATACCTGATCAGAATATATAATGAACACTTACAATTCAACAATAAAAAGATAAATAACCCAATTGAAAAATGGGCACAAGGGCCGGGCTCAGTGGCTCACGCCTGAAATCCCAGCACTTTGGGAGGCTGAGGCGGGCGGATCACGAGGTCAGGAGATCAAGACCAACCTGGCTAACACGGTGAAACCCCATCTCTAATAAAAATGCAAAAAATTAGCCGGCATGGTGGCGGGCGCCTGTAGTCCCAGCTACTCGGGAGGCTGAGGCAGGAGAATCTCTTGAACCCAAGAGGCGGAGGTGGCAGTGAGCTGAGATGCACCGCTGCACTCCAGCCTGGCCAATGGTGAGACTCTATCTCAAAAATAAAAAAAAGAAAAGAAAAAAGAAAAATGGGCACAAGATTTCAATAGACATTTCTCTAGAAAATAAAGTCAATAAGCACATGAAAAGATGCTCAATATCATTAGCCATCAAGGAAATGCAAATTAAAACCACAACTGAGACACAACTTCACACCACTAGGATAGCTGTAAACAAGAAGACAGACAATAGCAAGTGTTGGCCAGGATGTGGAACCATCATACGTGGCTGGTAGGAATGTAAAATGGTACAGTCACTTTGAAAACAGTTTGGCAGTTCCCCAAAAAGTTAAACACAGAGTCACCATACGACTTAGCAATTCCACTTCCAGGTATATACCCAAGATAAATGAAAGCATGTAAGAATATACAAAAACTTTTACACAAACATGCATAGCAACATTAGTCATAACAGTCCAAAAGTAGGAACAATCCAAATGTCCCTCAACTGATACATGGATAAGCAAAAGGTGATGTATCTACACAATGGAATATTATTCAATCATAGAAAGAAATAAAGTACTGACACATACTACAACATGGTTGAACCTTGAAAACATTTTGCTAAGTGAAAGAAGCCAGTCACAAAACACCATGTATTGTATAACTCCATTTATATGATATGTCTATAACAAGGAATTTTTTATAAATACAAAAAGTAAATAAACAGTTGCCGAGGGGTAGGAGTGGGCACAGAGATGACGAGAATGACTGCTGATGAGTATGGGGTTTCTTTTTGAGGGGGTGATGAAATGGTATAAAATTAGATCATAGTAATGGCTGCACAACTCTGTGAAGATACTAAAAACTACTGAATTATATACTTTACATGGAGGAATCTTATGGTATATGAATTATGCCTCAATAAAGCTGTTTTTAAAAGTCGATAAGGCAATGATTATTACACAGATGTAAATATTTGTCAAAACGTATCCAACTTTTGCAAAGACTATGACAGTGAAAAGAAAAACATTCAACTGTACATTTACATGGATACATTTTATTATATGTAAATCACACCTCGATAAAGCACATTTTTTATAAAGCATCTCCAATGCAATAATTTTACTACAATTAATTTATAACAATGTTACTTTCAGAACACCAGGCAGGAAAGAATATCAAACTCATGACTACCTTTCTATGGCCAGCATTACTCACCTGTGTTAGGCAAACATTTTCTGCCTTCCTTAGAAAATCCCCTAGGTCAGGAATGGTAGCTCACACCTGTAATCCCAGCACTTTGGGAGGCCAAGGTAGGTGTATCACTTGAACTCAGGAGTTCGAGACTAGCCTGGGTTACATAGCCAAACCCCGTCTCTACAAAATATACAAAAATATTAGCCCGATGTGGTGGCTCCCACCCATGGTCCCAGCTACACAGGAGGCTGAGGTGGCAGGATCACTTGAGCCCTGGAGGTCGCAGTGAGCTGAGATCGCAGCACTGCAGCAGCCTGGGTGATAGAGTGAGACCCTGTCGAAAGAAAGGAAAGAAAGAAAGAAAGAAAGAAAGAAAGAAAGAAAGAAAGAAAGAAAGAAGGAAGGAAGGAAGGAAGGAAGGAAGGAAGGAAGGAAGGAAGGAAGGAAGGAAAGGAGGGAGGGAGGGAGGGAGGGAGGGAAGGAGAAAGAAAGAAAGAAAGAAAGAAAGAAAGAAAAGAAAGAAAGAAAGAAAGAAGGGAGGGAGGGAGGGAGGGAGGGAAGGAGAAAGAAAGAAAGAAAGAAAGAAAGAAAGAAAGAAAGAAAGAAAGAAAGAAAGAAAGAAGGAAGGAAGAGAGAGAGAAAGAAAAGACTAGTCTCTAGTGCTGGGTGGAGAATGGTCATCCAGAGCGTCAAGACTCTCAGTTTCCAGCAGGAAAGCAACAATGTCCGTTTAATCAATGTGTTCTTAAAGTTAGCAAGTATATCTTCCTAACAGAACATTAACTTTTCTAAACAGAACTCTTTTTTTCCTTCAACTTTTAAGTTCTGGGGTACATGTGCAGGATGTGCAGGTTTGTTACGTAGGTAAGCGTGTGCCACGGTGGTTTGCTGCATAGATCAAGCCAACACCTAGGTGTTAGGCCCAGCCTCCATTAGCTATTCTACCTGAGGCTCTCCCTCCCCCTGCCCCTCCCCACTCCCAACAGGCCCCAGTGTGTATTATAAACAGAACTCTTAATTTGTAAACTACTATTTATTCTCGGTTTGCTTTTTGGGAGAAATAAAATTTCACCTTAAAAACATAAAATTTTCCTTCTGGAAGGAACTTGTATATAGCAAATCCCTTATTTGACAAAGGCTGAAACTAATGAAGGCCTAGAGAAGTTAGAAGACTTGCTGGGGAATGCAGGGATGATAAGCTGACAAAGCTGCTGAGCACCAGCCCGGGTCGCTTCTCCACACCTCCAGGGAGGGTGGCCCCATCATCAGCACAGATGGAGGGCTTCCTAAATACCCAAGATGCTCTCCTCACTTATTCCTCACATCAACCCTATGCAACAGGACAATTAGCCCCTGTTCCAATTTACTGATGAGAAATGTAGCTACTGAGATGTTAGCAAGCGGCCTACAGACAAGGAGCTAGGAGTGCAACTTGGGCTGCTCATTTGTCTCCAGAGCCTGACCTTCTAACTCATAACATATGTCCATCTCCCTAAAACCAATGCTTCAGATTTTCATTTCTTTTAATAAATGTTGGCATTTTTCATTTCTAATAAGTGGGAAGATTCTGACACATCACTTCTGTTAGAACACTCTGTTTATCCCCACCCTACATCACGTTCTGGCCTATGTCCATTCTTTGTCTTCAATCTGGTCCCTCCTCTCATCTGTCCCTGAATTTTCACCTTGTCAAGCCAGACTGTGGGGCAGAGCAGTACCCCTGGTTTCTGACAGTGTTATAAAACAAGTGTGATATTGACATTGACCCTGTGAGGGTTCGATGACAGTCTTTCTGGTATGGTATGTATGGAAACAAAGAACCAGTAAGAGATGGGGTTCAGAGAAATGATCAGTTTAGAACAATTTCTTAAATTCTTAGGAATGCTTTCTTATATGCAAAGGCTTGACAATGTAAAATGATCAGAATGTTCATACATAGTTCCTCCCATGCTCATTCAAATACATTAGTCCAGCAGGTTTTAAGTTGCAGGTTGACCTAAAAGATAATCTTGATCTCAAAATAAATCTACTAAATATTGTATAGATTGAAGGGAAAGAAAAGGAAACCTCTCTGAGAAGCAATACCATATTTGGACTTAGGAATCCACTGGGATGTAAAACATAGACAAAATTATGGGCCACTTTAGAACAAAGCTATAACAGCCCAGACATTTTTTCATTCTGTTAAAGGGAAAGATGAATAAAAGCCAATGGAGACAACCTAACCCACTTTGAAATTTTCTTTGCTGATGCCAGCAAATTCCTTCTGAAAAAAATCACAGCAGCAAACTTATTATTACTTGATATTTCTATCACAGCTGTCTTTGATGGGGTGAGCTTCTGAGGTTTTCCGTGTTAGACCCATCTTAATGAAGAAGGGCTATAAAGCAATGAATCTGATTTGTTACAAAACATCTCAGAACAGACACTTACAAACAAGCACACATCTTAGAAGGCAGAATGCTCATTCCTCAGTGCTGCCAACCCACAGCAATTTCTTTTCTGTAACAGCCTAAGATTCAGTTTATAAGCCTCAGTAGAAGACAAACCTCATTATCTTAGAATCATACCTCAGCTTTGCTCAATAACATTAATCACCTTATTAATCTTCAACAGATTAATAAGGTGATTTTCTCTGAGTTGAAAAACTAAACTTACTTTCTCTGAGCTAAAAAAACTAAACCTTTCCTCAAAGAATAAAAACTTGCTAGCATTGACATTTTGTGTATGTGTGTACCTACCCATGCCTAGGAAGGCACCACTATCCCAGATACTAAGGTGCAGATAAAAATAGGCTCACGAGGCCAGGCATGGAGGCTCACACCTGTAGTCCCAGCATTTTGGGAGGCCGAGGTAGGCAGATCCCTTGAGCTCAGAAATTAGAAACCAGTCCAGACAGCATGGTGAAACCCCGTCTCTACAAAAACACAAAAATTAGCCAGGTGTGGTAGCACATGCCTGTATTCTCAGCTTCTCGAGAGGCTGAGGTGGGAGGATCACTTGAGCCCTGGAGGCAGAGGCTACAGTGAGCTATGATCACGCCAGTGTACCACAACCCAGGTAACAGAGCAAGACCAAGTCAAAAACAACAACCACAACAACAAAAAAACCTCAAGTAACATGTGAGAGAGCTGTTCTCACACAGCAAAATCAGGTGTAAAGACTTTATCTCTCTTAAAATATCAGCTTTCAGAAAGAAATAATAATCTGATACCAACCATACAAATACACCTAAAAGCAAAGTTTTTAAATTTAAAAAAGTTACCATTCAGATAGAATATTCAGGCTAGTGAACTAAATGAGCTATGCTTATGTCATGAATTTCATCCAGAAGACATCATTTCCTTCCAAATACCTGAGAAATAACAGTTTCTTAAGTCCTTAATGTATGCACATTATAATTGTAAGTGTTTTGACTGGATCTCATTTGGAGTAAGGAGCCAACACTTTTAAATAAGCCAAAACAAAGTAAAACTGGTAATTACATTATAGGACTTTATCCTTGTTTTAATACTTTCTTTCTGAGCTTTGGAAAGCAACTGTATCACTTCAAAGGCACACCTGCTTCACCAGAAAATAATTTCTCAAAAACATGCTTCAGCTAGGTCTGGCACGGTGGCTCATGCCTGTAATCCCAGCACTTTGGGAGGCTGAAGTTGGCAGATCATCTGAGGTCAGGAGTTCGAGAACAGCCTGGCCAACATGGTGAAACCCCGTCGCTACTAAAAATATAAAAATTAGCCGGGCATGGTGGCAGCTGCCTGTAATCCCAGCGACTTGGGAGGCTGAGGCAGGAGAACAGGTTGAACTCAAGAGGTGGAGGCTGCAGTGAGTCGAGATTGCACCACTGCATTCAAGCCTGGGTGACAAGAGTAAGACTCCGTCTCAAAAAAAAAAAAAAAAGCTTCAACTTACAAATAAACGTGAATTTAACAAAAGACGCATTGACCTTCAATTCTGCCCCTCAAGAGTGTCCTATTTTCTAAAATACTTCAAAAATGGCCAAATCCAAATTGTCCACATTCCCAAAGAAGAGATCTTGAAGCCAGAGAGTCCTGTGTTCCAAAGTTGGTTTTGCTGCCAATACTACTAAAAATTGCTTAACCTGACATACAGCGGATGCAACAGGGTGGTGGGACACTTCTCCACCTAAAAAATACAAAACTATAAAGGAAATGTACAAAGCACTACATTAATACTCACCCTATTTCTGTTGTCTCTTCTTACATAAAAACTACTTTCACAATATGCTACTTGCTCCTAGGCTTATGAAGCTCAAACCTTTCAAAGCTGCTTAGAAGAATTTCTCTCAATTTGACACAAGTTAACTTGACAGAGAAGAAATACATTTTTTAACCACATTAAGGCTCCCAAGTGGCCCATTAAAAGTGTTTGTAATTATTAATACAGTTATTAAATACTTAATGCATTGTACAGAGGGTGATCTTTCCGTGCTACAAGAACTTTAACTTCAGCATAATCTGACCAGAATGCTCAAACAGGAAAGCTAACTGTTTGCAGATTTTTGCACTTGGTGCCCTAATGTCAGTTAAAATGTGGAATACGAGAGGAAAGAATTTAGCCAAGAGCTTAACAGAACAGAGAAAGAAGTTGGGGCAAGAGTCAGGCAAACAGGAAACATCCTCTCATTTGTCCTGATGCCAAAACGAACTTAAGACAGTTGTCCTGGGGCAACATTCAAAATCTGGGAAAATGCACCAAATAGAATACACCTCAAAGGATACATTTTAAAAAGTTGGGGCCAGGAGGCATATTCACCGGTTTTCCACTCTCACCTCCCACTCCCCGGTAGAGTTTTGTAACCAAACCTAGAGGCACCCTTCTTTGCGATTTTCTTTGAATGAGTAGCTTGCAAAAGCTCCAAATGACTGTCCTCATTGTGGTTAGGGTCACTGCTTTGGAAAATGTACAAAAAAATACCACCCAGAAATAATAAGAGCTGATGGGAATTATTTTTAAAGATTTCCTTTTGGCATAGGTTTATCTAAAGAAGGCAACTCCCCTCCCTTTGAAAATTATGTACAACTTGGTGCTCTCCTTAAATCACTGAGCTAGAAGTAGGGGGCCTAAAGTATAAGAGTCCAGAGACTAGTGTGGGCCACTCTCCCTCCACTGTCCTCGCTAGAAGCCACAGGTGTCCCACAGAGATGCACATCTTAAGTGCCAGGCAGATGCTGTGCTGCATACTGACTACTCTGCTGCAGAGGGGCAATGGCCAGTGATAGGCACAGCTAGGACTCCTCTGGTCCTTCTAGCCCTTGGGCCCAGCCAGACAAAACCCTGGGAATGCCAGAGGCAGCTCTAATGCAAAAGGCAGCCTCCTACTCTTCCTAAATCCAAGGATGCCCTTGCCCACCTGGCATCTTCTGCCCTCAAGTCTCTCCAGTGCCCTGAGATTTCTCTTAACCAGCAGGCCTAAGGATTTTGTAATGAAAAGGTGCAGCTAATACCCCCGACTTCCATGATGTTTGTACCTAAGATGGATAAGATGAGAGGTATGTCTTCCACCTCTTAACCTCATCCCAATCTTCTCCTGCTTTGATTTGACTGATTTATTAGATTTAATTATTTCACACCTGTTCAATCTCCCAGCTTGGGTTCTGGAGCCAGACAGTGTAGGCCTGAATCCAAACCAAATTTCCAGCTCTGTGACCCTAGGCAAATTTCCTAACCTTCTGTGCTTCAGTTTCCTCATCAGTAAAACTGAAATAATAATCATACTTAACTCCTGGGGTTAGCAGATGTTTCCCAAGGTAGGCCATATATAAAGCCTTTGGTACAGTGCCCAGCACACAGGCACTACTCCCAAAAAGTGAGCTAGGGATGCTCCTCTAGGAGGTCTTCGTTTTCCCTCCTTGAGTTTTCCTTCACTGCCAGGACATCTTCCTGGACTAGGACAGGATAGAAATCTATGGAAAAGTCACCTGATGCAGAAAAGTTCTGTTGTAACAAAAAATGACTGACTATGGTAAGGACATAAACCAAAGTTTCTATTTCACCTTAGTCTCATTAAGAAATTTAAAGTGGCTGGGTGTGGTGACTCACACCTGAAATTCTACCACTTTGGGAAGCTAAGGCAGGAGGGAGAACTGCTTGAAGCCAGGAGTTCAAGACCAGCCTAGGCAATAACAACAACAACTATATACATATATATATATATATATATATATATATATATATATATAGTGTATGTGTGTATATATATACATAAAATATATATACACAATACATATACTATATATATAAAATATATATACACAATATATATATTATATATAAAATATACACTATATATACTATATATAATACTATATATACTATATATAATACTATATATAATATATAATACTATATATACTACTATATATAATATATAATACTATATATACTACTATATATAATATATAATACTATATATATTTTATATATATATATATAATGTATATATACACACACCTATATATATATAAAATTAGACAGGGATGGTGGGGCACAGCTGTAGTCCTAGCTACTTGGAAGGCTGAGGCAGGAGATCATTTGAGCCCAGAAGAGGTATGATTGTACCACTGAACTCCAGCCTGGTTGACAGAGCAAGGCCCATCTCTTTAAAAAAAAATACTTAAAGTGACATAATACCAGGATGACAATATGTTAATTTATTGACCAAGACACTTTTGAAACTAAAAAGGGGTGCTATTAATAATTATAACAAAACATCTAGGATTCTCCTACTTAGCACCCACTTGTAAATTCTTTCTCATTATCAAGAAAAACCCCATTAAGTGAAAATTATAAGCCAAGGTCAAAACCCAGCTGTTGCCTGTTTTTGCAAATAACATTTTACTAGAACACAGCCATGCTCACTTGTTTACATATTGCCTATGTCTGCTTTTGTGCAATAATGGCAGAGATGAGTTAATGCAACAGAGACTCTATCACTCACAGAGTCTAAAGGATGTATTATTTGGCTATTTACAGAAAAATTTTGCCAATCCCTGTTCTAGACTCAAGTAACTCAGAGACATTGCCTTCCAATCCCATAATCTCACATTTGTATGCTATTATCTGACAAGAAAAAAAATACCAAATTACTTCTCTTATGATAGGCATGAGTTTTTACTATGCGACAATTTCATGTTAAATTTCAATAAATTTTAGTTTCATACTTAATGAACATTATTACACATGGAATGGTCAAAGGAACTCAACTATTTACTAGAGAAGAAGAAAACCACTGTGGTCTCCATACACAGGAAGGGCTGTCACGTGAAGAGGGTGAGTCAGCACCGTGTGGTGACTCAGCACTCTGCTCTCAGTCTGGCCACCTAACTGTGGGTCCTTACGTTTTCCAAGCGTCATCTGCGAAGCTGGGGTAGTAAGAGTACTTTCCTCACAGGGAGGTGGTGAGCATCAAAGAAGATGGAACATGTCCAGCTGCTGTACTGCTTTTCTTAAATTAGTCATTTGTGCTTGCTGTTACTGGTGAAGAGCTGGACATAGTCTGCTGGCAAAATTAAAACAGCTGGAGGTAGGTTTCAAGGAGGCAGATTTCAGCTTTCAGCTCAACTTAAGGAAAAGCCTGATCGCCTTACTGTCTGCCTGGGAGTCAGGTGAACAGACAGCCTCATGGAGTTCAACATCCCTGACAGTACTGGGATACTGGGAAAGCTGAGGGGGAGGACTGCTTGAGCCAGGGCTTTGTAGTGAGCTATGATCGCACCACTGCATTCCAGCCTGGGCAAGAAAGTGAGACTCTGTGGCTTAAAAAAAAAAAATGTATTCATCATCCCAACGCTCGACCAACTGTCCCCATTTTTTCACCACTGTAAACAATGCTGCAATGAACATCTTTCTGGCTGGATCTTCGTCCACATAGTGAATCAGCTGCAAACTACTTTTCTTTAACAGCAAGAAAATCTGGTCTGTATCAAGGTGATATCCTACCACACTTGGGAAATGAGGTACAGGAGAGCGACCCTCTACTTTATAGTGTTGCCAAGGCTGTCCAACTTACTGGTTCAGATAAATTACAGCCCAAAATCAGAGCAATTTCATCCATGGTGGCCACTGTTCCACAGTGGGGACAGTGCTTTGTTGGTGACTATCAACTCGGTGATCTCAGTCATTTTCCATTCAGGGCTTTAGTTTCTTCAACTGCAAAACTATAAGCTGGAATGAGATTATGTCCATGTTCCCCACTATCTTTATAATTGAATGACAGAAATAATTGAAAGACCCGGGAACAACAATTTCACAGTCAGAGTACCCTAATGCTGAATTACAACCTGATGCCAACTACCATGGCAGTTAAAAGAGACTCCGTGCCCCTGGCACTAGGTCAGACATTGTGGGTAGAATCACAGGGGAAAGGGAGTGACACCCTGACTCGGAGTGGGAGGGGGGAGATTAACCCATCACAGAGCTACTAAGGAATGCTTACAGAGCCTCACATAGCAGCAGTGACCTCAGCATGATTCTCTTGGGAAGACCATAAATCCAAATGTGTCTGCCAGCCAGTATCAAAATGTCAGGCTGGGATGTCTAACAGACACCCCAAGTTAGGCCCCAGGGTCTGCAGGGAACCCTCAGTGGAGAGCCACTCACTGGGAGTCGTCTTTGGCTGTACCCAGAATTTACTTAATTTGACTATCTCCTTTCCCAGGCCCCAGCGGATGGAACTCATAAATAAAGAGTGAGAAATGCAACTGAAGCAGAGTTAGAAGCAGGCTCACTGACAACAGCAAGAAGGGATAGCTGCCAGCCCACGGAGAAGGAGAACCAGTAAAGTTAGCAAAAGCAGGCAGAAGAGTTTCTAAAGCAACATACTCTGCAAAGCAGTCTGGGCCATGTACTGTAGGAGCAAGTTGCCAGCAGCCCCCGGGAGCATGAATGGATATAGCAACTGTTGTTGAAAAGAACAATCCTGATCAACCCACATCAAAGGCTAATAGACCTCATTTAAGAAGATAGGGAAATGTAAATCTGTGAGATACTTCAGGATCATTTCTATCAAAAGCATTTCATATAATAAAGGAATAAGCCTCAGTTATCTGGAAGGGTCACCCCCGTTGAGCAGCTCATTTGCTGAAGATATCACAGGGGCAAGGACAAACTGACCCAGGACAAATCATGCTACAGGAATGCTATAAAGAGAAGGATTTTCAGGGCTGGGCTCTCTTAGGCTCTGCCCGCATTGGCATTGTGCCTAGCACTGTGTTAAGCCCAAACTAGGTGCTCGCCAAGTAGGCTGATGCTCCAAGGGCAGGGCTGTGTGCACACGCACTGGCTGACTCCGGCCAGGTGAGCACTGGGCCACAACCTGCCAAGTGTCCTCTCATATAAGGCTGGCTCTCTTCTCTACCTCCCCTTCCCCCAGATGCAAACCAGAAACAGGATCTGCTAATAAATTGTTAGGCATGATTGCCTCTAGCATGGGGAAAGCAACTAAGAATGGTAATTAGAAGTTTAATGTTTACGTACACACACAAATGTGTGTATACATATATCAAATATACACATATGTGTATATATATATAAAATGTACATATATGTATATATATATAAAGGAGACTGTATCCCTCTGCTCCTTGTATGCCTTTTAAGTATTCACAAAGAAATAATAAAAAAGGCTGGAAGCAAACATGCCAAAATGTTAACTGCTGTAAATTCTGGGTGGTTGGCATAAAGTGCTGTTATATTATTCTTGAGACTTCTTTTTTCTTTGCATTTTCCAAATATCTCAAAAAATAAAAGATAATAGGCTTCTGTCCCCGGAGGTGTGTCACTAAATCATGCATCCATGTGTCTATCCCTGCAAATACTGACTGCTTTCCTGGGCCTAGTATTTGTTGCACTGCTAGGATGCAGTGGTAAATCAGCAGATCAAATCCCAACCCTCATGAGGTTTTTGGTCCTCAGGGTAAGTTTATGCTGGGTTCATTCTTCCTCTCCTCTCTGAACTCTTATGAGATGGGTAATCAGAAGAGGGTGTCTCATCTACCACAACTCGTTTCCACAAAGTAAAACCCAAACCCCTGCCGTGGACTATACAAACTTACCTGAGCAATCTCTTCCCACCTTTCCCACCTCATCTCCCCACTTTAAAGGGGCAGTCATAGTGGCCTCTTCCTCTCCTGTCTTGGTCTTTGGCCCTGCTGTTCCTCTGCCTGGGGCACTCCCACCTAACTCTACACATGACGGGTTCTTCACATCTTCCGGGTTTTAGTTCAAATCGCATATCCTCATTAAAAGGCACTTGCCTCCTTGCTTGTCAAAGGCACTGGCCTCCCATAGGCTTAGAACACTGTCCCTGAGACACATCTGAGCTAACTCCCTCATCTCTTCAAGTCTTCTCAAGCAGGCCTTCCCCAGCCACCTGATTTAAAATTGCAGCTTCACTTGAGATTTGCCCAGAGAGTAGAATTTAAGTGTTCTCACCACCCCACCACACACAAAATGTGAGGTGATGGTGTTAATTAGCCAGATTGCAGTAATCATTTCACAATGTGTAAGTTCATCAAATCATCACATTGTACACCTTAAATATATGCAATTTTTACTTGTCAATCATATCCCAATAAAGTTGGGAAAATAAATAAATAAAAATAAAATTGCAGCCTGTCCGTTCCCACACCCCCTGCTGCCTCACTCCTCCTAATACCTTTCACCTGGTTCTGCTTTTTCCTGTTGGATAGTACTGACTGCTTATCAACATGCTCTACAATTTATGTCTTTATTCCAGTTGTTGTTTATGGTCTGTTTCCTGTACTAGAATGTGAGACCCCTAAGAGAAGAAAATGTGCATTTGTTTTGTTCACTGACACATCCTAAGGGTCCCAACAGTGCCCTTGGTAAACATCTCATGTTGAATTTCATAGCAATCATAAACATCTTCTTGTTTACCTGATTACTTATTTAGTGTTTATTTCTCTTCAAGAGAGCCAGAGAGTTTGAGCAAACAACATAAGGCCTGTCTGTCTTGTTAAATTCACATGCCTAGCATGTAGAAAAGGATTTGACACATTTGAGGTGTTCAGTAAATTTATGAAACAAAAGAAAACACTGTCAAGCTGGGTCCAATGTGGGTTTTTCAATAAAGAAACTGCATGGTAATCCAGCCACCCATTTTCCTTTGCTTCCCTGAAAGAATCTTAGCCATCTGAAAAGGAATCATTATTTTAGCTAGCATAATCGTGATGCAAAAATAATTATTTCACTTATTCTGTACCCCAAGTTTGGAAGTCAACTACAGACTCTAATTGCTGCCTAAATCCCAGTAGTAAACAAACCAGCTTTGCATTTTATATGTTACCATGAGGTTCTCCGGGTTTGCTCCTCAGAGCCAAAGAAATGTTGACACAGTTGCACACCAAGTTTCAACATGCTGATCATGTTAAAATAGTGCACAAGAAATATTTTTCCACTTTATAAAAAGCCAGACTGTTTACATGCTTAAGTGGCCAGAGACTATGCTATCTGTGTGTGGTCCTGAAGTTTCAATATCATAACCATGAATACAAAATGGAGCAGCATGCAACAAACTAGTTTATGTAGTTTCTCAGCCAAAATGGGAATCAAGATGTTACCGTGCAAGAGCTCATAAATGGGCAGGTTAGAAAAGGGGAATAAAACCTAATTTTAATATATTTTTGAAAAAAAAAAAGAATTAATGTAATACAACTGGGTTATATTTATATGTATATAATACAGACAAACCTATTAAATAGAAGATGAGAGAGACAGAGGACAGAAATAGCTCACAAGGTCTTTGGCCTATAGATTTCTTATCAAGATCACACAGAAATATGCTGAGCACAGCATTAACTACAAGCCCAGAATCAAGTGGTAGAAAAGATCTATGAAATGGTTACCAAACACGGATCTTCAGTACAAACATGAGAGAGATGAGAGGCGTTCCTTCAGCTTGGCCCAGGAGCTGAACATAAGCCTTGTGCAACCTCCCAGGAGCACTCACCAGAGGAGGGGCCCTAAGTTCACAGTCGGGCTAAAGAAGACATGCCCTGTCTCCTATGTCTTTTCCATTTTCCGAGTAGCACTGGCTTTGGTCTACAATAATTTAGTCTTTCTTCAAGCTAGAAATAGAATTTAAGCAGGGGCTCCACCCTGTCCAGACAAGATATAAGTGAAAAGAGACCTCACAGAAAGAAAAGTTATCTACATCTGACTAACTGAAGACATGCACACATTCCCAGAGTCTAGAGTTTAAATGTTCAAGACAGTTTCTGGATTCTGGGCTGTTTGCATTTATCATTCCTCTAAGTCCCCAAATGCTTCAGGTTAGTGAGGACTGCTGGTTCTCACATTTTTAATAGCTTTCTACTTGAAGAAAGTTCTCAGTACAGTGTGTCTAAACAAAAAAATAAATCACTTAATGTGAGCAGGTTCATGTTGCAACACGAAATGCCACTTCCCATTTGATTGCCAAATGCACAAACTGTTATTCTCAGTTGACTGAATAAGTGAAAGAATGGTACTTCATTAAAATTTTTTTTTTTTCCTGGCATTATCTTTTTTTCCTCCTACAGTTTCTTTTACAGAGTCTTCCGTGGCTATAGGTCAGAACAGTTTTCCTGTTGCTATGAGAACGGCATAAATAAGTCAAGTTTAAAATTCACTTTGGGGGTATGGAGCCGCCACAGTTCCGGCTACCTAAGCCCTCCTGGGTGTGTGTTGCGTACTCTTCCCTACAGGCAGTGGATCACAGCCATTTAACATGGCCTCCCTCCACCATGGCCCATCTTCTGGCCAGAAAAATCCCACAAGCCTCGCAGAGGCCCCCTCTAACTGCTTGGGCTTCTACACACAGACCTAGTAATGGTCTTCTGTGCTGCAAGGAGAGGAATATAAGCTCAACATTAACATTTCTCCAAGTGCAGAAATTCATGGGCCTCCCAAACTCCACCAAGCACCCTCCTACTTCCTCTACAACAACGCCACTGAGCAATGATCAAAATGAAGAGCCCTTGGAATACATTTGGAAGGGCAGAATAATGGGCCAGGAAGCGGGTCTAGGAAGGGGCTCTTTACATCCCCTGCTGTAGCCTTCCAGATCTGCCTCACTGAAGGTCCAGGGGCTCCCACAAGGGACCAGAGCTACATCTGCAGGAGGGTGGTTCTTCCTGTATTTTCAGGGCATTCTCTATTCACAATTAATCTGTCCACTCTTCCAGTGCTCCTGGACCTCAGAGACAGAAGGTATGCTTGTCTCACTTTACTGAACTGCATTCCAAGGTTTGAAGATCAAAAACCCTACTCCTAAGACAAGCCAGTCAGTGAGGACAACAGTATTTAGGGAAGCTCAAGGCTGTCAAAGGAAAGGTCAAGAGCGCTCTCCACCCTTAAAAATATCTAGGCTTTCTTCATGGCTGCTGCTTCTTTCTCACGAAGAGCATTGTGGGTTTAATTGTGGGCTGAACTGGATATTATAATATCCAAAAGATATTAGGATAAGTCCTAACTCCCAATACCTGTGAATGTGACTTTATTTGGAAATAGTCTTTGCAGTTGTAATCAGGTTAAGATGAGCTCTTTAGGGTAGATCTTTAATCCAATATGACTGTTGTTCTTCTAAGAGAAGAAGACAGAGACACAGAGAGAAGAGCTGTGTAATGACAGAGGCAAAGATTGCAATGCATTTACAAACTCAAGAAGGCCTAGGATTGCCAACAAACACCAAAACTAGAAGAGGCAAGGAAGGATCTTCCCTAGAGCCCTCAGAGAGAAAGCATGGCCCTGCCAACACCGTGATATCAGACGTCTAGCATCCAGACCCATGAGACAATAAATATCTATTGTTTAAAGCCACCCAGTTTGTGGTTGTTTGTTACAACAGCCCTAGGAAACAAACGCAAAGAGCAAATGTTGCCTTGAGCTAAGAAACGAAGTCATGTCATTTGTGAACAGAGATGATGCCTTTCAGAGGAAAGCAAAGCTGCTTGCAAAAGCACAGGGCACACACATCAAATCCTCCCACGGCAAGGTGGCAGCAGGCTGGTCCAAAGAGCAGGTCCACAGAAAACAGCACATTTGGCTACTTCTTAAGGGTGCCTGGCAATGTCTGGCTCACACTTTCTAGGTTGCTTCAATGGTCCATCCAACCCAGCCACACCTCTAGGCCATCTATAGCCACCTATACTAAACTCTGCCAGTCAGTCACCCACCAGCTGTTAGGGAGACTGAGTGGCTAGTTTAACCCTGTAGACCTCTGGCAGACAGCAGGCCTGAAGACTCAGAAGGACTGCATCATATACATCCTTGGGTCCTACCTTAACCTTGGCATACAGAAGAGTTCCATTCATACCCAGAGTGAACCCTGCAGATATAAGGGAATGTGGGAGGACAGATGGCAGGGTAGGCCATAGTGAGGTGGCCAACAGTTGTATCAATGCTGGAGGTGTGTCTAAGGCAGCACAAGGCACTACAACTAGAGGAGGAACCAGACTCACAGTCACCAATATCAAGGTCAAATAGCAAGAAAGATAACACGAGCCATCAGGTCTAAAGAGCCAGATGCCCATTGTGAAGGGCTACTAGAACATACTACTGGCAAATTCTCTAAATATTTACTGAGCACCTATTATGTGCCAGACATTATTTTAGGCATGGAGGATAGCAGTGAATAAACCAGGTAAAACTCCGTCTTCATGAAGCTTGCATTAGAATAGAGACAGACCAAAAAGAAAAAAAAAAAAAGTAAACTATTTAGCCCATTAGATGATGACTTGAGTATGATGAAAAAGAATAAGGAAGAGAACAAGACAGAAAATTTTGGGGAGGGGGCAGTTAACAGAGTAAATGGGGTGGTCAAGAAAAGGCTCAAAGAGAAAATGATGCCCAAAGAGGGAGTACACGCTGCAAATATCTGGGGGAAGAGCATTGTAGGCAGCAGGAGTAGTAAACACAAAGGCTGTGAAAAGGAGGCTGGCATCTTTGAAGAAGGCCTGTGAGGTTGAAAGTGAGTGGGTTTGTGAGCGGGGACATGTGAGTGTGCATGCACATGCACAGAGAAGAGTCAGATTGGAAGGCCTGAGGGCATGAGCTTTGCCTCTACATAAGATGGCCTGGATCAATACCTCAGCATTGGAGCCGAGGAGTGATGGGATCTGACTGGTGTTTCACAGGATCCTCTGCTGCTATGTAGAGGGCAGGCTGAAGGCAGGCGAGGGCACAGAGACCAGGTAGTGCAGAAACACATGGGCCTCCCAACTCCTCCGAGCATCTGCAGTGCCTCCCACTTCCTACACAGAAATGCCACAGAGCAATAATTACATGGAAGCCATCTCTCCTCACTTAAAGGGGTAAGTGCCTCACCTTTACTAGCACTGAGGATTACAAATCTTTGCCAGTGGTGTGCAGTTACTTAACCCCCTTGAGTATCTATGCTTAAGAAAAAATGAATAAGCTGCCGTTTCGGCCCCACCCAGTGAAAAATCTGCCAATAATTGGCTTATTGAAACTAAATGCAAACCAAAGATCACATCTAGGTTTATTTAAAGAGAAACGGTGTGCTCTCATCAGAGTACTGTAAGCAATGTGCCCATTACATTTTTACATAGGCATTCAAAAGTAGTACATTTAAAAGTAGTACATGCATATAAAAGTAGTACATTTGCTTAAAAGTCTTATAACAAAATATTAGATTTTTTTTAAAACGTTGTCTGCGTCTCAGAAGAAAATGAAAGGAAATGAATACATTTTGACACGAACTTTTCTTCATGGCCACAACAATTCTTGTTTCACCACCAGACTGCTTTAAGTCTGTTTGTCTGGGTAAGTAGAAGCAAGGAAAACCTGCCATCTGGCATGACTGCCATCTCTTTGTGGCCACACAATAAGTCTTGGGCAACTCTGCCTGCTGCCCTCGAGAACCAAGTGGGGTGGCAACAGTGGAGAGGAGGTAAAACAAGGAGGCTTCTGTGGAGGCAGAAGTATTTATCATGAGCAGTTCCGCCTCTGAAGGAAGGAGATTGCTGTGGGGGCTGAGCACTTTATTGCTGGGCCCCAGCTTTTTGGCAACTGCAAACAGTCAACTTGCAGCTCTTTGGGGAAGGTGAATTTACAGATGAGGACAGCTCCTTTTTTAGCTCTGGTTCCTTTACTACTCATTAGCATCTTTTTTTGAAAGGATAGACTGTGGGGGGAGGGGAGAACAAATAAGAACCAAATGTAAATTAAAGCATTAGTTTCTTTTGGAGTATAGCGGAAATTTTTCTGCACTGATTATACATACATTATTATATAATGTCATTATTACTCCCTCCACCATCATTAGCATTTCTAAATATGGTAATATTATATAACTACAATGTTTTTCACCTATTTTTGCCATCATCATTGTAAGTACATATGGCTAAACTTGTGCTTCATATGGGAACTTTCGCGATTTATTTTCAGGTGTAATTCCTGTAACTAAGGCACCAACTAGTTTCATCAAATATCACCATGGCAGTGGGGAAGGAAGCCTACACCAAATGAACACATGAAAACACTGGTTCTACAGGATTCTAATGCATTATCTCCCTGCAGACATGGCCTTAATCTGTGCTTATGTAACACACTCTGCATTCAGCCTGAGTTTGGAAGCATTTCCAACAAGAACATTATCCATAAAACAAAACTGGTTGCAAATTAGAATCCTGAAATGAGTACCTGAGACATGATGAGGGGCAAAGCATGCAATGGTAGACCCTTACAAATGTTCATATTTTTATTTACTTATTTTATTTATTTTTTGAGACAGGGTCTCGCTCTGTCATCCAGGCTAGAGTGCAGAGGTGCTGTCATAGCTCATGCAGCCTCGACCTCCTGGGCTCAAGGAATCCTCCCACCTCGGCTTTCCTAGTAGCTGGGACTACAGGTGTGCACCACCACGCATGGCTAATTTTTTAATTTTTTTGTAGAGACAGGATTTTGCTATGTTGCCCAGGCTGGTCTTAATTTCCTGGACTCAAAGGATCCACCTGCCTCAGCCTCGCAAAGTGCTAGAATTATAGGTATGAGCCACCATGCCTGGCCCCATCTTTTTCCACACATGAAGAGAACCACACATAGAACTTTAACACATCAGTGGCTCATGCCTGTAATCCAAGCACTTTCGGAGGCCAAGGTGGGTGGGTCACTTGAGGTCAGGAGTCCAAAACTAGCCTGGCAAACATGGTGAAACCTCGTCTCTACTAAAAATACAAAAAATTAGCCGGGTGTGGTGGCGGGCACCTGTAATCGCAACTCAGGAGGCTGAGGCAGGAGAATTGCTTGAACAATTCAGAGGTTGCAGTGAGCTGAGATTGCACCATTGCACTCCAGCCTGGGCAACAGAGCGAGACTCAGTCTCAAAAAAAAAAAAAAAAAAAAGAATTTTGACACATAACATCATAAATTCAAAGTCTTCCCCATCTGTCTAACCCAGAGCTCAGACCACAATGTCTAATAAAGGGACAGGGTTCTACATAATCTTCTGGTCTCCTGACAAAAGAGGTGTTTCTTAAATAAGTCATCTAATAATTGTACAATAACCATGTTTTAACCACAGCTTTTCTTTTTCCAACTTTGACATGTACCATTTCCTTGAATTCAGTTATTGGGTTTATTTGTATTTTTGACGGCAGTCATTATCATGATTAGCTATACATAGATTTACTCTTCTAGATCCAGTTAAACCCAGGTTATAGATTATAACAGACCTAGAATATTTAACTTTTATCATTTTGACTTTTAAAGGACTGCATTTTAAAAATATCTTTTATCTCCAATCGAATGGATACTATGCTACCCTCTGTGAAAGGAGGGTAAATAATGACTTTGTTCTCATGTATAGTCATACCTTTCAGCATTTTCACGGACATCAAAAAATTTGTCTTGTCTGTAGGTAATACTACTAAAATATTTAAATATTTCCTGTGCCAGGAATACAAATGGGAAGATGAAGCACATTGATTTTCATGAAAATTATCAGTCATACAACAGACACTGTTTTTCAAGCAATAACCCATTACTGGATCCTGAAATCAGCTTACTGATTTACAATCAATATGTTTAACTGAATGTAATGAATTGTCTAGAATTGAATAAAACAAGGTATATTACGTGTTACAAAGCTACATATTATTTTGTGATACTTTGGTTTCAATTATTTGTGTAAATGCATGTGTGCGTGCATGTTGTGTGCATATGCATATTGTGTATGTATGTTGGGGTTCTTCAAATCATGTAAAATGTATTTCTTATTGTAAGTAAAGTTCAAAGATAGACAAGTGTCTGTCATTTAACTAAAGAGAGTAAGCTATAAAAGTCCAAGCCATATATAACATAAAGAATTAAAGTTGAAAATCTGTATTAGACCCATATTTTTTGTCATTAAAGAAGTTAATAAGATCACTAAATTTAAAATAAATAAAAATTTGTTCACACATATAGTTAAGATAATAATGATTGCTGTAAAGATACAAAGTAGGGAGTAGAGATATTTTAACATCCAAAGCATATGTAAATATACATATTTTAGTTGTGATCATCCTCAGTGATAATTTATTGTCCAAATGCTTTATGTTATTTTTCCTACCTAGAAGAGGCCAATAAGAATCACTATTGTTCTAACCCTATACAGGGTAGAATGATATGATAACAAAGTAAATTTGTCTAAAGCAGGAAATTTTTAAAAATTAGAGGATTTTCAAAAAGAATTTTAATATGGATATTAAAAATCTGAATCTTGAGAATAAGGGACAATAGACTCAATTACAATAGAGTGTCAGGTATAATCACCAGTTGTAAACTCCGTCACCACAAAAAAAAAAGAAAAGAAAAGAAAAAAGAAATTGCTACAAGCACCAAAGAACCTCCCATCAAGATGATACAGTAAGTGCTTATTTTGAAGCATCCCTATGGCAATGATCAATTTCCTTAAAACCATCCACAAAATATTACAGTGTTAAGACACTTCAAAACTGAGATAACCATTTCATGAGACAGAAATGGACCTGAAATAAGCAGGAGGCAGGGTAGATACCACAGACCTGGCAGGGGCACAGGAGGCAGGGTAGATACCACAGACCTGGCAGGGGCAGTGGGAAGTTCCATTCTGCAGAGTAATGGGAGAGATAACCCCTGAGGCCACACTGGGTGGGATGGAGAAGGACTCACCAGAGGAAAACTTCTGCTAACAGATTGACCTAGGGCACTGGCATGATAGGAAGCTGTAAACACAGGGAGGCAGGAAAACACAAACACAGGCTCAGGAACTGAACAGAGCTGCCCACTGGCTCAGCTAATAGATTAACAATATCTAATTCACTGCAAGACAGATGATCTGAAATTATATTACCTATGTCATCAAATCTAGGATGCCAATAATTGTTAAGGAAGAATATTATTGCTATGTACCACTAAGAAAAAATATTGCCAGTTAAAATGATATATCCATGAATTATAGATGTATCCCAATCTGAAAGATTTTAAAACATGAAAAAAAGTGAGTCATGGAACTGATAATATGCTCTATGACTTGGCTGTAGACTCCATGGTGAAGGAGTAGAGAGAAGAGAAAGCTGGTTCTCAGTGAGAAGAGGCCATTTTTTTAGAAAAAGCAAGATTGGTGGAAGGATTGCATACAAAGGGCAACAGAGGAAAAATTAACACCAAAAAAAATTTTTTTAAAGGAAGAAGCAGCAGCCTACTCAAAATGAGCCTCCAAACCAAAATTCCAAAGTATATGAAGAATTCTAATATTAAGAAAATTGACCAACAAAGTCAATAACCAGAAAAATAATTTCTGGAACAGTCTATTTGAATTCTAAACAAGTACATTTAAGAAGTTTAAAGAAATAAAAACATCATTTTCATTAAAATGAGTAAGAAATTATAATACAGAAAGAGATAATGCTGATAGGAAACCGATATGAAAAACATGATAAACACAAGTAATAGGGCAGAAGTAAAGTTTCCGAAAAAAGAAAGCAAAGAGAATAGTAGAAAACCATATTTGAAGAGGGTATACTAGAGACTGCCAAAATTGAGGAAATGATTCCTCAGATGAAAACACCTTTCAGTACAAAGCAAAAAAGATAAATCCACATCTAGACACTATAGTGAAAGCATAAAGTATCAGGGATTTTTTTTAAGTTGTAAAATTTAAAAGTTATCACAAAATCTAATGGCAGATGTCTCATCTACAGAAAACGGAAGAGTGCCTTCAAAATATTCACAGAAAATATCTGTTGACCTAAAATTTCATACTCATGTAAAATAAACTGCCATCCAAGATTCAATGCAAAGTAATTTCTGACATTGAAAAACTAAGTATCAATCACAGACTCCCACAGTCCCTCATTAAAAGAACTATTAAATGTTTATCACTGGGAGAAAATGCATGGGACACCTGAAACAATAGTGACCCCAGATACTGATTAAAAACAAAAAAGAAAAGAAACACATACACATAGATATATACACTTAACTTCTGACTGAAAAAATATTAATAACCAATTCATTTTATATTAAGAAAACACTGTGAAAGTTGTTCAATGTTTAAATAAAATGTGCTAAGTCTAGGTCATATATGGAAAAAGGATAGAAATACTGAATGACTTTAGAATTTGCTGAAAAATGTTAGAACGAAATCCATGAGAGATACTGTAGATGATATGACCCCAAGCCCCATTCTTAATTTCTTCCTGGCTTCCTTCCAGCTATAGAAGGCTACCTGGCACAGTTCTGGCCAACAACAAAAGCCCCTTGGGTGCTACTCCCAGAAGTCTTTGTTTTTCTGACAAAAAGAAAACTCCTCAGTGAGCACGCCTTTTTTTTTTTTGTCCATTTGGCCTTTCCCAATTCCCTCCTGCCTAGTAGTACATGGATGTGAGGAAGTGCAGCTGCCAGCCTGCAGCCATAAAGCTATAAGAATGAGGAAAAGCCCCCAAGTTATGGGATGATAAAGCAAAAGATAGAAAAACCTGGGTCCCTGATGGTAGGTCTACCTCTAGGTTTTGTTTCGTGCAAGAAAAATAACTCCTATTTGTTTGTGACTCTCTAATTGGGTTTTCTGCTACTTGCATTGAGTATAACTTTATGTAGTAAAAAGAATTATGAGCAAACTCTAAAAGAAGAGAATTACTGTGTATGATGAATTAAGCAGAAGACAGGAATAGGAAAAAGAAGACACAAAATAAAGGGCTAGCTAGGAGACCTGAAATGTTGCCAACACGTAGAAAAGATCAATGCTCGGGTGATGGATACCCTGACTTGATCATTACACATTCTATGCACGTAATAAATATCACATGTATCCCAGACACATGCATAAGCACTGTGTATCAATTACAACTTTTAAGATAAAATAATTTAAAAAGAAAAGCAATGGCAAGCAAAAAATATAATGTAGTAGAAATAAGTCCAAATACATTAATATTTGCAATAAATGGAACCAATGAACAGGTGCAGAAAAAAAAAATCAACCAAACAACAACAAGAAACAACCCAGCTATTTGCTACTTACCAGAGAAGATGCACAAAAAGGGCTGAAAGAGCAAATGTCTTTAAAAATTTAACCAAAAATGAAACAAAATTAAAAATCAACCAAATAATAACAACAACAACAACAAAAAACCCAGCTATTTGCCACTTATCAGAGAGAATGCACAGGAAGGGCTTGAAAAGTAAATGTTTTATAAATTTTAACCAAAAGAAAAACAGGTGAAGAAATGTTAATACTGAAATATTAATAGCAGACAAAACAGAATCTTAAAGGAAAACCATCAGTATTACTAAAGATGGATACCTAACAATATACATAGAAAAATCTATGAGGATGATAGAATAATCATGAACTTGTTTATACTTAGCAGTGCAGCTTCAACATACATAAAGCAAAAACTGACAAGATATAAGGAAAATGTGACGAATCTATTACTATAGTGAGAAGCTGAAAAACCAGGCAAAATATTTAAGCAAAAACATTAATAAATAGTGAAATTAACTTATCTGATTATTTAATAGAATCTTATATTTAATAAATGTAGACTACAAATTCTTTTTAATTATACTTTAAACATTTACAAAACCCCGACCATGTACCAGATCAAAAAGGAAGTCTCAACAAATTTCCAACAATGGTTATCACACAGACCACATCCTCTAGCCATAATGTGGGCAGTTAAATTAGAAACTGACAATAGAAAATATTCTCAAAAGGTATTTGAGAAATTTAATATGCAATCTTAAAAAAATCAGACAGTAAGGAGAAAATGACAATGACAATCACAAAATACTTAGAAATTAATAATGTTGAGAGTACTATATCTCAAAACCTGTAACATGCAGTTAAAGTGACTCTTAGATATATCTTACAGCCATATACGTATTTTTATTATTTTTAATCGATGAATAAAAATTGTATGTATTTATTCAGTACAATGTGATGTTTTGATAAATGGGAAAAATGTGGAATGATTAAACAAGCTAATTAACATATATATCATCTCACTTGTCTTTTTTTGTGGTGAGACATTTGAAATTTAGTCTTAACAATTTTGAAATATACATTATTAATAACTATAGTCACCATGCGGTACAACAGATCAAGAACTTATTTCTCCTAACTGAAACTTTGTACCCCTTGACGGCCATCTCTCCATCACTCCACAAACTCTATTATATATACTTTCTAAGACAGAAGAAGGAATCAAAATCAATTCAGCCTACAATAGAGTAAACTAAAGAAAGAGGAGGAGACATAAAGACAAAGTGGGGGTAGGGCCACGGGGAGATAGGAGGAAGAAGGGAAAAAGCAAGAGGGTAAAAGGAAGAAAGTAGAAATTAAGCAGAAAATAAGAAAAACAGCAAATATTAACAAAACCAAATTCTGGCTCACCAGAAAAACTAAGCAGGCAAACGTCTAGCACAAATAAACAATATTAGATAAAAAGGAGGATAATGTTAAATACAGAGTTTTATTTAATTAAAAGAGAAAACTATAACTCAATTCTATGTCAATATATCTAAAAACAGATGAAATAACTTTTTCTAGAAAAATATTAATAACAGACTCAAAAGCATTATATTGTATACAAACCAATAAGCATTAAAGAAACTTATAATAATATAAATATAATAATGATATTAAAACAGTAATATAAATAATAATAATCTTAAATAATCAAAAAGCTTTATTTCCATCCTCCGCCCTAGAACCACAGGCCCAGGCAGTTTAATGAGAGAGTTTTATGAAGTCTTCAAAAAATGGATAATTACAAACTATTACAGAATATTTTTAAAGGGATGATCCATCATTTAATGAGATTAGTAACAAAGTCAACAACAACAAAAAAAGAAAGCTCATTCATAAAAAGTTTCAATAATGCTAAATTATACTGTCAAAGCAAAGCAGAGTTTATCCCAGGAATTGTAAGATCGACACATCTACTAAATGCCATATTGAGATATTAAAGGATAAAATACGATCATCTCAATAAATGCTCTTAAAAAGTCTTCAAGTCCAGGTGTGGTGGCTCATTCCTGTAATCCCAGAACTTTGGGAGGCCAAAGCAGGAGGATCACCTGAGGCCAAAGGTTTGAGACCAGTCTGGGTAACACAGTAAGACCCTGACTCAAAAAAAAAAAAAAAAAAGGCAACTATAAAAAAAAACACTTCAGTAAAGTTTAACACTCATTTATAAGACACATAGTTGCAAAGTAGACCAGTAGGAAACATTTTTCATCTAAAATGTGTTATGTATCAAAGCCTGACACAGACATTGCTCTTAATAGTAAGACTTTAAAATTATTTCCATTAAAGTCAGGCACAAGACAGGTATAACCACTACATCTTCTATTCACATTGCATTGGTCCTAGGCAATGCAATAATTCAAGAAATAGAAAATGGATATATAAGAATTGAATGTTCATGCATTTAAAAGGGCTGAAAAAAAAGAAGAACTTAATGAAAGAGACAAAAGTTACCTTATCTGTAGATGTTGACTATACATAAAATATTCAAAAGAATCTTGGAAAAACTATTAAAATATGGGAGTTCAATATGGTTGGTGGTTTCAACATCAATCTAAAAAATGAATAATTGTCCTAAATCCTGTGATAATCTATTATAAAATGTAATAGAATAAAATATCCAATTTATAGTAGCAACAACGAAAAAAATGCCTGGAAACAGACCTAATAAAAAATCTTATTTAAGGCCTCTATGGACCTTGTTCAAAGACAAGACTCAGAATCATAAGACTACAATGCTCCCCAATTAATCTACGAACTCAATATTACTTAAATCAAAATCCCAAATGTTTAAGGAAGATCAAAGTTCACAGAGTAGCCAAGGCAATGTTGAAAAAGAAAAAAGTAGAAAGATTTGTTCTGCTAGATGAAAAGACATACCACCAGGGGCAGTGGCTCACACTTGCAATCACAGCACTGTGGGAGGCCAAGGCAGGAGGACTGCTTGAGGCCAGGAGTTTGAGACCAGCCTGGCCAACATAGCAAGACCCCATCTCTTAAAAAAAAAAGACTTATGATAATGTTACAGTAATCAAAACAGTTGGTATTAGCATAGAAAGAGACAAATGATAATGTGTACATAAAAAAATATGTCTATTTAGAATCATACTATATGACAGAGGAACATTACACTTCAATGGGGAAAGAATAAGCTGTTCTGAGATAACTAATTATCCATTGGGAATTAAAAAGTATAGCAGATGAATTAAAGAACTAAATATTTTCAAAAACCTAAAATTTTTGAAGAATATATTAGATACATTTTGGTTGGAAAGATACTTTCAAGCAGACCTAAAAAGTACAAACCATAAAAGACTGATATATCAGTCCATATTAGAATTTAAAACTTCTTTTCAACAAAGACACCGGAGACAAAGTAAAAAGACAAGTCACAGATTAGTATTTATAACAAATATAAATGACAAAAGATCACTATGTAGATAGCAGTTATGTCAAAAGATAACGACAAACAGTCCTGCAGAAAAATGAGTAAAAGATATGAACCAGGTATCAACAAAAGAAATAAAAATAAACAGTAAGATATCACTTCACACCCATAAGATTGGAAAAAGTAAAAATTCTAGCAATACCAAGAATTCCCAAAGATATGAAGAAAAGGAAATTCTCATATGGCTGGTGGGAGGGGAAACTGACGCAACTACTGTGGAGAGTAATTTACACTGTCCAGTGAGGCTGAGGCTGAGCCTGAGTCATGTTTTGTAGTTCTGCAATCCCACTCCAGGACACATCCCCTACAGCAGCCAGTATTTCTGTGCACCTTCTCCCTATTCACACACCCAAGAACATTCATCACAAACTGTTGGGAATAGCACAAAATTAGGAAAAACTTAAACATTCAGCAGAAACGGGTAAATAAATGGCATAGAGTTATAAAAAGGAAAACTATGTAGCAGATCCTTCACTAAAGCTACATGTATCCACAGCCAACATAACAATGAGTAGTAAAAGCAGACTGCCTAATACTATGCACACAGCATGTACCATTTATACTAACTTTGAAAATGTGCAAATCAATACCAAATGTTGTTTATGAGCATATTTGCTTGTAGAAAAGGCAGGAAAACGTATATAGAAATAAAACATACCAAATTCAGGAAAACTGTTACTTCTGGGGTTAAGCGAAGAGTTTATAGGTTGAGGAGACATACACGGGTATTAAAATATATTTACAATTTTTTAACCCAATGATACCAATACATACTATTACGTTGAACAATGAGTTCTTGAATTCTTTTGAAATAATTATGCCTCATAGTTTCCATAAACATGATAAATATTATTCAGTATGTATCAAATTATTACATAACACATAAGTTTAAAGATTTAATAAGGGAATCACTTTTGGAATTAAAAAAGAAAGTAATCTTCAGATGTAAAAGATGCATCATGTTTTGGGGAAAAGTGACAAGCATAATTGCTAAAAAGATGGTTAGGTTCTGGAACTTGAACATTCTCTAGTTGTACAGACAGCAAAATTGAGTTGAAATGGGGAAAACCTGAGATGACTTTAATGCTTCTCCACACTGGTTCATGGAGAAGACAAAGGAGCAAGGTCCGAAAGCTCTGAAGAACGTTAGAGCTGAGAATCATGAATATGATTACTTGGCTGCACAAAGTAAGAATATGAGAAAAAAACAGGGGAGTTGAGGGAGAAATAGGAGAAAATATAAAGGCATTAATTTCTTCATTTCCTTTAAGAAGAGTTGATGGGTATTATGTTTGGCAAAATGTGATGAAATGTTTAAACTGCGAAATAAGTACAAGGGTGTTGCTTATGCGACTAGCCATTTTATTAAGTATTTAAAACACAAATTATTTTAAAGAATTGCATCTGCAAGTGACAAAGCAAGACAAGAGGCAAGTACCAAAGTGTGTAACAACCTGTGTTTTTTTTTAAAGTGGAGCCTACTGACAGCAACGTGACAAAACCACTCTCTTGTTTGCTTTCTCCTGGACTATCCTGAATGGGGAAGAGAGGGGTGGAATTACAAGTAGCTTGCTTCAATTTTGCATAACCCTGGATACCCCCCTGTGAGGGTGTGAGGCATGTGAAAGCCATCTGTGTTGTAGCAGAAAACAAGTTGAGAGCTACTGAATCAGAGCATTCACATCAAAGAATGAATGCAAACTGGCTCTCACCACCAGAAGCCATGTTCACAGGGAGAAGGAGAATGGACAGAGACTCTCAAATAAACCACAAAACAATGGTGAAAAAAACATTGTAAGTCACTATATGGCCAATAATTTCAAACTGCAGACCTTCCAAATCTTTTCAACCTCTATTAACTAACAGCAACACAGATGGGTTGGGTTTCAAGTCTCTCCATTCTTTCTGGATCCTCTGGAAAAGGCGCAAAGAAATAAAATGCCAAAACAATAGGTTACCCAAAAAAAGAGCAGGAAGTAGAGTCAGGAAAATTCACAAACTAACTGAGTGACCAGTCTCAATGTGAGGTCAGAAGATTCTATGAGATGGTGAATCTTAATCTAAAGCAGGGGGTGGGAGGGGATGACTTATTTTTAATCCACATTTCACACTATAGAAAGATGTTACAGGAAGACACACGGACCCAAATTAAGCTGAACATCTTTGTTACCACTGCTCTAAGCCACTGAGGAGACAGAACCAGCATGAAGGAGGATTCTAGGACAGACCCGGAAACGGAATATTTTAATTATTATATTTTATTCAGAAACAAAATGATATTATAAATACTCATAAAGAATTTTATACATGGACTTATCCAAAGTTAGTTTTAGTCTAAAAAAAAAAAATTTCCACTACTTTAAATACTAAAAATATCTCCTTTTGAAACATGTTCTTTAGGTTTGCATGATAGGGATTCTTTTTTAAGGCCTTTCATGGTGATAGAGTTTTTCCAAGGTGTGTCATTCATAATCCATACAGGTGATTCATCATGGCCTCCTTAGAATTAGATATTAACACTAAGAACTTTTTTGGCCCTTCCCTGTTTTTACCTATGAAAGATGTATGGGTGGGGTAGAGTTAAGTGCAGAAGAAAATTTAAATCAGAGACCAGATTTAAACATTTGCATGTGTTAAAACACCTTCAGAAGATAACACGGTAATTCTTAAAGAACCAAGTAAGCTCCATTAAATGTGTGAATAATACCACTATCTTAACTTAGCTGAATTCAGAGAAACTGTCCTCATGTTAACCATTTCCCTTTCCCTCTCACTAAGGAGTACAAAGGAAATAGAAGCCATTGAGGCCCATCCAGACACATGTCACCATGGGTAATCCCACTCCCCTTCTAAATTCTATCCCTAAGCCTAACCTGACCCCTTACTCTTGTGGTAGCACGTTGAGGAGAGGGAATATTTTTACAGAGCAAGAAGGTATAAAAGGGTTCTGGGGAAATTAGGAAGAGAGCCTTAGACAGAAGGGCAAATGGTATCAAACATTTCATACATCTTGTTTTAAAGATTTCCTCTCTATACTTTGAGTCAAATGGCAAGTTTAAGGCCCATTAAAAAAAATTATCCACTATAACTTAGGAACTAAAGGAAAAGCAAGAGAAAAATAAAATCTAAAGAGAAGGCCTTAGGTGGTATTATTTAAAATGTATCTTGTGGGTTTCAGCTGCCCATTTTGTAGGGAAAGATAACTGGTGAAGAGGGGGGTGGTGGTTTCCTCACTGCTTTCCTCTGGGACAGCACCAAGTACAATGTCTTGATTTGGCTACATTAGTGGACCCAACTATAACCTAATGACAAGTCAAGTAAGAAGAATGACCCCATACAGAACTCCTCGACTTACGTGAAAGTTTGGCATGAACTACACTTCACGATTCCAGGCTGCTGCTGCACTACTGTTTATGGAGGTAAGGCATCTAGCAAATACCTGAGTGGCTTGTTTCTATGGGCAGGTTCCCTTGTGAAAACTAGAACAAGCCTGTGGACGTCTAAAAGAAATCATTCTACAAATCTAGGGAAGGAAAATTCATGAAATGACATCCAAACTATGCTAACCCCAAACCAGCAGAAAACAGCTATATGCTTTTAAGTGGTATGTTCTTTGGTTATATATTATACTCATGTACAGACTAGACATGCTGTCATTTGTTCAGTGTGTCAACTTGAAATGGACAGCCTTGCCCAATATTTCAGCTCAAGGGAAGTGTCTATCACCAATGACTCTTGAATGAAAAGAAAAAAAATTGGGAACTGAAAAAAACATATTCTTTGCTTATTTTAGCTATATTAAGAAATATAACAATTACTTCTCTGGAAATGAAATGCACTCTTTGAAGTGTTAATCATCAGATGTCAGAGCAGGAAGGTCCTGACATCATCTACCCCAATACTGTTATTTTACAAATAAGGAAGCAGAAGATGAGGAGACTGAGAGGCTTGCTCAATATTTTACAACTTTGAAGGAATCAGGGCTGTATTTGCTTCCTGAGGCTATGATATAAAGTACCAAAAGACAGATTCTCTTGGCTTAAACCAAGAGAAATGTACTCTCTTACAGTTCTAGAGGCCAGAAGCTGAAATTAAGGTGTCAGCAGGGTTGGTTCCTTCCGAGTATGGATATGAGGGAGAATCTGTTCCATGCCTCTTCTCCTAGCTCCTGGTAGCCTCAGGTGTTCCTTGGCTTGTTGATGGCATTATCCTTGTGTCTTCACATCATCTTCCCTCTGTGTGTGCTGTCTCTGTGTCCAAATGTCCCCTTTCTATAGGAACACCAGTCATATTGGGTTAGGGTTCACCCTAGTGACCTCATTTACCTCTTTACAGACTCTGTTTCCAAATAAGGTCACATTCTGAGGTCCTGAAGGATTAGAATGTCAACATACATTTTTGGGAAGAGATATTTCAACCCATAATAAGGACTATGAGCAGAACTCTGTTGGGACCTGGGGAGAACCCAGGTCTCCCAATGCATGACAGTGGCCTTTCTTATTCATAAGATTTCTCTGCTACCACAGCTGACAGGTCCTACTTACAAAGTCAGAAATGACTTCCGCCCACAAAAAACTGATATCTCACAAAGGACAATGAAACATTCAAATGCCAGGAAAAGGAAATCATCATTCCATTTGGTCACTAATGTTCACCAATGTATCCTAACTTCCTCCCTCACAAAAATGCCTGAAATATTTCTGCAATATGCCTGCCCTCATGTCTAAAATACCTACTGTTCAGCGAACATGCAAGAAATATGACTGGAAGAAAAACAACTTAAATCTACTCTCCCATTTTGCCCAAGACCGCCCTCTCGAGCATCTCAGCATGCCTGGAAAAGAAACGTGTGCGAGAAGAAACCTCAAGGCCCTCAGATTCCCAACAGGTCTCAGTCTCCTTCTGCTGCCCAAGTTACACATCAAGTGGCTGACTAATCAAGACACCCAGGTCCATGGCTGGGTTGCAACATCAGTGCTTTGGCTGAGAGCTTCATCCTGGCAGTGGCACTTTGCAGCAACCTAACTGTTAGAATAGTTCAATCATCACTCACCCTGCTGCCTAAGTATGCCTGAGTCTGAAGATAATTGTCATATTGTCTCACCATTTTCCATTACAAATTAATGACATCTGTAATATTGAGTCGTAAAAAGTCTATCCAAAGAACTGTATTAAAAATTACATGGAAATGATTTCTCTAAGTGGCCTCTTGACAAACACATGACCCACCCTTTTCCATTAAGGCCTTTAGAATCCTGATCTACAGCTGGCCTTGGAAAACTGGGAGTTATGTTTTACTGCACAAGATCTAACAAGTATCACAGTTCCAAAAGTGAATAAATAAGAGCTGAGCAGGACTAGACTGGATGTTGATTTTGTTGTTGTTGTTTTTGTTTTTAACTCTTAAAGAGCTACTGCTTTAAGGAATAGTTTTCTACAGAGAACAGAGGCATTCAGAGTTAGAAAAGCGTGCAGGCTGCTCTAATCCAAACCTCTGTTTACTGAGTGAGATGTGAAGGCCCAAAAAACTGAAGTGAATCAGAATCAATTGATCAAATGAACAATCAACACTTAACTGTACCCTCAAGTGATTATTCAAAAAAAAAAAAACAGAGCAAGTTTGAATGTAGAGATTCAGGCATTACTTTCTTCTAACAGAATTTTCTTTCAGGCTAGAATCCTTTCAAAAGAACAATTTTTAAATGTTCTAAGAAATCTTTGCTAGGGTTGAACGTTTAATGTAAGTTGATTTCAAGTAATATTTGAAGGGCTATTAACTATCTTAGAATTTAAAATTTTGTGAACAGGGACATTGGGCTATCCTGGCTATATACTCTGCATGATCATTTATCCCAGAGAAGATATAAACAATAACAAGCTATTTTATATGAACTGATGGCCTTTCCTGTCTATATTTCCTCTATTTGCAAATTTGTCCCAACCTATGATTTAAATACGCATGTTCACATGCGTATTTAGCCCCCTAAACCTCATTTCTCCTCTGTATGTATGTAGGAATTAAAAATTTTACCAGGGTGTTGTGAGGGTTTAAGGAAAGTATATAGGAAAGAGCCTGGCACACCAGTTCCATCTCTTTCAGTTCTTGATTCTTCAGGTAGAAAGAGCTCCTTCTCTTCCTGTCAACTCCAGCAGCATTTCATCACTACCGTTCTAATAGTCTAACCACTCTCTGTGCATGGTAATGTCTTCATCTCTGAACTCCTTCACAACATGTTATGTGATGTCCTGCATATAACATGCCCTCAATTAATTTCAGCCTGAATGTTTCAAATAAAACAATTTTTTGCAAGACTGTGTTAGAATGCCTACCTAGTTAAAAAAAAAAAAAAATTTAAGCAAGGAGTTGATAATTATTTTAGTTAAGATGCCAAACAAAAAGAAAACTAAGAACTAAATAAACAAACCCTCTTGAATATACAGTTAACCCTTGAACAACATGAGTTTGAAATGCATGGGTCCATTTGTACCTAGATTTTTCCAATAATGTTATACCGAGGGTGCCTGCCTCTCCTGCCTATCCTACCTCCTCCACTTCTTCTGCCTCCACCACCCCTGAGACAGCAAGACCAACCCCTCCTCTTCTTCCACCGACTCAATATGAAGATAACAAGGATGAAGATCTTTATGACGATCTACTTCCATTTAACAAACAGTAACTATATTATCTCTTCCTTATGATCTTCTTAACCTTTTTTCTCTAGCTTACTAAATAATAAGCATACAGTATATGTTCTCTAGTTTACTATATAATAAGCATACAGTGTATAGTACATATAACATAAAAATATGTGTTAATGGACTATTTATGTTATCAGTAAGGCTTCTGGTCAACACTAGGCTATTAGTAGTTAAGTTTTGGGGGAGTCAAAAGTTATCAGTGATTTTTTTTTTTTTTGACAGAGTCTCCTTTGTCACCCAGGCTGAATGAAGTGTAGTGGTGCGATCTCGGGCTCAATGCAAACTCCACCTCCTGGGTTCAAGCGATTCTCCTGCCTCAGTCTTCTGAGTAGCTGGGATTACAGGTGTGCACTACCATGCCCGGCTAATGTTTTGTTTTTTTAGTAGAGACAGGGTAGTAGAGAAAGGGTTTCACCATGTTGGCCAGCTGGTCTTGAACTCCTGGCCTCAAGTGATCTGCCAGCCTCAGCCTCCCAAAGTGCTGGGTTTACAGGCATGAACCACCATGCCCAACCAAAAGTTGTATGTGGATTTTTAACTGCATAGAGAGAGTCAGTAGCCCTAACCCCCGTGTTATTCAAGGGTCAACTGTATAAGCATCTTGCACATAAGAGATATAAAAAACAGCCCAATTATCCATGTGGTCAATCAATAACCCCAACAAGCTCGTAAATTTTAATCTAATCATTTCTTGACTCAAGAACCCATTGATTCCCTAATGCCTAAAAATATAAGGCTAATCTTGTATGTTGGGCTTTAAAGCCCCTCTACAATCTTCAGTCCATCCAATCTACAATCTTCCATCCAACTCTGTTTCCCAGGTCTCCCCTTGGCTTCAGTGAGCCCTGTCTCTTCGAGGTCCCCCATTCAAGCCATCTTCATTTCTACCTTCATTTCTGAGTGCACTCTCCCTGTGTGCATTCTCTGTTCTTTGTCAGGAATTCAGGTGTACCCACATGGGTACCACCAACTCCACAGGCTTTTCTGAGCAGTCCAAGCCACTGTCATCTTCTTCAGGCACTATATGGACAATTTGAATACTTGGGATTATATGAGGCCCTGTGTTACTAGCTATCTTTTTCATATGTGTATGACTTAGTTGTCTAACTAGCATATACTTTTCTTGAGGATAATAAAAGCATATCTTTTCTTAAGGGTGAGGACTATGTCTTACTTATTCTTTCATTCACTTAGGCATTAAATATTTATGGAGCACCTATATTAAAAATTGGAGATGTGAAACGAATTCATCAGACATAGCCTTTCCCTCAATGACCTCACAATTTTGGTATCACTGTGTGCCTCACACAGTGACAAGCAGACAGAAGTCTTCACCCATCTATTTACTAAAAAGCTGACCATTGAGAAGCTGGCCACATTTCTTTTTGGCATACTACTAGTTGATACCAAAGCAATGAGCTCCCCTCAAGATACTTCTTAGATAAGTGAATGAAACTCCTAGCTAAAGGAGGAAGTGAAGGCTATTTCTTCAGTGACACTATACACTAATTCCTTCACTGACAATGTATCTATCTATAACCTAAAGACCATCAAGATCTGACTCTACTAGATGCTATATTTTGCTATCAGAATGAATAAATAAAAGGCTGTCTCATTGTAGGGGAGGAAAAATATCGTTCCCTTACTTATCTTAGGTTCATGACTGAGGCCCCTAAAACAAAAGACAAATTAACGAGAGAAAAGCACATAAATTTACTTAATATAAGTGTGACATGGGAGCCTTCCTAAGGAAATGAAGATCTGAATATAGGAGTAAATGTGTATATTTTTATGCTAGGTTTGATGAATAAGTGGATAGTTGTGGATAAGTAAGATTAGATTTAAAAGTATGATCTAATGGTAATAAACTGGAGGAAACATAGCAAAGTATGTTTGTTCAGACTTTTCTCTGTGACCCTTTGTATTCAGAGATAAGGATGTTCCTTTCCTCTGGGTATAGAGAGGGCACTTCTCAAATAAGGTCTTACGATTTGCTTCAGAGGAAGGTCAGAAACTCCTTCCTAGGTTTTATGACCTCCTTTAGAAGAGAAGGGTGGGGGGAGGGGAAAATGAACTAATGCTTCTGCTGTTTTCACATGTGCCATACTTCGGGGTTGCATGGCCTGAACTCCATCATTATCATAGACTCCTTTTGGGAAAGCATTATTTTAAAATGATTTCCTTTTTGCTACTAGTTTTTTTATAGTCAGGATTTTAATATGTAATTAAACATTTAAAAATTTAAAATTAAATTGTAATATGTAATTAAAATTAATTTGCATTTTTGCAACATTCATGAGGAATTCTTCATTTATGTATTACCCAATCAATACTATAGAACTTTCTTGATAATCATTTTGTTTGCTAGTAAAACTAAAGAGAACAAACTAACTCATTCCATACTAATTACAAAATTACCTTTCTTGGACAAGCGCGGTGGCTCATGCCTGTAATCCCAGCACTTTGGGAGGCCTAGGTGGGTGGATTACTTGAGGCCAGGCGTTCAAAACCAGCATGGCCAACATAGTGAAACCCCGCATCTACTAAAAATACTAAAGAACTAGTCAGGCATGGTGGCACTCTCCTGTAATCCCACCTACTCATGAGGCTGAGGCACGAGAATTGTTTGAACCCAGGGGGCTGGGGTTGCAGTTAGCTGAGATTACGTCACTTTACTCTAGCCTGGGCAACAGAGCGAGACTGTCTCAAAACAAACAAACGAACAAACAAAAAACTTATCTTTCTGTTGTTAATTTTATCTGTGGTAATATATAGATAATACATAGATAACGTATCGCTATAGATAATAAATGAATAAACATGAACAGTGTATGTTCTAATAAATGAATAAACATGAACAGTGAATGGCTGGGACTGGTGCATCATCACCATTCTGAAAATTCTTATTAATGCCTCTCACTCGGGAAAAATGCACACTAAACAGATATGGCTTCTAAAAATAGGTTTATTAAGGTACAATTTTATGTCGTAAAATTCACCTGTTTTAAGTTTCCAGTCTGATGAATTTTAGCAAATTTATACAGTTGTGCAATTGTCACCATAATCTAGTTTTAGAACACTTCTAAAAGGTCTCTTAGCCCATTTGCCCACTTCTGCAAATACGCTTTCCTTCTATGAAGTATAGGGAATGGCTATTTGGGAGGCAGAGTTAACAACAGGGAGGATGTTCCCATGGCAGAGGATCTCACCCTACCCCACTCTCCCCAACAAGGAGTAAACCCTGACACAGTACCTCTAGTACAACCTCAGAAGAGAGTAGGATCCAGGCATCTAGTGTATAACCACCTCACCTCAACTGTGCTTGCTTCCTCCAGGGACCATTCTTTACAGGCTCAGGAAAGTGATCAAGCCAAAAATACCCAGTCCTCAAACTTAGCTTGAAGAAAAATCAAACTGGCCTCAGATAAAGAGGGAAGACTATAAAGTCACTCACATGATATCAAAACCAATAGAATGCATGAAAGAGCCGCATAAGACCACGATTAAATTAAATGGCATGGCTTTCACTGTGATTCTACCAAAAGCACAATGTAAAAAGGCACATGTCCAACCCAAAAGGAAACATAATATGAGAAACCAATTGCTTAAGGCACTTAGAGCCGTAGGAAAAGCAGGAAAAAATCAATCAATCGAGAACCCAAAGTTTTATGACCAAACAAAGTAAAATGAAAAAGGGAGCTTGGAAGACAGCTTCTAAGTGGCCCCCACTGATCCCTGCCTCCTGGTTTTCACACCCTTATATAATCTGCTCCTCTTGAGTGTTTTGCTTCTAGCAAATAGAATGTGACAGAGATGATTATGGGATATCACTTTGGGATTAGATTTCAAAAAGACTGTGGCTTCCATCTTGGGCACCCTCTCTTGCTTGCTCTGAGGAAAGCCAGCCACATGTTGTGAGTTGCCTTATGGAGAGGACCACTTGTTGAGAAACAGATGTCTCCAGCCAACAGCTGGGGAGCACCCAAGAGTGAACTTACAAATAGATCCTCCCCGCAACTGAGCGTTAAGAACAATGCTGCCCTGGCTGACATTCTGGTTGAAGGCTCGTGAGAGACCCTGAGCAAGGGGCTCTCAGCTAAGCTATGCCTGTATTTCTAAGCCATAAAAATTGTGAGTCAATATAAGCTGCTAAATTCTGGGGTAATTTGGTGACCAGAAATAGGTAACCAACATAGGGAAAATAAGGAAATAAATTGAGAATCAAAGTCAGCGTTACTATAGCATTAATATATAAGGGAAAACAAGACAAACAAGATGCTGACATCCCTGAAAACTAATTTACTGACAGTGAAAAAGTTTGCATACTCATGGCAAATTCAAATTTTAAAATAATAAACAAGGAAATTGAAGCAATTAGAGAAAAGCTAATAAAAATGAAAGGCAGATAAAAATAATCTAATAGGAGAACAGATCCCTGAAGAAGACAACTTAAGAAATGGAACAGACAATGGATTCCAAGATATGAGACAATGTAAGAATCTCTCTGGACACTTAAGATGACTCCATATCTTTCCTGCTGTGAATAGTGATGCTATAAACATACAAGTGCAGGCATCTTTTCAATAGAGTGATTTCTTTTCCTTTAACAGTAAAACTTAGACATCACCACTATACAATATATCCAGGTAACAAAACTGCACTTGAACCCCCTAAATTTATACAAACCTTTTTAAAAAATGAATGTCTCTGAAGAATGAACATACCAAAACAAGTGCACATATCAAAATTTAAAAAAAAAAGTTGTAAGAATATTCCACACTGAGAGATGTTATAGTTAAGCTTTTATACTTCAAGGACAAATACAAAGTCTTCTAGATATCCAAAACAAAAAACAAGTCACCTATATAATAGGGAGATATTAAGTTGGCTTTGCATTTCCCCAGAGCAACATTCAATATCAGATAATAGTGGTGAAAATGTTGTTACAAAGCTCTGAGAGAAAGAAAGTAAGAGCCAAGACTACTACACCCAGCTAAAGCATCATTCAAATATAAAGGCAAAGAGGACACGTTCTCAAGCATGAAACAATTCTGGAAATGCAATACTTACAATGTAGAAATCAATCACTAGTATCTAAAACTGAAATTTAATTTTTTAAAAATCAGTTCAACCTATTTATTTCATAGGCTATTTTAATTTCAAAGAAATCTTATAGGAAAATCTACATGAGAAAAAGAAATTTGAGGTTCAGCAATTCCTTATATTTCAATTCTTCTTTTATCTATTATTAAAGTAAAATCATGTTTTATGTTTTTAGTTAAAACAATAGCTATAATATGCCATATTTAACAAAAGTATTTCTACCTTTAATTGTAATCATTCCATCTGTACATATGATATAATCTACAGTATACATCCGGAATGATGTTCTTTTAACACTATCAAGTTATTTGGACTGATTTTCCTTTTTTTTTTTTTGGAAACAGGGTCCTGCTGTGTCACCTAGGCTAGAGTGTAGTAGCTCAATCACAACTCACTGCAGCCTCAACCTCCCAGGCTCAGGTGATCCTCCCATCTCGGCCCCAATCCCCCAGTAGCTGGGACCACAGGTGCATGCCACCACGCCTGGTTAATATTTTGTATTTTTTTGTAGAGACAGGATTTCACCGTGTTGCCCAGGCTGGTCTCAGACTCCTGGGTTCAAGCGTTCTGCCCACCTCAGCCCCCCAAATGCTGGGATTACAGGCGTGAGCCACCGCACCCAACCGAGTGACTACTTTTTCTTCTTTGAATTATTCATAATAAAAATAAATAGGTCATTTTTTATAAAACAAGTTTTGTTCATCTGTTTACCTGCTTTGTTTGTTTGTTTGTTTTAGATGGAGTCTCGCTCTGTCGCCAGGCCGGAGTGCAATGGCGCCATCTCGGCTCACTGCAACCTCTGACGCCCTGGTTCAAGGGATTCTCCTGCCTCAGCCTCCCGAGCGGCTGGGATTACAGGCACCCACCACCACGCCCAGCTAATTTTTGTGTTTTTAGTAGAGACAGGGTTTCACCACATTGGCCAGGATGGTCTCAGTCTCCTGACCTTGTAATCCACCTGCCTCAGCCTTCCAAAGTGCTGGGATTACAGGCGTGAGCCACCACACCCGGCCTCTGTTTGCCTGTTTTTAAATAAGAGCCTGGATGATAATACTGTAACATGTTAACAGTAATAGAAATATGCAATTCGAGCCCGGGGACGGTGGCTCACGCCTGTAATCCCAGGACTTTGGGAGGCCAAGGCAGGCAGATCACAAGGTCAGGAGTTCAAGATCAGCCTGGCCAACATGGTGAAATCCCGTCCACTAAAAATACAAAAAATTAGCTGAGCGTGGTGGTGCACGCCTGTAGTCTCAGCTACTCAGGAGGCTGAGGCAGAAGAATTGCTTGAACCCAGGAGGCGGAGGTTGCAGTGAGCTGAGATTGTGCCACTGTACTCCAGCCTGGGTGACAGAGTGAGACTCCATCTCAAAAAAAAAAAAAAGAAATATGGAATTTGAGCGATGAGAATATGGAAATTTTTCTTCTTTATGCATTTCAGTTTTTAATTTACCAAACAAAAAAAGAAGTATACTAAGACCCTAGAAGTTATACAATACGGATTTTCATTTTGCATCCGCAGATGACTTACCCAGATTGTCCTCACCTTTCCCAGAAGGCTGGTTTGTCATTTGGGAAGGAATCAGAGTCACTACTTGCCTCTAGGTGGAGTCCACCGTCCTAACCACTTCTCAAGGTCTCCCTAACTCCTTCTCCAATGCCAGTCCCGAATCTGGGCAGAGGCCTGAGTAGGGGGAGGATTGGCAAGCTCATCCCTGGAATCCCAGGTTTTAGGCAGTTTTCTCTTGCTTCTACCTGAATAGAGGTAATACGCCTTTTTCTCCAAGACTGACCCCCTTCTTTCTTTCACCTTCCCTCTTTGCATACCATCTCACCCCATCCCACTTGGTAAGCCAAAGGAGCTCAAGAATCTCTCCCTTGGGAGTGGCAGCTACCTCTAGAAGAGCTTGGAAGAGTTGGTCTGATTCATTAAGCCTTTACAAAGGAGTCTGGGGTCCAAAATTGACCTTTGACCAGCACAGTCATCAACGCATCTGTTTTCCTAAAGGATTTTTTACTGAGGGGCAAGGACAATAAAGAACAAGAATCAGAGGCTCCAGGGCCCCTTCTTTAACAATGTTACCTGTGCTGCCTACCTCCCAAGAGAACATATTTTAACATGGTTAGTAAATGTAATATAGTTAATATTAATAAGATGTTTAAAATTACAAACCACTATAAGTAGTTGTGTTATTACTGGACAAGGATGATTCTAAATTAATATCTTCACAAGCTTGTAGCTAGAGTTTCGATCTTCATCAAAGCATATGCCTTTGAGTCTGAGACCCCAGGCTTGAAACCTGCTTTTCACATTCTCTACCTCCCAACTGAGCAAATTACTCAATCTCACTGCCTGTCACATCTGTGACATGTCAACAGTAACATGTACTTCACAGTGTTGTGAGAACTAAACAGGAAAAACACCTACTGAACTAAATAGGAAACACATGAAAATGTGAAAAACACCTACTTTATTAGGTAGTCAATCTTAGCTCCCTTTCTTTTGCTGTCACAAAAAAAGCTTTTAAAAGAGAGCTTGGCCGGGCGCGATGGCTCACACCTGTAATCCGAGCACTTTGGGAGGCTGAGGCGGGTGGAATGCCTGAGCTCAGGAGTTCGAGACCAGCCTGGGCAACACGGTGAAACCCCATCTCTACTAAAATACAAAAAATTAGCCAGGCGTGGCGGAGTGCGCCTGTAGTCCCAGCTACTTGGGAGGCTGAGGCAGGAGAATTGCTTCAACCTGGGAAGCGGAGGTTGCAGTGAGCCAAGATCACGCCACTCCCACTCCAGCATGGGCGAGAGAGCAAGACTCCGTTTCAAAAAAAAAAAAAAAAAAGGGAGATTGTAACAAGGAACACCACAACACACAGATTTCACATCTTAAGCAGCTGAAATAAAACGCCCAAAGAGGATGAGAAGGAGCCTATATAATCTTAAAATAGATATGTTTCCCAGCTGGTATCTTTGATTACTAATTAAGCTAAGGCTTATTTATTTGGTAAATGCTTACCAGTTGCCAGGCATTGTGTTAGAAACCTTTTATGTAACAACCCCATGAAGATTGACACTTATTATCCCCATATTGGAGAGAAGGAACCAAGATCCTAGAGATGAGAAGCAGTCAGGTCCATCTGACGACTGTGCAATAGCCTAACAAGAATTCCCTTCGGCCGGGCACGGTGGCTCACGCCTGTAATCCCAGCACTTTGGGAGGCCGAGGCAAGCGGATCACCTGAGGTCAGGAGTTCAAGACCAGCCTGGCTAACATGGTTAAACCTCATTTCTACTAAAACCACAAAAAATCAGCTCATGCCTGTAATCCTAGCACTTTGGGAGGCCAACGTGAGCAGATCATGAGGTCAAGAGTTTGAGACCAGCCTGACCAACATGGTGAAATCCTGTCTCTACTAAAAATACAAAAATTAGCCAGGCGTGGTGGTGCATACCTGTAATCCAGCTACTCAGGAGGCTGAGGCAGAAGAATCACTTGAACCCAGGAGGTGGAGGTTGCAGTGAGCCGAAATCATGCCACTGCACTCCAGCTTGGGCAAAAAGAGCGAAACTCCATCTCAAAAAAAAAAGAGACTTCCCTTCACAGTCAGGCCAGAAATCTAAGGAACACTGGTATCTTTAGAACCTAAGACACCCAAAACCTGTGTCTGCTCTTGATATGGGAAAACCCACATTAATGCCCTAATAAGACCTCTTAAACTTCGAATAATATTTGTTAGAATTTAAACTGAAGACTGAAGGAAGGAGCTAAGACTCTTGGTTTTGCAGAGAATTACTAACAATGCTGAAATTTGGAAAATCTAGCTTAACTGCAAAAGCATTAATGTTGGAAAATCTAGCTTAACTGCAAAAGCATTAATGTTATGTGGTACCATTCACTTTTATTAAACCCACACTTAGTTTGAATACTAGTTAATTTAAAAGTGCCCACAATGTTAAAGATAGTGATGGGTAAAACAATGTTCATTATATTCCTTCCCTTTAACAGTTTTACATTTTTCCATTGAGTTTTTTTTATCTACACACACACACATCTCCCATGATCTCTGCAATAAGAGGCTGATTCATGTAAATTTTACAGAAAGCACCCTTCTCTGGATAATTTTAACTTTTCCTAAAAATAAATATTCCAGTAACCAACCCAAGGAGGGCGCAGCAGATCAAGAATGCACTGTCATGGCAGGTGGAGAATCAGTCATTATGGGAAGTGAAACAGACACACGCGGCATAGGAACTGATACAGCAACATCTGATTGCATCCAGCAACCTTTAAAAAAGTAATCATTTTATCAGCTGTTGGTAGACTTTGCACAATGGCTAGCAGTACTATTTGGTGACAATTAAAAATACTAAAGCTACAATGCATTTTTTGTTGTGGAGGAAGTACAAATGGAATGCTGAGTCAAAAGCAAATATGCACACTCATAGATGACTATGGGACACTTTGCAATGCATTCAGTGCTTCAAAATTTAAGATTTAAGACCAGATTCATGCTACTGAAGGTTGGGTCTTCTCCCGACTCACAAGATCATCAAAGAGTAGCCATTCAAAAAAGTTTAGTAGAATGACATCCTCTTTGACACTTTTCTTGACTTTTACAATATTTGGTTTAATTATCATAACAGATATACACACACACACACACACACACACAGTGAGGGATGTGAAAAACCTTAAAACACTTCAAAATGCCCACCGATAATAAAACACATTGCCAAATTGTAAGTAAAGCAGTAATTATGACCGTCCTCATCCCCAGGAACCAAGAGAAGCTTCTCAAGGGTCATATTATTCCAGCTACTTCTTGGATGCCCCCGAGGCCTCTCTACAAACTGTAAGTGCTCATTATTATGTTCTGTAAAAAGGCCTGTCTATGAGACTGCCAAAAAGAAACTTTCCAGCAAAGTCTCTAAATTGTAAAGTACTATCATGTAACTTCTGGAGGAATCTATGCCCCTTTTTCTGACAGCTGTCATGCTCAAGGGTGGGCATGGGCAGCCATGTATTTACCATGTGACACTGCCCCGTGCCACAATCGATGAAGCAGAAGTGGACATCTGCCCAAACTCACCTCCAGAAGTTTGCTATTGGGGCAGAAAGTGCAGCAGTTTTGTAGGATATGTCACTTGGGAGGTGAGGAGCCACTATCTTCTGCAACATGAACAAAGGAGCAGAGAGAGGCCAGCAGAGGGAGAATAACAAGGAAGATGCAAAGACCAGAATCCCACTTCTCAAAGAGAGGCCCACAGTGGAGCTGCCTCAGGACCATGGGCAACCTGAAGCTACCTCCGGGCCCTCACCAGCTCAATAGCACACTGATGCCAGTATGCTGAGACAGTCACACTCCCTTATCATAAACTGCCCATTTCAAGTTCTAGTAGTTTGCGTGGGTGTTACTTCCTTCCAAAGAGCCTTGACTAGCAGTTACGCTAGTCTAAGCTAGTTATTATGACTCTAAATAAGACACTAAGTTCCCTTGGGCAACTTCTGAGATCCTCACTTTCCACTCTCCAGGGATTCTCATCTCATCACTGAAGGAGCTGAACAAGGATGTTTTTCAATGTTAAATTCTATGCATGACCTCAATACACCAAACTGATGGTGGCCGGGCTGGCGGCTGGAGCAGAGACAGGGATCTGGCTCTGGCCCTCCACAGAATGCAGTGCTTCCAGGGAACTCTGCTGAAAGCCCTGACTTGGATGCTCTCTAGGGATCCTGGCTTAGCCTTGGCAGATAATATTCCCAATGAAGAGCAGCTTTACTTGAGCGGCTCCACGTGCTTGCCCAAAGAAGGCAACAGACAGGGGATAAGGAGTGTTACTCAAGTCTGAGGACCAGGAAGCTGGAGAAGATGAGACTCTCTCACCACCCATGGCCTGAACCCATGGCTCCCTGGGGAAAAGCAAATGCTTCCAGTCCTGGATGGTGGCGCCAGAGGGAGGCCGAGGTAAGCTATGATACAGAGATCAGTGGCCAAAGGGCAGCATCATCCCAGGGAACACCCCCACCACCTCTGATTCAGCAGCCCCGATTAGATGGAATAAACTGCTTTTCACTTTGGCAGTTTGGCTGCAACACAGTGGTAAGGGAGGGAAAAAAAGGAAGTGAACAAGGCAGCCGGCAGAAGTGGAGAGGCCCCAGCCCCAGCCCAGGCCCCCAAGGCCCATCTGGCCTTCCTTCTGGGGTTAACCATGATCCTTATTTGACCACAAATGGGAGGGGGGGGGGGGAGAAAAAGGAAAAGACTCCACAGAGATGTAAATGGAGGACATCAATACCTAAAGTAAAGAAGGGAAGGGGGTCTAGGAAAGAATGGCTCTTAAAAGTAAACTCCAGAGTTCAGACATTGTATGGGGCCTCATTAAATGGCATTAATGACTCCCACGAAGTTAGGGCTTAGAATATATCTGCATAGCTATGTTATGTGATCTCTCAATATTATTTTGGACTGAAGAATATCTTGTTCAGAACGATGGGCTTTTGTAAGAAGCTCCTTCTTTTTTAACAACTTGAAATATTGTTAGACCAGCACACCATTCATAAGCTTTTAAAAAGAACTAATCAGAACTCAGGCAGCTTTGGCCAGGAATGGTGGCTCATGCCTGTAAACCCAGCACTTTGGGAGGCCAAGGAGGATGGATCACCTCAGGTCAGGAGTTCAAGACCAGCCTGAGGCCGAGCACCGTGACTCACGCCTGTAATCCCAGCACTTTGGAATGCTGAGGCAGGTGGGTCATCTGAGGTCAGGAGTTTGAGACCAGTCTGGCCAACATGGTGAAATCCCGTCTCTACTAAAAATACAAAAATTAGCCAGGCATGGTGGCGTGTGTCTGTAATCCCAGCTACTTGGAAGGCTGAAGCAGGAGAATTGTCTGAACCCATGAGGCGGAGGTTGCAGTGAGCCAAGATCACACCACCACACTCTAGCCTGGGCGACAGAGCAAGACTCCTTTCCAAAAAAAAAAAAAAGACCAACCAGCCGGGCCAACATGGTGAAACCCCGTCTCTACTAAACATTTTTTAAAAATTAGCCAGGCGTGGTGGCAGGCGCCTGTAATCCCAGCTACCTGGGAGGCTGAGGCAGGAGAATTGCTTGAACCTGGGAGGTGAAGGTTGCAGTGAGCCGTGATTACACCACTGCATTCCAGCCTGGGTGACACAGCGAGACTCTGTCTCAAAAAAAAAAAAAAGATACAGAACTCTGGCAGTTTTAAGAAGAATTGCAGAATAAGCTGCTTTAAGACACACTCTGGCAGAAAAATATTAACCACAATGATTATCAATATTTATGACAATGAAGATGAATATTACTAATAATGCCTAACACTTACTAAAATGGTTACTTGGTACTGTGCTCAACACTTTATATACATCATTTTATTTAACCCTCTCAATAACCAGTATAATAAAATCACTGCAATGACTGTGGGAGATACTAATGCTGCTGGTCCAGGGAATACACTGAGAACCACTGCTTTAGAGACAACAGAGATTTTCTTTTCTCCTACTGCCCTTAGTTGCTGAGCTTTCTGACCCCAGTGGTTTCAACCATTTAGCCTGTGAGTAGAAGTGCATGCCCAGTCTCACCTATCAGGCCTGGTTCACAAGCTAAGTACCACCACAGCGTATAACAGCCAGACCGAATGCTGGCCATGCCCCACAGCTATTTTTTTCTTCCAGACAAAAGTAACTAGAATGCCAAATAACTCAGCTGTTCACAGACCAAAATGCATTTTTCAAATTAAGTTATTTTTAAGCCTGCTTTCTTAATAGCAACAATGTTCTAAGGACAATTTATAACAACAAAACAGATAAACAAACAAACTTAACAGTTTTGTTTGAACTCCTGGTCTTAGAAAAATAAGCCAGCATCTGCAAAACACAATTAAACACCTAAACATTTTTATATTTGAATGAAACAAAACAAAACAAAAAAACCTCAATGAATATCTTTAACTATTGTTGGCTTTAAAAAGGCCTGTATCAGGTAACAAAGAAGGGAAAAGGGATGGGTGCTAACACCTTCTGGGCCGTGACTCTGTGCTAAGATGGACAATTATAGAAGTGAGTTAACATTAATCCTATTTAATTAACCCTATTATTTAACAGATGTGTACAAAAGCTCAGAAAGACTCAAGTCACTTCCCAAGGTGCTGGTCAATCTTAAGGCCCTGGTTCAAACCCAGGCCTTTCTGCCTCCAAAGGCCAAATTATTTCCATTATACCATGCACACAAAAATTCCTTAAATAAAAATGTATAGTATTACCAGGCCGGGCATGGTGGTTCACGCCTGTAATCCCAGCACTTTGGGAGGCCAAGGCACGCAGATCACGAGGTCAGGAGATCAAGACCATCCTGGCTAACACTGTGAAACTCTGTCTCTACTAAAAATACAAAAAATTAGCCGGGCGTGGTGGCAGGTGACTGTAGTCCCAGCTACTCGGGAGGCTAAGGCAGGAGAATAGCGTGAACCTGGGAGGCACAGCTTGCAGTGAGCCGAGATCGTGCCACTGCACTCAAGCCTGGGCAACAGAGCCAGACTCCATCTCAAAAAAAAAAAAAAAAAGTATAGTATTACGGAAATGTAGAGTTTGACAGGCCCTTAGAAACTCCCTAATTCAACATCTCATTTAATAGATAAGAAAACTATAATAAACAAATAAGAAAACTACAATAAACAATTTCCAAAGATGGCCACCAACAATCCCTTCCCTCCTCTGGAGGTACGCTGCTCCTTCCATCGAGAGGCAGAGTTATTTCCTCTCCTCTTGACCTTGTGATTTGCTGCCCAATAGAATACAGTGGAAATAATAGTGTGCCAGTTCCAGAGGTAGCCCTTAGGAAGCTGGCAGCTTCCACTTTCATGTGCTCTGGGGAAGCTAGATGCCATGTTGTAAGGGAGCTCAAGCCAGATTACTGAGTGATGAGACACCTTGTGAAGAGAGAGGGTATCATTGAGAAGAACTAAACATGTGAGTGAAGTCTTCTAGAGCTTTGTAGCCTGGTCAGTAACCAAATGCATCTGAGTGATTGACCCCAGCCAAAGACTAATAAAGCAGAAAAACTGCCCAGCTGGATTTTCTGACCCACTGAAATATGAGAATAGTGGGGCTTCTTTGTCACACAGATACAGATAACGGAAACAAAAGAGGCTAGCTGACTTGCCCCTAGATAGGAATCAATAGCAAGGACTAAAATCTAACAACCCTAACTTCTAATCCTGACCACCTGCCACTGTAGCCCAAAGTATAAACTGATTAATAAATAGTGCACCCAACAGACCGGCTGCCCTATGGCTTTTCCACAACATCCCATTCAGAAACATGTCTGAAAAAATTACTGGGCTCATCTGGTCATAACCCAGCTACGCTGGGTGCTCTGGTATCTCTTTTTCACTAACCTTTATTTAATGATATTAGTTTGACACATTAATTTCTCACTGCAAACTCCCTGAGGTTAGGGATGGGCAATCATCAGCCTCATCTGTGTCTGTAGTGCCTAACCCAGGGCCTTGCATGATGAGGATAAATAAAGATTTGCTAATTGAGCCCTCACATATGAAAAGAATTAGACTACTCCTCACTCCCAAGAATTATGAGACCAGGAACAAATAAGTCAAGGCCAAGTCCCTCAAATACCATACAGCATATCACTGTAAGATAATAAAATAATTACTGCCAGCCTAAGACATGCATAAAATGTTATTTTCCCACTTTCACAGCATTATGTCTTTTATTATTAATTTGATATCCAAAAGAAACCCTGTAAAACAGACACTGCTGTTACTCCTACCTTATAGCTGAAGAAATAAGATGCTCAAAGGGGTAATAAAATTCACCCAAAGTCATCCAGTTTTCAAAAGTGAAACCACAACATGAATTCAGGAATCCTGATTAAAAGTCTGATATTTTAATTTTCTAGAATCCTTTCCTCAAAGACTTGATGATCTAAATTTCAAGAAGTGCTATCAAAGAACCTAGAGTAAAATGAATAGATTTAGAGAACCACAAAAATTTAGAACCAGACATGATCTCAATACTAATCAGTAACATATGGTGAATTTTTCAGGTAATAAGGATCCGGATGCTAGACCTGGTACATACCTTACCAGAATCTATATAATGCTATTCCACTGTGGAACAAACAGCATGACATTCTTTTTTCACCTCATATTAAATTCGCAAAATATAGCACAAGTGTGTGCATGTGTGTATGTGAGTGTTTAAGGTAACTATTAATAACCTGATTATTTCCAACAGTCTGAAAATCAGTGTTTTTGTCACATGACACTCACATGGGACAAAGTGACACATATAGAGGCCTAGCTTCCTGTATTACTTAATCATGGATATTCCAAGAGCCTACTACTAGAGAAGTATCTCAAAGCACAATTAGCAAACACTATGCATTGTTACATTATTTGGCTAATGACGGCTACGCTGCTGTACGTTTTTGCCATTTCAATGGAATGTCATTTCCATGGAATTCTCTGGGACTGTAAATTGCAAGGACACTCTCAATCCCCACCCCATCCCTCACTTTCTCAACCAAGCATCCCCCAAACTAAGAGTAATAATAACAAAAAGGAAAGGTGAGTCGGATGAGCAGTAATGGTAATAAAACTATGACTTCAAGGATTTCTTTCCAGACCCGACTGGCCCCCTCCAGCCCTTACTGCTGGGACCAGGGCGGAACTGGGGTCCCAAAGCTTTCAAAGGACAAAGAGGATCCTTACTCTCCGACCATCATCTCCAGGTTCCTGAATCTGGAAAGGAAGTACTGAAGAGGCAGTCTTGCGTCACTCTGAGAATGCTTTCCCTGGGGCCACTTTGGATAGTTTTCGTTGTTGGGACTGTCTTCCCTCGGTGTTTGGTGGTGGTACATCCTAGTGAGGAGGACTCTATGACAGAAGCAATCTAAATATACACATTCATAAAAGGCTAGGGATGCAAGTGTGCACATACAACCACCAGGCAAACAAACAGGCATTTAGGATGTCATAGTAACGTGGGCACGAGCCAACGACTGTAAAAGCACTTCAGTTGCTGTGCTTCTTTAGATCACAGCGGGAAGATACTTTATAAAACATGGAACAATGATGCCCCCTACAGCCCTCAGAGAGAATCCAAGGTGCTTACTGAGTTCATCTATTTGGTAAGAGACCCTGAGTTTACTTTTCTGGTAAGAATTAATTTTTACAGTAGAATAAGTAATAAAAACACATGCTTTGTACATATGTTGGAAAAAATTAAAAATATCAAGGTCTAACACTAAGAAATTATTAAAATAAAATATAATGTCTAGACAAAACCATTATACTGAAACATTTTACTTTTCTGAAGCATATAGAAGCAAATTCTATGGATTGCCGTCTTGATTATTAATAGAGATTATTTTCAAAAGAATTATTAAAAATATTTTCAAAGTGGAACTGTGGACTCCTAAAAGGAGAAATAGGTTGAGATGATTTTTTTTAAAAAAAAACAAATATACCACAAATTGAAGATTACAACATTCCCTGACTGGAACTGAAAAAAAGACCAGTAAGAAATAATTCAAAGCTGGAGTGACTTCCCTGTTCTCTACGAGCCAAGACGAAAGAAACTTGTCATCTTTGGGACAAGGAAAGTGGGGGGTACTGGGAACTTCAGAAATGCTTTAGACCACACTTGTCCAACTCGCTGCCCAGGATGGCTTTGAATGCAGCCCAACACAAATGTGTAAACTTTCTTAAAACATTATGAGATTTCTTTTGCGATTTTTTTTTTAAAGCTATTGTTAGTATAAGTGTATTTTATGTGTGGCCCAAGACAATTCTTCTTCCAGTGTGGCCCAGGGAAGCCAAAAGATTGGATACCCCTGCTTTAGATTATTCAAGGCCTGTGCAGATATGAAAGAAGCATAGGACAGCTCCTTCTTCCCAGGGAATGTGGCTAGGCATAATGTATATAAAAGCATATGTATATCACCTCAAGATGATGTTCTTAGGAAAGAAAACAAATTGGAAATATATATAAAACATAACATAAACTGCACATAACAGTCAAAGAAACACATAGCAAGAGAGAAATCAATATGGGAAAGGTTTAGATGTGTAACAAAGAAAAAGCGAGTCATTCACTGGTCAAGCTTGGAAAAAGCTGAAGGGTGTGGACCAAGGAAGAAAAGGTGAGAGATAGCAAACAGAGGGAAAACCACAGAAAAGCCAGATGACTGCAGGAAATGCAAATGCGTTAGTTTCACAGGAATAAGTGGGCCACGTTCCCCAGTTCCAAGATGAAAACAAACATGGGTCCAAGTTAAAAAGGAAGGGGAGAGTAATTATCAGAATGCCTTAAGTCTAGCTGGAGAGTTCAGATTAGATCCATTTAAACAAAAGGAATTACCCTGATCACCTAAGCAAGGAAGTAACATGATGAATATGATGTTAAGAAAACATTACCCTGGCACTTGTCTAGATGAACTGGAATGGTAAGAGAAGAGAGGCACAGAGGTCCTCAGAGATTAACATGGACATAAAAACAAGGACAATAAAGGCTTGAATTTCTAAGAGGAGTAAATTCAAGATGCTCTGCAGAGCAGGAATGCATTTAGTAAGTGACTAAAGAATGAAGGACGAGACATCATTTGGCAAGCCCAGGGTGTGTGAAGGCAGCATCAGAGACTTTCAAAGCAAAAATCAGCTTAGATGAAAGCCATGATAAACTCAGTTCTTTGTTTGAAGTTTTAGGGATCAATGTAGGCAGAAACTTCTTGGAGGCAGGTGGAAAGTTGAGACTAAAAAGGAGGATAAGAAGCCAGAGCTGTATTTACACATTTTTAGTCATCCAAAAAAAGAACAGACTAGTTTATCTATTATCACATGAGGAAAGGACTGGGAAAATGAAGCCTAGAAAACTGGGTGTCTGGCCAGAAAGGCAAAGAGAACACTTAGAAAAAAAAAATTAATTTCAAGTCCAAGAACTTTGTTTCAAAGTCATCAACACTCAGAGCAGATGCCTTACAGAGTGAGAAGGTATCTAAAAGCTCTAAGCCTGAGATAAAACTCATTGGGTGACTGCTGGTGTGAAAACTTTTACTAATTTTATTTCAATTCTTTCACGAAATCAGCACATACTTACTTAAATACAGCTTCCAGCATGAGCAAAGCAATAGAACAATGATACTGAATGGGAAAACAGCATCCTATGTTAGTTTGGGCATAGCATCAACCACTCTGCAAACTCTCATTGACCCTGTATGTCTTTAAAACATAAAGCTCTTACAAGGAATACATGAAATTAAGGAGGAATTGGAAGATGCAGACTTTAAGTATCAGGAGAAGAAATATAGAGGTACTTCTTTCACTTTAAAAGTTTCACAGGGACAAATCTCTGTAAAATCATTCTTCGGGACAAAGGTTGCACACTCCAAAGTTATTTCCAGTAAGGAATATAACCATTTAAAATGTTTGTGATTTATTCTGTTTAGGCACTTCAGTTTTATTCTTTCTTAAAATGTGTGGAAAAATCAGTACCTAGAACTCAATTGATATGAAAATAATTGCATAAATCTTTTCAATGTGATACACAAAATCAACGCAGCCATTTTCAAATGAGCACTGATAATAGTCAGTACCACGTTCCCATTTAAGTAGACGAAAAAACCTAGGACACAGGATTTAAGTGATTCCTTGAGGCAAACTAGCAAGACAAAAGCCTAGTGATTACCCATTTACCATTCAACTGTCTCTTTCTCTGAAAGTTTAAAGAGCTGCTCTATACTTTTACTATAAAGGGGAAATCATTGTCAATTCTTAGGCTTATTTCTCTTTTTGTGGTGTTCTAAGGAATGTGAAGACTAAGGTTAACTGAAATTCAGAGAAGAACATAAAACTATAATTGCTCTGAAAGAGTGGAAAGAAAAACATTGATAGTAAAGATGCAGGGAGTTCTTTTTTTTTTAATAAAATCTCTCCTTTCCTCCTAAATATTAATAAAACCTTAAATCTTTTACTTTAGATTCAGAAAATGACTCAAGCTTCCTACCCCTAAATTCCAGCCCTCCTCTCTCCCAAAATAAAAAGTAGACAACCCCATCAAGAGCAAAAGTAAAAGCGTTTAGCCTCCTGGAATGGGAGGGAAGAAAGAGGAGGGGATCATTACACATTCCCTGTAGAAGACAAAGCCAGATGCACATTCCAGAGAAATCTGGCGGGTCCGAGTTTTTCCTTAAATACAGACTGGCCTGTCACTAAGCCAGGCTCTGTAATCTTCCCAGGCTGCCACCGCTAGGGAAGCCAGGAATCCCTTCTAATTAATCAAGCCCTCCCAACAAAAATTTTCCCACCCACAATAAAGTAGGTTGGGGGGGAAGGGAAGCAGCAGAGAAAGCTCTGCAGCCAAAAGAATTCTAGACTTTAGTATAATACCTAACTAATCCAAGAAAACAGATGCAGGAAGCAGAGGAAATGATCTACAGAGACACACAATGAGGTAGGAAACTTTCACAGCACTGCTCCGCTGGGATCCAAAATTTAAATTCAAAATCATAAGATATAATTATTATTGAGAGCGACCCTGGCAACATTCTATACTTTTTCAAATGCCTCTAAGGCAGGGGGTGGACACATAAACTTTCCTGAGGTAGACACCATGTGTATCACTTGACACTTTTAACAATAATTTGATATTTGGATTTCTTTTTTATTTTACTAAAGTTTTGTTTTAATGGATAAACATTCATGACTATTACATTATGTGTCCATGTCTATTTCTTGCAAAGGAAATGGCTTTACCTTGGCCTTGCTAACTTACCCCACACCTGCAGCCAGTTTAACCCAAGGTAACTTCATTGAATGCTTATTCTGATAAGGTACCAGGAGGTAGGAGTACCAAGGATACAGCAATTTAGATCTGTGTTGGTCAATACAGCCGATATTAGCCAGTGGTGCCTACTCAACATTTGAAATGCAGCTAATAGGAATTGAGATGTGCTGTAAAAGATATATTTGTAGGCCGGGCGCAGTGGCTCACGCCTTTAATCCCATCACTTTGGAATGCAGAGGCAGGCGGATCACTAAAAGTCAGGAGTTTGAGACCAGCCTGGCCAACATGGCAAAACCTCATCTCTACTAAAAATACAAAAATTAGCTGGGCGTGGCGGCATGTGCCTGTAATCCCAGCTACTTGGGAGGCTGAGACAAGAGAATCACTTGAACCTGGGAGGCAGAGGTTGCAGTGAGCCAAGATCTTGCCACCGCACTCCAACCTGGGTGACAGAGCAACAAGCGAGACTCAATCTCAAAAAAATAGATAAATAAAAGATATATTTGTATACATATTCTATACATAAATCAGTGTGTGTGAGTGTGTTTATTTCAGACTTTGCAAGCAATAAGGTCTTTGTTTCAACTACTCAACCCTCCACTTCATTGTAGCATAAAAGCAGCCAGGGATGATATGTAAACAAGTGGGAGTGGCTGGATTCTGGTAAAACATTATTTACAAAAACAAGCAGCTGGCATGTGGGCTGTAATTTGCAGATCTCTGGTCTAGATCTTTTCCCTACCCTAAAGAGTTTATTATTTTGGAAATTTTAAAACACTGGGGTGGGTGCAAAGCTTGGGTTTAAGATTGCTATGAAGCCTTGGGGAGACACGCCTGCTGCTACCACTTCTTTCAGTTAAAATAAGAGTCACTCACTGAAGTACAGGACATACCTCCCTGCTAGAAGCTGCAGTAGCCCAGAAGTCTATAGACCCTGAAAGTTATACTTCCAAGGATTCCTACATCTCATGCACTACTGCCATTTCCTGGAAGTCTGGCCTCAGAAGAGTCTTCAACTCTTGAAAGAGTTCAAGAGCCAGCTGTGCGGTGGCAGTGCCGCCTGTAGTCCCAGCTACGCAGGAGGCCGAGTCGGGAGGACAGTTTGAGCCCAGGAGTTCAAGTTCAGCCTGTGCAACATAACGAGATCCTGTCTCTAAAAAATAGTGATAAAAAAAAGAATTCAAGGCCAGAACCACAGCCCTTAAAAAGAAAAAAAAGTATTCGTATGCAGGAAGGTCAGAAGGGTAAGTCGTCTGCATGAATAATTAATGCCATTCCAAGGGCAGTCTTAGAATAAACAACCCAGATCAAGTGTCAAACTATTTGGTGTTCATCAATTTTTCTGTTACTTTGAAACCCTGCTCTAACCAAGTACTTTTCAACCCAGTCAAAAGTGGCTGCATCTATGTGAAAAATTTGCATAAGTTAATTAATTCCTTTTAAATGTTATTTATTTATTTTTTTTAATTTAGAGATGGGGTCTCACTATGTTACTCAGGCTGCTGGTCTCTAACTCCTGGCCTCAAGTGATCCTCCCTCCTGGGCCTTCCAAAATGCAGGGATTACAGATGTGAACCACTGTACGCAGCCTACATTTTATTTATGCACTTAATTTTTATATTAATGCATAGACACATATTAAAATGACATATCAAAGTGAGGTCTCAAGCTGGGTGTAGTGGTACACATCTGTAGTCCCAGCTACTCAGGAGGCTGAGGCAGGAGGATTGTTTGAGCCCAGTAGTTCAAGATCAGACTGGGCAGCATAAGGAGACCCCATCTTTCAAACAAACAAACAAACAAAAAAACAAAATGGCCTCTTCTGCCTCATCCAGCCCCCTCTCTCACTCCAACTCTCACTCACCATGGGCAACCACACTGAAACTTAGCTTTTTGATCTGGTAATTTGCCAACATATTTCTAAACACTATGTTTATCCTACGAATGTCTTATTATTTCAGTTTTATATACTTTATGTGGAAAATGAAGACTTAATCCTTATACCTGCCCTCCCACATGTTTCCTTCCCCAGCCTTCCAAAACTTGGAGTTCACAATATTATGAAATGTAACCTCTGTTTAAAGCTGAACCATGCAGGAGGATCACTTGAGCCTAGGAGTTCAAGGCCGCAGTGAGTTATGACTGTGCCACTGCATTCCAGCCTGAGCAACAGGGCAAGACTCCATCTCTATAACAAGAAGAACAAAAAGTTGAGCCACGTAGTATACTATGCTTAATTTCCTATCTTGCACAATCTTTTGTTTACTGAGAGCTGAGGGTTGCATCATTTTTCTTTTGTTTAGTTTTCTATATTCCTATGACTAAATCATTCCCATGCTACCTGACAGGTCTAAAAAAATCTCTTCTCAATGCATTTAAATACATGATGTATTTTATTCATTTCATTTTTTGTTGGAGAAATCTTTCATGGAACCCTCTGTCTTCTTCCAATAGGACTGGTTACTTTGGTTGCAGTTCAGAAACCAATACCCAGAAATATAACACTTTGACATGCTAAACTAAAAAAGCAGCAGCAAGGTCTCTCTGACCTCCTCCCCTCCTCCTCTCAATCCGTTATCTCTCCCAAAGCACAAGATGAGGCTCTCCGCTGAAGCTCTATTATCTGCCCAGAAACTGGATACCCAAAGAGGAACACAATTGCCTTCCATATTCCCTGAAATTATCTATAGCAGAGAAGACTAAAGAATGCAACCACACAGTGGACAGGCATTTCAACTAGGTATTATCTGCTTCTCGGCTCATTCAAATTCTAAAGAGAATCATTTACAAGTTAATTTCTGTCTCTCGAGTCCATTCATTTCCCCTAAAAATCAGTTACCCCTATATCTCCCAGTTCCCTCTCCCCAACGAAGAGGGTATTAAGGGTCAACTGTCTGGCTCTTTGGGTTTTCTTTTCTTGTTGTTGTTGTTTTTAGAGACAGGGTCTCTCTATGTTGCCCAGGCTGAACTCAAACTCCTGGGCTCAAGCAAATCTTCTGCCTCAGCCTCCCCAAATGGCTGGGACTACAGGCATATGCCATCACGTCCAGCTTTTGAGTGTTCATATTTTGTATGACTCCCATGCACTTGTGTGCACATAATAAATTTGTTATGCTTTCCTTAGTTAACTTATTCTTTTGTTACAGGAGTGCTGACTGTGACCCTTCATGATGGGGAGGAAAGGATCATACCCTTTCCACCCTTACACTTTCTAGGCAAAATACACAGTAATCATCAAGGAATTTGGTTAGGCCCTCACCTGACTGGTTCCCTATTTCCTGGATCCCATATCTGATTCTTTCTCTGTTTATTCCCCTATTTTGGAAGACCACATCCTTTCTAAAACAGTGTGCATCAGAAGGGAAGTGTTTTCTACACTCTGCATCCTAAAAATAAATGTCTCTATTCTACCATGTGACTGAAAGTTGGGCTGTAAAGGGAATTCTTGGTTGGAAACCATTTTTCCTAAAATATTAAAGGTATTGTTCTACTGTCTCCTAGTTATTGCTGTTGAGAAGGGTGTTCTGATTCTTGATTCTCTGTCTGTAATCTGTTTGCTTTTTAAGTTCTTCTCTAAATTCCCAGTGTTCTGAAATTTTAGGATGATATGCCTTAGTACAACTCTTTTTCATTGACTTTATTGTGTATTCACTCACAGCTCTTTCAAACAGGAAGTTTGTATCCTCCACTTCCAGTAAATTGTATTGCATTATTTCTTTCATAATATTTTCTCAACCATTTGTTTTTCTTTCTAGAAGTCCAATTTTTCATATCAAGACTGAAACTCTAATTTTCTTGTGGTTTTCTCCTCAATTTTTTAATCTATTATCTTTTTGTTCTACTTTCTGGGCAGTGTTCCTTGGTGTTTGCCCCATACTTTATCATATTTTCATTTATATTATGTTTTTAATTTATAAGAGCTCTTTCTTGTTCTTGGGAATTTCCCTAGTTCGTAACATCCTAACCTTGTTTTGTGGTTATATGTAATACCTTCCTTTTTCGCTCTGAGACTCCATCTCTACAAAAATTTTAAAATAAAAAAAATTAGCCGAGAGTGGTGGTACATGCCTGTGGTCCCAGCTACTCAGGAGGCTAAGGCAGGAGAACTGCTTAAGCCCAGGAGGTCAAGGCTGAAGTGAGCCATATTCACACCACTGCACTCCAGCCTGGGCGACTGAGTGAGATCCTGTTTCAGAGGGGAAAAAAGCACTCTCAAAGTAATAAGGAAAAGAAAAACAGGGAAAGGCAATTGGCCACTGGCCACACAGCACTCACACAAGACTTCAGGAGCAGTGTTCCCTGGGAAGAAAGCATGTCTGACAACATCAGTAGCAGGTGTGCAGGTCTCCTGCTGCTCATGATACCCTGGAGCAGAGCACAGAAACCTGGCAAAACTTGATGTCAGATATTTAAAAAGGGATCCCCATGCTTGAGTCACGGAGCTTCTAAGTAAGGTACATGATTAGAGAAGCACTGGTCCCTAGCCTGTCAGAGGCAGAAATACAACCACAAAGTGATGTGCAGAGCCTTCAATACGATGTGTCAGAACCCTGTCCCTATCCCTATTATGCTAGCCTGATACTCACGGTTGAGGCAACTCCTCTGCCTGCCATGATCTGGAAGCTTTGTTCCAAGCCTTGCAGGCATCACTATAAGATGGGATAATATGGTAGCAGAATATGCCATTTCCATGGGTATGGAACAGACCCATCTCTTGCATAATTAGGGGCCTCAGGTCCAAGCTTCATGGTTGACCAGGATGGTCTGCCCTACTTGGCCATAGCCAGTTTCAACAGAGTTTTGCAAGAAGCCCAGCCCTTTTCTGAGCAGACAGACTACCAGGGCTCAGTCTTGGAAAAATTAATCTCACTCCTCTAGCATATAATAAAGTCATATGAGACTATCCAACAAACTTCAAATAAAAGTTCTCTATAAGAAGAGAACAGAGAGAATTAGGAGAGGCAGAGAAAATGGTCAAGAATTTTCCAAAACTGATGACTTGAGCTATCAAATTGAAGACATACATTTTATCCCAAGCCAGAATAAAAACAAGACTATAACTAGAGATTTCATAGTGAAACTATAGAAGAGCAAAGACAAAAATAAATCTTAAGAGCAATCAGAGAAGAAAGACAGATAACCAAGAAGGAATCAGATCAGGCCAACAGTGAACTTCTGAGGTGAGTAGTCTCCATAGATGCACCCCAACAATTCTCCCAATCCCTGTGAGAAAATACTGCTTCTCAAGTCAAGAGTGCAGCTTCCCCTGACTCTAGGCTGACCCTGTGAATGCTCTGATCAATGGAAGTCCACAGAAGTGGCATCTGAGATGTCTGCATCTAGGCCTTCAGAGGACTGACAAATTATACTTCTTTCATTGTGCAAGTCTTAAGATGCTACCCCTCAAAACTCAGCCACCGGGCTAGATGCCCAAGCCACGCAGAACAGGCAAGTGGATGAGAACTAAAGGACAACAATTAACAGATCCAGCAATGATTCCAACCAAAGCCAGCATCAACTGCACTGAGTATGCCATCTTTCATTTTCCACCTAAGTTGAGTCCCTAAGTAGAACTGCAGCCCCAACCAACGTCAAAAGGAAAAATTACTCAATTGATGCTAGGCAACCTACAGAATCAGGAGAGATTATAAAATGGTTCGTGTTTCAAGCCACTAAGTTTTAAGGTGGATTTAAGCATCAATACATAATGAAAACATTTCTCAGTAGTAATGAAAGATGCCAGAAGAAAATTAAAAATTATCTTTAAACTGTTGTTGGAAAATAATGCTCAACCTAGAATTCTAAAACCAACCAAATATCTTTCTAGGGTGAGACCAAATACATTTTTAGACACACAAATAGTGAAAGTTCATCACTTACATGGCTTCACAGAAAGAAATACTAAAGAATATATACATGGATACAAAAAACAACTGAAAGCAATGAAATTTATAAATATGTTAGTAAATCTAAATAAGCACTGACTTGGTTAAAAATAAGACAGAGCTATAATATTACATAGTATCTAATCTGGCCAACTAGCTATTGTAATTTATATTTTGATGTTTTGAACTTGCACTTATGGTAACATTAGCATACAGAAAATGTCCTAAAGAAACACCAACATATATGAAAGCATCTCCAAGATCTTGCACTCATCATCAGTTCTTCTCTTCTCCCTTCCCACTATCCCTCACACAGGAGCCTCCCATCTATCCACACCTGAGAAGGTCTCAACCCCAGCCATCAAGGAACAAACAAGGGACATTTATAAGAGGAAAATGAAAGAGGGCAACCAGGCAAGAGAACTCTCCTGGCATTTACCCAGGTAGAGAATTTGCTGATTACTTCTTTTGCTTCAACCTTTTATCTGCTTTGACATAATGAGAAATCAAGCCATGGACATGGAATATGAATGATAATTTTTAACAGTAAAGACCAAGTGATGAACAAAAAGCATCTTTAAAAGATGAAGCAAGGAACGCCTCATAACCATATGAACATTTTCTCCGCCGTCTCATTCTCAAAATATAAATTTTCAATATGCCTACTTAAAATTGTCAAGTCCCCAAAACACCAAAAGCAATTGCAACAAAAGCAAAAATTGACAAATGGGATCAAACTAAACTAAAGAGCTTCTGCACAGCAAAAGAAACTATCATCACAGTGAACAGAGAACCTACAGAATGGGAGAAAATATTTGCAAGCTATCCATTTGACAAAGGTCTAATATCCAGAGCCTACAAGGAACTTAAACAAACTTACAAGAAAAAAAACAAATGACGCCATTAAAAAGTAGGCAAAGGACGTAAATAGACTCTTCTGAAAAAAGGACATTCATGTAGCCAGCAAATATATGAAAAAAAGCTCAACACCACTGATCATTAAAGAAATGCAAATCCAAAACAATGCAATACCATCTCACGCCAGTGAGAATGGTGATTATTAAAAAGTCAGGAAACAGCAGATGCTGGTGAGATTGCAGAGAAAAAGGAATATTTTTACACTGTTGGTGGGAGTGTAAATTAGTTCAACTATTATGGAAGACAGTGTGGCGATTCCCTAAAGATCTAGAGGCAGATATGCCATTTGACCCAGCGATCCCATTACCGGGTAATATACCTCCCAAGATATAAATCATTCTATTATAAAGAAACATGCATGTGTATGTTCATTGCAGCACTATTCACAATAGCAAAGACATGGAATCAACCTAAATGCCCATCAGTGAAAAAACGGATAAAGAAAATGTGGTACATACACACCATGGAATACTAAGCAGCCATAAAAAGGAACAAAATCATGTCCTTTGCAGGGACGTGGATGGAGCTGGCAGGCATTATCCTCAACAAACTAATGCAAGAACAGAAAACCAAATACTGCATAGTCTAACTTATAAGTGGGAGCTGAATGAGAACACATAGACACATGGGGGGAAACAGCACACACTGGGACCTGTTGTGGGGGAAGGGGGAGGGAGAACATCAGGAAGAATAGCTAATGGACACTGGGCTTAATACCTAAGTCATGGGATGATCTGTGCAACAAACCACTGTGGCACATGTTTACCTATGTAACAAACCTGCGCATCCTGCACACATGCCCCAGAACTTAAAAGTTGAAGGAAAAAAAGAATTTTTGCAGAGTCCCAAGTGTAAAAAGCAGAAAGTTAGGAACCTCGATTTTCAATTAACACAGAGCTCAGTTATATTAGAAAGTGATTAGCCTCTTTTTAAAAAGCTATTAAACATTACTTACTTTAACAGCAAATTTCTTAGATGCCATGGCTTATTGATTCCACAGTAACTACAGACCTTTAAGAAAAAAAAAAGTTACAATTAGGTATATTAAAATTTCTTTTTATTTGGATATTATACAGGAAAAAGATGGGCTGAATAGTAAAATATCAATGGGTATTTATGAGATGAATGTTCACTTATAATTGCCCTTAACCAAAATACTATATTAAATTAGTAATTTAAGCACTGCTTGCAAATAAAAGGACAGGCCCTGGCCAGGCATGGTGGCTCACACCTATAATCCCAGCACTTTGGGAGGCCAAAGTGGGAGACTCACTTGAGCTCAGGAGTTCGAGACCAAACTAGGCAACACAGCAAGACCTCATCTCTACAGAAAGAAAAAAAAAAAAAGAGAGAAAAGCACAGGCTCAGATGGCTTCCCTGCTACATTCTACCAAATGTGTACAGAATAATTTAAACCAATCCCTCATAAACTCTTTAAAAAAACAGAAGCATAAGAAAAATTTCTCAAATAATTCTGAAGCCAGTATCATCCTGATACCAATACCAGAGAGAGACATCACAAGAAAACCACACATCAATGTCCCTTATGAAGACACAAAAATTCTCAACAAAATACTAGAAAATCAAACATAGCAACATGTAAAAAAGATTATACACCACGATCAAGTTGGATGTAGCCCAAGAATGCAAGGATAGTTTAAGATCTGAAAATTAATCAATATAATACACTCTATTAATAGAATAACAGAAAAAAATGCACATAATCATAATACAAAAAAAAAAAAAACAAACCCAAAATGCTTTTTTAATTAAAAACAAAAAAAAGCCAACACAATAGGAATAGAAGGAACTATCTCAACCTGATAAAAGACATTTAGGAAAAACCAAGTGCTAAAATCATACTTAATGATGAAGACTAAATGTTTTCTCCCTTAAGATGAGAGACATGTCTTTACATGAAACGTCTGCTCTTGCCATGTCTTTTCATCATTGTACTAAGGTTCTAACTAAGGCTATTAGGCAAGAAAAAGAAACAAAAAGCATCCAGATTAGAAAGAAAGAAATAAACTGTCTATTCATAAACAACATGTTCTCATATATAGAAAACCCTAACAAATCATCAAAAAACTACTAGAATTAATAAGTTCAGCAAGGTTGTAGGATATATGATAAATATTTTAAAATCTACTGTATTGCTACATATCAACAATGAATAGTCCTAAAATAAAATTTAAAGAAAAATTCCTTTCATAATAACATGAAAAAGAATACTTAGGAATAAGCATAACAAAAGTACAAGATTTGTACACCAAAAGTCATAAAATATAATTGAAAGAAATTAAAGACTTAAGTGGAAAGATAACCCTTGTTCATGGATTGTAAGACTTAATGAGGTTAATACAGCAATATTCCCAAATTGTTCTCAGATTCAATGTAATCCCTATCAAAATCCCAGCTGACTTCTTTATAGAAATTAACAAGTTTATCCTAAAATATATATGAAAATGCAAGAGATCTGGAGTAACAAAAACAATACTGAAAAAGAAGAATCAAATTGGAGAACTCAGCCTTCTCAATTTAAAAGCTTATTACAGCTGGACACAGTGGCTCACGCCTGTTAATCTCAGCACTTTGGGAGGCCGAGGCGGGCAGATCACGAGGTCAGGAGTTCGAGACCAGCCTGGCCAACATGGTGAAACCCCGTCTCTACTAAAAATACAAAAATTAGCTGGGCATGGTGGCATGCACCTGTAATCCCAGCTACTCAGGAGGCTGAGGCAGGAGAATCGCTTGAACCTGAGAGGCAGAGGTTGCAGTGAGCCAAAATCATGCCACTGCACTCCACCCTGGGTGACAGAGCAAGACTCCGTCTGAAAAAATATAAAATAAAATAAATAAATAAATAAAAGCTTACTACAACATCACAACAATCAAAACAGTATGGTACAGGCTGAGTATCCCTTATCAGAAATGCTTAGGACCAGAAGTGCTTCAGATGTAGGATTTTTTCAGATTTTGGAATATTTGCACATACATGATGAGATATCCGGGGGATGAGATCCAAATCTAAACACAAAATTCACTTATGTTTCATATATACCTTATACAGATAGCCTGAATTTTATATATTTTTATGATTTTGTGCATGAAACAAAGTTTTGACTTCATTTTGACTACAGACTGTCATGTGAAGTCAGGTGTGGAATTTTGTACTTGTGGCATCATGTTGGCATTCAGAAAGTTTCAGACTTTGGAGGATTTCATATTTTGGATTTTCATATTAGGGATGCTCAACCTACACTAGCATAAGAACAGACATATAGGCCAGGCGCGGTGGCTCACACCTGTAATCCCAGCACTTTGGGAGGCCGAGGCTAGCAAATCACTTGAGGCCAGGAGTTCGAGACAACCCTGGCCAACATGGTGAAACCCTGTCTCTACTAAAAATACAAAAAATTAGCTAGGCGTGGTGGTGTGCACCTGTAATCCCAACTACTGGGAAGGCTGAAGCACGAGAATCATTTGAAACCAGGAGGCAGAGGTTGCAGTGTGGCAAGATTGTGCCACTGCACTCTAGCCTGGGGGACAGAGTGAGACTCTGTCTCAAAATAAATAAATAAACAAATATATAAATAAAAGACATACAGGTCAATTGGAATAAAATTGATAGAAATAGATCCTTAAATTTATGTTCAATTGATTTTCAACAAGGGTACTAAGATACCTTGATGGGAAAATAGTTTTTTCAACAAATGGTTCTAGAACAACTGAGTATCCACATGCCAAATAATAAAGTTAGACTGCTACATCACACTATATACAAAAAGTTAAATCAAAATGGATCATAGACCTAAATATAAGAGCTAAAACTATAAAAATCTTAGGAAAAAACAAAGGCATAAATTTTTGTGACCTTTCATTAGGCAACAGTTTCTTAGATATGATACCAAAACAGAAGTGACAAACACAATTAGTAAATTAGATTTTATCAAAATTAAAAACTTTTACACTTCAAACCAAGAAAGTAAAAAGATAATACACAGAATAGAAAAAAAATCTGCAAATCATACATCTGATGAAGGACTCATGTCCAGAATATATAAAGAACTCAACTCAATAAGAGGACAAATAATTTAAAAATAAGCAAAGAATTTGAATAGACATTCCTTCAAAGAAGATATACAAATGACCAATAAGCACATGAAAAGATGCTTAACATCATTAGCCATCAAATGCAAATCAAAACCACAATGAGATATTACTTTATACCCATTAAGATAAATAGCTAAAATCAAAATGACAAATAATAACAGATGTTGGCAAGGATGTGAATAAACTGGAACTCTCATACATTGATGGTAGGAATGTAAAATGTAGCCACTTTGCACAATAGTTTGATCGCATTTCAAAATTTAAAGAGTTGCCACATGACCCAGCATTTCCATTCCTAAGGATATATCCAAGAAAAAAAATAATAACCCCATACAAAAAAAGTATACAGGAATGCTCACAGAAGTACTACTAATAATAGTCAAAAAATGGAAACAACACAAATGTCCATCAACTAATGAACAGATAAATAAAATGTGATATATCATACAATAGAATATTATTTGGCAATAAAAAGTTAAATATTCCCCTTTACTGTGCTCAGCCAGGCAACTGCTTTTTCTCACCCTGGCAGAAACCTGGAGTATTTTCTGAAGAGGGTAAGACAGAGGATCTCGTCTGGAAAACACCAGGCACAGTAGAAGGTGGAGTCTTCTGAACAAAGAGACATTAGGGAATACAAACGGAGACCTTCCTCTGCCTGCATGCCTCTCTACCCTGCCCACACTCTCCAGACTGCAGACTGAAACCTCCCTATTCAGAGAATTGGACTAACCTAAAAGACAGTGTCTAAAAATACTGACATAGGGGTTCCTTGGGGAACAGCCTAAACAGATGGCTCTTAAGTGAAGTCCACATCCATAAGCCCCACACCCATATGCAGAGATTCTAGTCATCTTTTAATGTCCCACTCTCAAATACAAGTAAACAAGCAGGAATCACCTACCACCTAAGGCAAGATTAAATTATGAAAGAAAACCAAATACAGGAAAAAACCTATTTGGCTGAAACAAAGTATGGAGGGAGAAGAAAACATTTTTTAAGAATTATCATTAGGGAGATTGCAGATACTGCAGCCATAAAGCAAAAAATGACAGCAACAAAAGAAAGAGAACTATCAGAAGACAACAAACTAAAACAATGATAGTAGAATTTTAAAAACTTAATAGAATGGTTGAAAGATAAAGCTGATGAAATCTCTCAGAAACTTCAGCAAAAATTAAAAAAAAGAAAAGAGACAATAAATAAAAATTAAAAGACCAATATAGGAGGTCAAACACATGAAAATTAGTATGGAGACTGACCCATATTAGAGCATCTATCCCAGTGAAATTTTAGGCATTGGGGATAAAAAAAAAATTTTTTTAAGTGTGTTGGGGGGTAGTAGGAGAGTAGGAGGTGGAGAACACAATGGATCAGGAGTCAGAATTGGTTCCAAACCACCCAAAGAAATGGAGAAATATCTTCAAAATTCTGAAGAAAATTGTTTCCAACCTCAAATTGGATTTAAACTTCAGGGAAGAAAAAAAATTCTTAGACATGCAAGCTCTTATAAAACTGTTTCATGTATTTTTTCTCAGGAAGCTACTAAAGATGTGCTTCACCAAAATGAGGAAATTAAGCAAGAAAGAGGAAACAGGAAGGGTGAGACAGGAGAAAGGCAGAGCAAAGCTGAGGATCTGGTGAAAGGAGGCCTCCATGAGAGCTGTGGGTAGACCACAGGAGAAGCGCAGGTGCAGACCAGAGCAGGCCGCAGGGGAGAGGCACGTCCAGGAAGATCTACACACACACACACACACACACACACACACGGATGAGTTTTAGACAACCTGTGGAGAATATGAGATTGAATTAGGACAGGTACATGGAAAGCTAAACAGCAGAAGAATAACAAGGCAATGACTGATTTCCTTGATAAACAAAAACTGCAGTAAATAAAAAGAGTGCTTAATACACAGCTCAGTTACGACTAGCATTTATAGTTATAATAGCAAACATTGAATCCTGACCTAAACAATATTATGCTTACGATGATATTAGAAAAATAGGGAATGTGTGTGTATAAATATGGTGAGGGCATAGAGGTTAAACAGAGCAAAAGATCTCTAATGATGATGGAATGTTCCAGAAACAAAGCAGACCAGTAAAAACAATAACAACCACAATAGCTATAATAAAGCAAAAATACAGACAGTAATTTAGTGATCTGGATCCAATTCTTTTTTTTAATAAAATTTTTTACGTTATTTATTTATTTATTTTCTGAGATAGAGTCTCACTTTGTCAACCAGACTGAAGTGCAGTGGCTCAATCTAGGCTCACAGCAACCTCCACTTCCTGGACTGAAGCGATCCTCCTGCCTCAGCCTCCTGAGTAGCTGAGATTATAGGTTCATGCCACCAAGCCCAGCTAATTTACATATATATATATATATATATATTTTTTTTTTTTTGAGACAGTTTCACTCTTGTTGCCCAGGCTGGAGTGCAATAGCGTGATCTCAGCTCACTGCAACCTCTGTCTCCTGGGTTCAAGCGATTCTCCTGTCTCAGCTTCCCGAGTAGCCGGGATTACAGGTGCATGCCACCACGCCCAGCTAATTTATGTATTTTTAGTAGAGACAGAGTTTCATCATATCGGTCAGGCTGGTCTTGAATTCCTGACCTCAGGTGATCCGCCCACCTCGGCCTCCCAAAGTTCTGGGATTACAGGCATGAGCCACTGCGCCCAGCCTATTTTTATATTTTTTATAGAGATGGGGCTTCACCATCTTGCCCACGCTGGTCTTCATCTCCTGAGCTCAAGCAATCCACCAGCCTCAGCCTCCCAAAGTGCTGGGATTATACGTGGGAGCCACCATGCCCTGCCTGGATCCAATTCTTAAGTACTAAACTCTGCCCCAAACTGAAGAACAAGGTGAAGAGAGCTCACAAGGATGGAGGAAAGGGGTTGAGGAGGACACCATAATTCACAAGCCTTGAGCATGGAACTATTTGCCTGTTGAAATTTTTAGAACAGCTCTTCCAAAAGAAATATAATGCAAGCCACAAATGTAATTTTAAGTTTTCTAGTAGTTGCATTTTTAAAAAAGTAAACAGAAACAGATAAAGTTAATTTGAATAATCTATTTTATTTTATTTTATGTTTTTGAGACGGTGTCTCACTCTGTCACCAGGGCTGGAGTGTAGTGGCATGATCTTGGCTCACTGCAACTTCCACCTCCTGGATTCAAGCGATTCCCCTGCCTCAGCCTCCCGAGTAGCTGGGATTACAGGCGCCCGTCACTATGCCCAACTAATTTTTTGTATTTTTAGTAGAGACGGGGTTTCACCATATTGGCCAAGCTGTTCTCGAACTCCTGACCTCATGATTCACCCGCCTCGGCCTCCCAAAGTGCTGGGATTACAGTCATGAGTCACCGCGCCTGGCCAATCTATTTTATTTAACCTGATATAGCCAACATGTTAGCATTTCAACATGTGAGCTATATAAAAATGTTTACATGCTTGTTGTTTTAACCAAGACTTTGAAATTCGTTACATTTCTAGGACATCTCAATTTGGACTGGTCATGTGTCAGGTGCTCAATAGACACTTGTAGGTAGCCACCATTATGGACAGCGCAGTCTGAGAGCCTTTTTTTAAACAAGAAAAACACGGCCAGGTGCGGTGGTTCACACCTGTAATCCCAACACTTTGGGAGGCCAACGCAGGTGGATCACTTGGGGTCAAAGTTCGAGACCAGCCTGGCCAACATGGTGAAACCTCATCTCTACTAAAAATACAAAAGTTAGGCAGGCATGGTGGTGGGCGCCTGTAATCCCAGCTACTCGCAAGGCTGAGGCAGGAGAATCGCCTGAACCCAGCAGGCGCAAATTGCAGTGAGCCGAGATTACGCTACTGCACTCCAGCCTGGGTGACAGAGTGATACTCTGTCTCAAAAAAATAAATAAGAAGGTCACTTATTTCTGTATCCTGAATATTTTATTTCTAAAATAAGAGTAATAATACCTAACTCAAAATTATTGAAAGGACTAAATAAAATGACATCCAAAAACACTAGGCCTGCCGGGCGCGGTGGCTCACGCCTGTAATCCCAGCACTTTGGGAGGCCGAGGAGGGCGGATCAAGAGGTCAGGAGATCGAGACCATCCTGGCTAACACGGTGAAACCCTGTCTCTACTAAAAGCCCAAAAAAATTAGCCGGGCGTAGTGGCGGGCGCCTGTAGTCCCAGCTACTCAGGAGGCTGAGGCAGGAGAATGGCGTGAACCCGGGAGGCGGAGCTTGCAGTGAGCCAAGATCGCACCATTGTCCTCCAGCCTGGGCGACAGAGCGAGACTCCGTCTCAAAACAAACAAAAAAACCACTAGGCCTTCGATGAGTATTGATAATTATTATTACTCAGTCAACGGTGATTTTTTAGAAATTGGTACCCTTTGATTTTAATTTTTAATTTTTTAATGTTTGCCTCCTATGTGATGAGATCCTAATTTTTTAAATGGACAAAAATATCTTTATCCAAACCCTAAGTCATGTTAAGTATTCATTTCCATTCTCTAAATAACATAATGCACATGACTTAGAAAAATATTTAATGATGTTTATCTTAGCAAGCCCATTTAGACGCAAGTGTAAGTGGAAAAAAAGTAAGTTCCTGGGAAACCAGGCACATGTTTAAAAACAATATATATAAAGGTTGTCCTGAAAACTTTATATGAATTTTTTAAAATTACATTATTTTTGTCTAATAAACATAAAATCAGTCACCTTAAATACATTAAATCAGGCTTGAATAATCTTGCTAAGAATTAAGGAAGTCCCTAGATGAGGGTACTTAAAAAGAATACTCAAGTGGATCAGCTAGACATGGAACCAGGAAAAAGGGGACAGTTTTGTCAATAAGTAACCATCACAGGTAAAAAAAAATGTGTGATCCAATTATTTTTTAATTACACACCAGTTTTCCCATATGTACTTCTTTTCCTGAAGGACAGATAGACCAAGTGGAAGGCCAAGGCAAGGCTTTCACATCATATCTGCCTTGGATAGATCATAAATGAGCCATATTACAGTGAGGTTACTGTGATGGCTAATATTACTAATACAGTTACATTTTCACATTTTCAACTCACAATAAGGTTTTGTTTTTGTGGGGTTTTTTTTTACTTTTATCAATAAAACAAGAACAGCTACATTTACGATGTGGATTCTGAATTTTTCAAAGAGTATCATAAAAGTCCAATATCAAAAAAATGATCTCTAGGGATCTGGAACTGAAAAGCATGTATTTTTTATATAAAATAATATGGTCTGACAACGTAAAATAGGCTACCTGGGAAGAATGAAATCTATATTCTGAATATTTTAGTCTGTTTTTAATATCATAACACACTCTGCCTCAAGTTATGTAACTTTTTCACTTGTTTCCACAACGTTTGGAAATTCAAAAAGTCACAATTTTAGGGCTAAAATAGGTCTTACAGACCCTCTACTCCCAGCCTTGCCATCTATTCCCCTAATGAGAACTTATGGGACCAGGCCAGCATCTCACAGCTGATGGCCTAACCAAGCGCTAGATAGAGTCTTGTCAGGTCCACTGAGGGCAAACTAGCACCATCTGTCACCTGTAGAATTGCCAAGGTCAGTGACTAATTGGGCTGTCAGGGTAGGTGTGACCTTCCTCCCTCTGCCTCACGCCAAGGTCCAAGTTCCCAACACAGAGTATGACCTCAAATGAAGCTACATGTGTAGTGGTCCTCTCCTGTTAATCAAAGAAAGAAAGAAACTCTATAGTTAATGAAAATGAAGTTTGAATTAATTTATTACTATGCTACATAATATGGCACCCTTCATAGTCAAAATATAAATAAATGAATTCTACCAAGATAAAGCCCATAACACATCTGGACAGTCAGTTGCATAGACCTTGAGCTTGCATATTTGCTAAAGTCATTTCAGATAAAGAAACCATCTTTTCTTTGGTTTATGACAGCACTAGGCATGTGCTGGGGATGAATTAAATGGTGAATTGAAATCTGAAATGAACTGAGCCAATCTGCTAAGTTCCAAATATGGTAAAATCATACTTATCTATGGTGGAAGGAGTACACACTCATATGTGAGCAGCCCTCAGAGCAATGCCTAACACTAGAGGGTACTCAAGAAAAGCCTGCTGGGTGAAAAAAAAGTTCCAGATAATTGGAGCTGAGTCACTTATGCATATAACCTTTTTATTTTTTTTCTGTTTTTAGGGAAATTTTCCAAAAATATACTGAATCTTTATTAATGTTCATAAAAATACCATATATTGAATATTTATCTGATATTCTCAATTAAAGTTATCATCACACTGGGCAATCACATCGCTGCCCCTGTGAGCTGCTAGCTCCTACTCAAAGCTGCTCAACAGTAGGCCAGCGGGGTCGTCTGCCTGCTCTCGCAGGTGATCCCAGAGCTGTCAGAGTGCCTGAGTCCCTTTCTTAACTGCATTCTTAGTCTTAATCAGATAGGCCTAGAAAACTAAGAGACTAAGGCTAATGTGATGTTTTCCAAGCCACTCTTACATGGATTTGCATGGACTTCGGTGTGTGAAGGCTTTGAGCCATCTGTTTTACATAATAAAATGACTATTACCTCTACTTCAGGATTAGGGTTTCTATAATGATGAAATCACTGGGTCATGGTACAGTGCAAAGTGTCCCTTGGATTTAAGCCTCAGCATTTAATTCTTCCCACCTCAAAAAAAAACAGTGGAGTTGGAAAGGTTGACCACTATAGTCTATTCCATTTTTAAACCTCTAGAATCCAAAAATCAACAGTAGTTCAGGGTTCAAATAATGCCAGTATACAAATTCTTCCAGAGAAAAGAGTAAGAAGGAAATCATCCCACCGCTCATTTTATGGAGTACTGATAGCAAAACCAGACAAAGGCAGTAAAAGAATGAAAAATCAGTCAATTCTATGAGTAAACATAGAAGAAATAATCTAGAAGCAATTTTAATCTAGCAAATCTACTTAAAAACAAACAAACATCAGAACCAAGTGAGGTATCTGAGGAGTGCAAGGTTGGCTAAACACTACAGAAATCATCACATTAAAAAACTGAAGTAGAGGCTGGGTTCAGTGGCTCACACCTGTAATCCCAGGACTTTGGGAGGCTGAGGCAGGAGGACTGCTTGAGCCCAGGAGTTCCAGACCAGCCTAGGCAACAAAGTGAGACCCTATCTCTAAAAAAAAAAAAAAAAAAAAATCAGCCAGGTGTGGAGCCCCCACCTGTGGTCCCAGCTACATGGGAAACTGAGGCAGGAGGATCACTTGAGCCCAGGAGTTCAAGGCTGCAGTGAGCCATGTTTATGCCACTGTACTCCAGCCTGGGTGACAGAGAGAGACCCTGTCTCAAAAAACAAAAACAAAAACTGAAGAAGAAAAAAGGCATATAATCATTTCAGTAGAAGCAGAAAAAAATAAAAAGATAACATTAGAAATCTATGAATACAAAGGAATTTCTTAATCTAAAAAAAGCATCTACAAAAATGTAAAAAAATGCTTAATGATGAACCAGTAGAAACAACTTCTTTGCAACAAGTAGAAAATGTAGAACTTAAAATATCATTTAAACTAGCATCCCACAAATAAAAAGTATCTAGGAATAAAATGAAAAAAATATATATACGAGACATCCTCTGACTGATCTACTAATTTAATGCAACTCCAAACACAAACTTGAACAGGGAAACTGAGAAAGACTAAAAAAGATCAAGACACTTCTAGAAAAGGAAGAAAAAAACAAAAGATGGAGCTTGCAAAACTACTACAATGCAAGGTAAAAAAACTAATGTACTGGCAAACGGGCAGACAAACAGGCAGAGGGGGCAGACTCCACACACCAGAAACCAATGCATGCATTTATGAAACTGATGCATGCTGGGAGGAGCACTGTGAAATTAGTGGGAAATGAAGAGATGACTCATTCAATAAACTGTGGTCAAACAACTGCTCGTATCTATTTGAGAAAAAATTAAATTGGACTCTCATACAAGACTCAAAAATCAATTACAGACGGGTTAAAAACTCAAAGGTGTGAAACTAAAACCTTTCAGAGGATATTTTTATGAACTCAAAATCATAAAGGAGTTTTTTAACTAGACAGAGAAAATGTAAACCATAAAGAAAAAGAATGACAGCTTTGGCCATATTGAAATTAAAACTTTTCTAAAACTGGGAGAAAAATATTTGCAATCCATATCTAACAAAGGATTTCTATCTAGAATACATAGTCTCAAAATTCAATAGTAAAAAGCAACAGTCCAATCAGAAAATGGGCAAATGACAAACAGATATCTCACCAAGAAGGATATATAGATGGTAAAAAAGCATATGAAAAGATATTCGACATCATTAGCCATGGGAAAATGTAAAATAAAACCACGATGAGATATCACTACATATCTACCAGAAAGACAAATAAAAAACAGTAACACCAAATGCTGGTGAGGGTGCAGAGAAAATAGGTCTCTCATATATCACTGGTGGGACTGTAAAAGCGGTACAGCCACTCAGGAAAAGTGACTGGAAGTTTCTTATCAATCTAAACATGCACTTACCTACAATCCAAAAATTGCTGTCCTCAGAATTTATCCCAGAGAAATGAGAACTTAGGCTCACGCAAAAACTTGTTCAAAAATGTTCATAGTAACTTTTTTTTTTTTTTTTTTTGAGACAGAGTCGCACTCTGTTGCCCAGGCTGTAGTGTAGTGGCCCAATCTCGGCTCACTGCAACCTCTGCCCTCCAAGTTCAAGCGATTCTCTTGCCTCAGCCTCCCAAGTAGCTGGGATTACAGGTGCCTGCCACCACACCTGGCTAATTTTTATGTTTTTAATAGAGACGGGGTTTCACCATCATGGCCAGGCTGGGCTTGAACTCCTGACCTTGTGATCCACCCACCTCAGCCTCCCAAAGTGCTGGGATTACAGGCATGAGCCACCGCATCCGGCCATCATAGTAACTTTATTCTTAACAGCCACAAACTGGAAACAACCCTGACATCCTTCAACGTGTGAATGGTTAAACAAACTGCAGTACATTTATACCCTGGCATATTACTCAGGCAGAGGGAATAAACTATTGATACATGCAACTTGGATGGATTTTAAGGAAATAGGCTGAGTTTAAAAAAAAAAAAAAAAATCTCAGCCAGGCACAGTGGCTCATGGCTGTAATCCCAGCAGTTTCAGAGGCCAAGTAGGGCAGATCACCTGAGGTCAGGAGTTCAAGACCAGCCTGGCTAACATGGTGAAACCCTGTTTCTACTAAAAATACAAAAAATTAGCCGGGCTTAGTGGCATGTGCCTGTAGTCCCAGCTACTCAGGAGGCCGAGGCGGGAGAATCGCTTGAACTCGGGAGGCGGAGGTTGCAGTGAGCCGAGATCACGCCACTGCACTCCAGCCTGAGTGACAGAGTGAGACTCCATCTCAAAAAAAAAAAAAAAAAAAAAAAAAAAAAAAAAAAAAAAAAAAAAGGGCAATCTCATCGGCTGGGCATGGTGGCTCACATCTGTAATCCCAGCACTTTGGGAGGCCGAGGCGGGCGGATCATGAGGTCAGGAGTTCAAGACCAGCATGGCCAACATGGTGAAACCCCATCTCTACTAAAAATTAAAAAAATTAGCCAGGCGTCTTGGTGCACACCTGTAATCCCAGCTACTAGGGAGGCTGAGGCAGGAGAATTGCTTGAACCCAGGAGGCGGAGTTTGCAGTGAGCCAAGATCGCGCCATTGCGCTCCAGCCTGGGCAACAAGAGCAAAACTCCATCTCAAAAAAAAAAAAAGAAAGAAAAAAGAAAAAGCAATCCAACAGAAAAATGGGGAGAGGTGGTCCCCAGAGTAAGGTGCCCCTGCCTCCCAACAAAGTCTCTGCAGGTCTGGCAAGGCAGTAGGGGGTGGAAGGAGAGCTTCTCATCCCTTCTGTTATTTAGGCCTTGACAACCACTGTGCAACATCCAACCATGAGACTTGTATATCCTCTGGGAGCTGAGGGGCATGTCCCTCACTATTCTTTTACAAAACCCAATTAGTTGTGATATCTAAACACAGAAGAATTGACGGAGAATCTGTGGGGAACACATGTTCTCTTCCCTTACTACACGCACACAGCCTGTTATCTGGGATGGAACAGATGACAGTCATGGATGGGCCCATCCGCCTCCCATGAGAAGGAAAAATCACAACATGGTGCTATGGTCTACATGTTGGTATCCCCCCAAATTTATATGTTGGAACCTAATGCCCAGTGTAATAGTATTAACGGTGGGGACTTTGGAAAGTGATAAATAATGAGGGCTCCATCCTCATGAATGGGACCAGTGCCCTTATTTTAAAAAAGGCTCAAACAAGCTCCCCAGCCTCTCTACCTTATGTGAGGGTACAGCAAGAAGGTATCATCTTCGAAGCAGAAAGCAAGCCCAGGCCAGGCGCGGTGGCTCACGTCTGTAATCCCAGCACTTTGGGAGGCTGAGGCGGGCAGATCACGAGGTCAGGAGTTCGAGACCAGCGTGAACAACATGGTGAAACCCCACCTCTACTAAAAATACAAAAATTAGCTGAGCATGGTGGCACACACCTGTAATCCCAGCTACTCAGGAGGCTCAGGTAGGAGAATCACTTGAACCCGGGAGGCGGAGGTTGCAGTGAGCTGAGATTGTGCCACTGCAATCCAGCCTGGGTGACAGAGCGAGACTCCACCTCAAAAAAAAAGAAAGAAAGAAACCCCTCACCAGACAGTGAATCTGCTGGTGCCTTGATCTTAAACGTCCCATTCTCCAGAACTGTGAGCAATAAATTCCTGTTGTTTATAAATTACTCAGTCTAAGGTATTTTGTTATGGCAGCACAGGCAGACTAAAACACATGGTGATGCCAGGAGGTCCAGACCCCAAAGAAAGGGTTATCCTGAGGACACCCCTACAACTACAGCCTCTTAAAGTACCTCTAATCTTTATCCTTGTACTTCCCCATCCCCAAACCCAACATTAGAGGTATCTGAGCATAAGTCCCCTATTCAAAACTCTTCACTGGGATTTCCCACAGCATCAGAAGCCCTTTTGTCGGTGCTTGTATTAGTCTGTTCTTGCAATGCTATAAAGAACTACCTGAGACTGGGTAATTTATAAAGAAAAGAGGTTTAACTGGCTCGCAGTTCTCCAGGCTCTACAGGAAGCATGGCTGGGGAGGCCTCAGGAGACTTACAATCATGGTGGAAGGCAAAAGGAGGCAGGCACATCCTACATGACTGGAGCAGGAGGAAGAGAGAGAAGAGAGAGGTACTATACACTTTTAAACAACCAGAGCTTGAGAGAACTCACTATCCTGAGAACAGCAAGTGGGAAATCTGCCCCCATGAACAATCACCTTCAACCAGGCCCCTCCTCCAACACTGGGGGTCACAATTCAACATGAGATTTGCTCAGGAACACAAATCCGAACAATATCAGTGCCCCTGCCCAAACCTCCATCTTATGGCACAGGCAACTTCACACCTGTAATGCCACCACAGAACCAACTCCTGGCACATGTCCTTGAACATGCAGCTCCAGCTCTCCCTGCCTTCACCCATGCATGCTGCACTGTGGAGTGTCCTCTCCTAAAGCGAGTTGAGTTATCCTCTGAGACCCAACTCAGATGCCACCTGTTTCTTGGAGTCTTCTATGAACCAAGTGAATTGCTCCTTCTCTGGGACACACCTGAACCACCTCTACTCTCATGCTTAGCCCACTGAATTATAACTAACTCTGGTCTTCTCCCTGACTATAAGATTCCCAGGGACAGGGTCCATTCATCTCCTCTTTAATATTTGGGGTGTGGCACAGTTATGCATTAAAAGTTTGCTGACTTGGGTCCATTGATGTTACTAAATCAGACTGTGGTTTTTTGTTTTTGTTTTTGTTTTTTTAGATTTATACCTATTTATCCAACGTATCTTTACTGTCCCTAAATTCCAAATTCCACAGTAAGCCTTCCAAAAAAGAGGTCAAGCACTCTGGACCTATTTCACCCACTTCAGTTATATATAATCATACAGCCAAAGCTGAGAGTTGTAATTCATATAAACACATACCCAGAAGATCCTAGTGTTTCATATTGAAAATAATGGGCAACAGATTAGAGGTATGGTTGAAGTTTATACCACAAAGATGATGTTTTTGGTGCATAAATGTCTTTGTCATTAAAATACTGGCATTTTAACATTCATTTAAATGGAAAAGATATTATTAGCTTCTATCTTAATTAAGTTTTACATCAAGGAACATCCTGAGGCTTTTCTAAATTTTTTTTACTGATCATTAAAAAGCAAGTGTGCACACACACACACACAAAAAGCAACAATGCATCTTCAATGATTATTTTCCTAGGCCCTCAAAGTTGCTTTCAGGAGGATGCAACAAGCTCAGTGACCAGGTTTACAGAATAAATGTTAAAAAGCCTTTGCTACCAGAGCTGGCAATTCAAGCCTAATTCAGTGGCATTTTTATTTTGTTGCCTGTTTTTAAGAAGTGTAGGACAACCCAAAAAGATCAATTTTCCAAATATCTGAAAGTATATAATTTACGTAAGTATGCTAAGTTAGAGTATATTATAACTTACAAATGATGCCTCATCTTCTATTGTGCATTCTTGAGTCCACTCTCTCAGGCCTGAAAACAAGCATTCTTTCACAAAGAGGAGACTTTGATAGGGTATGACCTACCAAAAATATGATCACATGTGTGTTTTTAGTGGAGTGAGAAAGATCCTAAGAGCCTTAAAAAATTAATTTGGGGAGGGAATGGAAGTAGATTAAACAATATCACATGGTTGTCCTGTCACTTAAATACAAAGCAGAGATAAACTCTAATAAAGAAAGTCAATGGCCCTCTAGATTATTCTGTGGGAAAATCTAAGGCACTCTGAAATTCACATTTGTCTTCTTTCTAGTGTTGCTGGCCTGTGTCACAAGCAAATGCTCTCATTAAATAGACCAGAAATTAACTTTAGGTTTCTAATCTCCAGATTTCAAATTTTATCTAGGAAATTATTATGCTTCTTTCTATCATCTTAAAAAACTCTCATTAGTTATGGGAACAGAAACAGAAAACAGCAAAGGCAAAGCCCTAGAACTTCTGAAGTTACAGCTATAATTCAAGAATGAGAAATCATTTCACTGTTGTCCTCTCCCAACACATGCACCAATCTTATCACCAAAACAACCAATATCAAGGAATGAATCACAAACTTAACAAAAGACCAAGGAAAAATGACAAATGAGCAAAGGCCTCACTGGTGACCACTCAGATAAAGTCTGAAAGGCAACTTCAGTGTAAAAAAGAATTAGTTTTTGCTATTATTCAGATGGTAATTCTGAATGCCAAAGTTTACTTATAAAAAAAAAAACAAAAACAAACACGTCAGATTCAACAATGGAAAGAGGATAATGCAAGTAACAAAAAAATTAGAACTTTTAAAAATCCTTTGTCACTAAATGTAAGTCAAACATTGATACTCTACCAAGAATAATTCCATGGAACAGTCCTACCTTTTAGTTACTCTATACTCTCAACCTAGTCAGTTGACCCATGATCTGAGCCTCCCCTTCCTGCTGTGCCCACAGAAAATCCCCACCAGCCACTGCATGGGATGCTTTACTAATAGGCAAAATCTAGTAGGTTTTCGTTGTTGTTGTTGTTTAGAGACAGGGTCTCGGTCTGTTGCCCGGGCTGCAGTGCAGTGGCGTGATCACGGCTCACTGAAACCTCAACCTCCCCAGGTTCAAGTGATCCTCCTGCCTCAGGCTTCCGAGTAGCTGGGACTACAGGTGTAAGCCACCATGCCCAGCTAATTTTTGTATTTTTTGTAGAGATGAGGTTTCGCCGTATTGCCCAGGCTGTTTTCTAAGTCCTGAGCTCAAGCACTCCACTCGCCTCAGACTCTCAAAGTGCTGGGATTACAGGTGTGACCCCACCATGTCCGGCCTGAATCTAGTTTTTATTTAATACCTAGTCAGAAACAGACATAGGCACCCACACCTGGTGCACGTCCTTAGGTTCTTGTAAAACACATCCCTTCAAATTCTGACTCTTCGTATGACCTGAGACAGGCTATTCAACTCCTTTAAGTCTCTGGTTTCCTTACATCTGAAATGGGATAATAACAGCAGTTTCTATTTCATGGCTCCTGTAAGGATTACATGAGATCAGATATGTAATTATGGGGCCTAGTGCCTGATACACAGTGGGTGCTCAGTCTCTTAAATGGAATCATTCCAACAACGAGAGCACAAGCAAACAGCACATGATCAATCCACTTTGTAACCCAAGAACTCTGATAACTAATGTTTTCCAGTCACCTTTACATAGAAAAAAAAGTTCTGATAATCATTAATAAAATAGTTTTAAAATCTAATCATTTCAAAGCAAAAACCGTTATGGTGGAGAACAGATCACTGGTTGCCAAAGGTGAAGGGGTAAGGAGTACTACCAAGGGGTGGCAGAAGGGAAGTTGGGGAGGAAGGAGCTGATGGAACTGTTCCATGTGCTGATTTCGATAGTGGTTACAAAACACTCAATGCACTGATTAAAACTCTGAAAACTACATACCCAAGAATAATTTTATTTTACGTAAATTAAAAATAATTTTTATTTATTTATTTTTTAGTTTCCAGGTTTTTTTTGAGACAGAGTCTCACTGTGTCACCCAGGCTAAAGCGCAGTTGCACTATCTTGGCTCACTGCAACCTCTGCCTCGTGGGTTCAAGCAACTCTCCCACCTCAGCCTCCCAAGTAGCTAGGATTACAGGTGTGCGCCACCATGCCCAGCTAATTTTTGTATTTTTAGTAGAGACAGGGTTTCACCATGTTGGCAAGGCTGGTCTCAAACTCCTGATCTCAAGTGATCCGCCAGCCTCGGCCTCCCAAAGTGTTGGAATAACAGGCGTGAGCCACCGCACTGGGTCTGGAATAATTTTTAAATGCAAAAAAAAAAAAAAAAAAAAAATCCAATCTTTTCTAACTAGAAGATAAATCAAAAGTGACACAAATGAATTTCTATGTCCACGATATTGTAATAGCCATATTCTATATATTATCCTATAATTAATATGAGTCAAATCCAATTTTAAACCACCTCAGATTTATTCAAGCACAAAACGTCAATACTAAAATAAACACAAGTAACCGCTTTTACATAATAGAAGCAAAAAGACTTTAGAAATATACTTACATCAACTCAAAATATAAGTGGTACTCCCCATCTCCCTGACAAAGGGGAGTTTTATGAAATTATAGGGTTGGCTTTATAGATCTCTACTTTGCTACCTTTAAATAAATAGGTTTCTTCATGTGCATGAATTATTGTCCTCAATCTCTAAAAAGTAGACTTGAGGTTTAATACAGCTTAAAGTGATTAGACATGTACATGTCAAGAACTAACAATCCACTTAAAAGTCAATGCACACATTTTGCATTTTTAAAAAGCCATGTTTCATTCCCGAAACGTTAATTCATAAACTACATAACAGCAAAGGTGAAGTTTTAATACAAACATGCTTTATGACTATCACCTCTTGGTTCACTGTATACAGAAGGCTTCATTACCAAATAATTAAACTTCTAAAAAAATTGTTAGGCCAGCCCCCGTGGCTCACACTTGTAATCCCAGCACTTTGAGAGGCCAAGGTGGGAGGACTGCCTGAGTCCAGGAGTTTGAGACAGGTCTGGGTAACATGGTAAAAACCCAACTCTACTAAAGATACAAAAAATTAGCCAGGCACAGTGGTACGCACCTGTAGTCCCAGCTACTCAGGAGGCTGAGGCACGAGAATCACCTGAACCCAGGAGGTGGAGGCTGCAGCGAGCTGAGATCATACCACTGCACTCCAGCCTGAGAGTGGGACCCAGTCTCAAAAAAATGAAAAAAGAAAAAAACGTTTTTAATTAAAATAAGCTAGAGAAGAACAAAGCAATGTGAGAATGAGTATTGTAAAAATAAGAACAAACCAAATGTCCATCAATTGGTGAATGTGTAAACAAATTATTATATATCTACACAGTGGAATACCGCTGAGTAATTAAAAAGGAATAAACTATCAACACTCCCAACAACAAAGACGGTTCTCAAAATAATTATGATGGCCAGACGTGTGTGGCTCATGCCTATAATACCAGTGCTTTGGGAGGCTGAGGCAGGAGGATCGCTTGAGACCAGGAATTCAAGAGCAGCCTGTATAACACAGCAAGATCCTCTCTAAAACAAAATAAAAATTAAAAAAAAATGATGATGATGATGATGAAAGAAGCCAGACTAACCCGTACCCCCCAAAAAGCACATACTCCAAGATTGCAGTTAGATAAAAACCTAGGAAATGTGGCCGGGCATGGTGGCTCACTCCTGTAATCCCAGCACTTTGGGAGGCCAAGGTAGGCAGATCATTTGATCAGGTAGCCTGACCAACATGGTGAAACTCCATCTCTACTAAAAATACAAAGAAAAATTAGCTGGGCATGGTGAAGGGAGCCTGTAATCCCAGCTACTTGGGAGGCTGAGGCAGGAGAATTGCTTGAACTCAGGAGGCGGAGGTTGCAGTGAGCCAAGATCACACCATTGCTCTCTAGTCCAGGTGACAGAGGGAGACTTCATCTCAAAAAAAAAAAAAAAAAACCACACACACCTAGGAAATGCAATGCAAACTTATCTACAGTGATAGATCAGAGGTTTCCTGGAAGAGGAGTGGCTGGAGGGATGACAATGCGGCAAGAGGAAAATTTTAGGGGTGATGGATACCTTCATTATCTTGATGAGGTGATGGTTTCACTGGCATAAACATACCAAATTGTACACTTTAATATGTGCATTAACTGTATAACAGTTATACCTCAATAAAGCTGTTTAAAAAATACTTAAAGAAAAAAAAAAAAAGGCCTCTTCCAGGCCTGGTATATTGTGTTTATATCACCCTCTTTTCTAAACAAGTTCATATCCTGAAAAGTCACAGAACTGTAATACCTTTCCCCTGGTGATTTGCATGCATAAACAAAACCTTAAAGCCCAGAAATTTAATTATCATAAAATTTAACAATAGTTAATTAATATTTACATGGCTGTGACTATGTGCCAGGCACTATTACAAGCATTTTTCTTGTATGAATTTAACGCTCACATCAACCCTATTTTACAGATGAGGAAACTGAGGTAGTGAAGGGATAAGTTATCTGATCAAGGTCACAAAGCTGATTAGTAGAGGAGCTAGAATTTGAACCCAGGGAGTCTAGCTCTAGAGTTAATTTCCTAACCCATCATGCTCTACTGCCACACACAATATGAGGTATGTTAACACTAGAAGCAATGAATATTGTACTTGTAAAATACTTTTCTTTCTCACACTCACAGAATATAAACATTCACTACAATTGGCAACACCACATGAAACTAAATAAAAAACAACAGTGGCCTTATTTTCTTTTCCCAATTAATAGATGGAGGGAGGAGAAGCAGAAAGGCTGGACAACTTTCTTAGGACACAGACCAAATAATTGGCAAGTTGACCAGTTACTGGGAAGCTGGTTCCTTACATTCTTAATCCAGATCTTTTCATGGTTTTCAAAATCCCGATTATTTTAAGTAACACCATAAGGGAGAGAAAATCTAACATAGCAACATAAAACGTAAAAGTTGTTCTGTTTTCTCATACTCCTTACTGGCTCTTTAATTTCATCCAGAGGGTCTCAATCTCTGCAGATACAGGTCTGGAGTCTGTTTTTAAAGCTCCCAGGTGATTGTTACGTGCAGCCAAGGCTGAGAACTCTTGATTTAGTCTTCTCATTAAAGAAAGACAGAAGGCAGCTGGGTGCAGTCGCTCATGCCTGCTTTCCTGCACTTTGACAGACCAAGGCAGAAGGATCGCTTGAGCCCAAGAGTTGGAGGTTACATTGAGCTATGATCCCACCACTGCACTTCAGCCTGGGCAACACGGTTATACCCTGTCTCAAAAAATAAAAATAAAAGAAATAAAATAAAATGGGAAGACAGAAGAAAGCAAGGTGCCACAGAAAGCTTTGGTAAACCAAGGCCCAAGGTTTTCCAAGTCAGTATTGAACTGCTGTCCACATGCAAACTTTTGAGTTCAACTTTTAACAAATTAAAAGTATAAATATGCATACAAGATATGAGAAAGCAAGAAGCACAGTAAACAACTTTTTTTTAAAAAAAAAGCAAACCAGTGGTAAATTGGATGCTAAGACTTACAGAGAAAACCCTACATTTCAGATGTTATAACAGAAATTACATAAAAGTATATTGGGATGACAAAATCTCTTTTCAACTTTTTGGAAAGCTAAATTGACGCCCTAACATCAAGTCAATGAACTAAAAGCACAGAAAAAACCTGTCAAATATCCACTGCATTTAGAACATGCAATAAATTGATAATACACTGTGAATCTAGTTAAGAAGCACGGGTTGAACAAAGAATGGGCCAGGCCGGGAGTGGTGTCTCAGGCCTGTAATCCCAGGACTTTGGAGGCCAAGGCGGGTGGATCACCTGAGGTCAGGAGTTCGAGAACAACCCGGCCAACATGGCGAAACCTGTCTCTACTAAAAATACAAAAATTAGCCGGGGGTGGTGGCGCGCGCCTGTAATCCCAGCTACTGGGAACGCTGAGGCAGGAGAATTGCTTGAACCCAGGGGGCGGAGATGGCAGTGAGCCGAGATCGCGCCACTGCACTCCAACCTGGGCAACAGAGCGAGACTCCATCTAAAAAAAAAAAAAAAGCAAGAAAGGGCTGTATCTTTAGCCCATGCCCTGAATCAATGTTCCTTGAACTTTAAAGTACACTTCTTGAGGAAGATTCTGATTCAGCAGCTCTGGGGCGAGAGGCATGAAGTGTAATTCTAACAAGCTCCCAGGGGATGCTGATGCTGCTGGTAGGTGAAACGAACTTGGAGCAACAAGGCCCTAAGTAACTGGAATATTAGTTTTAACGCTAGCCAACTGGCTTACAAATATCGTTATGTCTAGGATCCAAGAAGTAAGTGTCAATACCATTAATTCCTACACCCGGCCAAAAAAATTAAAAACTAAAAGTAAAAAAAAATAGTTCAGGGGAAGGAGAAAGCAAATACTTGTTTATACAGTCTAGCAGTGCTAAGAACCACAAAATACTGTTATTTGTCTCAACCTAGTAGATGTCAAGGTGATAAAATGTAGGCTCCATGAGTTAATGGATTTTTTTTTAGCTAACTCCTGAATCCTTATGGCCTAGCACAAATTAGGTACTCAAGAAATGCACTGAATAAATGAATGAATGGGAAGTATATACAAACGCAATCTGTATTTACCTCACATCTCCAAAAATGTCTGGGAAGGGAGAGGTATTTGTACTGCTGGATGCAGGTAGCCATGATTTGATACAAATACCTGGCCCATCTACTGCATTCCCTTTGTCCAAGACAGTTAACTTTCCTGAATAATATCTCCACCGTAATGCCCATGCTCATGGCATCCTGATGTTTAGCAACTTTTTGGCTTTTTGAAAACAATGAAGAAAGGTGGAAGTACAGGGAGAAGGATTCGGAAAAGTCTCAAAAAATCAAAGCAAAAAACCAGGAGGGAGGAGATGGGCAAACAGTTCAGTTCACTTGAAAGAACATCTGAGGTTGTCAGAGGTCCATGTGCTTACCTATGATGGTGGCGGGGTTTGGGCTCGGGCTTTTATATGTTTTGTTACTGTCCAGGGTCACTGGCGGAGTAGTGCCTGGCTGTGGACACCCGGACTACACAGGTAGCCGGAACTGCAGCCAACCTTCAGAAGCTTAAGGGAAGCACTTTCGCGCTTACTTCCTCCTTCCCAGGGTCTCCGCGCGCGTTTGGGAACTCAGCCGCCGCCCAAACACAAAATAATCTGGGCAGCTTCGCTGCTGGATTGAGGCCACAGCCAGGATTTAAGATGGCAGCGAAACACTTCGATGGCCCGTGGAATCTGCCCCAAAGAAAAATGGCCTCTGTTCAGAATATCGCGGCTTTCAAAGTGGGCCCAAAACAAAAATGGCGCCGGACGCAGGCTACTTAAAGGCTGGGAACCCAATGACTCTGATTAGCAAGTAACGAATCATGGTAACTCACGGTGCTAGGCAGTTGAACTGACCGAGAGAAAAAAAACACGCTTTTCTGTGGTATGATTTCTTAACATTGGAAAATGACTAGTTCAAGAATGGAACATATATTCGGTGCGAAAGATTGTGGGAAAGGAAAGGTAGCTTTCACAGTGCCGGATAAATTTTAATGAAAATAGCCATGTTTGAACATAACTTCCTATATATTTTTTAATGTTAAAAGAGAATAAAAGGTTTGTGCTGGAACCCAGAAGCAGGATGGGGAAATACCGGGTGAATTATCTAATCTGTGAAGAGTATGAGCTGTAAAAGTCCGCGCTTCCCTGTAAGCCCTCAGGAAGGACTGAGGGCGGATGCTTTAGTAGAAGGCAACTAGCTCTCACGGCGCATGTCCGTTTTCCAAACCCGATCCGGGGAGTTACTGGAGGGTAAAAATCCTGATTTTCCAGACAACCGCACAGAGAGGCGGGATACTGGCGCTGAGCGACAAATCCAAGCGCTTTGTGATTGGTCATGTCAGGACAGAGAGCAGAGCGCCGTGGACTATTTCTTTCTTTCATTCAATAAATCATTGTTAAACGCTCACCAAAAGGCAGAAGCTGTGCCATTTTGATATGTTATTTAAATTTTATGCGTTCTTTTAAAATTTCAGTTTCAACAATTTGCTGGAATATACGCTGAATAAACTTCGCTCCCCGTTTTTTCCGGTGACGGCCGCAGTTGGCTGGAGCTTCACGGAAAACCCGGAGAAGCGGAGTGGGGGCGGCCCGGCGCCGACCGCAGAGCTGCGCGTGCTCCGTGCCCTCGCGCGACGCGAAGGTTGCCGGGATCCGCGGCAGCAGCGACTGCTTGAGATCTGTTTCTGGGGCCTCTGGCGGTGGCGGCCTGGGGCGGCGCGACGGCTGGTGGGCAGGTGAGAGCGCTGGGACTTTAGGTGGAAAAGCCCGCTTTGTGTCCGGCCGAAGAGAGGGGAAGGGGCTTGTAGGCGCCTCCCTCTCCACCCCCAAAGGTCACCGGTGTCCTCACTGAAGGATATTTGAGGGCGGGGATAAGGAGGAGGCTGGCTCTCTGTAGGAGGCCAAAGACCGACCTCTGAAATAGCTGCCGATGGTAAATGTTGCGGTCGGCACGGATGCGGGCGGCGAGGTCTTCCCGCCGGTGGGGAGAGCTGGAGGAGTGGCGCCTCACCACGCTCCCACCTGCGCTGCCGCCTTCTACGCCGAACCTGTGACTCCCCGTCCCCTCCCTCGCTGGGAGGGGCCCCGTGTGCCCCTGACTGTCTGGAGGGTGCACGGTGTACCCCAGGCTGTCGGGAGGTGGGGGCCGCCCTCCGACGGCGTTAGAGACGTTGTGCAGCGTGGCCCTGCCAGATACGTGAAAGCAGCCGCGGGGCTTGCAGGGCTGTGGACCTTGTAGGGATGACCCTCTAAGGTCATGCTCGTCTTCCTCCCCGATAAGACCATACCCAAATCCTGTTGCCGTTTCAGAGACTCAATATGACGGTTTCATTCATTCATTAACATCTTCAGTTTATCCATAAACAGATATGCACGTGTCTACAGCACTGCCGAGTTAGTAGATACGGCAGTGACCAAGACGGACTTGCACGGTCCTGACTCCATGTTCTAGTGGTGGGGGAGAAACAATACGCTCCCTATCCATGAGTTGCGCATGTGTGAATTCAACCAACTGCGGATAGAAAATATTTTGGGGCGGCGGGGTTTGGTGGCTCACCCCTGTAATCCCAGCACCTTAGGCTCCCGAGGCGGGCGGATCACTTGAGTCAGGAGTTTGGGGCCAGCCAGGCCAACGTGGCGAAACCCGGTCTCTACTAAAAGTACAAAAAAATGAGCCGCGCGCAGTGGCGCACGCCTGTAATCCCAGCTACTTGGGAGGTTGAGGCAGGAGAATCGCTTGAGCCCTGGAGGCGGAGGTTGCGGTGAGCGGAGATCACGCCACTGCACTCCAGGTTGGGCGACAGAGACTCTATTTAAGAAAATAAATAAATAAAAACATTCTGGGGGAAAAAAGATGGTTACATCTGTACTGAACACGTGCAGACCTTTTTTCTTGTCATTCCCTAAACACTGCAGTGTAACAACTACTTACATAGCATTTAACGTTGTATTAGGTATTATAAGTAGCCTAGAGATTATTTAAGGTACATGGAAGGAGGTGGCAAGTTGTGTACAAAACTACACGATTTGATTTTTTTTTTTTTTTTTTTTTTTTTTTTTTGACAAAGAGTCTCGCTCTGTCGCGCAGGCTGAAGCTGGATCTCTGCTCACTGTGCAACCTCCGCCTCCCGGGTTCAAGCAATTCTCCCTGCCTTAGCCTCCGGAGTAGTGTGGGATTACAGGCACCCGCCACTGCACCTGGCTAATTTTTGTATTTTTTAGTAGAGATGGTGTTTCGCCATGTTGGCCAGGCTGGTCTTGAACTCCTGACCTCAGGTGATCCACCCGCCTCGGCCTCCCAAAGTGCTGGGATTACAGGCATGACCCACGGCGTCTGGCCTACTACACAATTTTTAAATCAGGGACCTGAGCATCTGGATTTGGGTATCTATCATGGGTCCTGGATGCAATCCCCCAAATACTGAGGGGTGATTGCACATTGATATTGAGCAAGATGTTTCTAGATTGTCCTAGGTTGGGTTTCCTGAGAATCAGACTCTGAGGAGATTTAGAGGCAGGACATTTACTAGAGAAGACTTTTTGGATGATTACCAAGGAAGAAAGGAAGCAGGATTGGGCAATAGAAAAAGTTAAGCTGCAGTGAAGTCTCAAGGATGTTCTCCACCAGTCCCACAGGAACTCTAGTGCTGGGTTGGCCCTTCAAAGTTGAAGAGAAGGGCCAAGCTTTTATACTCCTTGATTGATCTGTCGTTGGATGTCTGTTTCCCTGGAAAGGGCCTAACTTCAATTCTCTTCAGCCAAGTCAATCATGGACGGAGGCTGGCAGCCGAGGTCTGTCTCAGCACTTCCAGGAGCTGGGGAAATAAGCCTTTCATTCCTTAGGGGGGTCAGGGTGGCACATCACAGCATTCATCACAAAGGTAGGGCTTTGAAGGAAACACATGTGCTAGAGAATAATGGGGAGGGAGAGGGAAAACACTTTAGGTTGAGTGCTGAGAGAAAGGCTCTCTGAGTAGGTGACATCTGAACTAAGAGCTGAAGCAGAAGAATAAGCCATCCTCTGTGGACCAAAGGGGACAAGATTCTCTACTTTTCTGCTACGCACTAGGAATATAGCAGAGAAGACAAGTGGCTGCTACCTTCTGTTATCGTGGGTGGCAGTGACTAGTTTTTCTAGATCTTGACTCCCTGCCGTAACTAAAGATGGAGTAAGTAAAAATGGATTGAGACTAATTCAGAGGAGGATAGAGGAAAAAATGAGAACTATGATTTTGAAAAATGAGTCAACTTGGTAAAGACTTTATGCAGTTTTTTGTGCGGGTTTGGTTTGGTTTGGTTTTTTGACCCTATACAGCATTGAGTTATGTTTTATTAAGATTGTCCCATTATCTTCTCAAACCTATATTCTCCTTGAGGACAAGAATCATGCCTTACTCTTCTTGGTAGTTCCCCCCTGAGGCTAGTAGTCTTGCTAGCACCTAATAGACACTAAGTGAGCATTTGGATAGAATTAATCTTGTACATATTTGAAGTGAAAATTGCTAATCCCTAAATATTGTGAATGTGGGATACATGACTGTGTTTGGGTTTGTCTTTATAGCATTTCCTCACCTTATAAGTTAGAACCCAATTTTAGTCAAAATATTCGATGATAATATATAATTGCTTTGATCAAGCAGGAACCTCCAGGGGTGCCTATTTTTATATATGATTCGTATAAGATAATATACTCCCAATAAAAGTAATGGCTGCCGTGTATTGAGCACTTCCCACATGCTAGGCACTGTACTAAGCTATGAATATATATAGTTCGCTTCAAAATGTGGCCCCCTATTTCAGATCATGACATTGAGGCAGGAGAGAAGTAATTTGTCCAAGACCATAACTGATTTGTGATGGAGGTTAGACTTTGATTCTCACCATTACTCAGTGCTTTTGCTCTTACGTAAAACGTTGTTTCAGACCAACAGCGTGTCTGAAAATGTCGACCAAGTTTCAGTCATTGTAGGATTCTCACATTTGATCACTTGGCTGCTCTATTAACTGTTATTAGAGAAACAAACATGAAATTTTTCACCCTGTCTTTGCTTCTTTGCTCTGTATCAGTTTTCTGACTTCCTTCACAGCTTTCCTGGCTCTCACCTTAGAAGCTTGACAGTTATCTGTCCTCTAATATCCTAGAATCTAATTACCAGATTCACTACCCTAGTCAAACCCCAAAGACCTCTGAACCTCTCTGTTGACACTGGGTATTTTTATTCTTAGCTAACTAACTGAAACTGCCCAGAGAAGTGGGCCTTCCTTTATGGGGACCACTTCCCTTAGTTTGGGCATTAATTCTAATCCTCTCCAATTCTTGCTATACTACAGGTTAATTCCAGTAATGTTTTTTTCTTTTTGACATAATCAAAATAATAATAGCTAACAATTACTGAGCCCAGACTAAGTGCCAAGTGTTGTGATAACTGCACAGCAAGCTTATGATATGGATGTTATTATTCACATTGTACACACAATGGAACTGAAGCACAGTGAGATTAAGTGACTCATCCAAGGCCACACAGCCAGTTGTAAAGTGGTAAGTGAAGATTCAAAGCCAGGTGGTATGAGTCCACAGCTCATCCCTTAATCACTACATGACAATGCATTCTTACAAAAATGATTTAAAGTGCTTGACTTTCTGAAAACTGGTAGGCAGGATCTAGATCCTAGTGGATTTTTCTTTCTGCTGTACTAAGAAATTTAGATTTCACTCTAGTCAAAAATGTCACTAAAGGCTTTTAAGCAAAGCAGGAATACAACCAGATTTGTTTTTGTTTTTGTTTTTGTTTTTTGCAAGATGGCTATATTAAAAGTGTAGAGAATGGATTAGTGGATGTAGACTGGAACAGTGGGTCTCAAACTTTAGCTTCAGAATTACCTAAAGAATTAATTAAAACACAGATTACTGGACCCCACCCTAGAGTTTCTGACTCAGTAGGTCAGGAGGGGCAGCTTGATAATTTGCATTTCTAATAAATTCTCAGGTGTTGCTAATGGCACTGTTGAGAGGACCACACTTTGAGAACTACTGGAATCGAAGCAAGGAGGTCATGTGAGGGCGCGAGGGTCTGGACTGTGACCCTAGTGGGGAGGGATTATGTAAAGAAACACTTATGTCAAATGGCAGGATGTGCTGAGTGAGTTGACGAGGAGCATGAGGAAAAGGGCAGAGTCCAGTATATCCAGATTTCTGAATTGAATGGCTTAGTAGATAATGCTTTTTGTTAACGAAACAGGAAATCCAGGTGGAACAGCAGTTTGGGAGGGAAAGAGGACTTATTTTTATATGAGATGAATTGAGACTATTTGTGGGGACGGTTAGTTCAAAGGTGTACAGTTGCAGTTTATTATGTGGGTCTAAGCTGGAGATGAACGTGTGAGAGCCAGAGTGGATGCATGATCATAGAAGTTTGGGGATTGAATGAGACCGCCCAGGAAACAAACACTACCAAAGACAGATCTTTGATAAGGATGAATAGGTGGATGGAAACCAGCAGGCTATTAAAGGAGACTAAGAAGGAACAGTATAGAGTCCTGAGTACTTAGGAGTCTCAAGAACACATCAAAAGGCTACCGAGAGATTATGTAAGGGGAAGGATTGGTGATATTTATGGTCAGAACACTCCATGGAGAATGAAACAAAAGCAGATTGCTTGGGTTTGAAGATGGAATGGGAAGTGACTAGGAAAAGATGCATTATTTGAAAGGAAAGAGATTGTGTAGTACTGGGAAGGAAGATGGTAAAGGGCAGTTGCCTTAGGGAATTTGTTTTTGACTCTTCAGTGGAGAAAAATGGTCATAGTTATGCAAAAGAGAAAGGCCCTTAAGAGTGGAAGGTTGGAGGTAGATGAGAGGGGATAATGAAGTTAGAACCCCAAAGATACAGTAGAAAGTGGGACTGGAACACAGGTAATAGGAATACCAGTTCTTCTGACAGCAGGCAAGGAGTTTTATTTATTTATTTATTGAGACGGAGTCTTGCTCTGTCACCTAGGCTGGAGTGCAATGGCGCAATCTCGACTCACTGTAACCTCTGCCTCCTGGATTCAAGCGATTCTCCTGTTTCAGCCTCCCAGGTAACTGGGATTACAGGTGCACGCCACCACATCCAGCTAATTTTTCATATTTTTGGTAGAAATGGGGTTTCACCATCTTGGCCAAGCTGGTCTCAAAATCCTGACCTCAAGTGACCCACCTTCCTCAGCCTCCCCGAGTGCTGGAATTAGAGGCGTGAGCCACCGCGCCCAGCTGAAAGAAGATTTAGTTGAGAGCTAAGGTGCACATAAGGGGACAACAAGTTAGAGGTGTTCATACCTAAAGAGCCATAATGTCCTCTGGCCAATAGGTTATCTGCAGAAATGAAGGTGGAGCATACAATTAAAATCTTGAAAATGATGAAGGGTAGAAATGGGCTCTTTAGGGATTCAGAACATACCAGGAACATAAAGTGTTTGCTGTAGCACTAAAGGCCCATTCATCTAGGTATCTGATCTGGAACAATCTGGCTATCTGCATGATACCTACTCCCCTCTCCTCCACCAATCACCAGCATCAAATGGCAGCCAGGGTGTAAAAACAGTGAAAGGGGACAGGATTCTCAGACAACTCTATAAACCACTACAACCATTGTGATAAACCACAGCTTGCTGGTAAGCTAGTTTTCACTTCTCATTAGTTGTTAATCACTTGCTTAATATTTGAGACTGCCTACAATTAGTGAAACCCCCATATAAGACTTATGATGCTTTCAGTATATTTTTTATTTACAAATACATTAAATTCACAGCAATGAGCAGGGAGGAATAGCAAAAGACATAAGATACTTAAGCATACCTGTTTCGGCCTTCTGACTGCAGATCCACTCCTGACTCAGTTATGCTGTTAGCAGCCCAGCTCTTGGATATAGGTCAAGCTGACCTTGAATGATTTGGTGGGGAAGGTGGTAGGATTTGCAGAATGGAAACTTTAGAACTCAATTATGATCCATGGGTTCATTAAGAATTACAGTATTGTTTTTGGGGTGTGTGTTTTTACAAGACTGGAGAAGTCCAGCAAAATGAGTGTTATTTTAGGTGATATAGTTGGAAAAGAAAAAGGAAAACGATTGTTCTGTTTACCATGTCAGTTCATTTCATAGCACAGTTGAAGACCACGTGCAGTCTTTTCTATTGTGTACACAGAAAAAATGCCACAATTCAAACTGCTGTATTAAAAATTGAGGATAAAAAATAACTTTTTAATGTTGATGATGAGAATTCAGAAATGAAGAATTCACAAATACCTAAAGCCAACATTGTCATTGTAAAAGAAAAGGCATAGTACAATTCCAGTAAACTTCATAAAGTTTCATTATCGCAAGAGCTGGGTTAATTGGTTTTTAATATTCTATCTAATGTTCTTCTCATGATTAAATTACATTCAGTGGAAGTTTATAAAAATTACAATTTTTTCAAATCACAACAGCAATTAAGACCAAAAAGAATCCGTTTTACACTGTGTCCAAAAGGCCAGCAGATGGCGCCCAGCAAGCCCAATAGGCAAAATGAGAACATTTGATGTAACATTCCCTGCATGCAAGTTATTTTAGGCCTAATTTTGCAGGAAGCAATTTAAAAAACTTGATGGCTTTAACTAATGCTATGCTAGATAGAATAATCTGATGGCTAGATCCAGCTGTTTGGGAAGTTCTAGGAAGCTTGCTTGCCTTTTTGCCCTTAACCTTACTTTTGTGTGTGTGTGTGTGTGTGTGTGTGTGTGTGTGTGTCAGTGTTTTCTTTTCTTGGCCTTTAAGCTACTCTAAAAGATTACAGTATTTATAATGAGGTAGAAGCATAGCAAGTTCTCCCTCTTCTGTTCATTAATCTCTTGCTGTCATTCTATACTGAGAACTAAATTAAAGAAAACTCAACTAACCCAGCTAATCTCAACCATTAGTAGGTCACGGATGTGTTTTTGGAGGATATAGACTCTTTTGCCCTCTAATTTTTTTTCTTTTTCTTACCTCCAGAACTGTAAGATGCCCTCTAATTTTGGACAAGTGAAATGACAGCTGTTAACCTTTTATATACCTGACATGAAAATCAGCCAAGGACATGCCACGGGGCGCGCATGGCTCATGCCTGTAATCCCAGCACTTTGGGAGGCTGAGGCGGGCATATCACTTGAGGCCAGGAGTTGAGACCAGCCTGGGCAACATGGTGAAACCCCGTCTCTACTAAAATACAAAAATTAGTCGGGCATGGTGGCATGGGCCTGTAATCTCAGCTACTTGGGAGGCTGAGGTACGAGAATCCCTTAAATCTGGCACGCGGAGGTGAGCCGAGATCACACCACTACGCTCCCCCTTGGGCAACAGAGTGAGACTGTCCCAAAAAAAGAAAAAAGAACAACATGCCAGGCATGATGCCCCAAGCTAGTTGACCTCAGTGATCCTCAAGGGTGTGCATCACGCCCTCCAAATGTTCCCCTCATCCGTGATCACACACTGGAAATTCTGATAGACAGTACTGCCCAAGCTGGGGCACTAATTCTTGACTTGAAGAATTGCTTAGTAGAATACTAGGCAAGACTTTAAAGACTTCACATCTAAATTGAATGCCACAGTTAACTGACAGTAATCTTAGAATCAATCATTTAATGTTTCTTCATTTATAAAATGATCTCATAAAGTTGCTATGAAAGCAAAACAAAATGAAAAATATGAAACTTTTGAATAATTTAAGACCATACTTTTGAGAGAAGAATATGAAAAAGCATAATCCACGTTAAGATTGCCTGTAAACTTTTTCTAAACTTAACAAAAGACATTTTAGTAAATGAAACTATAAATATCAACTCTCTATTTTACTTGATCTAAAATTTACTAATCTCATTTCATGTCTCTTGATTTCTCTATCCTTCTAAAGGAGTCTTTTTTTAGAAATATGTTTAAAGAAGATTCAGGAAAGAAAGAAAGGGCAGTGGCAAGTACATTAGAGGGTAAGGAAGGGAAAAAATCTCATTTCTCTTGTTGCTTTGCTCCAAACTTGAAAAGTTCAATAAATGAGCATCAAACACTAACTTATTTTAGGGATTAACCAGTTACTGCTCATCAAATCTGATCATTTTGAGCTTATTCTTGAGAAATCTTTGTTTTAGACTCAGAATCTCTGCAAGACAGTCCATGCCTCTTGGAACGACTTGCCAAATGTTTTGAGGGAAGGACCATCTCAAGGCAAACTGTAAATAGCTTGTTTGTTTCACAAATTGGATCTCCCAGTCTGTCTGCTTCTCAGTATCATGAACCTTTCTAAAAGTCAAGGTTTTAAAAACTTTCTTGTCAAGTTCATTTGAAAAATGAGTTAATTTTTAAGAAATTTGTTAATTCTGAAAAGCAGCACATAGAGGCTTTGAGCATGGACTCTGGAGTATTTACACAAATATTTATTGCCATAGCATATTTTGCAATAAAGCATTGAAAAATCTCAAATTTCTTTCAATCACAGATTGGTCAAATTAGGATATCGCCATTATAATCAAATGCTGTATAGCTCTTAAAAACGATAATGGAGATTTATATTCTTTGCAAGAGGGATTACAAAACAGCACGTGTATCATGATCACATTTTTGTTACACCCAAAAGATTTTAGCTCTCTTTTCCTTGTTTCTATATTTGCTAACTTTAAAAAGTAAGGTTATACTATACTATATTTATTAGAAAAGAACAGTAATGCTAATTTTCTTTCTTTCTTTTTTTTTTTTTGAGAAGGAGTTTAGCTCTTGTTGCCTAGGCGGGAGTGCAATGGCATGATCTTGGCTCACTGCAACCTCCGCCTCCCAGGTTCAAGTGATTCTTCTGCCTCAGCCTCCCGAGTAGCTGGGATTACAGGCGCCTGCCACCACACCAGCCTAATTTTTTGTATTTTTAGTAGAGACAGAGTTTCACCATGTTGGCCAGACTGGTCTCAAACTCCTGACCTCAGGTGATCCACCTGCCTCGGCCTCCCAAAGTGCTGGGATTACAGGCATGAGCCACCGTGCCCTGCTCTAATTTTCATTTTGTAAAAAACCACAGAGGAACTAAGAAGAAAAAAAGTGCTAAATTTAAATTGTATCCCCAAAATATGTTTGATTGTAAGTAAAAGCTCTGCAAGAGTTTATAAACAAAATAAATAACACATTACCTCGCTAACTACCATATCAAATATAAAATTTGAAAACTATTTTTTTTTTTTTGTAAAACTAGCAATGAGCTTTGCTAGTAAGGTATAGTAAGGTCTAATGTGTCTTGCCCTGAGAAGAGGTTATGCAGGCAATAGAATACATCCAATGTACTGGAGATTTTTCACTATTAAGTGAAAGAAATGAAGTAGTTTAAAGTTATATGCCAATGTCATTTTTTAAAAATATATGTTTTTTCTTTTAAAATAGAGATGAAGTCTCACTATATTGCCCAGGCAGTCTCGAACTCATGGGCTCAAGCAGTCCCCCTGCCTGAGCCTCCTAGAGTGCTGGGGTAACAGGTGTGAGCCACTGTGCCTGGCCTTTTTTTTTCCTTTTCATTTAATATATATTTTTTTCTTTTAAAATAGAGATGAGGTCTCATTATATGCCAATGTCATTTTAAAGTGCTAATTCCATCTTGCTCAGTGAAAAGGGACTATTATATGTACAGTGTGATACTTATTGTTTTTATGTTAATTAAATGAAAACTCTAAAAATAGTTTGTAAAGTGAAAAGCCCTTCCATACTGATCCTAATCATTTCCCAAGCCTCTCAAAGGACAACAGAATTATCTGTCAGAAAATAGTTACTTGCTCTCTCACCCCCATTAGCCAAATCAATATATGAGATATGGAGAATTTGAGGAAGTGGGGACATGTAGATGTTCAGTAAACATTAAAGCAATTAATCATTAAATCAGTCTACATCATTTACTAACCAGGAAATACTGTACTGAGTCTCAGTGATGTTTAGCAAATAGAGTTTTCAGTTAAAATAGATACTGATTTCCAGGTTTAACTAAACCTAAATCTAGAAAAAGATTCATCGATCCTTAAGTTATCCTAATGGAAAGAGTAATAGACTGTTAAGCACAATATACATAAAATTGAGCATTTCTTTTATCTTTAACTGGGAGATGACCTAAAGATTCACTAAGTATTATAGGGAGCTAACCCTATATAATTTTCACTCTTCTCAAGGAGGGTTCATACTATGTCATTACATGCTGTTAACCACTTTGCTGGAGAGAATAGTACAACACCTCCCCAAACAGATTGTCATTTAATTTGTTCCTAATTTTAGTTCTTGAGTTACAAATCTCAATTTTATTATTACATCCTTTTATCCTATCCAGTCTCTTTTTTGCTTTTGGTTTGTTTTTTTGAAACGATCGCATTTCATCACCTGTGCTGGAGTGCAATGGTGTTATCTCAGCTCACCGCAGCCTCAGCCTCCCAAGGTCCAAGCGATCCTCCTACCTCAGCACCCCCCACGCAGCTAGAACTACAGGCGTGCGCCACCATGCCCAGCTAATTTTTGTATTTTTTGTAGAAACGGGTTTTGCCACGTTGCCTAGGCTCAAGTGATCCGCCCACCTCAGGCTCCCGAAGTGTTAGGATTACACTTTTGTGAGCCACTGCACCTGGCCCTAATCTCTTTTTATAAGCTAGGGTTTTTTTTCCTTGAGTTTATAGTTCAGAAAAAAGCTGACAAATGTTGAATTATGTTAATGATCATGGAGAAGTAAATGGTGAATGGCAGAAATGGCTCTTAAAAGTAATGTGACTTGAAGGGCCGGGCGCAGTGGCTCACACCTGTAATCCCAGCACTTTGGGAGGCCAAGGCGAGCGGATCGCAAGGTCAGGAGATCGAGACCATCCTGGCTAACACGGTGAAACCCTGTCTCTACTAAAAATACAAAAAATTAGCCAGGCGTGGTGGCGGGCACCTGTAGTCCCAGCAACTCGGGAGGCTGAGGCAGGAGAATGGCGTGAACCTGGGAGGCGGAGCTTGCAGTGAGCTGAGATGGCACCACTGCACTACAGCTTGGGCGACAGAGCAAGACTCTATCTCACACACACACACAAAAAGATAATATAACTTGATAACCTCATGTTGAGGGGAATAGAGGTGCCAAAGTCACCTTAAGTATTGAGACTGGATATAAATAACAGTATCTTCTAGGCCTTTAGTTAAGGTGTTTGCAAACAAGAATGCCATATGTCAATCAACACAGGCCAGCTGACCTTTGGTGCAGCCTCTGTCCCTCCTATAAGTAAGTAGCCCTTACTAGAATTCTTCCCTCCTTACTCTAAATTCCTCCCCCAGTTATTTTATTGTACCCTCAAATTCCCAAAGGCTTTTGCCTTTGGACTTCACAATGAAATTTAATTATGATACAGTTATTTGTAATTGATTCCCTCTAAAAATGGAACATAAGCATGTCAATAAAAGGTGTATTCTCTAAAGGTTACAAAAAGTATATAGTATACCACAGTACGTTAGAAAAGGAAAAGGCCATAAAATACTTTCATTTACAAAGCAGGTCGTGTTTCCTCTGTCTAGTAATTAAAATTTTGCCACAAAGTCCTTATAAAATATGAATTGAGACCTTTGGGAGAAATGATTTATAATGCTAAGAATAACATGTTCATAGCTATAAGATAACATCTTTTATTATTTTTAGTATGTATACACAGAACACAGATGGTTCAGACTGTTTAACTCAGTACTATTGTGTTTTGGTCTTAAAAGGGGGAATAAGAAATTCTTTTCAGACCTTTTTCTAATGGCATTTAGACAAAAATAAAGTAATTTAGGAGATTTCATGGTACTAAAACTCAGAGATGCAATTGAGCCAAGTTCATAGCATGTCTCATAGATGGTGGAGCAGTCCTTATTAAGAGTATAAGGAGTCTTTAGAGGTTGTCCAGATTCAAGTTCCCAAACCCAACAGATCATCAAACATAGCGTCTTTCTGGGCCCTACTTCCATCCTTTCCAAATTTAAAATATATATATATATATATATATATTTTAAAAGCTAACTAACTTTGTAACTCCAGGCAACTGTCTAGCCCCGGTTTCTTTGTCTAAACTAGGTCGATAACCCTGTAAGTTAGGGTTTTCTAGTGATTCAGGGCAAACACTCTAAAATGCAGTAGTTTTGCACATAAATGTGGAAATGGCATTACATTCATTCTGATTTGTAGCGTCCAAGCCAGAAATCTTTTCCTGCAATTGGAATCCATGTTCAGCTGTTGTAATCGCAGTTGAAACACTATCACTACATCCTGTCAGAATATAGAACCTAAATTCTTACTGCATATTTGTGGATTACCGTTTGATTCTTCTGTTAAAATTGTGACTAAATGTAATTTTTTTTTTTTTTTTGAGATGGAGTCTCATTCTGTTGCCTAGTGCAGTGGCATGATCTTGGCTCACTGCAACCTCCACCTCCCAGGTTCAAGCGAGTCTCCTGACTCAGCCTCCAGAGTAGCTAGGATTACAGGCATGCGCCACCATATCCGACTAATACTTATACTTTTAGTAGAAACGATGTTTCACTGTGTTGGCTAGGCTGGTCTCGAACTCCTGACCTCAGGCAATCTGCCTGCCTCAGCCTCCCAAAGTGCTGGGAATACAGGCGTGAGCCACCACCCTCAGCCGTAATTATAATTTTTAAAAAATATAATTTAAAAAAAGGCTGTTACTCTATTGTGGCTCAGAGAACATTAATATATTTAAAGAACACTCCATGCATGTGTGTTTTCAAAGATTCATATAGCTTTTCCAGCAGGTAATGTTGCTCCTTTACAATTGTTGCCAAAAAGTCAGTATTGCTCTGTAAGTTTCCCAAGGCTGACTGCCTGCTCCCTTTGGGTCAATGACATGTCTCTTTTTGTTTATTAACATTGCAATGTATTATAATTTAAAATGTTTAACAGTCAGCATTTGTTAGAGTACAGCATGCTACTTGTAGTGATTTAGAAATGTAATTAAAGGGAGGTTATGGGTTTTAGTGGTTTTTTTCCTCTAACTGTAACCTTTTCTTAGGTACACTGATGCTGAAGTACTATGAGCCTTCAGAACTTGTGGAGAGACTACAAAGTTTTGGTTGTTATGGTCCCTTTAGTTGGGCTCATACATTTGGGGTGGTACAGAATCAAAAGCAGCCCTGTTTTCCAAATACCTAAAAACGACGACATTCCTGAGCAAGATAGTCTGGGACTTTCAAATCTTCAGAAGAGCCAAATCCAGGGGAAGTAGCAGGCTTGCAATCTTCAGGTAAGTTCCATTTAATCTGGTTGGTTAATCATATGGCACATTCCAACAATGGGAAACTCAATCTTTTAGATCTCTGGCAAGGAAAAGCCTAAATTGGTACGTTACCTGTTGTTTTTATTATGACCCACTGGCAAAATACTATTCTGCAGTTGTTTCTAGAAAAGTTCATTGTGCAGAGACATTTGACACTTGCCTGGCAGTCAATTGAATGCAAAGGGAAAGAGCACTTTTGCTAGCAGCATCACCAGGATCATGAATGTGTGCAAAGGAGCCCCTGACTCCTTACCATTACATATCACAAAAGTCCAAATTTATACAAGATTATTTTCTTCTATTAGTGTTCTTTTTTTTTAACAATACAAAACTAATTGTATTCATTTCTTAACATCAACTATTTTAGCTTGACCATAATTTGTTACTTTTGAGAGTCACTGAAATAAAGAGGATGAAGTTATATAATTTAGGTCTATAGTCCCTTATCCATAATTCCAAAATTCAAAAAGTTCTCAAAACCAAAACATTTTATCCTCACTCCTTTGGCAGCAAAACTTGATCTTAACTGACATGAGGCAATTTGCAGTGCAGTTGTCTCGCTTTATCCGCAGTTTGGCTTTCTGCAGTTTCAGTTACCTGCAGTCAACCCTAGTCTGAAAATATTAAATAGAAAATTCCAGAAATAAACAATTCATAAATTTTAAATTATGCACCTTTCTGAGTAGCATGATGAAATCCTGGGATATTCTACTTCATCCATGCAGGATGTGAGTCATTCCCTTGTCTGTCTGCCTGCTCATTAGTCACTTAGCAGCACTCTGGGTTAGATCAACTGTGGTGGTATCTCTGCGCTTATGTTCAGGTAACCGTTACTTTACTTCACAATGTACCCAAAGCACAAGAGTATTGTGCCTAATTTATAAATTGAACTTTATCATAGGTATGTATGTACAAGAAGAAAACATAGTATATATAGGGTTTAGTGCTATATGTAGTTTCAGGCATCCACTGGGTGGTCTTGGAACATATCCCTCATAGATAAATGGGGGAGGCCACTGTTTTTATTCCACTTAATATGAAAATTGAGTTTCACTGCAGAAATTTTATTGGCATTTGTCACGTTTGATTTACTATAATATAGCGTTATACTATATTATGATTATATTGATTACGGATGTTACATACACTATATTGTATTTATAAAATCTAAGAAATTCTGAATTATGAAACTCATCTGGCCCAAGGAGTTTCAGATAAAGAACTGTGACCCTGTAATTGTAAAGCATTTTCTATTGTAATTTACTTTTTAACCTTGAGGTGAATAATATGCTCTAAGTTTTGTTATAAGATAGATGAGTGTAAGGTTCTGCTCTTTATGGAAGAAGAACCTCAGTAAGATTTTCCTTATTTATAAGCCTTGGTCTGAGATTTTGACTTTTGGTATAATTACTGCTTTCAACAATATTTTAAATCAAGATTTTACTTTTAAATGTTCATAAGCAGAAGTGGAAGAGCATAGCTTAATATATTAGACAATTATTAAATATAAAAGCCAGGTAGTAACATAGAAGCTTAACAACTTAAAAGAGTAACTTTAGGACATTCTATATAAAATTTGTATTTATAGGAAGAGTTTTAATATATATAAGCAGGGAGTTAGAGAATTTATTAGGTGCTGGATTTTTATATATATAGTCTTTCAGACTAGTAAGACCATTATATTATGTATGTATATTGTACTTATGACAAGAAGTAAAGAACAAAAAGATGTCTTAACAGTTTGGAGGCCAGGTATGGCCAAACTTCGGAGGAAGAAAATTAAGTAGTTTCTTCTCATGCAAAAAGAAATACTCTTGGAGGAAAAATAGAGCTGAGAAAAGAATCTCTAAAATGTTAGGTGAATGTAGTAAGAGATTTTAGATGCCAGTGCAGCGATAGTTAAAAGTTTTAGAGGCTAACATTTCCAGTCAAGCAAGCAGAAGCAGATATTTAAACAGGCTTTTAGTAAGCAAAAGTTAGAGCCGGATTTAGAGTAAGTTAAACACAAATTCTGAATATTTGAAGTACATCAAAAGAATGCATTTATTTGTCTCTTATTTTCTATTCTTATTTTCATTATGGAAAATTACATACATGCCTCAAGATAAAGAGAGGATACTATATTGAGCCCTCAAGTATCCATCAACTGGCTTTAATAGTTAATGGCCTTTTGCCACAACCAGCTTTAATAGTTAAGGGCATTTCGCCACAACCAGCTTTAATAGTTAACAGCGTTTTGCCAGTCTTCTTTTATCCATCTTTTCCTCTGTTTTTTGAACTGCTAGAATATTTTAAATCAAATCTTAAGCTCCACTATGTAGTCCTTTAGTATGTGTCTTTAACAGTAAGAATAAACACGCATACACAAACACATTTGCATTATCACCTAGAAAAACTTAACAGTGACTCTTTACCTACAATTTGATACCCAAGGCCATGTTTATATTTCTGAATTTGTCTATAAAACTCTTTTCAGGTGGTTTGTTGGAATCAGGATCCAAACAAGGTCTACGTATTGCATTTGATAGATAATATCTCTTTTCAATTCCCCTCCTAAATCTGCCTTTTAAAAAATTTCCCACATTCTCAGTTTGGCTGATTGCTTCCTCATCTTGTCATTTAACAATTTCCTGTTTCTCTCCCCTATTTCCTGTAATCTCGTAATTATATCAAGAGGCTACTTTCATTTGTTTTTTTAATTTAGTTTTTGAACAAGAATACTTCGTGGATGGTACTGTGGAATAGATCCTAGGTAATCATGTTGTTTCATATATATTGTCTGATCCACTTTTGATGATGATGTTGATTTTTTTTTTTAGAGAGAAGGGTCTTGATTTGTCACCCAGGCTACAGTGCAGTAGCATATCATAGCTCACTGCAGCCTCAAACTCTTGGGCACAGGCCTTGATTTGTCACCCAGGCTACAGTGCAGTAGCATATCATAGCTCACTGCAGCCTCAAACTCTTGGGCACAGGCCATCCTCCAGCCTCAGCATCCCAAGTAGCTGGGACTGTAAGCATCCGCCACCACACCTGGCTAAGTTCTAAAATATTTTTAGAACCAGGGTCTTGCTGTGTTGCCCAGGCTGGTCTCAAATTTCTGGCCTCAAGCAATCCTCCTGCCTTGGCCTCCCAAAGTGATGGGATTACAGGCAAGAGCCACTGCGTCTAGCCAGTGTTGCTAAGACTAACAGGCAAGTTAGCAGTGTTTCTTTCCATTATAAAGTTCCCCTTTGATTTTTTTTTTTTTTTTTTTTTTTTAAGATGGAGTCTCACTCTGTCACCCAGGCTGCAGTTGGGTGATGTCGGCTCACTGCAACCTCTGCCTTCTGGGTTGAAGTGATTCTCCTGCTTCAACCTCCCGAGTAACTGGGATTACAGGCACCCACCACCACACCTGACTAGTTTTTTGTATTTTTTTAGTAGAGACAGGGTTTCACCATGTTGGCCAGGTGATCTTTTACTTAATAATTATTAGCGACTATTCATTATCATTGCTGTAACCTAGAAATTGGCAAACTTTTTTTCTATAAAAGATCAGATAGTAAATATTTTAGGCTTTGCAGATCATATAGTGTCTATACCAACCCTTCAGCTTTCTGTTGTAGTGTAAAAGCACTCATACACAGTACACAAATTAATGAGCATGGCTGCTTTCCAATAAAACTTCATTTACAAAAACAGGCAGCAGTCTGGATATGGTCCATAGGCTTAATTTACCAACCACCATATATGGGTCTAATGCACTATTTCATTAGGGGTTGCCAAATGATGCTGCTCAAATTCTATCATTCCTTCTCCATTTATTAGCTGGAACAACTTTCCATCGTCAACTATTCAGTTACCCCAAAATGCATTTATACAAGGAAAGCAAGATTAATGTTTTATCCCTGTAATTCCCTTTATTGGTTTTTATAATAATGAGTGCTCAAGCCACTTAGGGTTTTTGTTTTTGGTGTTAGTACGAACCTGTGGGTTTGCATTTATTTCAGTTATATGAATCTGTTGCAGTCGCCATGTTTTTTTTTAATGCTAAAGTTGTCCCATTTTGGATCCTTTCCAAGTTGACTCCTGTTGTTGTTTTTCCTTTGTCCTTGTGATATGACCCACGTAGTCTTTAATAACATCCTTACTTTTTGGCAGAAAAGGACCCCAGCTTACCTTGTGTATTTCTTACCTCATACCTATAATCATTCTTTTTGCCAAAGAACTCCATTTGCTTTTAGGAAAAACTTTTACCTGTTTGTATTTTGTTTAAATCATATTTTATAGTGCACCTCTTAATTTAGAAGAAGTCATGCAAGTTTTACTGTTATTTTAATTAAGTTATCCATCACTGCAACAACAACAACAAAAACCCATCTGCCAAGCCCGTGCATCCAAGAATAGTCAGGACCATTCGTCTGATGGTAACTCTTGGAATTATGGAGCACCTTGTTTAGGAAGAAAGAGTTTTAATAGAGCTGAACTGATACTTCCAAACATGTTCTATAAACCAGCCCCAGTGGTTTGGTTTTTTTTTCTCTTTTCTCTTTCTTGTACCTTCTTTCGTTCAGGTCTAGACCTGTGACCACAGATCAGCAAGTTTTGGCATCTTTAAAATGATTTGGGAGTCACTACCACTTTCAGTGATTTCTTTGTCATTTTAATGAAATACTAGCCAAAAGATGTGTGTACTTGTCTCACTACTGTAAGACTGACAGAGGTGCCAACATGGCATTCTGTTTTTGAAAAGTTACATGACACTATTAAGTATTGAAAATGTTCTAACTAGAAAAACGATTTTCTTAATCATAGTTTTTATTGTGGGGTGTGTATGTAAGTTTTAACGTGCAAATTAACATATAGAAGTCACTTTATGAGGTTTCATTTAAATGTATTTCTCAGATTTTGCTGAATCTGTAATAGCCATTGAGATATTTAAGTACCTTGGCTGTTCCTGGCATCAATAAACAGATTTTTCTTTCCCTCCTCATGCCATACAAAAGTTGACAATAGCTTTATCACCACAGGAAGAAAGCTGACCATCATTGCCCTTTATTTGGGCCCAGTTGCCATGGTTACAGCCCTTTAGCTAAATTGGGAATGGTAACCAAAATAACATTTGCATAACATTCCCTTGTTCTGCCCACCTCTTTGCACATCTTCAAATCAAGGTTTTGGTCTGATCACCATACTATGCTGTAGCCTACTTTTAGAAAGTACTTTAGCTAAATAGATTTGTTTCATTTATGCTAAATGCTCTCCTGGACACTACCGTACTCAGCATATTCCTGGAAATACTAACGAATAATATACCTTTAAAACACCCGGCCTCAACAGATAAGATCTATGATCTAACGTTTTTATTCTTTTCACACATTATTATTAATGTGTCAGGAATTTATGCCTCAAGGCACACTTTTTTTTTAGCAAGGACACTACCTTGTTAAGGAAACTAGAATTGTATTTCTACATGTCCTTTTGATATATAACATTTTATGGTATTTAGACTTTGAAATTGAATTGCAACTCAAATCCTATTTTTATTGTTGTTGTTATCCAGCATATCCCTTGGTTTTTGCATGTACTGTCATTAACCAGTGCTTTGGGGAGGATCCGTTGACTAGGATTTCCAAAGCTGAAAATCATTGACTGATAACGTAAAATGATAGAAAATTAGCTCTGACTTTAGCCAGGTGTTTAAAACATGGTTTGTTTTTTGGTACAATGTGTTGTGCAGAATTATTCAGCTAAATATAGACTATACATTAGTGAGTTCCTGCAGTAGACATGCCAACAGCTATCTTGTTTTTATAATTATTTACAAACATGACTTGATATAAATGCACTTCTGTTCAAACCTAAAGTTTCCAAGCAAACCACAATTATAGATAAATACATAATATTAAATCTTCATGTTGGAGAATAAAGATATTTGGGACTTCTTTTAAGACTCAGAGACTTGCCGGGCACAGTGGCTCACGCTTGTAATCCCAGCACTTTGGGAGGCAGAGGTGGGCAGATCACCTGAGGTCAGGAGTTCGAGACCAACCTGACAAACATGGAGAAACCCCATCTCTACTAAAAGTACAAAATTAGCTGGGCATGGTGGCGCATGCCTGTAATCCCTGCCACTGAGGAGGGTGAGGCAGGAGAATTGCTTGAACCCAGGAGGCTGAGGTTGTGGTGAGCCAAGATCACGCCATTGCACTCCAGCCTGGGCAACAAGAGCGAAACTCCATCTCAAAAAAAAAAAAAAAAAAGGCTCAGAGACCTAATTCTCTGTTTTATATTGTAGCATTTCTCTCCTAGAAGCATGCCATATTCAAATAACTGTGCTGTAAGCTTTCTAGCCATGTTGTTGTGCCTTACAGAATCACTGGAATACAAGCACTTTTTCTTGTAGAGGGGATTTATTGAAGAATAAAGGAATTTTAAGTCAAAGTTGGTCTACCTTTCTCATTTTCTGGACGTTTGTGCCAGTTAGTAGTTCCTTTTTCTAAAAAGGCAGCAGAGCATTAGAATAAATTATTAAACTGCAGTCTACAAAATGCTTGGGAAGTATTTCTCTAAAATTTTTTTTTTATTATTTATTAGGTAAGAAGCAGCTTTGAATCTGAGCTTCATATCGAAAGAAGAGATGAAAAATACCAGTTGGATTAGAAAGAACTGGCTTCTTGTAGCTGGGATATCTTTCATAGGTGTCCATCTTGGAACATACTTTTTGCAGAGGTCTGCAAAGCAGTCTGTAAAATTTCAGTCTCAAAGCAAACAAAAGAGTATTGAAGAGTGAAGTAAAATAAATATTTGGAATTACAAATTTGTCATTAAATCATTCTATGCTGATTAGCTTCATAAACATTGAACTTTTTGATTTTATAGCCACAATGCTGCATATTCATACTTTAATTCCTAAAGAATAATTTTTAATGTTAAAACGTGATAATGCAATAAATAGAAAAATGTGGTTTACAAAATAAAAACGGTCTTCACTAGTTACCACCTGAAGTAAGATGTCTCGTTTGGAAGCTAAGAAGCCATCATTGTGTAAGAGTGAACCACTGACAACTGAGAGAGTCAGGACCACACTTTCTGTCTTGAAAAGAATTGTAACATCATGCTATGGCCCTTCAGGTAGGCTGAAGCAGCTGCACAATGGCTTTGGAGGTTACGTGTGTACAACCTCACAGTCCTCAGCTCTGCTCAGTCACCTTTTGGTCACACATCCCATTTTAAAGATCCTGACAACCTCCATACAGAATCATGTGTCAAGCTTCAGTGATTGTGGCTTATTCACAGCCATTCTTTGCTGCAACCTGATTGAAAATGTTCAGAGATTAGGCTTGACACCCACCACTGTCATTAGATTAAATAAACATCTTTTGAGTCTTTGCATCAGTTATCTCAAGTCTGAGACCTGTGGTTGTCGAATCCCAGTGGACTTTAGTAGTACTCACATCCTCCTTTGTTTGGTGCGTAGTATATTAACAAGTAAACCTGCCTGTATGCTCACCAGAAAGGAAACAGAGCATGTCAGTGCTTTGATCCTGAGAGCCTTTTTGCTTACAATTCCAGAAAATGCTGAAGGCCACATCATTTTAGGAAAGAGTTTAATTGTACCTTTAAAAGGTCAAAGAGTTATAGATTCCACTGTATTACCTGGGATACTCATTGAAATGTCAGAAGTTCAATTAATGAGGCTATTACCTATCAAAAAATCAACTGCCCTCAAGGTGGCACTCTTTTGTACAACTTTATCCGGAGACATTTCTGACACTGGAGAAGGAACTGTGGTGGTCAGTTATGGGGTTTCTCTTGAAAATGCAGTCTTGGACCAGCTGCTTAACCTAGGAAGGCAGCTAATCAGTGACCACGTAGATCTTGTCCTGTGCCAAAAAGTTATACATCCATCTTTGAAGCAGTTTCTCAATATGCATCGTATTATTGCCATAGACAGAATTGGAGTGACTCTGATGGAACCCCTGACTAAAATGACAGGTAAAAATCACTCTTGGCTTTTGCCTCTTACAGTTAATAAATCACACTTTCTTGAGCAGAGATATTTTTGGTTTGTGTCACTGTTAACATCTTGAAAAATTGACCCAGCATGTGTCAGTACCATTTCTGGCAGCAAAGTTTTCTGGAAAAGATCCTGTATTGTTCACATACTAAAAATGCAGTGATTATAGCCATTTTCTATGTATTTTCAGCCCCCTAATGTACTATATCATCTAACCCCCAAATATTTTACAGGTTATTGAGAAGTCTAACATCCCCATAATCCTAAGGTCTTTCATACTTTACACAAAATTCTTCAGCCTCAATTGACAAAACTTTTAAATCATGTTATATTTAGAAAGTAATTTTGTAACTAGAATGACCCTTTTTCTTCACTTTATCATAATTCCAACAAACTTCTGTACTTCTCCTTAAGTAGTTGTTTCTAATGGGAGGGGGATGTACATGTACCTATGTTTTACCTATATCAAAACTGTTCCCACCTGACCTTGAGAACCAAGATCATCTTTTACTTTCAGCACCTATTATAGGCCTGGCCCACTGTGGGTGTTCTAAAGTGTTTGTTGAATTGACCGAAATATATTTGGTAATATACAGAACTAAAATAGGCAAAAAATTCACTGTATTTTACAAACTCAGCAAATTAAAAGCAGATATAAGTACTGTTAGAGCCAAAGAAAAATGACAAGCTGAAGAGTTCCTGATTTGAGCTACTTTTCAGTATCCTTTAACTGCTTTGACAGTCTATCAGAAAGATGATCATTTAGTCTGCATTGTTTCCAATTTTTATAGACTTAAACCATTGTTAAAGTTTATTTAATAAAAGTCTTAGTATAAATTATCAAAAAGGAGCCCTATGTATGCCAAGTGTTGAATACATAATATCTCTGGGTTATTGCCCTACCTTGGTAAGACTCAAATGACTGTCAAAAGTAGAGTTTCTTAATAATGGAAATAATTCCTTGGAACTCATTGTTGGTATGGTAAGTCAGACTGATAGCCTTAAATATCTACTAGCTTTGCATGAATCTGGCAATTTCCAGCTTGTAAATACTGGGTCTTCCAGATTCATTTTTAAAATATGGGACACTTTAGCTGGGTGTGGTACATGCCTGTAGTCCCAGCTACCTGGGAAGTTGAGGCAGGAGGATTACTTGAGCCAAGGAGTTCAAGTCCAGCCTGGGCAACAAAGCAGGACTACATCTAAAAAAACAAAAAGGGCTGGGCAGTGGCTCATGCCTGTAATCCCAGCACTTTGGGAGGCCAAGGTGAGCGGATCACAAGGTCAGGAGATCGAGACCATCCTGGCCAACATGGTGAAACCCTATCTCTACTAAAAATACAAAAAAATTAGCTGGGCATGGTGGCCGCACTTGTAATCCCAGCTACTTGGGAGGCTGAGACAGGAGAATTGCTTGAACCCAGGAGGTGGAGGTTGCAGTGAACCGAGATTGCGCCACTGCACTCCAGCCTGGTGACAGCAAGATTCCCTATCAAAAAAAGAAGAAAAACCAAACATTTTCCCATAGAAACCATATTGTAACTGGGGGCTGGGTTTCCACACTAGCCCATAATATATACCTAAACATGGCATTAATAGCCATAGCTTTAGTCCTGGATCTTGGGAGCAGAGAGCTTTTGAGAAAAAAAGAAAAGAGGGGGAAAACTACCAGGCACATAGCACAGGTAAACTTTTAGGTAGATGAAGTATGTTTTTGGCCTTACCTATCTCCCCTGGTAATCTAAGTTAACATTACCTCATTTCAGGCCTTCAAACAAAATTCCTGTTTATTAATGATATAGATTGTGTAGTGGGTGTTACTGTGGATGGGTGCCACATGTGAAGCATATTGCAGCTTACAGAGGTTTTTGTTTGTTTGTTTTAAGGTGGAGTCTCACTCTATCGCCCAGGCTGGAGTGCAGTGGCGCAATCTCGGCTCACTGCAACCTCTGCCTCCTGGGTTCAAGCAATTCTGTCTCAGCCTCCCTAGTAGCTGGAACTACAGGCACACGCCACCATGCCTGGCTAGTTTTTTGTATTTTTAGTAGAGACAGGTTTCACCATATTGGTCAGGCTGGTCCTGAACTCCTGAGCTCAGGTGATCCACCCATCTCAGCCTCCCAAAGTACTGGGATTACAGGCATGACCACCACGCCCGGCCTGGAGCATTTTTAACATTTGACTTGGTTTGATTTATTTGTGAAGTATGCATTATTATCCCCACTTGCCTCTCATGTGAGGGAGGCAGAAAAGTTAAATGACATGAGTGACAGCATCCAGTGGCTGATAAGCAGTAGAGCCGGTCTTCTCATGCAGAATCTGTTGTTCCCACCATGTGAAAGAAATTATACTATAAGATTTTGGGTTTTTTACTTAGATCACTTTTTTAAAGTATTCGTTATTCTTGAGTATTTCAGAAGTAAACAATATTCAAATAAGTGAAATTGTTTAGTGATTATATTCTATAAATTTTTTGAGATGGAAGTGTTTTTAGACATTTTAGCTTTTTTTTTTTTTTTTTTTTTTGAGACAAAGTCTCGCTCTGTTGCCCAGGCTAGAGTGCAGTGGCGTAATCTCAGCTCACTGCTCACTGCAACCTCTGCCCCCCAGGTTCAAGCGATTCTCCTGCCTCAGCCTCCCAAGCAGCTGGGATTACAAGCACCTGCCACCACGCCCGGCTAGTTTTTGTATTTTTAGTAGAGATGGGGTTTCACCATGTTGGCCAGGCTGGTCTCGAACTCCTGACCTTAGGCGATGCCCGCCTCAGCCTCCTAAAATGCTGGGATTATAGGCATGAGCCACTACACCCAGCTGACATTTTAGACTTTCAAACTAAACCCCATTAGTTTGAAAGAAACCATCTCTTAAAGGTGAGTCTGAAAGAAAAGGAAACTAGCTGAAAGGGGTGAACGGCTCAGAATTATAGCTTTAGACTTTAGTATTGTTTCTTGTAGGAGTTTGATGTAGGTTTCTTTTCTTACATAACTTCCATTACATTTGGAGATTTGGAAAATTCAAGTCACCCTAACTTCTTTATTCATATTTTTACTTGTGGTTTATAAAACTTCACTATTTTACATGTGCAGGTAGGAGGACAAAATACTTAATATATCAAATAATAGCAGTGAAATAAGCATGTCACTTTATTTTGGCATAATTCAGTTAGCTATTTTATAAATAGTTGCCAGACAAAAAAATAATTCTTACATATTCACTATGTAGCATCCCAAAGGAATTCAACTACACAACTATTTGGATAGCAGCATTTATTTTAAATTGAAAATAATAATGCCTTTAAAAAAAATAGCCTGTCACATCACCCTTAATCCAAATTAGTGAAGTTCTTAATTTGGGGTCTCTAAACCCCGAATGGGCTTTGAGGGTTTTCTGAATTCCTTGAAAATGTATGCAAAATTGTATGTGCCCTTTTCTGGGAAGACAGTACAAAATGACTTCTAAAAGATTTTCAAAGAGATCTGAAACAAAAATAACTTCTACTTTACTTTATTTGTATATCATTTTAATAGCAGAATATAACTTAGCAATTTAGGAAGATTCATCTTATTTATCCTGTATTTCATATTTTAAATTATATGCTTGTGGGGCTTTTATGTTGGCTAGGAATAAATATACTTTTAAATGGTTGTTTGCTCCACTTTTGCTTATACATCTTGTATTTTCTAATCTTTAAAAAATAGGAACACAGCCTATTGGATCCCTAGGCTCAATATGTCCTAATAGTTATGGAAGTGTGAAAGATGTGTGCACTGCAAAATTTGGCTCCAAACATTTTTTTCATCTTATTCCTAATGAAGCAACAATCTGCAGCTTGCTTCTCTGCAACAGAAATGACACTGCCTGGGATGAGCTGAAGGTAGGTAATGAACTTTGAATTCCATATGCAGGGGCTGAGGGAGGAATTAGTCACTCAATAGTTATTATGATTTTTTTTTCGTAGCTTCCCTAGGTAGTATAGAAAGCAAAAATTAAAATGATTGATGCAAAGTCACAAGTAAGCTAATTTAAATGCCTGTGGCATTATAATAAATTTGGCATGTGTTGCCATTTATTATTTCTACTATTTACTAGAAACCTAAAAGGCCCTTGACATGTGAACTTTTCTAAGAAATTAACTTGAATTGTGTAGTCTTTGATGGTAATGTGTATGAATAATTCACTTGGAAAAATGAGTTCCCCAGTCAATACCCATCATCCACTTCCTAGCAGAGTTTCCTGTTCTCTGCCAGCAATAATACATGCAACTTTTATACAAGGGAAATGATAATCTATGGGATTGGTCACAAGTTTTAAAGATTCATGTATGCTCAAGGATATATCCTTAGTAGATGTTAAAGGTCTGTGTGATTTTTTATTTATTATTGCTGGGATGTAACTGTATTATTTCCAAATCCATTCAAAATAAATTTATTATTTAGACTGAAATAATTTTTTTTAGTGGAAGTGCCAGCAAACCTTGTTGACCCAGATATTTTGAGGCCATATATTCATCTCAATTTGAAGAGCTAAGTGTATATGAAAGAAAATACTAATCTGGCTCCGTGAAAACAAACTTCTGACTGAAGTATCTTCCCTTAATCTCTAAACCTTCCTATTCAGAATGTATTAATCACATGACAACCTTGGCACGACACAAGTTTTGTTCTTTTGTAATTAAAATCACACTCTCTGTATTCACTATGATGCTTTGAGAGCATGATTTTTTGTGTGTGTATATGATGTGAACGTCTGATTCTGATGATTTGGGTTTTTTCTTAGCTCACGTGTCAGACGGCACTGCATGTCCTGCAGTTAACACTCAAGGAACCATGGGCTTTGTTGGGAGGTGGCTGTACTGAAACTCATTTGGCTGCATATATCAGACACAAGGTATGTAAGATAATCCTCTTTGGATTACCTGAATTCTCAGCAACTTTTGTTTTCTGAGATAATAAGCCAAAATCATAATAACCTATAGTCTTTTTGTTTGTTTGTTAGTTTTAACTTTTAGGTTCAGGGGTGCATGTATAGGTTTGTTATATAGGTAAACTTGTAGCCTTTAACACTGAATTTTTCAGTAGTCTAAATAAAATACATAATCAAAAACACTTGAGGAAAATAACAAGGTAAATATAAGGTAATATCCTTATTACAATGATTATTATAAAAATATTTTAGCAAGCGATCACGTTCTTTGAGTATTGTCTACATGTTCTTCATGTTGAAGCTAGCATTCTGTTATTGGGAGTTCTCTTAGAGATCTCAACTGCTGCAATACAGTAATAATTGATGTTCACAAACAAAAGGGCCAAGTTTCTACAGAATACTTCAGTATCTTCTAGAGCATCAAGAAAAGTTTCATTTATTTAAGCAGTTCACATATTAGATTCTATTATAATTTTAAAATTAGTATTTACGTATGTTATTTATTAATTATACTAAATAGAATTTTTTGATTAGTCTAGGAAACTCCATTTCCTGACAGCTCTCAGATAAGTTTAGTGCATTGTTGTTCTGATTATTTCATAAGTACTGGCCTACTTTGTTTGAAAATGGATAGAAAAAGGTATAGGTGTTTTCCAGATATTAGCAATCGATTCATTGGGTAAACATGCCCTGTCCTTCCCCAAATAACTTAGAATCTCTTTGAAGATAAAGCACATTCATGAAAAGTTATCAGAATATACATTATGGAAAACAAAATTTGTGCCAATCTATTGGTGCTGAATGGACAATAATGTATTCTGAAATGGAATTGAGTAAACTAGAGAAAGTTTTTTAGAGGAAGGAGGTGTCTTGAGTAGGAAAGTAGTCACTGTTTTTAAGCAGTTAAGATATGGATTTTTTAACCCATCATTCAGTTATTAGTTTGCTAATACAGACATGTTGCTTAACAAAGATATATTCTGAGAAATGCATCATTAGGCAATATTGTTGTGCAAACAATATAGAGTGTACTTGCACAAACCTACATGGTAGAGCCTACCACACTCCTAAGCTATGTGGTATAGCCTATGGCTCCTAGGCTACAAACCCTTACAGCATATTACTGTACTGAATACTGTAGGTAATTGTAACACAATGGTATTTGTGTATCTAAACATATCAAAACACAGAAAAGGTTGGTAAAAATATGGCCTTATAATCTTACGGGACCACTGTTGTATATGCGGTCTGTCATTGACTGAAGTGTTGGTATGTGGTGCATGGCTATATATTAATTTTTCTTTTTATCATGGAATTTCTAGGATAAACATTTTTAAATAGTGGAACCAGAAGACTGTTTAAGGTCTTATTACCTTTTCATTAATTTAAAGAGAAGAATATTCATTTTTAAAACATTGATATGAAAATTTACATCATGATTTCCAAATAAAAATATGTGCATTCCCATTTTAAGCAAATCTCAAACATTTTGCAGAGATAAATAAGTACTCTATTTGGGACATCAGTCTTCAGGAACTTCCTCCTGTGTGCAGAAAAACCTGTAATACATGTATTATGCCTAGTCCTTCATGTATTAAGGAGGCACTACCAAGCCTCATTCAGAATAAGCTGATGGTGGGGTTATTCTGATTCACTCATTCTGGTAACCTGACTGGTAGTATATACATTTTTAATACATTTTTACTATAACCAACCTAGTTAAGGGTTTGCAACCCGGCCGGCTGACCCATACAAGCCCATTAGCATTGTGCCAGACCCCAAATTAAATGAAAGTAAGTAATTACTTTAGGAATAAGATTTTGATTTCAGTATCTTATTTTTCTGAAACATTTTATATTAATTGCTTTGTATGTGTTTTCAATGTTTTTATTACTCTTTAGACTCACAACGACCCAGAAAGCATTCTCAAAGATGATGAATGTACTCAAACAGAACTTCAATTAATTGCTGAAGCATTTTGCAGTGCCCTAGAATCTGTTGTTGGCTCTTTAGAACATGATGGAGGTGACATTCTCACTGACATGAAGTATGGACACCTTTGGTCAGTTCAGGCAGATTCTCCCTGTGTTGCTAACTGGCCAGATTTGCTTTCACAGTGTGGCTGTGGATTATACAATAGCCAGGAAGAACTCAACTGGTCTTTCTTAAGAAGCACACGTCATCCATTTGTGCCACAAAGCTGCCTTCCACATGAAGCTGTGGGCTCAGCCAGCAACCTGATCTTGGACTGTTTGACTGCAAAGCTTAGTGGCCTACAGGTGGCTATAGAGACAGCCAATTTGATTTTGGATCTTTCATATGTTATTGAAGATAAAAACTAAGAGAATAGCATGTTCGTATTACAAGAGAAACAAATAAACTAGTCTGTTGGCAATTGAGAAAAATTGTGAGTGTATTTGTTTTCTCCCAAAGCCCTGTTCTACATATTTGGACAAATGACTCATAAAATTATAGATACACTTATTTAGGAAAAAAGGTGATTCGTGAATGGAAATGCCATGAAACAATAAAAATATGAAGCATTATTTATTTAAAAATATTATAGTTATCTTAGGGATTCTATAGTGGCTGCTGTACATTGTTCTAAATTTTTGTTATGTCGGCATCATTTTGAGAGCAAACAAATAAAAAAGACTGCTAATCCATGCTCTAGTTTGGATATACATATATTAGATATTTTCCAGTTAGCAGTAATTACATATGCTTAAAGTATAAAACTAGATCTCAAAGTGTCACAAAACATTCAGTATATATTGCTCAATCAAAAGAAGTATTCAAACTGCACATTTAGTAAAATTTCACTTTTCTCCATGCCCTTTATCTCAAGCTATATTCTTCAGTGGTTAGGTAATTGAGTAGAACCTGGTTTGCCTGCAATTTCTAGTTTATATCACAACTCCACATTTTTGTTATTTTGGGGAAATGTTTGCTTTTGGGGGGAAAAAGTAGATTTATATAGTAACCAAGGCTAAAGCAACATTGTAATGTCTTCATTTTTAAAGCGGGAAGAAGGACTGGTTTGTTTTACACTGGGGTTTCTCAACCTTGGCATTATTGACATTCTGGGCCCCATAATTCTTTGTTGTACGGAGGCTGCCCTGTGCATTACAGCTTATTTAGCAGCATCCCTGGCCTCTGCACACTAGATGCCAGTAGCACTCTCCTGTTGTGACAACCAAAAATGTTTCCAGACATTGCCGAATGTCCCCCGAAGAGCAAAACTGTTGTTGGTTGAGAACCATAGACTGATAGAAAAAGGAAGGACAATAAGGAGTATTCTAGCAGGACTTCAGAAAGCAGCATAAAGGAAGGGGAAGTTATTTCTCTAGTCAATAGTATGAAAAAGAAAGTAGAAAATCTTCCATGTTCAAAGTAGAGACATTATGTTTCACCAAGGGATGTAGTTTGAATTTTATGCAAATATAAGATGTATTGATAAATTGAAGAAGAAATATAGAAGGCAGCCACATGAATAAGCATGGAGCTATAACAAATGTTGTATTAAACTTTAGGAAAATATTTTGGAAATTTTTGGGAAACAAACCAACCTAATAGTCAATGATCAGATCTATAGCCATGATAAAGAGAAATAGAATTGTTAAACAATTTCCTCTGATATTCTTGTAATCAAAAAGAATTTTTACTCTGAGCCAAAGGAAAAAACTAGCAATACAAGCAGCAATGCCATCCATATATGTTAGATATCAGCCCCACCTGAAGTCTCATAAAATATTTATCAAAAGTTTTACTCCTTTTATTATTAGAATCAAATAGAAGGGCAGTGTGGTAGGCAGCCTCTAAGGTGGCCCCACCTCCTAGTTTCAGACCTTGCATAATTTCCTCCCCTTGAGCATGGGCTAGACTTAGTGACTCCTTTATGTCTCCCGTTTCCCAGCTTTGTGGACAGAATGTTATGGTGATGGTTATGGTTATGCCTTATCCATAATTTTATGCTGTGAGTAGAAGGCAGATAACTTTTCTCTAGTTTCATGGGTCTACAGATGGAAAGCAACTGTGTTCCAGGAACTGTACTTGAAGAACTACCTCCTAAGGAAGCCTGGGGTGATTCCAGGTATGATATCACCCTGACTTGATTCCAATTATGAGATTCTGAACTTTGAGCTGATGTTGTAATGCAAAAGTGAAACTTTTGAGGATCTGAGGAGTAGGGGGGACGTATTTTGCATGTGGTAGGCAGCCTCTAAGATGGTTCCCAATAATCTCACTTCCTGGCAGTTCACTCTCTGGGTGTAGGTGGGACCTAGTGACTAGCTTCTAATGAATAGAATACAGCAGAAGGGACAGGATGTCACTTCTGATATTTGGTGGTAAAAAGATGAGTTTGTCTCTTGATGCCTTCTCTCTCAGTGGAAGCCAGCTGTCATGTTGGGAACTGCCCCCTGGGGAGGCCCACATAGCAAGGGTTGAGGGAGGCTTCTAGCCAACAGCTCAAAAGGAACTGAATCGTACCAATAACCACAAGAGTGAATTTGGAAGCAGGTTCTCCCCAGTGGAACCTTGAGTTGAGTATAGCCCTGCCACTGGAGCCACACGAGAGACCCTGAAGCAAAAAAGCCAGCTAAGCTACTCCCAGGTTGGTTCCTAACCCACAAAATCTGTGAGATAATAAATGTTGTTTTAAGTCAAATTTGGGATGTACTTTCTTATACAGCAATAGCTATCTAATAAAGGCAGGAGGAAAAGCTTATTTGTAATAAATTATTTACTGAAAACTTGGTCACATAAATGGAAAAAAGCATTCTTGATGCCATGCCTTTGCATTTTTATCATCACCCCAACCTAAAAGAAGGGTTCTTTATCACATGTGTTTACAATGTGTCACATAGGAGTTGGGTATTGTCCTGGTTCTCCTTGCCCTTATCCTGCATTTTTTCAAGTTCATCCAAGAAGGGGTGACACAGCGAACCTCTCCAATTGATCTTATAGATGAGGGGCTTCTACTTTTCACGATAGCCACTCTTTAAATTCTATCATTTTTAGCTTTGCCATACAATTCGATTACATTCCTTGGTGAAACATCAATGCTCTTATTTTGAATATATCACGAATTCATTAAAATATATTTATAAATACCTCTGTGTTTCCTAAAGTTATAATAATCCCTAGCAGAAAACACTGGAAATAGAAAAAAAGAAAAAAAAAAAAACCTTCCTCTATAGTTCAAGAAAATTAGCATTCAAACTTAGATGATAAAACATGAAATGAAAATTCTTGATGAAAATAATTTTAGAGGAGTTCCTTTTGGCAGAAATAAATGATAAGTAAAAATAGCAACTAAGGTAAGCCTCAGGCAGTGTTTTGTGACTTAAAGTAAGATTGAGGTCTGAATATTGCATTATGAAGTACCTCAGGAGAGAGAATGGGAAACCGTGATAGCTGTGGAAAAGGAAAGGGAGAGTGTGCAGAAGAAAATGAAGTCAGTGACAGCTGCTCAGTAGTTTTGTGGGACTCTCAGGACATGTAACATTAAACATTATTGAACCATAGGAGTCCAACAGAATTATCATCTTATTAATCAAAAGGCATTAGGATTTTAGCAGCAAGGAAAAAAGTGGAGAGCTACAGCAAATAAAGGAAACTTTTAATCAAATACTTATTTGGTCTTATGGATATCCTACTCTTTAATTCTTCCATTTGTACCATATTAGAGAGTCTTTATATGTTAGACATTGTAAATCAACTGTTAGACTGAAGCACTTTATGTAAGTGAAGTATTTTACACAAGATATTTAAACTATATCACATTAATATCTTTTATTATAGGTATCCTTGAACTCATTTGGTTTGTATTATCAAAGCTACTTAGGCATTTACATTGTAGACAAGAAATTTTAAGTAACCATAAATCAGCCATTGTACTATGTATTTTCATATTGTTGTTCATATTGTTGAGCAGTTCTTTGGATAACTTCAAAATAAAATACTGTTGTTTACAATCACATACATTATGCAGGTTATTTAAAATTATCATGTAAAAAATCAATGCAGGCCTTGACAAAACATACAATTAGTTAGGTTATTCCTTCCTGATAATCTTTGGGGAATAGTCAAAGAGACAAAACATCTCCTACAAGGCCCTGTTTCAGCTGTCTAAATAAAGCTATCTCTTAATCTGAAGGAAAAGTCAATTTTGAATATCTGATATCTTTATAACTTTTTTCATGTAGCTAAGTGCTTCCATTTAGTAACTATTGTATCCCACAATGGAAGTTTTTGCCAATCATCTACAGAATTTGAATTTAGATGCACCTAAACCCAATGTTAGCCTACTTTTGGATTATAAGTAGATTTATATGCTGCTTTACTAAGAATATAGTAATATTCATGAAAGAGAATGCAATCCCTGAAAACTATTCCTAAATGTAAGTGAAGCTGTTTGTTGGAGAGACGATTAGTCTTGGTGCACTAAAATCCATAGAATACTATATTACCTGTAATGAAGTGTGAATTTAGAGGGAAATAAAACAGCTTGACAATCTCCTATTAAAAATTCTCTTTGAAAAAATACTTATAATAAACATCTTATTTTAGCCATCTTGATTTTGTTTCTAGTATTGTGGTTTCATTTTGGGAAGTATTAATTGAGCCCTTTCTGTTTGCAGATAGGATAGTCAAGCGTATTTGGTGGTGAGAAGAGGAAAAAACAACACAGAAATTTGTTCACAGTCTCTGGCCTCAACAAGTTGATCATCTAGCCAGGGAGAATTTTTTTTTTTTTTTTTTTTTTTTGAGATGGAGTTTCGCTCTTGTTGCACAGGCTGGAGTGCAATGGCGCGATCTCAGCTCACTGCAACCTCCGCTTCCTGGGTTCAAGGATTCTCCTGCCTCCACCTCCCGAGTAGCTGGGATTACAGGCATGTGCCACCATGCCCGGCTAATTTTGTATTTTTAGTAGAGATGGAGTTTCTCCATGTTGGTCAGGCTGATCTCGAACTCCTGACCTCAGGTGATCCGCCCGCCTTGGCTTCCCAAAGTGCTGGGATTATAGGTGTGAGCCACTGCGCCTGGCCGAGATTTTTTTTTAATTGTTAATTTTATAAGTTAAACATGTTGTAATAGAAAACTGGGAAAATATGAATCAGACACACACAGACACACACACACTAAAGTCAAGTGTATTCCTGCTATCTTCAGAGATAATCACTGTTTACATTTTCTATGTATCTTTTCAGTTTGTTTTCTGCATGGATTTTTCCAAAAAGATGATCATACAGTATGTTCTGTTTTATAATCTATTCCTTTTACTTAATATGTCATGAGCATCATACACATATAGAATTCTACACATTCTGTTATTACATCATGTTTCTTTTAACTTTTATGGGTACCTAGTAGGTGTATATATTTATTGGGTATATAAGATATTTTGATGCAGGCATACAATGTGTAATAATCACATCAGGGTAAATGGAATATATTATATCATTTTTAATGCCTGAAGAAATTTTAGTTATAAAGATTATGCCATAATTTAGTTAATAAATTGGTATTAGTAAACCTTTGGGTTGTTTTCAAAATTTTTGTGTTAATATATGCAACAATGCAGTGAACATACTGTATATATTGTTTTCCCATATCCCTGATTATTTCTTCAGGATAAATAAATATAATTCAGATTTCTGGGTCCAAGTGTACTGGAAATGGAAAGACTACATATTATCTACCCCCAGTGATTTTTTAAAATATTAGTTTTAAAAGGAGAGTCCATTTTCAGTTACTAAATTGGCAAAGATAGTAACTATTGTTGGCAAAAGTTTAGGAAAAGGAGCACTTTCACACTGTGGTTGCGGTATATGGATGTGACAACTGGAGGACGATTATATAATAGATTGCCTTCCATTTCTAGTACACTAATCAAATGCTTCTGAAATGCCTTCCACATTTTCTATCAGTAAGTTTATCTTTCTCATATGCATTTTTATTTTTGTATTTATTTTCTCATATGCATCATTAAAGATATATACATATTCAGGTAATCTTTAGAGCAAATGCATAACCTCTCTTCATGGGCTGAACGTTCAGCCGCACATCCCCAAGCTAGACATTACGTCTTCTTAATGATCCAGTTTTGTACCCATCTGTTGACTTGTCACTCACAAGCAGCAGCAAAACACCTATGTGGTATGATGAATTCAAACAATAAACAAACTATTGCCCTTAAGTTTTTACTACCTTCAACTCTTATGGTGTCTATGAAATGGGGTGGTATATTAGTTTTTTAGGGCTGCCATAACAATTGCCACAAAAGTAGTGGCTTAAAATAACAGAAACTTATTCTCTCTGTTTTAGACACTAGAATTTTGTCATCAAAGTGTTGTTGGCAGGGCTATGCTCCCTCCGGAGGCTCTAGGGTTAATCATTCCTTACCTTCTCCAGCCTGTAGTAGCTGTCACCACTACAATCTGCCCTTGTATTCACATGGCCTTCCACCGCCCTCTCTGTGTGTCAAATATCCCTCTCCTTTCTCTTGCAAGGACACCAGTGATTGGATTTAGGGCCCACCCTAAATCCAGGATGATGTCATCTCAAGATCCTTAATTGCATTTGCAAAGACCCTGTTTCCAAATAAGGTCACATTCACAGGTAGCAGGACTTAGGTCTTTGGACATATCTTTTGGGGGGACATCATTCAACTCACCACAGATGGTAAAAAACTGCCAAGATGTAAATCCTTCTCCAGGGCTACAGATGCACAGAAAGCAAAATACAGTCATCCCTGGGAATTCTTGGGGCATTAGTTCCTGGACCTCCTTGGATATCAAATTCCTTAGGTAAAATGGCACAGTATTTGCATGTAACCTACACACATCCTCCTGTATACTTTAAATTATCTCTAGATTACTTATAATACCTAAAACAATGTAAATGCTATGTAAATAATTGTTACGCTGTATTTTTTATTTTCGTTATTTCAAATATTTCCCATCCACAGTTGGTTGAATCCACAGATGTGGAACCTGCCATATGGAAGGCCAACTGTGTGCCCAATGTGGACAGAAGGTACCAATGCCAGGTTTTACCACCAAGCTTATCAAATCATTTCTTAGTTTATTGTCGTTCTTTGATTATAATCGTCTTTTTTGGTAGGGTGCAGTCTCTTTTCTCTCTTTTTTTCCTTAAATTGTCCTAGACCTGACATTCTTCCCTACTCCCCTTTTCTACCTGCATCATCTTCATTCATTACATAGGTATATGTAATACCTAGTGCATTCTCCTGCACTAGGTATTACATATAAACTAGCTACTGGGGCTGGGCACAGTGGCTCATGCCCGTAATCCCAGCAGTTTGGGAGGCTGAAGCAGGTGGATCACTTGAGGTCAGGAGTTCAAGACCAGTCTGGCCAACATAGCAAAAACCTGTTTCTATGAAGAATACAGAAATTAGATGGGCATGGTGGTGTGCACCTGTAATCCCAGCTACTCAGGAGACTGAGACATAAGGATGACCTGAACCCGACAGGTGGAGGTTGCAGTGAGCCGATATTGTGCCACTACACTCCAGCCTGGGCAACAAGTGAGACTCTGTCTAAAAAACAAACAAAAACAGAAAAAATGACCTATTGGGCATTGAACCATATTTTCTCTATACTCAGATAATTTATATAAAGACATATGAAGAAAAATTTTGTACATGCTTTTGTAAAAGAAAAAAAAGATCATTTCATATAACTTTGATCTGCTTTTACATAACTTTGATCTGCTTTTTTCAGAAAAGTCTCTAAGTCAACTGAAAAAGCTAATTCTTTTCTTTAACAGTCACATACTATGCCTGTAGAGATTGTAGTGGAAGATGTTGGTGTCCCACCCAGGTCCCATTTGAATTGGCCTAGTGTACCCATCCCCAAATCCTGCGAGCATTAGCTGCTAATGGCTTACAGCTACCTCTTCTCAGGAGAGCTGCTCTAAACCCAGAGGCCACCTTGCCAGAGAGGTTATGACAAGATTTTTATATCTGCCTTCCTCCTGTATGTCTGTACCCATAGACAATGACTTTGTACATATATTCTTTTTAAGAAGGCCAATAACTTTGTACACATATTGTTACCTACTTATGTTTTCATTTATAAGTGTTAGATTCTAATGAATGAAATCTCCAGGTCAGAAAAAGATTTGCACTCTTTACTAAGTATTGCCTCATTATTTTGCAAAAGACTGTAACAATTCATAATTCTACCAGCCATTCATGAGTACCATTTCCCATAACCTCATTACCTATTGCCACTACCAGTTAGTAATAGGTACTATGTTCTTTTTTATTTTACCAATTATTAGTTCCTTGTTATTTTGTTTTGAAGTTTCTGATTACTAATGAATTTGAGTATTTAAAAAATATATTGCTAGCCATTTGGATTTGTTCTTCTTTGAATTATCTATATTTATTGCCCATTTTCTTATTTTTCTTATTTGTAAGAGTGCTTTGTGCATTATAAATGTTATTAAAGATATTAACCTTTCATCTATCCTCTTTGGTACAAATATTTTTTGCAAATTGTTTTCTATTTCTTTCAATCATGGGATGCTTTACCAATTAAAACACTTTAATTTTTCTCTAATCAAATATGTCTATGTTTTCTAGTCTGGGTTTCTTATCTTGATTAAAAACCCTTAGGTCTTCTAAATATTCTCCTAAGCATTTTGCCTTGTACATTTAAGTTTTAATCTATCTGTAATTATATATATATATGATATGAGGTATAGGTTCAGTTTAATTTTCTTCTAGATGGAGAACCAGTTGTGTCAACATCAATTATTTTTAAAATATCTTTTCCCAACAAGTTGAAATACCACCCTTGTCATATATTACATTCTCATTTATGGGAAATTTATTTCTAAACTGTCTTTTCGACTAATTTTTTTTGCCTTTTCTTAAAGCAATACCACACTTATTGATTATAATCATGTCTTAAAATTTTTAGTATCTGCTAAAGGAATTCCCTATTTCACTATTTTTCTCTTTAATATACCCCTTGGCTATTTTTTAGTTTTATTCTTTCATATAAATTTATAGATCATTTCATGTAATTATAAAATGAATTACATTGGAATTCAGGTTTATATATTAATTTGCAGAAACATTAACATTCTTGGGTTATTAAGTGTTTCCACTCAAGAATGTGGTAATCATTTCATTAATTCAAATCATATTTCATTATCTTTATTAAGATTTTAAAGTTTTCAGTATAGGTTTTAAACCTTTTATGTTAATTTTTAAGCATCTCATTGTTATGTTGCTATTTTAAATAGAATAATTTTCAATTACTAAATGCCCAATACTATATTTCTATATTTTTGGAAGACCATGAATACTGCTCACTGCTAATGGAGATAATAAATCACAGATACTTTTAAGATCCATGAGATTGTTTTCTTTTTCACATTTAACTTTTCTAAAATTGGAGTGTGTCTTAAAATCAAAGTATACGTTATTTGATTTTTCTTTTTCCCTATAAAAAAACATATTTAAAGTTGATGATGTTTTACAGACATCAGACAGGTTTTACAGACTTTTACAGATTTGAGAAAATAAGTGAGCCTATGCAGTTTACAGAGCTGAAAGGAAGTGTGGCATAGCATTTTGAAGACAGAAAGACCCAGGTTTAAATACTTAAGTAAACTCTAACTTTTGTGAGCTTCTTAACCTTATGTGGTTGTTCTTAAGAACCAATGAAATGGCTCTCCCCTCTCCCCTCTCCCCACGGTCTCCCTCTCCCTCTCTTTCCACGGTCTCCCTCTGATGCCGAGCCGAGCCTGGACTGTACTGCCGCCATCTCTGCTCACTGCAACCTCCCTGCTTGATTCTCCTGCCTCAACCTGCCGAGTGCCTGCGATTGCAGGCGCGCGCCGCCACGCCTGACTGGTTTTCGTATTTTTTTGGTGGGGACGGGGTTTCGCTGTGTTGGCCGGGCTGGTCTCCAGCTCCTAACCGCGAGTGATCCGCCAGCCTCGGCCTCCCGAGGTGCCGGGATTGCAGACGGAGTCTCCTTCACTCAGTGCTCAATGTTGCCCAGGCTGGAGTGCAGTGGCGTGATCTCGGCTCGCTACAACCTCCACCTCCCAGCCGCCTGCCTTGGCCTCCCAAAGTGCCGAGATTGCAGTCTCTGCCCGGCCGCCACCCCGTCTGGGAAGTGAGAAGCGTCTCTGCCTGGCCGCCCATCGTCTGGGATGTGAGGAGCCCCTCTGCCCGGCTGCCCAGTCTGGAAAGTGAGGAGCGCCTCTTTCCGGCCGCCATCCCATCTAGGAAGTGAGGCGTGTCTCTGCCCGGCCGCCCATCGTTTGAGATGTGGGGAGCACCTCTGCCCCGCCGCCCCGTCTGGGATGTGAGGAGCGCCTCTGCCTGGCCGCGACCCCGTCTGGGAACTGAGGAGTGTCTCTGCCCGACCGCCACCCCGTCTGGGAGGTGAGGAGCGTCTCTGCCCGGCTGCCCCGTCTGAGAAGTGAGGAACCCCTCCGCCAGGCAGCCACCCCGTCTGGGAAGTGAGGAGCGTCTCCGCCTGGCAGCCACCCAGTCCGGCAGCCACCCCGTCCGGTAAGGAGGTGGGGGGTCAGCCCCTGCCCGGCCAGGCGCCCCGTCCGGGAGGGAGGTGGGGGGCGCTTCCGCCCGGCCGCCCCTTCTGGGAAGTGAGGAGCCCCTCTGCCCGGCCACCACCCCGTCTGGGAGGTGTATCCAACAGCTCATTGAGAACGGGCCATGATGACGATGGCGGTTTTGTGGAATAGAAAAGGGGGAAAGGTGGGGAAAAGATAGAGAAATCAGATTGTTGCTGTGTCTGTGTAGAAAGAAGTAGACATGGGAGACTTCATTTTGTTCCGTACTAAGAAAAATTCTTCTGCCTTGGAATGCTGTTGATCTGTGACCTTACCCCCAACTCTGTGCTCTCTGAACATGTGCTGTGTCCCCTCAGGGTTAAATGGATTAAGGGAGGTGCAAGATGTGCTTTGTTAAACAGATGCTTGGAGGCAGCATGCTCGTTAAGAGTCATCTCCACTCCCTAATCTCAAGTACCCAGGGACACAAACACTGCGGAAGGCCGCAGGGTCCTCTGCCTAGGAAAACCAGAGACCTTTGTTCACTTGTTTATCTGCTGACCTTCCCTCCACTATTGTCCTATGACCCTGCCAAATCCCCCTCTGCGAGAAACACCCAAGAATGATCAATAAAAATAAAAATAAAAATTAAAGAAAAGTTTAGAAAGTAAAATAATAATAATAATAATAATAATAATAGAAAAAACCTTATAGACTACTGTTTAAAATAAAATTTGCTATTTTGGCCAAAAAAAAAAAAAAAAAAAAGAACCAATGAAATGAATTAAAAGCTCTTACTACAGAGCCAGGCACATAATGCACACTCAATAAATGGGAGGTAGGCAAAATCTTCAAGTAAATTCCAACACTCTGACAATCACACATTATTTTAGCAATTTCAAAAACAAAAACAGTAAGAATGTCTTATAAATTTAACTGAGATAAGGCAAAACTACAAATTTATAAGTTGAGTGGAGTTGTTACAAGGATATTTAATCATTTGCTTAATTTTGAAGTCCTCTTACAGGCTTAGTAACTTAACTGGGCATACTCTTATAATTCTTTTAGGTGGTGTTAGGGACCACACACAAGGGGCATATTTATTAAATCTCCCAACAGTCTTGGTCCACTAGAAAAATAGATAGATGTGCTAAGTTTTACTTTTTATCAGCACATTGGATATATCTATGATTATCAAGTAGATTATTTTATTACAAAGGAATTTAATATTCCCTGGATTTAAGAAAGATGGATTGAGTTTTTATCAACAGCTTATTAATTAAAATTTGTTCCCAATGACTGGCTCTTAAAATATTATCAAAACTATTTTGCAAACCTTTACTTCTTTACTCTTATTTATATTTTTTGGCCGTAAGAAATGAATACATATGAAATAAGTTTCAATCTATTTTAAAATTATATAATAGCTTAGATATTCTTAGGTTACTTATCAAAATTAAAGAACTTTTAAAAACTAAAACAGAAATTCCTATCAATTTCTCAAGAGAAATTATCAGCCATTCTTATTTATTTTACTTAAGCATTTACTATGTATGAACATTTTATTAAATTAGATTTTTACTTAATGATAAAGTATAATGAAAAATTTTGTCTTAATATTTATAGCATATGAAACCAAGGGTTTAAAACACAAATGAATTCAAGTTCTTGTTTAAATACCTTTTTTACTCTTTATTGAGCATCATAAGAAATAGCTTTGTGATTGTCTACTATAAATTAATTCCTGATAATCCTCAGAGATGAATCTGTCTTCTCATATTTGAATGCTTTCTGGTTTTATTTTCATTGTAATGAATGCTCTGATGTAAACACTAGGATTGTGCTTTGGAAATAGTTTTAAAATATGAAATTAAATATGGTACATTTGCAGGTTTTTTGGTTCTATGATTCTTACTTTCTTAGAACCAGATTATGTTTCTCCTCATTCACAGAGGTTGCAGTGAGCCAGGATTGCACCACTGTACTCTAGCCTGGCCTACAGAGTGTGACCCTGTCTCAAAAAAAAAAAAAAAAAAAAATTTCTCCTTATTCATTCGATGAAGACCTTTATTGGTTACCATGTCAAGTCATTGTGCATATATTTTTCCTATTCAGTTTCAATTCTTCCATTTGTTTGTTGAGCTCCTAGTGTCATAGCTAGGGATACCATAGGAAGTATGAAAAGACATAGTTCCTGGCCGGGCGCGGTAGCTCATGCCTGTAATCCCAGCACTTTGGGAGGCTGAGGTGGGCAGATCACAAGGTCAGGAGATCAAGAGCATCCTGGCTAACACGGTGAAACCCCGTCTCTACTAAAAATACAAAAAAATTAGCTGGGCGTGGTGGCGGGCACCTGTAACCCCAGCTACTCAGGAGGCTGAGGCAGGAGAATGGCGTGAACCCGGGAGGCAGAGGTTGCAGTGAGCCGAGATCGCGCCACTGCACTCCAGCCTGGGTGACAGAGCGACACTCCATCTCAAAAAAAAAAAAAAAAAAAGAAAAGACATAGTTCCTGTTCTGATTGAGCTTAATGTCTAAAATTCACCCACATAAAGGCTAAAATTCACCCACATAAAGGTACACTTACAACTAAACTATTAAGAGATAATCAATCTGTTATTTTGCTTTGTTTCTTTTTTCTCTCTCTCTTTTTTTTTTTTTTTAAGACAGTCTTACTCTGCTACCCAGGCTAGAATGCAGTGGTGCAATCTTAGCTCCTGGGTTCAAGTGATTCTCATGCCTTGGCCTCTCGAGTGGCTGGGATTACAAGTGTGTGCCACCACACCTGGTTAATTTTTTTATTTTTAGTAGAGGCTGGGTCTTGCCATATTGCCCAGACTGGTCTCGAACTCCCAGCCTCAAGTGATCTGCCCACTCTGACCTATCAAAGAGCTGGGATTACAGGCATGTGCCACCATGCCTGGCCTGATAATCTGTTTTTTAAGAAGATGTAATAGGAATAAGAGAGATCTTTTAGATATCAAGCGTTGTTAGAATTAATTAGAATTAGAGAAAAATGAGATTATTCCAGACAGAAAGAACAGCATATACAAAGGCACTGTTGTAGGAAGAAACATACGTGAAGAATTGGAAGAAGGTCACTGTGGCCAAAGCTTAGAGTAGAGAGTGAGGGCAAATACTGTGGAAGATGTCTCTGAAGATACAGGTTGCAGCCAAGCCAGGCCAAACTTGTGATGATGAAGGGTTTGGAATTAATCTAAAATCAATGGAAATTCTTTAAAAAAATTTTTTTTGTAGAGATGGTGTCTCACTATGTTGTCCAGGCTGGTCTTGAACTCCTGAGCTCAAGTGATCCTCCTGCCTCAGCTTCCCGAGGAAGATTACAGGTGTGAGCCACCACACCTAGCCTGCAATTCTGACATTGTTTTAAGTTGAGGCAGGAGGGCAGTAGGAGGGAAATAGTGAGTTTGAGGAGGAGAGATTGGTTAGGAAGTTATTCATTAGAATAGTGAAGGAATTATGACACATGGTGGTGTCAGTATACATGAGAGACACAGATAGATTCAAGAAACATTTAGCAGATGCATCCAGGAGTAGTTGTGATGACTTCAATAATCACAAATGGACAATTGGCAAGGCACAGCAGCTCATGTCTATAATCTGAGCACTTTGGGAAGCTGAGGTGGGCAGATGGCTTGAGTGCAGGAGTTCAAGAGCAGCCTGGGCAACATGGCAAGACCCCGTCTCTACTAAAAATACAAAAAATAGCTGGGTGTGGTGGTGTGAGCCTGTGGCCCCAGCTACTTGGGAGGCTGGAGGACCACCTGACTGGAAGCTGGAAGTTGCAGTAACCCAAGATGGCACCACTGCACTGCAGCCTGGGACAGAGCAAGACCCTGTCCCAAAACAAAAACAACAAACAAACAAACAAACAAAACAAATGGCCAATTAGATGATTAGAGTTAACTCTGTTTTTAACCTTACTCAATTTGATGACTGGAAGAGCACAGGGTTTGCAAGAGGGATAGTAGTTTTGTTTTGAACACAATGAGTCTGAACTGGTTTCTTACTAATCAGGTGAAGAGATTACTAAGACAGATCTACTGATCTGGAGTTCAGAAGATAAATTTGGCCTAGAAATATAAATATGAGTCAGTTTCATCTAGGTTGCTTAGTTTGGATGTTTGACCCTCCAAATCTTGTGCTGAAATTTGACCCCCAATATTGGAGGTGGAGCTAGCGGGAGGTCTTGGGTCACATGGGGGTGCATCCCTCATGAATGGTTTGGTGCTGTCTTCTAAGTAATGAGTGAGTTCTTGCTCTATTAATTCCTGCAAGAGCAAGTTGTTAAAAAGAGCCTGACACCCCCTGTTTGCCTCTACTCTCACCATGTGATTCCTGAACAGGCCAGCTTCCCTTTGCCTTCTGCCATGAGTAGAAGCAGCCTGAGTCTCTCACCAGGAGCAGATGCTGGCGCCATGCTCCTTGTACAGAACTGTGAACCAAATAAACCTTTTTTCTTTTCTTTCTTTCTTTCTTTCTTTTTTTTTTTTTGTTTTAGAAGGAGTCTCACTCTGTCACCAGGCTGGAGTGCAGTGACGCAATCTTGGCTCACTGCAACCTCCACCTCCCGGGTTCAAGCAATTCTCCTGCCTCAGTCTCCCGAGTAGCTGGGACTGCAGGCATGGGCAACCACGGCCATCTAATTTTTGTATTTTTTTTAGTAGAGATGGGGTTTCACCATGTTGGCCAGGATGGTCTCGATCTCTTGACCTCGTGATCTGCCCACCTTGGCCTCCCAAAGTGCTGGGATTACAGGCGTGAGCCACCACACCCAGCCTAAACCCTTTTTCTTTTTTCTTTTTTTTTTTTTTTCTTGAGATGGAGTTTTGCTCTTGTTGCCCAGGCTGGAGTGCAATGGTGTGATCTCAGCTCACTGCAACTTTCGCCTCCCAGGTTCAAGCAATTCTCCTGCCTCAGCCTCCTGAGTAGCTGGGGTTACAGGCATGTGCCACCAAGCCCAGCTAGTTTTGCATTTACTATAGTAGAGACGGGGTTTCACCATGTTGGTCAGGCTGGTCTCGACCTCCTGACCTCAGATGATCTGCCCACCTTAGCCTCCAAAAGTGCTGGGATTACACGCATGAGCCACTGCGCCTGGTCTTCTTTTTTCTTTATAAATTATCCAGCCTCAGGTGTTCCTTTATAGCAACACAAATGGACTAACATGGTGGTATTGAAGCTGTTCATTCACTAATTCATTCAATCAGCATGTTTATCACACTCCTACTATGTGCTGGGCACTGTTCTTCGTTCTGGGGATTCAGATAGATCTTAGGGTCAGCTTGACAAGTTCCATGAAAATCCTTTAAGATTTTAATTGGAATTGCATTATTTGTATAATTGATACCTGTATAACATTTAGGCTTTTCATCCTGAAGAAGGGTGTCTGTCTTCTTTACTTGAATTTTATTTAGTTATTTAATATTTTTGTAGTTTTTTGTTTATTTCATTATATATTTTGCATGTTTCTTTTGTTGAGTTTATTCCCGGATATTTTATAAGTTTTTTATTATTGTAAATGGAATCTGGTTTTTAGAGATGGGGGTCTTGCCCCATCACCTTGGGTGCAGTGCAGTGATGCAATTGTGGTTCACTGTGGCCTTAAACTCCTGGGTTCAAGCAGTCCTCCCACCTTGGCCTCACAAAGTGCAGGGATTACAGGCATGAGCTGCCACACCCACCCAGTCTCTTCCTCTCTTTTTGGACCTCATTGCATTGGCTAGGACTGCCAGTACAATCTGAATAGCAAGAGGGCTAGTTCGAGCTTCTTTTATTTTCTTTTGTGATTTTCCAAGTGATGCAGGATTTTTGCTCCTTAACTCAGCTAAGTCCGGGTTACTGTCTCATGGTCAGGAAGAATTAGGCATGTGGACACCAGAGAGTGAGTGGAGTAGAATTTATTAAGCAAAAGGAAAGCTCACAGCAAAGAGAAGGGTCCTGAAAGCAAGTTGCCAGTTGCCCCCTTCACAGTTGAATACAAGGGTGTAAGGCACGAATTTCTGGTGGCTCCACCCCATCCTTCCAGTGTGCCTGTGGGCCCTTAGTCTGAGCCACTCCATATTAATTTATATCCCTTACTGTGCATATGTTACGGAATGGAATTTTCCACGTGGACATGTTTAGGCAATCCCCCTTTGCAAGTTCCCTTATCTGCACAAAGCATCTCATGCTGTGGAGCCAGTGGCAGGTTCTCTGGGGACCCTTCCCTTACTGTCTGCCTAAAGCAAACTGGCTAAATTCTTTCACAAGTTTTTCTTTTTCTTTTTTTTTTCTTTTTCTTTCTTTTTTTTTTTTTTTCAATTTACATTAGAAACCTTTTATTGAGACAAGGTAAACAGTGGGCTGAAAATATTACAGGCTGAAGGAAGGCTGAGGAAACCAGTATGAAGGCTGCTCAAATGATGAACTAAATACATTCCAAAGGTACTATTTATACTTAAGGCAGTTTTAAAAGTGAGGTCTTAACCAAAAATCCTTTACATGGCATTCAAAAAAAGAAAAAAGAGGGGGTCACTTAAATCTTTTGTATTGACTAAAAGAGTTAAATTATGTACCCAAAATCTGTACAAGGGCCTGTTTTCAGCAGGTAAGCCTGTGTACAAGTAAGAACCTCTTACTCTTATAACATTGTCCTGTTTTCTTTTGTTTTATAAGAATATATAACTCCTGTCCCCACAGAGTTAGTCCAAAAGGCCTGAGTGACCTCATAGAAATATGGAGCTACCTCTACTAGAGAACTATTTACACTGCGCTGTAAATACACATATGTGTGTCCACCCCCACAGATAAGCTGTCAATGCCTTGAGTGAAGGGGTTACAGCTCATTTGTTTTATGTCTACAGTGACAATTAACAGGCACTCAATACTTTTTTTTGCATGAATGATAAATGAATTGATTTTACACTACCACCACTATTTACATTAACATTCCCACCATTAGCCGTCTCCAAAATAAAAACACCAAATTGCTGCCACATTTTCAGCAGTTTTCACAATACAGTGCTTCTGGACTTTTTAATGTAAACAAACATGCTTGATTTACCAATTTTCAGAGTAATGACACAAACTTAGCATTCTTCTTGGAATGGAAAACTTGCTGGGAAGTTACTTCATTCTTTTTCTCTTTTTCAAAAGTGCATCTCGTAGCGCCAACTGTTTTTCTCGGAAGGAACGCTTATTTTTTCACCGGACATTCTGGCTATACTGCATCATCATAAAGTTCTTCTGTTTTTTTCTTCTCTTTATTTGTCAAACTGGGAAATGGATTCATTTTGGTTTTCTTCCTCACAAATTCTTTTCGGTCTGTCTTTCTAGCCATTGCAGTTGCTAGTCTTGTCTCTTTGTCAGACTTCAGCTTTTAATGAAGGCGTTCAATGTCCCGAAGAGAAAGTAATTCACCCCTGGGCTCTTCATCACTGTCTATTTCAATTTATTTCCTCCTCTGGGATTTTCCAGGGGCAGTATCAAGTTCTTTTCTCAGTTGGGCCATGCGGATTTTCTGGAAGTCTTCCTGAGTTAAAACTTGGCTGGTGCTGATGGCTGCAGCTTTGTCTTTCTGCTCCTCCATGGGCATCCTGTTCAGCTTCTTGGAGATTTCTTGCTGTTCTTCATCAGAAGAGTGTTGCACATCAATCCATTCACCAATAGCATCCTCCTCCTCACTGAGACTGGTATTTTCCCATCCATCTTCATCATTTTCAGCATTCTTTTCTTTCTCACCTTCCAGAACTTCTGCTCCTGGAATGTAATCTTTAGCATCTAATTCTCCATATTCTTGTACTCTTGCTTCTATGGAGGCCTCTGTAGGCTTACCCTGGAATTTCTTCTGCAGCATCTGAGGATTCAGTGTTTGGAAGAGCTGAATCAAAGTTCTAGCACACATCATTACATTCTTATCCTTGTGTGTTTTATACTGAGCCAGGTCTTGGAGAAGTTCTTCAGTCATGGCCAGAGAACATCGAGCTGTTATCTCTTTTATAGCATTGATTCCTACTGTCATGACTTCTCCAGAGTTCTTGTCGGTAACCAAATTGTTTGCCAGAGTCGTAAGCAATGATTGAATAATCTCTGGGGGTACTAGGTGATGAGATGCTTGTGCAGCAAACGGAGGATCTTTGTTACTTCTCTTTGGTGGGGCTGCAGAAACCTTTGCAAACAAGGATAGAAATTGAAGAGAAAGAGCTCATGAATTCCCACCAATCTGGAGATGAGGTTCATGAGCATCATTTTCACGTCAAACTTCTCCTTACTTCACTCAAGCTGCAAAATCTTGGGGATCATGAATTAAGTGAATGGCTGAAAAGTTAAACATCTCTGGTTTTCTCTTGTTTTTTTTTTTCTCAGATTCGGAGTCACAGTCCTGTTTTTCATCTTCATCTTTCCCAAGACAGAATGTCAAAGTGGCAACTAATATCTTGGTGACCTTAGAGAAATGTGCAGTTGTGATAACATTGACAGTTTTGGCATCATTCCAGATGTTCCCTCTGTAGAGTTCAATCATTACATCTAAAGACATCTTGGCTGCGGTTGCATTGCTATGTCTTAACATGATGTACTTGAAATTTTGCAATACTGCATTCACTTTCCTGTTCTTGTGTTTTGCATTTATATTCTTGATATCAGTCACAATATGTGTGTATAAAGTCTTTCGCAGAAGCTTATCATGGCAACGTAGAAGTTCAAAGAAGAGTTCTAGCAGGCTTGATGGATTGATGAGATTCTTATTTCTCAGCAAGATCAAAGCTTTGCAAAATGTCATTCAAAGATCTGAATTCTATACGGTATGATTGCAGGAGAGAAGCTCTTTCACCTCTTGAGGAAAATTACTTAAATACTCTGGGTAGCAGTGACTAATCTGTAGCAAAGCAAAGGCTCTTCTGAAGTTTCTCTCTTTCTCTCCTATAATTAAGATGCAGACATTTAGGCTGTTCTGTGCCATAAACATCACCAGCTCTGCTAGTTCTTTGCTGGGTTTATTTGGTTGCAATTTGGAAATCTCCACATTGGATTTGTAGTGATTTTACTGCTGTAGAAACTCCTCAATGCAGGCCGGTGGGTCTAGCTTGATCCGATTCTGTGACTGCGGCAGGTTACTGGGCAGCTTGTTGTTTCTGCTGGACATTTTGGCTGCAGACTGGCTTCGCGGCCAGCAGTTTTAATAAAACTCAGATGGCCGGTAGCCCCCAAACCCTGCCAGCTGCAGCTACAAGTTTTTCAAACTTACACCCTTCCCTGCTAAAGAACATATTTTTTGGGGATATAATTAGTAATGTCCTCAAATGCTTAAATTTACAAGAAAATAAATAATATATAGTAATTTGATTTATGGGCTTTATTTTATTTTTACAAAATGTGAAAACATTTAATTTTACTGTTCAGGCTCGGTGCAGTGGTTCACACTTTAATCCCTGCACTTTGAGAGGCCAACGCAGGCGGATCACTTGAGGCCAGGAATCCAAGACTAGCCTGGCCAACATGGTGTAACCTGGTCTCTACTAAAAATACAAATATTAGCTGAGTGTGGGGGTGGGCACTGGTAATCCCAGCTACTTGAGAGACTGAGGCAGGAGAATTGCTTGAACCCAGGAGGCAGAGTTTGCAGTGAGCCAAGATCACTGCACTCCAACCTGAGCAACAGAGCAAGACTGCATCTCCAAAAAAATAAATAAATAAAAATTGTACTGTTCAAATGAATTCTCTGAAAAAACTATTGACATAAGATGGACTTGCCAGTTCTAAACAAGAAGGGTCCATCTGGTTTTCTGTTTGAGATTTACGTCCTAAAGTATATCAAATGAGTTTAGAAAATATCAGGAATAAGCAAGCCTAATTTGAGTGTATGTTTGAAAGACTACAAAAATACTAGTCTCGCAGTTAATGATGACCCTGTAGTATGTGCTACGAATAGCATTTTAGTTCCTGTTAATAACAGCTTGCCATCTAAACAGAATAATGTAAGGTTTGATGAGTATTACTTTAAAAATAAATATTGCTTTTATTTTCGGTGAAGTAGAAACCAGTGCCTTTGTCTTGGTTTTATATTTCAATTGCTACAAAAATAAATATGCTCAAAGGTGCATCAGACAGCCATTGTGCAGCTCGGAATTCAAGGTATAGCCAGCTAGACTTTTCTGTGAAGAGCGTATTATTATTCGTCTTCAAAAATTTTGTTGACCAGAATTATCTGACGTGCCCACAAAATTGCATAATTGTAATGGAATTTAATGTCAAAATGAATAAAACAATGATGACTTTGGCATACCCACTCTGTAGATAAAAACAAATTATTTAGTTCTAGAAAAATATACTTCATAAAACAGAAAACATTTGATTAAATGGTCAACTATTCATATTTTCAGTCAAAATATATATTGACTTTCAAATTATGAATGATTGAGACTATTGTCTGGCTTCAACTAAACTACGCAGCAAGTAAGTTTCATCTTGTTCGGTTATACCAGCCCATTACCAAGAATTTTAGAAATCCTGTGTAACACTGGACAACCCCATATCACTTCACACATTTATTGAAAAATTTAGATGTATATTTCAAATTTAATCATCGTTCAGAGTTTTATTCCTAACTACAAAGACAAAAATTATCTAAAAAATATTATGATTTTCTCTGGGTGATCAAATTATGAGTGACTTTATCTTTCAACTTTTCTGTATTTTTAAAATTATTTGCAGTGAGCATATATTACTTAATTAATGAAAAAAACTAGTATTTTTAGAAATGGATTCAAGCCGATTGGAAATGTTTATTAGAATAAATCTTCCCAAGGGCAGAAATTTTGCAGATGTTTCTGAGCTACAAATAAATCTTGTGTTCCTTATCAGATCTCTACCCTTCACCAGCCTCCCCTCTCTTTGGGGTGAAACTTGACCAGCAGGAAACAGGAGATGGGGAGGAACTAGCAGAATAATTCCCCTGGTGCAATCTTTATCATGAATTGCCAAAGTGGTTCTACCACTTTATGCCTTGATTAGCAGTGATATGGTTTGGCTGTGTCCCCACTCAAATCTCATCTTGAATTGTAGTTCCCAGGATTCCCATGTGTCATGGGAGGGACCCAGTGGGAGGTAATTGAATCATGGGGCCAGGTCTTTTCTGTGCTATTTTCATGGTAGTGAATAAGTCTCACGAGACGTGATGGTTTTATAAATGGGAGTTTCCTGCAAAAGCTCTCTTGACTGCCACCATGTAAGATGTCACTTTGCTTCTTCTTTGCTTTCAGTTATGATTGTGAGGCCTCCCCAACCATGTGGAACTGTGAGTCCATTAAACCTCTTTCCTTTATAAGTTATCCAGTCTCAAGTATGTCTTTATTAGCAGTGTGAGAACAGGCTAATACAAGCAGTAACTACCCATTCCTGTCTCCCACATCTTTACCTGTGTTTGGTCTGGTTTGCAGCAATTGTCAGACTGTGTTGCCTCATAGGTAGGGACCTGAGTTTGTTCACCTCTCTCTCCACTCCATCCCAACTATACATACTCCTTGCCCTTGTATTATAGAGATTAGGACCATTACATGAATACTGAAGCAAGGACTCGTTGTATTTATTTCATTCATTCAGAAACTATTTAGTACCTCCTGTGCATTGGACAGATGATAAAAGAGCAGACAAGGTAGCTTTCAAAAAACCATCAGCCTGGTGGGGGTCACTGGGCAGACACTTTAACGTCTGGCACAGTACCCTGTGATAAGTGCTGTGGTGAAGCTGTGGGTTACATGCATGTTCAAGCTGCCAGGAGAAAGAATGTGAGGTTGTAACTGATTCTATCTGGGCAAAAAAGGGTCAGTCAAGGCAAGGTCGCCCAGGAAATAGTATTTGGGCTGAGTCTTAGAGGTGAACAGCAATTGCCTTGCCCAGTTTAGAAAAAATATACACGAAACTTTTTTTTTTTTTTTTTTTCCTGAAACAGAGTCTCACTTTGTCACCCAGGCTGGAGTGCAATGGCACGATGTCAGCTCACTGCAACCTCCACCTCCTGGGTTCAAGCAATTCTCCAGTCTCAGCCTCCCGAGTAGCTGGGATTACAGGCATACACCACCACACCCAGTTAATTTTTGTAATCTCAGTAGAGATGGGGTTTCACCATGTTGGCCAGGCTGGTATCGAAGTCTTGACCTCAAGTGATCCGCCTGCTTCGGCCTCCCAAAGTGCTGGGATTAGAGGCGTAAGCCATGGCCCCTGGCCCAATATATACCAAACTTCTACAAGGACTAACAATGCTAACTTAAGGCCTAAAGCTATAACTCTGAGTAATTCACCCTTTTGGGTCAGCTGCCTTTCCTGTTGCACTCACCTTTAAAAGATGATTTTGTTTCAAGCTAGTGGTGCTAAAATGTCTAAAAACACTTCCAGCTCAAAGAATTCATATAACATAATCACTGAACAATTTTACTTATTTGAATATTGTTTTACTTCTGCAGCTTCCAAGAATGAGAAATACTTTAAAAGATGATCTGAAATTTAAGAAATAAAAAATCCCCAAATCTTTATTATAATTTTACATGGTGGAAACAAGAGCCTAGAGTGAGAAGACTTGGCTCTGCTGCTTATCAGCTACTGGATGCTGTCACTCATGTCATTTAACTTTTCTGCCTCCCTCATAAGGGAAACATTACTGAAAAAAACAGCAGTCAGATCTGAATGGTGGCATCCCCTTACTCTCTAATACTGGAGTATTTTCTAAATGCTTAGGCTCCCAGAACAATGTTATCATTAAGAGCATGGATTTAACAGGCCGGGCTTAGTGGCTCAGGCCTGTAATCCAAACACTTCGGGAGGCCAAGGCGGGCAGGTCCCTTGCGTTCAGGAGTTCAGAACTGGCCTGTGTAACACAGTGAGACTCCATCTCCACAAAAAATACAAAAGTTAGCCAGGTGTGGTGGTGCACAACTGTAGTCTCAGCTACTTGGGAGGCTGAGGCAGGAAAATCACTTGAGCCCAGGAGGTTTTGGCTATAGTGAGCCATGATTGCGCCACTGCACTCCAGCCTGGGCAGCAAAGGGAGACCCTGTCTCAAAAAAAAAAAAAAAAAAAGCATGGATTTGATGTTAAATAAACTTCATTTCAGCCCCAATTCTCTCAATTCCTAATGATTGACACTGGACAAATTACCTAACTTCTGTGTGCCTCCGTTTTATCATCTGTAAAATGGGAATAGCTACCACATGAGGGTGCTGTGGGAATTGAGTGAAATAATTAGTGTAATGTGCTGAGCACAGTGTCGAACATAGTAAGCCCTCAATAAATATTTGCTGATAGAACAATTTATTAATGGGATAGTGATATAATTCCATTTCAGAGTGGACTTCTGGTGGGACATAGAGTTTGATGGAAATACTCGTTTTTCAATTCTGTGAAGAAACTGTATTTGCACAATAGTAAATGTGAATCCTAATAGAATTATAGTACTAAAGTCAACTTGTTACTTTTTTTTTTTGAGAAGGAATCTTGCTCTGTCTCCCAGGCTTGGCTCAGAGATCTCGGCTAAAGGCAACCTCCACCTCCTGGGTTCAAGCGATTCTCCTGCCTCAGCCTCCCGAGTAGCTGGGATTACAGGTGCCTGCCACCACACCTGGCTAATTCTTGTATTTCTAGTAGACACAGGGTTTTGCCATGTTGGCCAGGCTGGTCTCGAACTCCTGACCTCAGGTGATCCGCTCCACCTTCCAAAGTGCTGAGATTACAGGATTGAGTCACTGCGCCCAGCTCATTTTAATTTTTCAGCCTGTTTCTTTTTGTTGGGAGAAAAGATAGACAGGGTGGGAAGTCTACTGATTAAAAGAGACTCAAGAGATACAGTAATCAAATGCAACATACAGTCTCTGGATCCTGAATAAAAAATTAAACAACAAAAAAATCATGAGACAATGAGGAAAATGATAGTAGATTCACTATTTGATAATATTAAATTATTTTCATCAATTAATATTAGTAATGGTATTGTGGTCTTTAAAAGGTGTGTGTGTGTGTGTACTGAAGTTTTTGCAAATGAAATATGTTTGGGATTTGCTTTAAATCATCTAGTGAGGAGAATGAGGATTTATGTGGGTTGTGGAAAAAACAAGATCAGCTATAAATGTTGATACTGCATGAGTGGTACCTGAGGGCTCATTATACTCTATCCTCTATTCCTGTGTATATTTGAAAAGTGTAAAATATTTTGCTTTCACAAGAGAGCAGTAGTAATTTATCTAAGTCCTATGATTTAGTACTAGAAAAGCTCTTTTTCTTTTAAATTGTTGAGTGGCCATGTTAATCATCTCACATTTCTGATATTATCTTTGACATAAAAATATTTATAGAGCATGCCTTTGAATTTCTATCTCTAAGTGCTTTTATAATTTATGAAACTCAAAAGAACATTTCTGGGCACCTTGGCTCAATGCAGGTGAAAAAACATTGAAAAGTGGAGTCATGATTAAGAAATTTTTGAAAGGTCTTAAAATGATTAGACTCCCAAAGGAACAGAACTATGATTTTATTTTATATTGCACCCATTGATAGGAGAGTCAAGGGATGAAAAGCGATTTTAGAAGAGGCACACTTTAAGAACATCTGAACTCTGAAATGTCATCAGAAATAATTATTCATTTACCAAAGGATTTGCTTCAGCCTTCCTTTAAATAGTGGTTTCCACTTGAGCACTAAAATAAACAACCCAAATGCGATTAACTATCATTTTTAAGAGCACACTTATTAGACAGAATACCTGTAATTACGTTCTGAGCTGGAACCTTCCAAAAGATTGGTTAGTATTTCTGTTGCATTTCGTTTTATGCCTTATGGTATTATTACATACATAGAAAAACGTGCACATAAACATACCGCTTGATGCATGTTCACAAGCTGAACACGTGTATGTGACCAGCAGCCAGATGAAACAGGAAATTCGTCCTCTGTGTCACCTTCCAATTGCCTCCCCCTCCAAAGAGAAGCTATTATCCTGACTTCTAACACATGGATTAGCTTTGCTCAGTTTTTGTACTTTACATAAATAGAATCAAATAGTAAGTATTTTTTGTGTCTAATTTCTTTCACTTATTATTATGTTTGTGACATCCATGTTGTTTTGTGTATCATTATCATTGTTGTTTTATATTGTGTTGTGTAATAGACCACAATTTATTCATCTTTCCATTTTCCCATTGATGGACATTTGGGTTGTTTTTCAGTTTGGGACTATTATGAATAGTGTTGCTAACAGCATTCTCATACATATCATTTGGTCAGCATTACTACATCTTTCTGTTGGGTATCCATTACTCCGAGAGGAATTGCTAGAACATGACTACATGCTGACAGTCAGCATGAGCTGATGTGGCCAAAGAAGTACTCACAACTACCAGAGTGTGAGCATTCCAGTTGCTCCAAATCCTTCCCAATATTTGATATTTTCTGTCTTTTTTAACTTTAGTCATTCTGGTGGATTCTAATTTGTAAATGGTTTTAATTTGCATTTCACTGGTGACTAAAGAAGTTGAACACAGTTTCAAACATTTACTGGCCACTTAGATATTCTCTTTGAATTTATCTTTCATAAGATATTATCTGTTCAAATCTGTTGTTAATTTCTACCAGATCACCTTGTCATATTTTCTTATTGACTTGTAGAAGTTCTTTATATATTCTGGATTAACATCTTTTGTTGAATACATGCATTGCAAACATTGTGTCTTTTCTGTGGTTTGTGTTTTAACGCCTTTTATGGGACCTTTTGATAAACAGAAGTTTGTAATATTAACATAGTCCAATTTTTTCAATTAGTTCTGTTTTTAAAAAAAGTTTTATTATTGTACCTTTCATATATCAATTTGCAATTCACTTGGAATTGATATTCGTGTTAGGCTCAAATTATATATATACATACATGTGTATATATATGTAGAGAGAGAGAGAGCACATAATAAAAAGGCCATTCTTTACTGCCCTGCAAAGCCACTTTTGTCGTAGATCAGGTAACCATGTGTATGTGTAAATAGAATTGAATGTGGGATGTATTTGATAGAGGAGGGGGAGAAAGGAAAGTGTTTATGCTTACATACATTAAAATGTTTTAAAAATGTAAGCTTCCCAGCTGAGCACAGTGGCTCACACCTGTAATCCCAGCACTTTGGGAGGCTGAGGCAGGCGGATCACTGTAGGTCAGGAGTTTGAGACCAGCCTGGCCAACGTGGTGAAACGCCATCTCTACTAAAAATACAAAAATTGGCCAGGCGTGGTGATGCATGCATGTAATCCCAGCTACTCAGGAGACTGAGACTGGAGAATCACCTAAACCTGGGAGGCAGAGGTTGCAGTTAGCCGAGATCACGCCACTGCATTCCAGCCTGGGCGACAGAGCAAGACTCTGTCAAAAAAAAAAAAAAAAAAAAAGTAAGCTTCTCAAATGCATATCCTTGTTACTCATATCCACAGTCAGTGCTCATGAACAAGATGATATAGATGAAATCAATATTTTTTAGCAATCTCTGAATATAAAATCTTCAATTTCTTACATTGGATGGAAAAATTGTTGAAACCATACTAGCATACAAACATCACATAAATAGGCTTGAGTTAAAAACACCTGGCAACAACAAGCAAAGTTAAGCAAAAGCCATAAAATATCTATCATTTGTGAGAGAAATAAAAGGAAAATTCTTTAAAAATCCATATTCTTAATGACCAACATAAATCACTTTGTGTATGATAAAACAAAATTTCTCCTGCCTCCTTCACCTGTCTTCATTATTTATTAGTTTATCTTGCTTTAAAATCTACCCAGAGGAAAAGCAAGGACAAGAGTGAAATCAGTTCCCATCAGTGCAATTGAAAAGGACGAGCCCAGGGAGCACTGGAGGTGCATGAAGAGCAGAAAGTGCACAAATTTATTTATCTTCTTAACTTTGAAGGCCTTGGCTTAGAAATCACAGGGCTTGGTTTCATCCTCAGCCTAAGGGAGATAGAAGGAAAATCATCCGTGACAGGTAATTGTCCAAAGCAGAACATGTAGGTAAGGGTTGACAACATTTTTGGAGTGAAAAGTGCTTCCTATTCAGGTTAGAATATTTCAAACCCATTTGCTCAAATCTTAGCTTGTGTCTTAATTGCTGACAATTCTACTCTTTCTTCCTCAAAATGGATAAGAAAGATTTATTATCCTGTGAGCTGAGACCTTTCTTTTCTTTTAACTGAAGTATGAAATGTCAAATGAACCAATCTTTCATTGCTATCTGTTGTGATGGAAGATGAGTATAAACCATGGAAGTTTAGTAAGTAGGAAAGAAAAAACCAAGAAGGATAGGAACTTCCTTTAACACATCAGCCCCATCCTTTAACAAATGAGAAACCAGAAGCCAAAAAGATGGCAAGACTTGTTTAAGATCTAGCAGGGAGCTAATGAGAGAGCTGAGAATGGAATCCAGGGTTTGCCATATTCCTGCAACACATTCATTTTATTGGGTGCATTCAGTTTTTATTTCAAAGGATGGCATCAGGCAGCAAAATTTAAGTAATGGGAAATTTCTGTGTTTCAATTGCCTATTGGCTACAAAATGTACTGCCTGCTATTCGGTAGTGTAAAACAGCAACAAACATTTTGTTGTTGTTATTATTATTTTGAGACAGGGTCTTGCTCTGTCACTCAGGCTAGAGTGCAGTGACCCGATCATGGCTCACTACAGCCTCAACCTCCCTGGGCTCAGGCAGTCCTCCTGCCTCAGCCCCCACAAGTAGCTGAAATTACAGGTGTGTGCCACCATGCCTGGCTAAATTTTTTGGGAATAGTTTTTAAAGATGGAGTTTTGCAATGTTGCCTGGGCTGGTCTTGAACTCCTGAGCTCAGGCAATCTGCCCACTTCAGCCTTCCAAAGTGCTGGGATTACAGGCCTGAGTCACTGGACCTGGTTGTTGTTGTTATTATTGCTCATGGTTTTGGAGGTTCACTGGGCTCAGGTATGTAGTTCTCAGTCAGGAGTCTCTATGCAGTTGTGGTCAGCTGGCAGCTGGAGCCTCCTGATGTCTTCTTCGCTCACATGTCTAATGACCGATGCTGATGTTGCTGTCCTCTGTGACCTCAGTGAAACCTGTCAGCCAGAACACCTACATATGGCTTCTCCACCTGGCCTGGGTTTCATCAGGGCATGGTGTCTGGATTTCAAGAGCAAGTGTCCTAGGAGAAACCAAACAGAAATTACACCATCCTTTATAGTCCAAGTTCAGAAGTCAGTGGGCCACTGTCACTCTTGTCACAGCACACTGAGATTTAAGAAGAGGGAACATAGCCCTTATGTCTCCATGGGAAGAGTGTAAGAAGAGCATGTGGGATAGAAGATAGCATTGTGATCATTTTGGAAAATGCGATCTGCTATACCATGGTATCATGAAGAATCGATCTAGTCTTTGTTCTCAGTTTCTGACACAGAGCTTCAAAAACACTTGGAATTTCCTGTGGTAGGAGTGTTTTTATTATGCTAACAAGGTGACTCATGGTGGGACATTAGCATTAGGTTGGGAGCTGGCTGCCAGAAAGACCAACCGTGTGATCAGAAGGCTGGATCTTTGGGTCAGTCTGACTTCCAGGGATGGGAGAGGAACTGGAGACTGAGTTCAATCATATGACAATAATGTAATCAATCATGCCCAGGTAATAAAATTCCAATAAAAACTCTGGACACCGAGGTTCTGTGGAGATTTCTGGTTGGTGCACACATCAATGCTCTGGGAGGGTGATGAACCCGGATTCCACAAGGGAAAGGCTTAGAAGCTCTATGTCTCCTCTACCACCAAATCTTGCCCTATGCATCTCTTCATTTGGCTGTTTCTGATCTGTATCTTTTTTTTTTTTTTTTTTGAGATGCAGTCTCGCTCTGTCACCCAGGCTGGAGTGCAGTGATGCAATCTTGGCTCACTGCAGCCATGGCTTCCTGGGTTCAAGCAATTATCCTGCCTTAGCCTCCTGAGTAGCTGGGATTACAGGCACACGCCACCACACCTGGCTAATTTTTTTGTATTTTTAGTACAGACAGGGTTTCACCAAATTGGCCAGGCTGGTCTCGAACTCCTGACCTTGTGATCCACCCACCACAGCCTCCCAAAGTGCTGGGATTACAGGCGTGAGCCACTGCGCCTGGCCGCTGTATCTTTTGTAATAAAACAGTGATCATAAGCACAGTACTTTCCTGAGTTCTGGAAATCATTCTAGCAAATTATCAAACCTGAGGGTGTCATGGGAAACCCTGAATTTGGAACTGGCTGTTCAGAAGTGCAGGTATCCTGGGGACCACTTGTGGCTGATGTATGAAGTGAAGTTGATATTGTGGAGGGCTAACCCACTAACCTGTGGGGTCTATACTGTTAAAAAGAAAAGCCTTAGACAAATTAAATTTAACAGAGTTTAATGGAGCAAAGAACAATTCATGAAGCAGGCAGCCTTCCAAGCCAGAGTAGCCTCCAAGAGACTTCAGTGTAGCCATGTGGAAGAAGAAGATTTATGGACAGAGAAAAGAAAGTGAGGTACGGAAAACAGAAGTGAGGTAGAGAAATAGCCACGTTGGTTGCAGCTTGGTATTTGCCTTATTTGAACATGGTTTGAACAGTTGGTCACTTTTGATTGGCCAAAACTTGGTGATTGGCACAAAAGTAGGTTAGTCTGTTTACACATCCAGTTAGGTTTCAGTTTATTATGTACAGAGAAACCTTTAGGATGAACTTAAAATATCTAAGGAGGCCGCTTTAGGCTAAACCTCATTTAACTGTGCTCACTCTTGGTTAGTAGCATTAAAATTGAATTGCAGGACACACAGTTGGTGTCATAGAATTGGTGTGAGAACACTCATTCATGTGACCTTCTTCAGTTATCAAGTTTTCTTTTTATTATTCTCACTTGTCTTAAAATGGAATTTTATATATGTGGTACCCAGTCTACGTGCTGGAGACAGCTTACAGGTATTACAAAAAGCTCAGAGAGCATTCTGTTTTTGTCTCCAAAGCTCTCTCTTTTCCATTTTCTTCCTATGTCAAAGATACCTAGTGAACATTTGTAATTTCCACTTTAGTGGGTTTCCTATCCTATCTTCAGTTTTAAGGATCATGAAGGCTTGGACAGCACTTCTTTCTGATAGGTCAGGGTGTTCTGCTCTGATGGAGATAATTACAGCAACATCTCCCGTACTCAGTGCTTGAATCTTTTCTCTTTTTCTGCCTACATTCTCTCTTTAGTTGATTTCATCCTGTATCATGGCTTTAAGTACCAGGTATCTACTCCCAACAGGATGTCTCCTCTGAACTCCAGATTTTTACACTAAATTGCCCAGCCAACACCTCCACTCATATGTTTAATACTCATCTCAAACTTGACACTAAGCTCATATGGTTTTCTCCAAATCCTGTGCCTCTCACAGTTTTCCTAATCTCAGGTAATGCTGCCTTTAACCTTCTAGTTGCCCAGGCTCCATCCTTAACTCTCTTTCTTTTGTATTCCATCAGCAAATTCTAACTGACCTGTTTCTAAATATGTTCCAAATTTAACCACATCTCTCTACCCACCACTGTCACCATTATTTATTGACTAAACTATTGCAAAGTCCTCCTAATTGGTCTTTTCACATCCACCCTTGCCTCATCCCACAGTCTGCTCTCAACACAGAGGGCAAAGAGAGTATGTTAAAAATTAGTTAATAAATAAATTAGATCATGTCATTTCTCAAACCCTCCAATGGCACTCTATCCCATTCAGAGTAAAATGCAAGGTTGTTAGTAAAACTTACAGACCTTACAAGGCCTAGTTCCCTTACCTCTCTGATTTCGTATTCCAACTTCATCTTTTTTTTTTTTTTTTTGAGACAGAGTCTCGCTCTGTCACCCAGGTTGGAGTGTAGTGGCATAATCTTGGCTCATTGTAAGCTCTGCCTCCCGGGTTCACGCCATTCTCCTGCCTCAGCCTCCCAAGTAGCTGGGACTACAGGCACCCGCCACCACGTCCAGCTAATTTTTTGTATTTTTAGTAGAGATGGGGTTTCACCTTTTTAGCCAGGGTGGTCTTGATCTCCCAACCTCATGATCCGCCAGCCTCGGCCTCCCAAAGTGTCCAACTTCATCTTTTTATTCACTGCATTACAACCACAATGGCCTACTTCCTGTTCCTCCAGCATATCAGATACACTCCCACCTCAGGGCTATTGTACTAGCTGTTCTCTTTGCTTGGAATTTCACTCCCTTATACCCACATGGTTCACCCCTTGCTTAACTCAGATTACTACTCAAAATTCTGCTTTTTAGTAAGACTTTCACAGATCACCTTATTTAAAACTTCAAACCTCCTCCTTTCTGGATATTCATCATATTCTTTCCTGCTTGATTTTTCTCCTTAGCTAGTATTACTATCTAACATACTATATATTTTACTCATTCAATGCCCAATTAGGAGCCAAATAAAATACTTCAAGCAATTTGGGAATTTGGAAAAGGGGGAGATTCATAAGGCAAGACTTCATGGAGCGGGAGGATTTGAGCGGACTTTTGAAGAAATGAGTGGGCTTTGAATAGTCAATGAGACGTGTACGGGTAAAAAAGTTAATACCTTTTGAGAAATGCAAATCAAAACCACAATGAGATACCATCTCACACCAGTTAGAATGGCAATCATTAAAAAGTCAGTAAACAACAGGTGCTGGAGAGGATGTGGAGAAATAGGAACACTTGTACACTGTTGGTGGGACTGTAAACTAGTTCAACCATTGTGGAAGTCAGTGTGGCGATTCCTCAGGAATCTAGAACTAGAAATACTGCTTGACCCAGCCATCCCATTACTGGGTATATACCCAAAGGACTATAAATCATGCTGCTATAAAGACACATGCACACATATGTTTATTGCGGCACTATTCACAATAGCAAAGACTTGGAACCAACCCAAATGTCCAACAATGATAGACTGGATTAAGAAAATGTGGCACATATACACCATGGAATACTATGCAGCCATAAAAAATGATGAGTTCATGTCCTTTGTAGGGACATGGATGAAATTGGAAATCATCATTCTCAGTAAACTATCGCAAGGACAAAAAACCAAACACCGCATGTTCTCACTCATAGATGGGAATTGAACAGTGAGAACACATGGACACAAGAAGGGGAACTTCACACTCTGGGGACTGTTGTGGGGTGGGAGAGCATTAGGAGATGTACCTAATGCTAAATGACGAGTTAATGGGTGCAGCACACCAGCATGGCACATGTATACATACGTAACTAACCTGCACATTGTGCACATGTACCCTAAAACTTAAAGTATAATAATAATAAAGAAAAAGAAAAAAAAAGTTAATACCTTTTCCTCACCCATTGCAGGGGTCATAGCTGACATGTCTATAACAAAAGACAGATTAACAAGAGAAAAATGTAACAAATGTATTTAATCAAAGTTTTATATGACATGGAATCTTCAGAAATGAAGACCGAAAGATGCAGGGAAAACTGTATTTTTAGGCTAAGTCTGATGAAATAAGTGGATAGCTGAGGAGAAACATGACTGGACAGAAAGTGCATGATCTAGTAATAAACTGAGGAGGAAATTCAGCAAAGTCTCTTTGTTCAGCTTCTTCTTGGTCTCTCTGTGTAGCATTCCTTTCCCCAGGACATCTGTCATATGAGAGTAATATGACCTACTTTCAGGAAAGGTAGGTCATAAGGTCTTATGGCTTGCTTTGGGGAAGAAAAAGGGGTGAGAGACAGGATGGGGGGAGAAGATCAGGGAAACCTTCTAGCTTCTGAGGTCCTTCCTATCTCCTTCAGCTCAAAAATACTCAGTGTTCCAAAAAGTATCACAATACTTTGTAATACTGTGTTCTGAGTCCTGACCAGAGAAAGGGAGTAGTCCACATAAGAGAAGGTGTAAGCTATTTTCCTGAGATTTTTGGATGCAAAAAAATCTGACCTCTTAGTAAGTAGAGGATTTCAGTACTTTTTTAAAAAATTGGCACCTCCTTGAATGCAAGAACTGTTTAATCTCTGTGTTCTCAAATTTTATCTATCTGGCATGGAATAGAAATTTAATAAATGTTGGGTGGATTATTCAATGAATAAATGGATGGATGGATAAATAGAAGATGGAGGTAGGAATGAATAAGGGATGGGTAGATGGATCAATGGGTCAATGGATCAACAGATCAAAGGATAGATGAGCAGGCAGATGACACAAACTCTTGCATTCAGCTGCTTCCTGTTTAAATGACATTGGTCTCTAACCATAAAGATGATTCTACACTAGTGGATCAAAACACTCAGATAATTTTGACCTACAACTGAAAAAAATCTTTCAAACAAACTATAAGACATTTTCACTTTTCTTTATGCTACTTCTACAGGTTCAGTCACTGGAAAACTTTCTATATTGGAAACTAAAGTTCCCTGTCATGCAATTCAAAACTAGACTGTGAAACAAGAGCTGATTATTAATTTCTTGGTCTAATCTTTATATGTATTTGGTAGGGAAAATGATAATTATCTTCATTATATAAATGAAGCAAGTCAAAATATCATGCTTTGTGAATTCCAAGATGCTCATTTTTTCCCTCACATTTTAATATCTCTGAAATAAAGATGTATCTTCATACATCAATGGTGTTTTAATATTGTGTCATAGTTTAATTGGCAGCATTTTTTCTCTCCTGGTGGCATTTTTTAAATGGTTTATTTGATAAGCATTGGTGTCTTAGAGCCACGAAACAAGATCAATAATTATCTCAACGTGTCAAACCCAGTCTATGGTGGAAGTGGGACTGGAACTAAGATTTCCTCAGTTTTTAACTAGTGTTTTAAAGACTAGATGACATTTACACTAAAAAATGGAGCCCTTGGCAAATTGCTTTTATACCATACCTTATAAATTTAAAGAAACTATCATTCTCCTCTTCATGTCTCCCATTTGATGTTACAAGGGAAGAAATGTTGAGTTTCAGAGACAATATCTTATGATAATTTTCCTGCAGCTGGTACCTCGCCTAATGTTGCCAAATATAGCAAATAAAAATACAGGAATGTTCCACATGTTGGATATGTTGGGGTTCATAAAACAGCACCCCTAAATATGGCTCTTTGGCATGCAGAACAAAGGAAGCAGCCTCAATATCTCTCTGATCTCACCAACCACCCCGATCCTGTCTCTCAACACTTCTCACAAAGCACAAGATGAGGTTATTCTCTGAAATTCCCTTATCTGCCTAGAAACCAGACCTACCAAAAAATTGCACAATTGCCTTTGATTTCTTCCCTGAAATTCATCAACCAGAGAAGAGATAAACTCATATCACAGAGAAAGAGAATGAACATTAAACACCATGTCTAGAGCCCAGGCAAACTTTGTCCCAAACCATTGTTTGTTCTCAGGTCCCAATCAATTTCCAAAGAGAATCATTTACAAGATACTGCCTGCCACCCAGGTCCATTCATTCCGCACTAAAAATTATTCACTCCTATATCCCCATCTCCTCTTCCCCTATGAAGACGGGCATATATGCATCTGGACCTCACTGGGTTATTTGAGTAATCATCCTCCAGAATTCCCCTGTGCTTATGCATGTTAAATAAGTTTGTATGTCTTATTCTCCTACTAATCTGCCTATTGCCAGCTAATTTTCAGCAAACCTTTGGAAGGCACATGGAGGGGAAGCCTTCTTTTGTCCCGTATATTTGGAACAGACGCTGAAAAATAATGTATTGTTAATCTGAAATTCAGATTTAACTGAACATCCTGTATTTAATCTGGCAACCCTAACCTCACCCAACTTTCACAAGAAAGGAAATTAACAGACTGGTTTAACTTTCCAGAAGATTCCACAAGAGTGCCAAGCAGGGGAGCTGGGCAGGGAGGTTGGGGCTGCTCCAGTGGGGTGGAAGGGCATTGTCTGACCCATGATCTTGGGAACTCCGCTGGTTCATTTCTTAAGATTTGTGCTGGAAGTGTGCCAAAACTCATTTCGGTTGAATGCTAATTGGCCTAGTGTTTAAATAAATATCAGACTGAAGCCAACTATCACCAACTTAGAAGGAACTTCTGGGGTAGACTGTTCTCTTTTAAAACTCATAGGTGGAATGGAATTTAATCATGAAATAAAAATACAGTTTTTAAAGGTTATTTTAATGTCATGAATAATAATCTAATAATTCTGCAAAGATTTCAAATATGTTTTACATATAATCCTTTTATTCTGCCTTCCATTCTTATTTAAAATTGTGTAAACATTTGTTGGTTCAAAAAGGATAGAGTGTTCCTAAAGTTATCTAGTAGAGGCATTCTCTCTTTGTAACTTTATTTTGTAGAGACAGGGTCTTGCCCCATTGCCTGGGCTGGAGTGCAGTGGCACCATCACAGCCTAGTGCAACCTGGAACTCCTGGGCTCACGTAATCCTCCTGCTTCAGCCTTCTGAGTAGCTGGGGCTACAGGTGCATGCCACCACACCTGGCCAAGACATTCTCTTTTACTAGATTTCTATTAGCTGCTGATCTTGCTTGACTTAACTACTTGAAAGCTTTAAATTATTGATTTTGTAGGTAAAATCCTCAGCTTTCACAATCACTAATTATAGTAGCACTTTAAACTCCTACAATAATGAATATATATTTATACTCCAACTTACTGATAGCATTTTAACATATAAAGGTTACAAGGAGATTTTTCACACCAGGTTATATCTAAATGATCTAGATGCTTACCTCTATTCAAAAATGAATATTCAGATATTAACGATAAATCTGAAATATGTACAATAATTATATGTAAATAAAAATAAAAATAAATAATACTCCTGAAAGAATGGCATGCTTGTTTTATTTAATTTTTTCTTGAAAACACTGAAAATGTGGTCCTGCATCAGCCGCATTACCTGGGAGGAATTCACAGGCTCTCAGGCCCGCTCCAGGCTTTCAAAATCAGACCCTCTGAGGGTGGGGCTGTGTTTAACAAGCCCTGCAGGATACGCAAGTTGAAGTTTAGAAAGCCCTGACCTTGCAACAGAAGGACCTGGCAGCTGGTTAGAAATGCTGGATCTCAATCCCAACCCAACCTAAGGAATTGGAACCTGCATTTTAACAAGATGCCCTGGTGATTTGTGTGTACCGGTAAGTCTGAGACACGCTGCCCTAGAAAATACTGTAACTGAAGGTTGTGTTTTAGTCGCTGTCTCTAACCAGCTGATGCTGATGAGGAGCCTTCTAAGTAGGAGGTAAATGGGTACCATCCCTGTGAAAAACCCAGTCATTTATGAAATCCACACCAAACCCATTCCTGGAACTAAGTTCTTATCACCTGCTTCAGACACATCAAAAGTTTGCCAAGGCTGGGCATGGTGGCTCACACCTGTAATCTCAGCACTTTGGGAGGCTGAGGTGGGCAGATTACCTGAGGCTGGGAGTTTGAGACCAGCCTGACAAACATGGAGAAACCCCGTCTCTACTAAAAATACAAAATTAGCTGGGTGTGGTGGCGCACGTCTGTAATACCAGCTACTCGGGAGGCTGAGGCAGGAGAATCATTTGAGCCCAGGAGGCGGAGTTTGCGGTGAGCCGAGATTGTGCCATTGCACTCCAGCCTGGGTAACGAGAGAAAAATCCGTCTAAAAAAAAAAACAAAAAACCTAAAATTTGCCAAAAGACTAACATTTTATTTTCTCTTCTTTCTGACCTGATGACGCCTCTCCCCAGTGTGTTGAGTTGCATTCCCCATCCACCCCCTTACTTTACCACTAGGAAAAAGATCTGATATGTGAGGGTCAGAGTCCTGTAGACAGCTAGAAATTGACTTTTAAGTTTGAACTCTAGGTTAAATATTGATTGATTTTGATCTCTCAACCTAACACAGTCTTTGGGAGAAATTATTTGTGTTTAACAACTCTTATGGCCATAAGACTATTGCTTAAATTTAACCCCAATCCCTCCAGCAGCTGAACAAGTTTATCTCCATTATAGAAGAAAATTCTTGATTACAGCTCTGCAATCCCAGATGTGCTTTGGAATTTGAAATTTTTGGATTGTAGAAAGATAATACAGTGCATATATTGCATATTGCATTCCATCTCCAGGGGGATCTAAAGCAGCATCCTGTAATAAACACATTTAAGTCTCTGCAATAAAACACAAAAATTCACAGTAAGTGAGATAAACTGACATTATAAACAGCCTCATGTGAGTTCCGGTTTTCCATTCAGTTTAAGAAAAACCTTAGTTTTCACAGCTTTTTCTATTTGGACAGTATGGATAAGAGAGTGTGGATTCCAAGAACGAGGTACAAGTTGCTGTAAAAAATTAAAGGGAATGAGCACCAACTGGGAAAAGCTGAAGGGAAACAAATGAACAACAGCAGTGGTAGACACTGAAAAAGCTCATTTAACAGATTTCTTTCCACAAGCAAGCTGCATGTAGATGAAAATTCTTGCTCTTCGGGGGCTAGGCTCAGATTCCCGACCAGGAGACCTTGCAACAAAAATGAGACTGATTTGGATTGGGAGATAAAGTTTAAGGGAGAATGGAATGAGGGAAATAATAAAGAGCTTTGGGAACACCTAGAAATGGCACTGCGTATGTGAGCTAATTATTTCCAAGGCTGATTCATTTCCCAGTTCACAGCTGACTCCCTTTTATTCCCCTCATTCTTTTAATTCATCTTTGTCCATGTGCTGAGTGGTGGATGGGTCAGGATGTCTTGGCCCACCCTCAAATAGACCCAATGTTTTTGTAGCCTTTTAGAAATCTCTGGCAGAGCATGGCTCACATCCATAATCCCAGCACTTTAGGAGGCTAAGGCAAAAGGATCACTTGAGCCTGGGGGTTCAAGACTAGCCTGGTCAACATAGTGAGATCCTGTCTCTATAAAAATAAATTTAAAAGAAAATAAAAAGAAATCTCATGGCCTCTTCTTAGATCTTTTAATTTTACCTCCCAAATCCTCAGTTCCGCTCTGCTCTTTGTTTTTCTTCAGAGGGAGAAGAGAGGGATCTCTTGGGTCTCCTCTGATTATTTAATTGGCCTTTGGTCAAGGATCATAACAGGTTAGTGGAAAGGAGACGGAAATTGGAAGGCTGTGGCCCTCCTTTAAGAAGCATGGTGCTGGTCAGGCGCAGTGGCTCACGCCTGAAATCCCAGCACTTTGGAAGGCCGATGCAGGCGATCACTTGAGCTCAGAAGTTCAAGACCAGCCTGGGCAACATGACAAAACCGTGTCTCCACAAAAAATACAAAAATTAGCCAGGAGTGGTGGCACATGCCTGTAGTCCCAGCTACTTGGGAGGCTGAAGTTATGGGGGCATCGCTTGAGCCAGGGAGTTTGAGGCTGCAGTGAGCTGAGATCGCACCACAGCAATCCAGCCTGGGCAACAAAGCCAGACCCTGTCTCAAAAAAGAAGAAAGGTAAAAAAGGTTAAAAAGAAGCATGGCGCTTTTCTTTCTTAGCATGTTCCTGAGGATTTTCTTTTTACCATCATCTTTTAAAGAGTGAATCTAACCTGAGATCTGACAAAGATAGGTTAAATATTCAAGAGCAAATCATTTCTTCCTCACAAATACCTTCCTGAATAGAAAAACAAAGCACCTCAGAAGTCTATATCACTTTTAAGATAGTCACAGGGTTTTTTGTAATGTAAATTTTGTTAATGTGTGGCACACATAGAGAAAAGTGCACAAATCCTAAGTGGACAGAGAGATGACAATGACATCATAAGAAATGTATATTTGGTCTCTGCTCACAGTTCCTGGCACAGGGCTTCTGAAACTCTTGTAATTTCCTGAGTGATAAGGGTGCTAGGAGCATTTTTCATTATAATGTAGTTGTCCTTCGGTAGCTTCAAGAACCCCCCTTCACCCCAGATAGCACAATAGGAGGTTGCTCAAGTTCCTGAGATAAAATGATGTAGTATTTGTATATAACCTGTGCACATCTTCCCGTATATTTCATATCATCTATAGATTACTAATAACACCTAATACTATGTAAATGCTGTGCAAATAGTTGTGATACTATACTGGTTTTTACATTTGTTTTTTTTTTTATTATTTTTTCCAAATGTTTTTGATCTGCAGTTGGTTGAATCTTGGATATGATGGGCTCACTGTATTTGTTATTAGTCCTGGTTTGTGACACACAAGCAGTTCTAAACCTTTTGGAATTCCTGGAGTGATCAAAGTGTCTTTTTGTATGTCAGTGAGAAGACTGGTGGCTGAAAGCCCCTAGAAAGATTCAGGATGGTGGCTGGTTGACGGAAGAACAAACCATGTGATTAAAGGGTTAGAACTTTCAGTCTGAACTCCAACCTCCAATGGCCAATGATCTAATTAATCATGTCTACATAATGGAACTTTTGTAAAACCCCTACATGATAGGGTTTAGAGAGTTTCTGAAGACATGGAGGTGCTGGGAGGTGGCTCTCCTGGAGAAGGCATGAAAGCCCTACAGCCTTTCCTCATACCTTGCCCTGTATACCTCTTCATCTCCCTGTTCGTCTGTATCTTTTGTAATAGCTTTTATAATAAACTGGTAAACATAAGTAAATATTTCCCTGGGGTTTGTTAGCCATTATAAGTAAGTTATCAAACATGAGGAGGGGATTGTAGAAACTCCTGATTTATACCTGGCTTTTCAGAAGTACATGTGACAACCTAGTACTTAAGTAGGGGATAGTTTTATGAAACTAAGTCCTTAATCTGTGGGGTCTATGCTAACTCACAGTGTCAGGGTTGAATCGTAGGACATTCAGTGGTTTGCAGAGAATTGGAGAATGGCTTAGTGTGGAAAACCCACATATTTGATGTCAGAAGTGTTGTGAGAGTTTAGAAAAACAGTTGTTTATCCTCTTTAATGACTTGTCACAGAGTTTACATACTCTGTAACTAGTGCAACAGACCAAGTAATAGAACATAACCAGCTCTGCAGAAGCCCTTCCAAGTCCCTACCCCAAAGGTGGCCCCATCTGAACAGAACATAGGTTAATTTTGTTTGTTTTTAATTTCATTCTTTTGTTTTGCTTCTTATGCTTAACATATTCATGAGATCCAGCCACATTATTGTGATACATTGTAGTTCAACAGTTTGTATTTGTGTGCAATACTTTATTGTATGATATGCCACTTAACCATTCTCTAATGAGTGGTCATTTGGCTTGTGGCCAGTCTGGGCTATCATGACTAGTACTGTTTAAGCATTTCTGTACCTGTCCCTTGGTGAACATGCATATGCATTCCTGTTGGATACCTAGGAGTAGGATTCCATAGGTGGGTCACTGGGCATGTGCATGTTCAGCTTTAGTAGATATTAGGTTGGTGCAAAAGTAATTGTGGCTTTGGGCCGTGGATTTTAAATCATTATAACTAGGCTCAAACACATCTTTATTAATCAAAATAGGAACCATTATAACCAACACATTTTTGCCAATGAGAAATAAGTTTCTTTTATTCCTGTAGCATAAAAATCCATGCTTCGGGATTTGACAAACTCTTGGAAAGCATGTTCTGCATCCTGCTGGCAGTGGAAGCATTTTCCCTGCAAAAAGTTGTCAAGATGCTGGAAGAAGTGGTAGCTGGTTGGCGAGAGGTCAGGTGAATATAGTGGATGAGGGAAAACTTTGTAGCCCAGTTTGTTAAACTTTTGATGCGTTTGTTGTGAGATCTGCAGTTGGGCATTGTCCTGGAGAAGAATTGGGCCCTTTCTGTTGACCATTGCTGGCTGTGGGCACTGCAGTTTTTGGTGTATCTCATCAATTTGCTGAGCATACTTCTCAGATGTAATGGTTTCACCGGGATTCAGAAAGCTGTAGTGGATTAGACCGGCAGCAGACCACCAAACAGTGACCATGGCCATTTTTGGTGCAAGTTTGGTTTTGGGAAGTGCTTTGGAGCTTCTTCTTGGTCCAACCACTGAGCTGGTCGTCACTGGTTGTCGTATACAATTCACTACTCGTCACACATCACAATCTGATTGAGAAATTCATTGTTGTTGCATAGAATAAAACAACAGTTCAAAATGATGATTTTTTAAATTTTTGGTCAGCTCATGAGGCATCCACTTATTGAGCTTTTTCACCTTTCTAATTTGTTTCAAATGCCCTAGAAAGGTCGACGTTGAGTTATTTGCCAACTTCCCGTGTAATTGTAAGAGGATCAGCTTTGAAGATTGCTCTCAATTGGTTGTTGTAAATTTCCAATGGTCAGCCACTATGCTCCTCATCTTCAAGGCTCTCATCTCCTTTGCAAAACTTTTTGAACCACCACTGTACTGTACGTTCGTTAGCAGTTCCTGGGCCAAATGCGTTGCTGATGTTGCGAGTTGTCTCTGCTGCTTTATGACCCACCCATTTTGAACTCAAATAAGAAAATCCCTTGAATTTGCTTTTTGTCTAGCATCATTTCCATAGTCTAAAATAAACATAAAATAAACAGCAAGTAATAAGCCATTAGCAAAAAAGTATAAAGAGAGAAATGCCCATTAAAATGATGTATAATATAACCACATTTATTGAAGAATGTATTCCAATATCAAATGGCAAATTCCCATAATGCAAAAACCACAATTACTTTCGTACCAACCTAGTACTACCAAAGAGTTTTCCAAAGTGGTTGTACCAATTTATACTCCCACCAGCAGTGCATGTGAATTCCACAGGGCTTTTTAAAACACATCTCCATGCACAGTCATGTAATTTTTCAGTTTAGATATTTGAAGTTGTCCCTCTGTCTTATATCCATAGAGATCCTCTCAGTTGAACTATGAGCCTCTCTTTACCTTTTAAGTCATCCCACTTTTAAAGTAAGCTCTGGGTTTCAGAAGAGAAATGCCTGGCTCACTGTTCTATGAGCTTCACAGCACTCGATAGCCTTACTTGTTCCTCCGTGACCAATCTTCTTTTGTAACACCAGGTGTATTGCTTTGATCATTTCTGAACTTTCAGAGAGCAGTTTAAGGGGCTCACAATTTAATGAGTAATGTTCAGACTAAAAGTTAATTAGTGAGGCATTGAAGAGTTAGCTGAGAAAGTATACTCAATTCTAGCAGAGTCTAACACTGAGCAGAACTTGAGACAGCAAAATCAGGGTGACTTTCACATGCAGTTTGTATGTCTCATTACTTTGTAATCACATGTATGGCCATACATAAGGCAAAGACACAGAGTGTATGTACCTTACAGAAGGCTTTATTGGCCTCATTTTATGCACAGGTGTATAATCTAATACCAATAATACCTATTGATTAACCACTGGCTGTGTGCTAGGCAGTGTGATTGAGGCTTTAGATTCTTGCTATTCAAAGTGTGGTCTGGACATTAGCAGCATAGCCATCAACTGGGAGCTTGCTAGAAATGCATAGCCTCACGCCTCACCCCAGACAGGTGGACTCAGAACCTTCAGTTTAACCAGATGCCAATGGGGTTCTGAAACACATTAAAGTTTGACAAGTGCCGTTTTAGACACATTATCAAAATTAATCCTCATTATGACCATGTAAGGATGGGAGAGCAATATCCTCACTTTAGAGATGAGGAAACAGGGACATAGAAAGTTCTGAAAAGAGCAAATTCAGAGAAAGACTGACAGCAGAGCACAGACTTGTAATCATTAGTCCATGAGAACTCCAAATTATTCTATAAGCATTTAATTTATGTATAAATTTTAGGAGCTTACCTTGGTATAAATAAATGCTGACTAACATTGGAAGTCTGGCCTTTTCAGTATTGACTTTTGATAATTCTGATATGTTGCTGCTGATCAGACAAGGTTGATTAGACAAGATTGAATGTGACAGTAGAGAACTAGTTTTGTTCCCAGGTAAGGTAGGCAATTTGGTATAGATGGATAAGCAGATGAGGAAATGAGTTGACATTGTTGAACTTGACCTGAGCCCTGTGCTCCCATGAAACAGCACAGTTAAGAAATCCTCATAACATTTTGTTATCCAAAATCCCCCCCAACTCTTTTTTGTTCCAAGAAAAGGTTTATGGCAAAGAGCCAACCTCCCTCATAGAATTAGGTCAGATTGGCTGTCCATGTTCTGATGACTCCTATCACACTTGCATGGAGGCCTCCCTTGTTCACCTGTGACAAGGCCAAATATAGACCTTTCTTCTTTGGCTTGAACCTGCTCAAAGGCCAGAGACAGACCCTCCACCTCTCTTTTGTTTGTCTCATGAATGATTATCTGAGATTAGAACTACCTGTACCCTTGAATATAGCTAGACATAGAGATAAACATTTTCTTTTCGGCTAACAGAGAATTTTCCTAATTGCAAAATCACCTAACTGTAAATCACCCCATTTATAATGTGTCTACACCTCCCTATGAAAGTGTAAGGCAGGCCGGGCGTGGTGGCTCACACCTGTAATCCCAGCACTTTGGGAGGCTGAGGCAGGATGATCATGAGGTCAGGAGATTGAGGCCATCCTGGCTAACGCAGTGAAATCCCGTCTCTACTAAAAATATAAAAAATTAGCTGGGCTTGGTGGCACATGTCTGTAGTCCTAGCTACGCAGGAGGCTGAGGCAGGAGAATCGCTTGAACTTGGGAGGCGGAGGTTGCAGTAAGCTGAGATCATGCCACTGCCAGCCTGGGCAACAGAGTGAGACTCTGTCTGAAAAAAAAAAATGTGTAAGGCAAACTACCTTGCCAAGACACTGTGGGGTTTTCTCCTAGTTTTGATAGTCTGAATAACATCAATTTCCTTACTTATTGGTTTTTATCTTTAACAGGGCTCATGGTCTTAGTGACTCAGGGTTGGTGGTCAACTTGGTAAAGATGAATCTTGCCTTATTACCTGAGTTTGTAACATCAAAGATAAGAAATGATTGTTCCTTTCAAACTGCAAGAATTATCTTCTCCCCCAATTACTGTCATCTTCCCCCAGGTCTGATAACTTTAATAAACTACCATCTTCTTTTTATTTTATTTATTTATTTATTTATTTATTTTTATTATACTTTAAGTTTTAGGGTACATGTGCACATTGTGCAGGTTAGTTACATATGTATACATGTGCCATGCTGGTGCGCTGCACCCACTAACTCGTCATCTAGCATTAGGTATATCTCCCAATGCTATCCCCCCCCCCCCCCCACCCCATCACAGTCCCCAGAGTGTGATATTCCCCTTCCTGTGTCCATTTGATCTCATTGTTCAATTCCCACCTATGAGTAAGAATATGCAGTGTTTGGTTTTTTGTTCTTGCGATAGTTTACTGAGAATGATGATTTCCAATTTCATCCATGTCCCTACAAAGGACATGAACTCATCATTTTTTATGGCTGCATAGTATTCCATGGTGTATATGTGCCACATTTTCTTAATCCAGTCTATCATTGTCAGACATTTGGGTTGGTTCCAAGTCTTTGCTATTGTGAATAATGCCGCAATAAACCTGAGAAAAACAAGCTATGGGGAAAGGATTCCCTATTTAATAAATGGTGCTGGGAAAACTGGCTAGCCATATGTAGAAAGCTGAAACTGGATCCCTTCCTTACACCTTATACAAAAATCAATTCAAGATGGATTAAAGACTTAAACGTTAGACCTAAAACCATAAAAACCCTAGAAGAAAACCTAGGCATTACCATTCAGGACATAGGCATAGGCAAGGACTTCATGTCCAAAACACTAAAAGCAATGGCAACAAAAGACAAAATTGACAAATGGGATCTAATTAAACTAAAGAGCTTCTGCACAGCAAAAGAAACTACCATCAGAGTGAACAGGCAACCTACCATCTTCTTAAAGGCTCTCTGGAGCACAGGACTTCACCTGGGCTCCGGCATCAACCAGTATTAAGTTTATCCTTAGCAGGTTCGGTGGCCTCTGAGTTTCCTGCTAAGGTGCTGAAAATGTTTGAAAACTGTGAGAATATTTAAAGCAGAAATCCCCTAAATGTCTAAGTGTGTAATGAGGTTGCAGGATTGATCTGACAAGCATCGAAAGGCTTTGCACTAAGATATATAATGCATATACTCTTTCAACATTTGCATTTCATTTAATAACATCATTTTGTTCCTCTAGAAGTCGCTTAACCTTTGAATATAAAAGGTGTTAGGAAGAAATATGTATTTATTCCATTTTGTTTGTCACAAAGGAAGAAATCAAGCTCTTTCCTATGCTTTACTAAAATACATGCTTTCTCCAAAACAGAATTTTAGAAGCAGCAGGGAAAGGAGGTTTGCATTTGTTCTGTCTTCCATTTTTGCCATTAGAAGCAATCCTGAGATCTATATAAAAATCCATTTAAGGAGCCTTCTTTGCATTGCATTTGTGTGGTGGGTCAGATATTAAATGATTAGGAAATAGAGAATAAATAAACAAATAAATAGAGAAGTCCTGATTAACCAAATGGTTTTTGGCTTGAGTTTTTAAATCCTGACACTTGAATGTGTTATTCAGTGTTCTTTTCCTATTAAGTGTGAGTGTATTTAATGAATTCAAATTAGAAACTATTTTTAGGTTCTGTTAAAATCAGGTCTAAGACATCAGTAGGAAGTGAAATATCAAGATCTATTAATTACTGTTTCTGTAAAACTCTATAAAGCTATTATTAGAATTATTATATCCAAAGTTGTCAATATATAAATGTTTATGACTGTAGACCTTCTTAGTTGGCATAGAGTCTATGCAGAAAGATCATCTACTTGTCAGTCACTTTCACTGCCCACCTCCAACCTGTGGTCATTAAAATCTCAAGCCTTACTTTCATATCTGTGTTTTCTAGTCTATCTCTAGGGAATAATTAGACAGAACCAACAGCACTGAAGATAACCAAAGGGTTGTAATGGATTTCAGAAGTAGTGAGAAGTAACAACAAGCAAAGACCTTTCAGCACAATAGTGACAGTGTGGCTGGATTTTGAACCTAAGCCAACTGAATTATTTTTGTAGTATGAGTATACAGTTAGGTTATGGCAAAGTTATCTTAGCCTTTTTACAAAATAACCTCTACTGTGAATCAATGCATAAGATCTCAAGACTGTTGTTTATTATTTTTTCGAGGTTATTTATAGACTGAGTTAATCTAAGGTCAAAATGGCAGCACCTTCTGTTGAATGCAAATAATTCCATTTGTATTTTCATTTTTAAAAGTTGGATGAGCTCATGGTCTACTCATGATAACAAATCCACCAAGTGAGTGTTTGATTTAATTGAACATTTCTGTTTTATAAACTTAAAGCAATTTATATTGTACTAAATGTTATTTTTTAATAAAATAAAATTTATGGTGACATTTAAAGACAATCAAAAAGGTATAAAGAATAGCACAGGGATAATATAACATGTACCCACTACCCAGCTTCAGAAGTAGAATTTAACCTTTACATTTGAAACTCTTGTATTCTCTCCCCCAGTTACAACTTCCTCCCTTTGGAGAAACCACTGTCTTATTTATTTATTTATTCTTTTTTTAAATTGTACTTTAAGTTCTGGGATACATGTACAGAACGTGCAGGTATTTCTCCTAATGCTATCCCTCCCCTACCCTCCCACCCCCTGACATGCCCTAGTGTGTGATGTTCCCCTCCCTGTGTCCATATGTTCTCATTGTTCAGCTCCCATTTATGAGTGAGAACATGCGGTGTTTGGTTTTCTGTTCCTGTGTTAGTTTGCTGAGAATGATGGTTTCCAGCTTCATCCATGTCCCTGCAAAGGGCATGAACTCATCTTTTTTTATGACTGTATAGTATTCCATGGTGTCTATGTGCTACATTTTCTTTATCCAGTCTATCATTCATGGGCATTTTGGTTGGGAACCACTATCTTAAATTTGGTGATTGATATTACCCTGCAGTTATCTTCAAACATGACTGTATCCCTAAGAAATTACGCAGAATTTTATGTATCTTTTAAAACTTTACCTAAAAGGTAATATATTGTATGAAATTTTCTTCAACTTGCTGTATTTTGTCAACATATATTTGTGAGATTTATTTCTGTTGATGCATATAACTGTGGGTCATTTTTTTTAACTACTGTATAGTATTCTAGTATTCCTTTTTTTTTTTTTTGAGACAGTCTTCCTCTGCCACCCAGGTTGGAGTGCAATGATACAATCACAGCTCACTGCTGCCTCTATCTCCCAGGCTCAAGGGATCCTCCCACTGTAGACACCCAAGTAGCTGGGACCACAGGTGCATGCCACCAAACCCAGCTAATTTTTTTTTTTTATTATTTTTTGTAGAAATGAGGACTCACTATGTTACCCAGGCTGATCTCTAACTCTTGGGCTCAAGTGATCCTCCCATCTTGGCCTCCCAAACTGTCGAGACTACGGGTATGAGCCAATGAGCCCAGCCTGTACAGTATCCCATTTTATAACTATGCCATAACTTATCCATTTAAGATATTGCTTATTTTACAAAGTTGTTTTAATTTATATGTAATTTACCCATAGTGACCTATAGGGGTCCCTATTGTTTCATAGCCTTGCCACCATGTGCTATGGTCAGAGTTTTCTTTTTTGCAAATTGTAAGAATATGCTAATTATTAATTTAAGTCAACATTTTATTAATATGTAAACAAATTTTAAACTACCAAATATAAAATTTGGAGCTAAATTACCATTCATAGGTATATTAATTAGAGCAGAGATAAGCAAATTTTTTCCTAAAAGGCCACATGGTACACACTGTAGGCTTTGTGTGCCATGAGATCTCTGCTGCAACTACTCAACCCTGCCACTGTAGTGCAAAAGCAGCCATAGAAAATACACAGACAAACAGGCATGGTAGTGTTGCCATAAAACTTTATTTACAATATCAGAAGGCCTATATTCAAGCTATATTTGACAACACTGAGTTAGAGTAAGTGTATCAGAGTTCTTCAGAGAGACAGAGTCAATAAGATATATATATGTTGTTGAAGGACAAGAGAGGAAGAGTGTATCCTAGCTCCAGCAGATAGGTTGATACATTCACCTTTTTTCTGCTTTTGTTCTCTGGGGGGTCCCCCAGCAGATTGGATGATGCCAGACCACTTTCCCCACCTAGTTCATCCAGACTCACATGCTAATCTCTTCTGGAAACATCCTCACAGATGCATCCTGAAACAATGCTGATATGGTTTGGCTGGGTGCCCACCCAAATCTCATCTCAAATTGTAATCCAAATTGTAAACCTCACATGTCGAGGGAGGGACCTGGTGGGAGATGACTGGATCATGGGGGTGGTTTTCCCCATGTTGTTCTCGTGGTAGTGAGTGAGTTCTCACGAGATCTGGTTGTTTGATAAATTTCTGGTACTTCCCCCTTCTTCCCTCTCTCCTGCCACCATGTAAGATATGCCTGCTTCCCCTTCGCCTTTCGCCATGATTGTAACTTTCCCGAGGCCTTCCCAGCCATGCAGAACTGTGAGTCGTTTAAACCTCCTTTCTTAATAAATTACCCAGTCTCAGGTAGTATCTTTATAGCAGTGTGAGAATGGACTAATACAAATGCCTTACCAGGTTTCTAGGTATTCTTTAATCCAGGCAAATTGACACCTAAAATTAACCATCACAGTAAGTAACACTAAATGCTGTAATAAATCTTCTCCAAATTTCAGTGGATTAACACAATAAAGATTTATTTCTTATTTAAGCAAAATCCAAGGTAGAATTTTCTGGTTATTTGGCCCCCTGGGAGTTTCTCCTTCAAGCAGCGACTCAGGCTTCTGTGCTTCCTTCATGTTATGCTCTGTAACGTGTGGCCTCTGTGGTTGCCACAGAAGGGGAAAAGAGATGGTGCATCTGGTCATATGTCCAGTCAGCAGCAGCTTTATATATACTCCATTGGTCATACTCCAGTCAAATGGCTCAAACTGAAGGTCAAGGGAGGCTGGAAAGTGGAGCTGTCACATGTGCCAGGAAAAGAAACAAGAGTAATGAGCATGGAGCCAGTCTGCCACAATATGAGTTAAATATATTAGTATTTCATGAGATTCCACAAAAAGCATCATGATTTCCAGACTTGCTGCCTGAAGAATTTGAAAACCATTAAGGTACGTTCTTCTTTAAAACACTAACACTCCTGTTGGACTCTAGAAATGCTGATCTAGGCCAGGCACCAGTGGCTCACGCCTATAATCCCAGCACTTTGGGAGGCTGAGGCAAAAGGATCACTTGAGCCTAGGAGTTTGAGCACAGCCTGGGCAACAAAGTGAGACCTCATCTCTAAAAAACAAAAGTAAATAAATGCTGGTCCAACATTTTCAACTATTAAAAGCCTGAAACAAATTAGTTGACTAAGTGCCACGGATATAAATTAGTATTTTCATTCAATGAATTTCTTCATTCTTGTCTACATTCCCATTCAAGAACAGAATTTCTGGAGTAAAATTGAGACAAATACTTTTTCCTCCACTGTAGACTTCTTGGCTAGGCTTCATACATTTCTTTTTAACTCTTCAACCCAAGGGTCACACATGCTATGGAAATTACAGCAAATACTAATTGATTTTATTCCAAGTTCCTGAGGCTTCTTAGGCACTTATATTATTCTAAAAGAAATGCCCAGGATGGTCATGTGGCACTCTAGGGATGATGTATACTTTGGGGTTAGGATAATCAGAGTACATTATTTTTCACCAAAACCAATTTGTTCAAGTTATTTGCTTTCCAAACTTCTATCTACAGTCTGTTGCTTCTGTGGTTCTATTTTATATTGATCACTCTTTTATACAGTGGAAGCATAAAAGACTATATAAACTACACATAGGTTCTATAAACCTTTGTGTTTCTGCTTTACAATGAAATGGCTATCACTAACTTGCAATCCAAAGGCCTTTCCAACAAACATTCAATAGTTCCTTTTTAGTGTTGTGAAATAAATGTAAATGAGTCAATTGGAAATTGGATGGAAATAAAAGAGGATCAAATATCTAGAATGACTAGTATATTATTATTAAGATATAGGCTTTTTCTCTTTTTTCCTTAATAACCACTCCTGTGATTTATTATGAGATGTTGCTGATTATGGTGCTGGTGGTCAGGAGATGATGACTCTGTGGATATTGCGATGTTGTGTTATGTATAGTTTTAGCAATATCTCAAGGAGGTATTATTATCTTCATTTTGTTGAAAATGCAACTAAGGTGTAGTGTCCCATCTATCACCACATGCCTAGTAAGCAGTAGAGATGAGACTCAAATGCAAGTTTTCCATTAGAGTTGTTAGTAACACTGTCATCTGTACCAGGGCTGCCTCCGTTAGAATGGCACCCAACTATAGAACACTATGTTTACAATTTATGGCCAAGAAACCCTGTGTTGGCTTTATTTTTTCCTTCACAGATTCCCAGAATGTTATAAAATTCAATTCTTCACATAGCAATTTGATACTTTGTATCCCTCCCCATGGAATCTGCCCACAAAAATTGTTATTGTTGATTCAGGCTTTCCATTGTCTGGGAAGAAGAGTTGTGCTTTATTAAATTAGAAATGAGAAAAGAACTATTGATCAAACAAAGCAAAATGAAACATTACTTGAAGGAGTGAAAAAAGTGTTGAGCTTTCTGAGAAATGAATTAAACCTCTTTGTTCAAGTCCTAAACACACCATATACAGGAAAAAAGCCTTAGCAAGTGTCATAGAAAATATTTATGGGACTTGGTGCAGTAGCTCATGCCATAATCTCAGCACTTTGGTAGGCCAAAGTGGGAGGATTGCCTGAATCTAAGCTGGTTTGAAACCAGCCTAGTGAGACCTTGTCTCTATAAAATGAATTAAAAAAAAAAAAAAATTAGTTGGGTGTGGTGGCATGAGCCTGCAGTCCCACCTACTCTGAAGGCTAAGTTGGGAGGCTCGCTTGAGCCCAGAAAGTCAAGGCTTCAGTGAGCCAAGATGGCGTCACTGCACCCCAGCCTGGGTGACAGAGCAAGACCTTGTCTCAAAAATAGTAAAAAACAAACCTCAAAAGAAAATGTTTAAACCCTTTAAAAAAGAGAGAAGAAAATATTAATGGACTAGATAGAAAAAATGTTAATTTATGAAATGCTCATATCATTGTGTTTTGCATCAAAGCACCTATATGCTTTGATTTTAAAAAGAGATATCACTATTAAAACTGTTTAATCTTTCTGGAGCTCAGTTTTCTCACCTGTAAAAATAGGAACAATAAAGTCTATTCTTCTTATCTCTTGGTGTTGTAAAGGCTAAATGAAATGATTAGCCATTCCTATTGACTTTTGTGCTTTTCCCACTGCTCTCTAGGGTGCACTGGCTGTTGCAGTGGCTATAATCCTAAGGAGAGAAGAATAAGCCTGCCATTTCCCAGCTTCCTTCAGGTAGCAATACCAATAGAATATGCACTGCTGGCTGGGCACAGTGGCTCATGCCTGTAATCCCAGCACTTTAGGAGGCCGAGGAAGGCAGATCACGAGGTCAGGAATTCAAGACCAGCCTAGCCAATATGGTGAAACCCCATCTCTCCTAAAAATACAAAAATTAGCCGGGCATGGTGGCGAGTGCCTGTAGTCCCAGCTACTCAGGAGGCTGAGGCAGGAGAATCACTTGAACCCAGGAGGTGGAGGTTGCAGTGAGCCAAGATCATGCCACTGCACTTCAGCCTGGTTGACAGAGTGAGACTCCATCTCAAAAAAAAAAAAAAAAAGGAATATGCACTACCATGTAGATATGCTACACTTGATTTATTATAGACTGACTTTGACCAAGGTCAGGGAGAGAAATCCACTTGGGCCCATAAACTCTCAAACAAACATTTAATTAAGTTCAATTTAACTCTATTATAAATAACTTCAGAATGTTTTCTCTCTACGTTATCTTTTGTAACCTCAATCCCAAGGTGGAACTAGAAAGACAACCACTAGCTCCACATGTAATTACTATTTACTTCCTTTGGATGTGTTTTTTCCCATTATCAGATGGGGAAGGTCAGGTCTTAACCAAGGAAGCCTAAGTGGGTGTGTGTTCAGGCTCTGTGGGACTCCCTACCCCACTGGGTCACATTCCAGCTGTGTTCTTGGCTCAGTTCACTTTTGTGGTTTCAAGAATGTAAATAATTTGCACTTTACCCTCTTCATTTTATCTATTTCTGCACAAGGTATTGGTGACCTGAATATATTTCCTTGAATTCATCGACTTCAAACATTCCATTTCTGTAACTGACCTCAATATGTTTTCCTCCTTTGAAACAAACTCGCTAACAGATCAACACAGTCTACTCACAGTGAAAAGATCATGAATAAACATGAGATTCTTTAGAATTTTGATATTGCTATTGCTAGCTTTGTGTTGCTTGTTTTAAACACAAAACACTAGTAAGGATGAACTAATCTTCCCAGGACCACATGTTGTCTTTCCTGTCTTTAAATTTTTGCTCCCGTACTTCTGCTTCTTTCAATGTCCTCTTGTTGTCCTGACAAAGCTTTCAATCCAACCAACCTTGGTACTGAAACTTCCTGTAAACACTTTCTTAATTTCCCAAACCTGGAGTCATTATTCATTGGCATTTACTGTTTATAGAATTCATTTATTAATGTACTCAAGAGCTGCCTTGCAATATTGCTTCACTTACTCTTTTACCCCTTATTTATCCTTCATTCTGCTTAGTGCCATGTTAATGTCATTTCTCCCTGCCTAGAATTTTAACTCCTCAAGTACAAGAACTGTTTATTGTACTTGTAGGTAATCCAACCTTCCTCAGTTCAATGCCTTAATTTAGACATCCTGAAAAAATAATTGTTTTTATTTTTTGTTTTAAGCATTGGTAGAATATAGTTGCTTCCGACATTTTGTCAAAGGAAGTCAACTTGAGCTGGTACTGCTTTAACTTATTTCTGAGATAGAATAGGAATGGGATGCAGCTCCTCCTTCACATATTTTTTTTCCTTTTTCTCTAGTTCCACTGATCACAAAACCCACACCACTCGCTGGTGATATGCCCACGAATCCCAAGGCTTTAGTCACACAAAGAAAACAGCCATTCTTCCGTGCTTTCATAACATGTAACCATGCCTTTTACGTAAAGAATTCCAGAAACTGGCTTAGGAAATCTAAATATTGTGGACTGTCCCACCTTGGGAAGGAATGCTGAACAATTGATTTACAGCTTTGTTGCTGCCAGCCAGAGCACCAGGTGGTCCATTACTCAAGATAAACATTGCAACCAGATATGCTAACTGAATAATCTACCCTTCACATGCTTTGCCCAACCCAGCCTGCATACCCTACGCCTGATGTTAATTCCCGTGCTTTGCCTAATAAAAAAGCCCCAACCAGCTTTTTCAGGGAGTCCTTGTACCTCCACTGTCTTCCTTGAGCTTGAGCACAAGCTCCAAAATAAAAACCTTGACTGGGAAAACTACTTGGCCCCGTATTAATTTTTATTACATGGGAAACCAAAGAGCTTGTGATCTGTAACATTTCCAAATCTTCTGCTCTGAATTTTGTTTTTCTTGAGATGGAGTCTCACTGTCACCCAGGCTAGAGTACAGTGGCGCGATCTCGGCTCACTGCAACCTCTACCTCCCGGTTCAAGTGATTCTCCTATCTTAGCCCCCAAAGTATTACAGGCACGCACCACCACACCCAGCTAATTTTTTGTATTTTTAGTAGAGACAGGATTTCACCATGTTGACCAGGCTGGTCTCAAACTCCTGACCTCAGGTGATCTGCCCGCCTAGGCCTCCCAAAGTACTGGGATTACAGGCATGAGCCACTGTGCCTGGCCTGAAAATTCTTTTTTTTTAAATTAAGATTTACTTTTTTAATTCAAAAGTTAACACAGCAGAGGTGTTTGTTCCAGGGGTGGTTGTGATGATGGTGGTCTATGACACAGCTTCCACACCTCAAGAATAACAATCGTCAGTGTTCAGTGAGCACTCCCTATGTGTTGTACTGTGAATAATCAAAACATGTATTTAGGCTACTTGGGAGGCTGAGGTAGGAGAATCACTTGAACCCGGGAGGCGGAGGTTGCGTGAGCCAAGATCACGCCATTGCACTCCAGCCTGGGTGACAAGTTTTGAAACTCCATCTCAAAAAAAAAAAAAAAAGTATTTGGTCTTTGCCCCTGATTCCTGCCACAGAGTTTCAGAAACTCTTGGAATTTCCTTATTGACAGGAGTGTCTTTTGTTATTCATAATGAGCCACTTTTGCTATATCCAAGTATATGCTAATAAGGTAACTTTTGGCAGAGCCCCTAGAGAGCTTCAGGATGGGGGGTGGCAGCTAGGAAAATCAACCATGTGGTGAGAGGGTTGGAACCTTCAGCCCCAGTCCCTGCCTGCTGAGGAGGGGAGGCCAGAAACTGAGGCTAATGTGGCTAATGACTGATTCAATCATACCTACATAATAAAACTTCAATAAAAGCTCTGAATGATGAGGTGTGAACTGCTTCCCAGTTGGTGCACACATTGATGTACCAGGAGGGTGGCAGACCCTGGCTCCTTGGGGACAGAAGCTCCTGTGCTCAAGACCCTTCCAGATCTTGCCATCATATGTTTTTTCATCTGACTATTCATTTGTATCCTTTATGGGAAAAGAGTAATTGTAAGTACAGTGTTTTCCTGAGTCCTGTGAGTCATTCTTTCACAGGGTGAACCTCAAGGGGGTGCAGCCTGGGAGGTCACATGGGTTCTTGCCTTCATGCAGGAAGGAAATCAAAAGTGAGATGACAGAGTAAAGTGAAAGCAAGTTTACTAAGAAAGTAAGGGAGTAGGCCGGGCGAAGTGGCTCACGCCTGTAATCCCAGCACTTTGGGAGGCTGAGGCTGTTGGATCACGAGGTCAGGAGTTCGAGACCAGCCTGATCAACATGGTGAAACCCCATCTCTACTAAAAACGCAAAAATTAGCTGGCACACACCAGTCGTCCCAGCTACTCGGGAGGCTGAGGCAAGAGAATTGCTTGAACTGGGGAGGCGGAGGTTGCAGTGACTGTACTCCAGCCTGGGAAACAGAGTGAGACTCCATCTCAAAAAAAAAAAAAATCAGAAAGTCTTACGGGAGCAAAAACCAGTTACTGCATTGTGAGGGCTCAATTGGCAATGTATTCCTGTTTAGTTTCTCCCTCTTGATTCCCTGATCCCCTGTTCCCCTCCAAACCGCCCCCATCTGACACTCCTGCTTCCTGGAATTATTTCCCAAATAAACTACCTATATGTTCTCAGGCTCTGCTGTCCAAAGAAACCAGGCCATGATAAGATATGGCTAACCTCAGCCAGAGGGATATTGATGTTACCTTAATGACAAAATGGTACAGGGATGAATGGGTTCTTGCTAAGTTTACTGCTCCTGTACTTTGACTTGTGGTGAAAGAAAATATGTTGAAACTAATTAAAATGGTTTCACATCATGGAATTTTTTGAAAGAAATGACCTCGAGCTAATAACATCTGAAAAATGAATAATAGGACAATTGAAAAAGTAACAATGAAGAGTGTTCTTTAGAATTTATGGAAAAATTAATACGAAGGGATTCAGAGTAGATAAGATATCCTTTTATGTGAATTTAAAATATATTTTATTACAGAAGGATTAGGATAAAAACCTTTGATAAGTTGTCATCTGGCTAAGGAAGGACAGTGGCCACATCATGCTGATATTTGCATCCTCACCATTTGGTGCCTGGAACATAATAGATATTTTAAAAATGTGTGTTTGAATGAATAGAATCTTAATATTGGTGGTTAGACATTGTAATGGGTTGCATCGTGGCCATGAAAAACATGTCCAAGTTCCAACTTCAGATACGTGTGAGTGTGAATGTGATCTTATTTGGAAAAAGAGTCTTTGTCGGTGTAAATTAAGTGAAGAATCTCAAGATTAAACCATCCTGGATTAACTAGGTGGGCCCCAAATCCAATGACAAATGTGCTTATAAAAAGAAGAGCAGAAGCAGACATAGGGGAGGACCATGTGAAGATGGAGGCAGAGATTGGAGTTGTGCAGCTACAAGCCAAGGGATGCCTGGAGACATCAGAAACTAGAAGAGAGCTTTTCACAAGATGGTGCCAAAGATGAAGAAGGAAGCTTCCGTCCCTCCTAAAGCCAAGGCCAAAGCAAAGGCTTTGAAGGCCAAGAAGGCAGTGCTGAAAGGTGTCCACAGCCACACACACACACACATAAAGAAAATCTGCACGACCCCCGCCCACCAAGACACTGTGACCTCAGAGGCAGCCCAAATATCCTCGAAAGAGCACCCCCAGGAGAAACAAGCTTGGCCACTATGTCATCATCAAGTTTCTGCTGACCACTGAGTCTCCCATGAAGAAGACAGAAGACAACAGCACACCTGTGTTCATTGTGGATGTTAAAGCCAACAAGCACCAGATCAAACAGGCTGTGAAAAAGCTCTGTGACATTGATGTGGCCAAGGTCAACACCCTGGTTAGGCCTGATAGAGAGAAGAAGGCACATATTCTTCTGGGTCCTGATTATGATGCTTTGGATGTTGCCAACAAAATTGGGATCATCTAAACTGAGTCTGGCTGGCTAATTCTAAATATATGTATCTTTTCACCAGAAAAAAGAAACTAGAAGAGACAAGGAAAAATACCCCCCTACAGCCTTGGAGGGAGTGTGGCCTTGCTAACAGCTTGATTTCAGACTTACAAACTCTAGAACCATGAGAGAATAAACTTCTGTTGTTTAAAGCCACCAAGTTTTTGGTAATTTGTTATGGCAGCCCTAGGAAACTAATACAGAGGTATGAAAAAAAAATGGCAAAAGCTAATGGAACATAAACAATGATTTCAACCATAAAAACATTCAACAAATATTTATCAAGACTTTACCAAATGCCAGGGACTTCTCTAGGGAAACAGCAGTGAGCAAAATATATGGAGGCCTGTGTACTCACAGTGCTTACATTCTAGCAATATTCTGGTCAGAGAAGCCAGCTTATTCAAAACCTTTACTCTTAACCAAGGCATGTTTATGTCTGTACCTACATCAGGACCAACTTTACACAACTAGTGGTAAAGAATTTAGAAAATAAAGATTACATAACAACAAAGGAAGCACTTACCACAGAGGACTCAAGCTCCAAATTTCCAGATGGGATATATTATTTTTTAACAAGGATAACAGAAGAAAGACATTCAGAGTTTTTTGACCTTCAGATTTCTATGCAGCTCATGAGATAGATTGGAATTGTCTCCTTGGTTGCAACGGAAGGTTTATCTTCTATAAGCGAATGCAAGGGCTTCGGCTAAAATGTAACTGTATTCCAGTTTGGGGAAAAATAACTCAAGGAAATTTTTCTTAAACTTGTTTTTCTACAATACTTTTAAAAAATATTATGCATCTTAAACTTTTGACAGGTGCCATTGATTATCTGCCAGAGAGGACCAGCCGGTAGCTAGAAGAATGATCATACAACAAACCAATATTAAGAGATAGGTTTGATTCAAAAACCTATGAATCATATGCGTGTGTGTGTGTGTGTTTGGATTTTTACAGTTGCGATCATGACACTATTGCCTTTCATGCTGTGTAAATTTAATTAAATGTAATGACCCTAATCAATATAAACTTAAAATAACCAAATATAATTTTGTGTTAAAGTATTATCTGTGTGATTGGAATACAACATAACAATACTATATTCTGCAAGAAGCACTTTGGCTTCCAGTGGCTCTAATACTAGAACAATTCTGAGGCCTGCTTGGTTAGCATCAATCAGCAAGCAGAGCAAAGCTCAGAAATGCTGGACAGAGAAAGCATAAGATCAAATCTGAGAGAACACTTAAAGATGAATCTGAAAACTTCTTTACCTTTTAATATTAATATGTCAGGGTTAAATCATGAATGTATTTCATGTATGCAGGTTCAACTTGGCAAAAATAAATAAATAAACAACTTTTTAAATTTTAAATTGCAACTGCTAATCCACTAATTGAGAGTGAGTCCTGTGGTCAAGGTGAGATAGGAAACTTTGTACCCTCAGCCTCCTCAGTCTCTGAATGCCTCTTGTCTGTGTGTGTGTGTGTCTGTCTGTCTGTGTGTCTGTGTAGCTAAGTTAAATATAATTCTTGTATTTAAAATTATGTAATTTTTCATAGAACATGTCCTCTGATTCTAAGCCAACTATTCTCCCCAGCTTTTAACCAGACCTTTCACTGTGTTCAACATCTTGAAAGGGATACAGACTGTGTTTTAGGGGTAATTTGAGGGGTTTTTCAAAAGTAAATTGGCTCTGGAATTTCTGTCTCATATAGAATCTAAATGAGAACTAGAGAGAGAGAGAGAAAGAAAGAGACTCTGTTGAACATTATATGACACAGCCAAGAATATGAAAAATGATGACAGTCGCCCCAGCAAACAGCTTGACTGCAATCTCGTGAGACACCCTGAGCCAAAACTATGCGGCTAAGCTGCTTCTGAGAAACTCTGAGAAAATAAATGTGTGTTGTTTTAAGCTGATGAATTTCAGAGTAATTTGTTATGCGGCAATAGATCACTAATACTGTGTCATAGATGTGAAGAAGAAAATGTAGAGTCTTTGCCTTTCTATATTTTGAAATCAAGATGAAAGAAATATGTGCAAAAAAAAAAACCCTATAAAACAATGTGAGAAATGCCATAATAGGAGCAAGTCATTAATGAGCCAAATAGTATTTAGGAGGAAAAAAATGGTTACTCCATTTCTGATCACTAGAGGACTACATTATACTCCACTAAACAAAGAATAATCTGCTTTCAGCAAAAAGTTTCCTAGTTTTGGGAAGTCCAAAAGGACTATTACCAAGGGAAATCCAGGTTATACTAGTAAGAAATGGCGGAGGGGAGGAACAGCTGAGAAGCACACAGGAGGGCCACTGACACTTATTGATTACTTATGTCTCATGTACTTTATCCACATTTTCTTATTTGATCTTCACACCAATTGTATGAGTTAGATCTAATTTTCTTTATCTTATAGATGGACGCTATCTATACCAAGAAATGAAACCTTTTGTTTTTGGAATATTCTATAGCATTTGGCAAATTTGATCACTTAAGACTATGCTGAAAGTCAGACTCTCTGGTCTGTAATAGATGGTGACCTGAATTTTATTACTAGTCAACTGCCATCAGAGAGCTATGACAATTTCGTAGGGGTTGGGCAGCTATTTCAAGAAGGGTCAGGAATTAAACAATGAGCAAAAGTGACGTAATCAATAGGTTTTTCTTTCTGCCCAGTTCTCTAACTTTATAGGTGAACAGTACTTTCCAATCTTATTTAACTCTCCTGAAGTACTCCAAGTGGATATGTTCACTGTAATCTTTACCTTGACAGTTAGGATTATGTCCACATTTTTAAATCACTTGAATAATTAAGAATAAGCACAAGACATTTACCTTCCAAGAAAAAATTATCAACAGCTTAAATTTCTTTGAGAATATGCACTACAGCATCACTCTTATTGCTAATGATTTATAATTCTGTAAAATTAGACTTGTAAAACAGAAATGAAAGGAAAATGATTATTACCAGGTGAGGAACGGTTAGAAGTTGGCCTAGATAATTGTATTGCTAAAAAGCCATTTGCTTCTTGTTTTAGTCTGTTTCATGCTGCTTTAACGGATTACTGCAGATTGGGTAATTTATAATAAACATAAATTTATTGGCTCACACTTCTAGAGGCTGAGAAGCTCAACATGAAGATTCCAGCATCTGGTGAGGACCTTCTTTCAGTGTTAAAACATGGCAAAAGTCATCATATGGTAGAAGGGCAAAGAGATCAAGAGGGCCGAACTTGCCCCTTTATGTCAACAGTAATCCCACCTATGAAAGCAGAGCCTCATGGCCTAAGTGCCTTTTAAAGTTCCCACCCTTAATACCATTACAATTAAATTTCAACCTTACTTTTGCAGGCGACAGACATTCAAATCACAGCACTTCTGTACCTTGAGAAGTGCTGAAAGGTTACTCCTCAAATGATTTCTTTATTGTTTTGTTAAAATACCTATAATACCTGTGATCAGAGTCACTGCTTTTGTAGTTTTGCGAGGTTTGATCCTTTAATGGGCATGAGAAAGGCTACATGATCACAAAACAAGACAAACACAACAGCAACAACAAAACACAGACCCAGGAACTTCCAGTATGACTCTGTGTAAGTAAGTCTCTTTCTTTTTCTCCTCCTGAAATCTATACAAAATCTTCAAGGAGAATGAAAAAACACACTTCAGAGATGCCATCTTTAGTAAAAAGTAGGAGACAAATATGATTCACAGACTGTAAAATATAAAAGCAACAGACAGGAAGAGCAGCTGAAAAAAGTAAAAGAGAAAAGGAAGGATAAAGGCAAAAGGTTAGTGAAAGAACCCAGAAAAAACAGATTTCAGAAAGCACTGTAAGAATACACTGGCTAAAGGTGATAGAGCCATCTTGAAGTGACTATGGACAATATAGAAATTTTACAATACTACAAATCGGAGTGAAGAAAGTAGGAGTTAAAATAAGTCTGCTGATTGAAATGACATCATTAAAAGCTGACTAATGAAGTGATAGGCATACACACATTTTTAATAATACAAAGGTAACAATAAGAAAGATAACGTTATTGATTTAAATTGGGTGGTGGGGAGGAGAGGAAGGGAATGGGGAAGAAGGAGAGAACGCTGTTTTTTATTTCTTATAACAGGGAACTATTATATGCTGACAATATGCATTAATAAAAATAATCATCATAACAGAACTACAGACCTCATCAAATCTGAGAACTATACACAGAAAGCAAACCAAAGAAAATAGACTGCATGAAGTCTTTAAAACATTAAAGACTTTAATATATAAAAACAGAAAATGTGAAACAATATGACAGAACAGAGACCAAACACATGTCAGCTCAATAAATATAAATGGATTTAACGTACGTTTTAAAGGAGAATAAGTTTAAATTAGGTTGGAATTTAAGCGATTGTAAACCCTATGCCATATATGAGGGACACATGTTAGAAAAGTGATTTAGGATGGTCAAAAATTGAGGGATGAGCAAAACTGTATTAGGAATGGCAAATTTTTGAAAACCCAGGAATCATGGTCATAATATCTGAAAAGATGTAATTCAGTCCTAAAAGCTGTAGGTACTTCATAATTTTGAAATGTGTAAAGCATATAAAAATATATCAGTTTTTTGGGAGGCCGAGGTTGGTGGGTCACCTGAGGTCAGGAGTTCGAGACTAGCCTGGCCAAATGGCGAAACCCTGTCTCTACTAAAAATACAAAAATTAGCTGGGCGTAGTGGCGGGCACCTGTAATCCCAGCTACTCAGATGGCTGAGGCAGGGAGAGTAGCTTGAACCTGGGAGATGGAGGTGGCAGCGAGCCAAGATTGCGCCATTACACTCCAGCCTGGGCAACAGAGCAATCAAATAACATGCAACAAAAAATCATAAGATAGAAACTATAGAATAATAGAGGACTTCAAATCAACTCTTTTATTCTAAAATATTTTATTATTCAATTTTATTCTATAATAGTTTGGATGAAAAATAAGAAATGATATGAAAGGTCTAAATAACATAATTTTAAAGCAAAATTGATTATATATATATACACACACATAAATGTATACATACATATGTGTGTGTATGTGTGTGTGTGTGTGTATATATATATATATAGATATATATGTTTATTAGAGCATATGCATTCTTTCCAAGTGCCCACCAACACATATAAAATAGGGTACAAAGGAAACCTCAATAAGTTCCAAAAAGTAGAGATACCTTTTGTCTTGAATGAGTGAATGACTGTTTCTTGACCTCTTACTGTGTTTTATTTTGGATTCTGCCAGAGAACAGATTCTGACACAAAGATTTGAATGTAATTTAGGAGGTGAACATTTTGGGCTTATTTAGAAGATAAAGGCAACTGGAATTGAGGGTTACATGAGACAGGGAAAGGGAAAGGAGCCAACGATATGTACCTTGTCAAGTCAGCTGCCGTTAGGGATGGCTGGAGCTCATTTCTGCTGGGAATACTCTGAAAGCTGGTGTAGAATATTCTACCTGAGGGTTAAAGAAACTGAGACCTTTATACACCAAATGGCAGAGGGGGCTCCAGGGGACAGTGAAAGCCCTTAGGGAAGGAAATGCGAGGGCTGGCTGTTGAAAGTTTGACTGATGTGCATTGAAGAGGAGTCAGGGGACACGAGGTGGGGCACCAATAGCATCTGAACTTCAATGTGTGCAAATACGGCATTCAACAACGGGGAGAGCTGGATAAAAGCAAAGTCAGATAAAGATAAAGTCAGAATGGACAAGTTATTCTGGGCACCCAGGTTAGGTTAAGCAGAATTCTAAAATCAGAAGTTTTTCTCCAAAGCTTTCTTCTGTTGTTTTTCTATTTTCTTAGTTCTTTCATTAAGGGCTTTTCCTATGAGTTTTCCTTATAGGGAGCCCCCTCTGCCAGTTGGTGTGTAAATGCCTCAGTTCTTTCATCTATGTTAGGCTGTACAATTCTTCAATATTTAGGAATTAAAAAAAAATCTAACACTTTTTGTTAGAATTGTTTGCACAATCTTTCCTCATTTGGGTAGCATTAGATGTAGAATTAAGATTGGTTCCCATTCTGTGCTTGTTCTTCCTGGCTTTCCTTCTATTTTGCTGCTGCTGTTTTTAAAGAGATTTGCATTGATTTTGTGATGTGGCTGGTGGGTGCCAGGAGGAACTTAACTGGAAAGGAACTGTGAACAATTTGGGAATGTGGGGACTGTAAAGCCAGGGGTAAAAATGTAAAAATATTTAGTGTACAACACGGTGTGGGCAACAACCAATCACCATGTGAACCCTTGACTAGATACCGACTTTCTGCTCTATGCCAGAATTAACCCTTTAGTAGGTGACTGATCTTGGGGGTTCTAGAGGGAGAGGCTGGGATTACTGGGATAACCTGAGGATTATATGAGTGGCTCAGAGCCATGGCTAGTTACCAAATGGTGCTTAAGTATTACATATTTTAACAAGATGTGAATACTTGCTGAATCTCAGCCCTGTGTATAACCTAGATAAAACTTTGTCAGAATTTGCTTCTTTCTTCCAGGTGTAGTGGTATGTGCTTATGTCTCAGGATCCTTGGAGTGTCACTTCACCAGCTGGGAACATCTGTGGCCAATGGCACCTTTGCCTGAGTTTTGCTTGGGCCCACTGGACTTGTTCCACCCACTTGGCCTGGCAGGCTGCACTCGGCTTTTGCTCCTAGCCTGGATCCCACACCTGCCAAGGGCGAGCCAGGCATGGACCAGTGAGGGGGTGCATGAATGAGTGAGCCTGGGGTCCAGCCACTGTGTACAGCCAGGCTGTGGTGGGGCAGGCAGCTCCAGGCATTGGCATGGGTGCTGGCTCCCTGCTGTGGCTGAACTAGGCGTACCACAAGTGGCTTCCACTGCAGGCACTGGGGAACATGTTGGTGCCCAGAATCTTGGAGACACCAGGAATGGCAGAGCCCTAAATTGGGTGTCATTACCCTGGTTCTGGGAGCTCTTAGTCTGGGCTTCCAGAAGGGCAGCAGCTCTTCTCTCCTCTCTTTCTCCTTGCCATGATGTGGTGAGCAGTGGGGGCGTGTTTCAGCTCTGTTTGTGTTACAGCTCCTCCAGCCCCACCATTCAGTGGGTCTCAAGTTCTTGTCCCACATCCAGGAAGAATGAGATACGAGGACAAATGGAGGGTGAGCAAGGGGTGCTTTACTGTGTAACAGTACAGTGCTCAGGAGACCCTAAGTGGGTCACTCCTTTCTGCAGGCAGGTAGTCCTGACAAGTGTGCAGCTCTCAGCAGAGAGGAGACTCAGAGTGGGTAGCTCCTATCTGCCTCCAGGTCATCTGGATATCTACCCAAGTCTGGCTGTGTCTGGGGTTTTTATGTGCTTCAGAAGGGAGGAAATGCATGCTGATTGGTCCATGGGAGGTGTTGGGCAGGCCTGGAGAAAGCACCATAAGTTCTCACTCTGGTCGGAGGAACTGGCAGCTCCGCCCCTAGTCTTCAGGCTGTCCCTGGCTTGAAGGCAGGACTTCACCGGGGTCCTGCCCCTTTCCACCCAGGAAGCTCTCTGCCTCCTACCACCATCAACCTACCATCTATGGCACCCACAGCACCCAGGCTGTTCATGCAGAGGGGTGCCTGCAGGCCCACGCCAAGCTGCCCTCAATTCCCTCTCACTCTCTCCTGTGCTCACTGGTACTCAAAAGTCCAGAGGGGACTGAAGCGGCAGGGGACTGGCATGTCAGTGCCACCCCAAGAACACACAGACCTGGCCAAGTTGAGACAGTGACCAGTCTCAGCCACATCTTTGCTCTGAAATAGAAGCAGGTGCTGGGAGCCAGGAGAAGGAGGCCAGGCAATAGGATTGGGCACTTTCAAGCCTGCAGGGGCAGGGGGGCTTCGCAGGTCCACCCCCCCTCCAGAGCACAGGGATGCCCAGGTCTGCAGCCATAGTTGGGTGGCTGCAGCAATGCCCAGGAGTGTGGGGTTCCCACCCCACCAGCTTGGAAGGGGATGGGGCTCCTGCCTGTTCCCAACTCCTGCTGGCTCTGTGGAGCGTGCAGCCCTGGCTGCACCTCCCTCGCTGCAGCAGGCATCTTTGCAGCAGTGGCTCCAGATAGGCTGCCGCTGCTATCATTATAGTTGCAGTTCCTTAGAAGGCTGAGGCAGGAGGACAGCCTTGAGCACAGGTGTCTGAGGCCAGTGTGGACCACACAGCAAGACACTGTCTCAATGCAATAATAATAATAATAAATTTACTCCTGTGAATTGGGCTTAATATGACATTTTGCCTACCTCTGCTTTTCAGATGGGGGCTAAGGAGTCTACGAAATCCCCCAAATGTCTGTAATTCACATTGGTCATGTCTAGTGACTGTGGGAAATACATAACCTCTGAAGAGGTAACATGGACAAGATTAGTCTAGACTGGTATTTTAAAACTCTTGCTCCAATAGCATTTCTAAACATTAACCTACAAATGAAGAATTTAGTGTTTCTCTTTCAATTGATACTGAAGGAGAGTCTGAGGATCTCTAGCGCTATTAAGCTAGTTTCATTGTAACATGTGGCTGCAATGCACAAATCTTCAGTCATATATTCATAGGATTTAAATTATTTCAGATGTGCCTTCTCCCTGAAGACATTTTTCTGATTTTAATCTCATGCTTTTTTTTTTTTACTAATATTGTTGTTAAGAAAAAATATTACCCAAAGCTTATACATAAGGTTAAAAAAAAAAAAAAAAAAGGAAACTTTGTTTCCATTGTTAGACAATGCCCTGTTCCCAGATCAAAAGTTGGCACCTGATATAGTTTGGGTGCCCCTTCCAAATCTTATGTTGATGTGTAATGTCCAGTGTTGGAAGTGAGGCCTGGGGGAAGGTGCTCAGGTCATGGGGGAAGATTACTCATGGCTTGGTGCTCTGCTCACAATAGTGAGTGACTTCTTTTAAGATCTGATTGTTTAAAAGTATGTGGCACCTCCCGCTTACCCCTTGCTCCTGCTCTTGCCATATGATGTGCCTGCTACCACTTTGCCTTCCACTGTGAGTGAAAGCTCCCTAGGTCCTCCCCAGAAGCCAAGCAGAGGCTGTCGATATACTTGTACAGCCTGCAAAACTGTGAGCCAATTAAACCTATTTTCTTTGTAAATTACCCAGTCTCAGGTATTTCTTTATAGCAAAACAAGGATGTCCTAACACATCAAGATTTTTGTTATATTTCGTTTTCTGTACAGAGGCCAGATAGTATTTTAGACTGTATGGGCCATCCAGTCTCTGCCACAACTATTCAACTCTGCAGCAAAAGCAGCTATTTAAAACATGTAAACAAATGTGTGAGGCTGGGTTCCCATAAAACTTTATTTACAAAACAGGTGGTGAGCTAGTTTTGACCCAGAGTCTAAGCAAGGCTGTAATTGGATGACTCCTGCCCTAGGGTGACATGATATATAAGTTTGTTTGATTTACCATTTACTGTTGATTAGGGCTCAGACAATTTACAACTCTATGGTATTGCTTTACTGGAAACTGATAAGGTATAAATAATTTTTGACCAATATTATGCAATAATTTTTGTCCAGAAATGGTGGGGACTATTTTTGCCTGGTGGTGATACACACAAATTTCCTTGCGTAGAAAAGATAACCTCAAAGGATATAGTTGTATTGCTAGTAGAACAATAACAGTTTTGCATCTAACTTTGTGATTTATTGCAGAATTCTTTTCTTTCATTGATTATATAATTGTCAGTCCTTGTATCCTACAAGTTTGAACCTACAAGTTGGTTTGAACCAACTTTGTTGGTTCAAAAAAACCACTAACTCATTATTAAGTCTAATAAAGCTTTGATTTCTATTCATTATAAATTTAATTGAGAATTATATAATTTTAAACATTTTGAAAATTACATTTTGGGTATTGTCTGTTAAGATATTTGCCTAGATTTGATCCCAGTGCTCTTGTCCTTCAATTTTATGAACAGGTAGGGGAAGGAAAAACTATTTCTCTTGACTTTCAAATCCAACTCAAGACTCTTAAATAATCTAACCAAGAGCTGAAAACAAGTAAAATCTATCAGAATGTGATAAAGAAGCCATAGGTGCCTTGGAAAGAGCATTTAACTGAAATGTCAGGATGTGGCTTCAAGTTTGGCAGTAGCAGAAAGCATGTGGCATGTGTTTCTAATTCTGATACAGCGAACCTCTTGCAACATTTTCTGTTTTCTGGCAACATCTATCTCAAGATGGCAGGTGTTTTGCTCACTGGAAGTTGTCGGCACTTCTTTGATGTTACCTTTAAAACAGGAATGAAGGAACTTTTCAGAGTAAGTGAAATCCATGCATTAAATGTATTTTTCCCAAAAAATAACCCTCAGGAAAATTTAAGAATTGAGATTCTTCTCTCCCCCTTTGGCTCACAGCAGTGACTCTGTCTGCTTTTAGGAGAGGCTGAACTTTTGAAGGACGGCTGAGCTCATGCTAATCAGCGCGCAGTAGCAAACTGAAGTGGATTTTTTTTTCACATTAGACTAGATGGTGTAGTGCCAAGTGGAAAAATATTATTCAGTTTCATTTTGGATTCATGAGTTTCCTTTTTCTACTGTGTGATACTTGAAAGTCAAACTGAATGTCAGAGATAAAAATGTCATGCAGATTATAGCTAGGTTCCCTGGGTTAGTTGGAGATGTACACAGTTGAGACTCTTGACTGAAGTATAGAGAGGTCAGTTCAGCCCTGCTGTTCCACAGCCGCCCCCTGCTATTCCTTACTCCAAAACAGTAATTCACTTTTTGTGTCCAGTTGAAAGTCAGGTATGACTAATATTCAGCTGTGCTCCTAAAAGCTTAAAGACAGTCAGTTTATGAAAGTGCTAAGGATAAAGTTTTTAGAAAAGATAGACTCATAACTCTTCTACAAATAGAAAGTGGACACACGTCAAAGATTTTATTTAACTCGTTAATGAGGAAACAGTAAGACGTTACAACCAGTTCAAAGAACAATTTGAAGAGAAGACATACATGTAGGCTACCATAAATGTCAAAATGAATTTGAATGTCCATAATTGGTGCCAAAATGACTTGTTTGGGTAGGGGGGAATCAACTGAACCTCCCAGATTCACTTGTATATTTGTGGAGGTTCAATTCAATCCCAATGCTATGGTCTTTCAATTTTATGAACATGTAGGGAAAGGAAAAAGTGTTTCTTTTGACTTTAAAAACCAACTCAAGACTCTTAAATAATCTAACCAAGAGCTGAAAACAAGTAAAAACTATCTGAATGTGATAAAGAAGCCATGGGTGCCTTAGAAAAATCGAATGTGGAGCATCATTTGCATTTCTTTTTTTTTCATAGCAGCATTATTTGTAATAGCTGAAATGTGGAAGAAACACAAATGTTCATCAACTGATAAATGGACAAACAAAAGGTGGTATGTCCACACAATGGAACACCACTCAGCCCTAAGCCATAAAAATGGATGAGTGTTCATTCATGCTATAGTATGGATGAGCCTGGAAAACATTATGCTGCCTCAGAAGAGCCAGACACAAAAGGCCATATGTTGTATAATTCCATTTATATGAGTTGTGTCCAGAATAGGCAAATCCACAGAGGCAGAAAGTAGATCAGTGGTTGAGAAAGGCTGAGAGGAAGGTGGAAAGGAGGGTGACTGTTAATGGAGATGAGGTTTCTTTTGGAGTGATGAAAATGTTCTGAAATTAGTGTTGATTGCATAATTCTGAATCATTTGCATTTTTCAGTTGCAGAATTGTAAAGAACTCAAATAAAATAAAAGGTATAGAGACTCCAAAGAATCAGGTAACCTGGAAGGGTATATTAGACAATGCCTATATTTTCATTTAAAACATACAGTAATTTTTTTTGGTGTATTTTAGTCCTTTGCAATTTTTCTCTACAAAAGAAAACTCAACTAAAATTATGTTTGTATCTCTAGGGTTATATAAAACAGAAAAGGCAATAGTGTTCTTCTCCTGCATCTGTTTGCCAAACACAACATAATAGAACAACAGATGGACTAAGTAGCAGACACTTGAAAGCTAGAGAAATCAAATGGAAGAAAAAGTGAACTTTATTCTTTGCTTAATCATTGCCCTTACAGCATTTTACTTTGTGTTTCACATTGTGGAAAATTTTAAGAGAAAAATACTAAATGGACTGAGCTGTCTTAAGCTCCCTGTTTTCATTTTACAACTTTTCAACATTTTGTAATGTCAGAAAAAGCAATATAAATCTAAAGCCTTAGAAAATAACGTGGAAATCTTGTAACAATTTTTCATGGAAGGAAGAGGCAACAGCACAATGGATTCTACATGGCATACCTTTCTAATAACCCTTCTTATATACCATCCCCCCGAAATATTCCACTCCTAATAGCTCTTCCTGAATCTTTTCTCTCTCACGTACTCTCCAAAGTTTCCAGTTGTGCTAGCTCTTCTGTTTCTCCTGTCTTTTCTCTTTTTGTTCTCATGAAGATTAATTGCACCTTCTCAATTCTTCAAGTCTTCTCTCCTTCCACAACGATACCCTGATAAACAAACCAAACAAATACTATTTCTTTTACCCTTAGGAAGAAATGGAGAGGGTGATCACAAAAACTTGTAATTTGGTATTTTCCTCCACACCACACTTTATTTTTAACCTAAAGATTAAATATGTTTGCTATATACCTTGGAATATAAATAGCTACCACACTGTAATTTTGAATAAGTACACCATAAATGATAGCAATTTTATTAAACTTGTGTAAAAATGTATTTCTATACTTCATCTAAATGTCAACTGGGTTCCTCCCAATACTTCCAAAATTCAGGTAGGCAAAGGGCTGTATTAGTTTGCTGTGGCTGCCATAGCAGAGTACCATTGACTCTGTGGCTTACAACAGAAATTAATTTTCTCACAATTCTGGAAGCTTGGAAGCATAAGATCAAGGTGTTGGCAGGTTGGTTTCTTCTGAGGCCTCTCTCTTTGGCTTGGAGATGGCCATCTCCTCCCTGTGTATGTCTAAATTACCATTATAGGTAATTTGTTTAGTTTAATGTTTATGATTCTTATGGAGAAAATAAACATAATGCACACATTTAAAGTGTTCTTCATTTATCTTTGCATTAGTGCCTAAAATACATATTTCTCTTTCAAGATGGCATTTAAAAATTATTCTAATACAATAGCAGCAAAAATACAATTCTGCAATTATAAAAGAGCTCAACTGGAATCCATAATTAAGCTATTCTTATGTTTAGAATTGTGATTCTGAGGCCAGGCGTGGTGGCTCATGCCTGTAATCCCAGCACTTTGGGAGGCTGAGCCAGATGGATCACTTGAGTTCAGGAGTTCAAGACCAGCCTGACCAACATGGTGAAACCCTGCCTCTACTAAAAGTACAAAATTAGCTGGGTATGGTGGCACATGCCTATAATCCTAGCTACTTGGGAGGCTGAGACAGGAGAATCACTTGAACCCGAGAGGTGGAAGTACAGTGATCCCAGATCATGCCATTGCACTCCAACCTAAGCAACGAGCAAAACTCCATCTCAAAAAAAAAAAAAAGAAAGAAAAAAGAAATAATTGTGATTCTGAAATAAATACCACTACTATGTAGCTCTGTTGTAAGCTTTCTAAGTTTAGTTTATTATTTATTTATTTATTTATTTATTTTTTGAGACAAAGTCTCGCTCTGTCACCCAGGCTGGAGTGCAGTGGCATGATCTCAGCTCACTGCTACCTCCTCCTCCCGGGTTCAAGCAATTCTCATGCCCCAGCCTCCAGAATAGTTGGGATTACAGGCATGCAGCACCACATCCGGCTAATTTTTGTAATTTTATTAGAGATGGGGTATCGCCATGTTGGCTAGGCTGGTCTCAAACTCCTGGCCTCAAGTGATCCGCCTACCTCGGCCTCCCAAAGTGCTGGGATTACAGGTGTGAGCCACTTTGCCCAGCCTAGGTTTGGTTTAAACACACACATACACAATTTCAGTTGTGGGAGGCTTTACAAGTTATACTCCATGCACTTTTTTGAAAGAGTTCCAAAAGAGCCAACCAGTCCACAAGACAGGCAAAAAAGAGTTAAGTAGGATAGATAGGACTCCTACATAACATTAAAGCATGCAATAATCTGCAGCAAACAGGGAGCACTTCAAGGTTGGCCTACTGTCTTCTTTAGAATTGATTTCATCTTAACGTTTTTAAAAGGTGGACATTTTAACATCATCAAGTCCATTTGGGTGACGTGTTTCTTTTGTGTTAACTTGACTCGCCTGAGTGACCTAGTTAGTGAACCAGTCATGGGTAATTTGGTCACCAAGCAAATCAAGCCTGCAAGAAAGGCAGCCAGTATTCAAAATACCACGTTATTGTCTGAATATATTCAATTTATTTTCAACATAAACATGTAACCTCAATAGTGAAATGTGTAACTAATGCAAGCTCCTCCAACAAGACCAAGACAGCATCTCTTCTTCTTCTAAGGCTTAGGTTTTGCCCAGAATTCCCAATATAGGGAATAGCCCGTACCAGGAGTCATTGCTCCCACTACAAAGCCTTGGGCTGCCATACACATGTGGATCAGGTGAAGGGACATTTTAATATTTCCCCTGATCTTTAATTTGTTAATCCATGTGCAACAATTGCTGCAAAACCTGCTATTCCAGTGGAATTAATGGTGTCTCTTCAGCTTTTCAAGTAGGTTTGGATTCCTGATCTTCATTATATGAAGAAAGAAAAACATCTGTGTTGGTTGACACAGTGATTGCTTGAAGAATCTTCTGAGAGCGAGAAAAACTCTTAAAATCCAAATGGCTTCTCCAATCTTTATAGTTTCCAATTTTTTTCTTATTATTGAGTTTTAGGAATTCTTTGTTATATTTTGGATATAAATCCTTTGTCAGATAAGTGTTTGCAATTCTTTTCTTCCATTCTTTCATTTTTTTAACAGTGTCTTTTGCAGATAAGTTTTTAATTTTAACAAAATCTGACATAACTTTTTTTTTTCTCTCATAGATGTGCTTTTGGCATTATATCTAAAAACTCATCTTCTAATCCACATCATATAGATTTTCTCCTAGGTTTTCTTGTAGAATTTTTATAGTTTTACACTTTACATTTAGGTCTATGATCCATTTTGAGTTAATTTTTGTGAAAGGTGTAATAGGACCATTTGTTGAAGATCCTTTCTCTGCTGAATTGTCTTTGAATCTTTGTCAAAGATAAGTTGACTATATTTGTGTGGGTCTATTTCTGGACTGGTTTTAATCAATATATGTAGAAAACTTACTGTTAGGTAGCTTAATACCTATGTTAGGTATTCAAATTTATTCTCTAAGAGGTAGAAAACAAGTGCCCCCAAGTCTGCTATCTCTCCAGAAGGAAAAAAAAAAGGATAAAAATAAAATGCATTTAATTTCAATAAGCATGCGTGTGTATGAAAATCTACCTTAAAATAGCTAAAATGGTAAAAGATGTGTTGCTATTCTAAAGTCAGAAGAGTTGGATTTGCCTCCGGCAGCTTTAAGCTTCCAGGGTGTTATGGCTCACTAGTTTCAGGTTAGAAAATTAGAAATGCAAGGCATGCTATGGTTTCAGTATCTGCCATTCTATCATAATTTTGTAGTACAAGGGTTTCCAGGGAGGGACCTAAGGTAGAGGGTGGGAGGGAGGGGGCAAAAATTTACGGAGAAAAGAATGAAAGGTACCAAGAGAACTGGTCCAACTATCTGTCTTTATTTTTAACAGCTTTCAAAGCAAGTCATGCATGCTGAGCACTGCAAAAGCACTAAGCATTTGTGGAGTGGGAAAAAAAATCCTCTGGGAATATACCGCTTGAGGGGAGAAAATGGCTTCATAAAGAAATGATGCAAACACCATACTTTGCCCTGCCAGCAACTTCTCTCTTAATTTGCAACTGCAGAATGAAATATCCACTACACCAAAGCCTCAGTCAGCTGCAAAAACAATGTACTGTAATCTGATATTTATTTTTGCTGAAATGGATCCACGGCCCTGACATTTCAGATTCTGCAGCTTTGCAAAGCAGCCAGAGAGCCTTTGCTGCCCTTGGGGGAGTGCAGAAGGCCATGAAACATCTTCACTTTTGCAATATAATTTTTCTTCAAGAACTCAAGCCAGAGTTGCATGAGTTTCCATCCAGCTTTGGGAGGGAAAAACAAAAACGAATTAATTAAGCTTACCAGACAGCCTTCAAAAAGTGTAATGTCAGCCCTTTATTATGATATAATATCAGCCAACACTTGGTTCACTTTCCCCGGGAGATACTGGATTGGAGCTGCTGATTATGGAAGAAGCACTTGGCTGTCCCAGCCCACACACTCAAGTGATTTAAATCTAGTCTCAGGAGAGACTTGACATCATAAAGGGAAAGTGTATTCAGGTTTTCTAATCTATGAAAACATTACCTCAATACTGCTAAACTCAAGCCTTACCACCATTTATTTCTTTCCTTCTATCACAAAACTTCACAGAAGAGGAATCAATGCTTCACTACTTTACTACCTAACATTTCCTTAACTCTGAGATCCACTGCCATAGAAAACGTGAATGATGCTCTTCTTTTAAAGGTCACCAAGGACCTCACATTCTTCAGTCCAATATGTATTTTTCAGTTGCCATGGACTTTACCATTAGACACCACTTACCAACCTTTTTTTCCATTCTGAAGCTTTGTGTTTCCCTGCCTTTTGTGGACATAGTGCCGGAAGTTTCCTCTCTGCCTCTTTTCTGTGCATTTTCCAGGCCGTTCCTTGTGCTCATTCTCCAAGGTTCTTTATTTCAACCTCTTATTCTTTTATATTCCGTCTCTCAACAAGCCCCCGTTCCCATATTCACAGCTGTCATATCCCTGATGGCTGGCACTTTAGCAGCAATCTTGAATCATGAAGTACCCTTGAGGATGAAATTCACCAGTGGAGGATGCTGAAGCAGGGCATTAGAAGAAACTTGCCAACCTCCAGATTTCTTTTATGTAGTAGAATAAGCCCTGTGTGTTTAAGCCATTCTTCCTTTGAACTTCTTATTTTATGCAACAGAATCGAATTTAACTAATACAAATAGGTATCAGCCTGGGTATTGTGGCTCATGCCTGTAATCCTAGCATTTTGAGAGGCTGAGTTGCAAAGATCGCTTGAGGCCAGCAATTAGAGACCAGTGTGGGCAACATAGCGAGACCTCATCTCTACAAAAAATGAAAAGATTAGCTGGGCATGGTAGCACAGGCCTGTAGTCCTAGCTACTCAAGGAGGCTGAGGTGGGTGGATTGCTTGAGCCCAGGAGTTTGAGGTTATAGTGAGCTATGATTGTGCCACTGCACTCCATCCTGGGAGACAGAGCAAGACCCTGTCTCTTAAAGAAAAAAAAAAAAGAGTATAATAATGCCTTGCTCGTAAAGTCAGTATAAGGTTTACAAGATACATACAGGTCATGTATCTAGCTTAGAACCAGTCATGGCCTATGTGGCCAAATTTTACAGTTATTATTATTATAAACTCTATGCCTATATTCTAGCTGTGGTATACACCATACCACAGACCATCAACTGTGTCCTAAACAAATCTCCCCACAACCAATTCCTCCTAATCTCCTTCTTCTTTGGTTTATGACATGACTAATTTGTTTCTAATGAAGGTGTTGATTTTCCCATTCTTTCCCTTTTAATATTGAATCAGTTACTAAACCCTACTAATGTAGTCCTTTGAAACATCTCCAATTACTTTCCTCATTTTTATATTTCCTCTGCAAACTCCCTAGTAGGGACTTCCATTATTACCTACCCAAACTATTGCAACTGTCAACTCAGTTGTTCCCCCACCCTTGTGTATCCTCCTCTTTTCCAGGTTACTCTATGGAAACCTTGAGATGAAACTTCCAAGAATCCTGCTCTAATCTTGTTGCTCCTCTAATTGAAGACCTGAATAACATATGATTGTCCACTGAGCTAGATAACTCCCTCCTCAGCCTGGCTCTTGAGATCCCAACCTATCTTCTGACCTTGATCTCTGTCTCCTTACATGCCAGTCAGTCTAGACCCTTCAATTTGCCTTCTACTTTCTTAACTCTGTTGCTTGGCTCATGTTTCACTCATCCAGAATGTTCTATTACTCCATCCACTTCCTACATTTCAATTTCTTAGCAAACTCACAAAGCTGCATGGAAATATTGTCATTCCAGGAAGTCCTCTTTCTAAAATGGATGTTATTTTCCCTTTACTTCAAGCATTTTGTGTCTGTCTTATGGCATTTGTGTTCTATTGCTTCACAGCAGTGATTCTCAAAATTTGGAGAGTGTCAGAATCACCTGGATGAATTTTGAAAACACAGATTGCTGTGCCCCACTCCCAGAGACCCTGATTTACAAGGTCTGGCAGGGTGGAGTCTGAGAATCTGCATTTCTCACAGGATCCCAGGTGATGCTGCTGGTTTGGGGATATCACACATTGGGAACTGCTTTATAGTGATTTGGATCTAATTCTCCTTCTATATTGTAAATGTCGTGAGATGGAACAATATGGCTTATTTTAACCTTTGTATTTCCTGTATCTTTCAACACGCAGTAGATATTTAATGATTATTTATTAATATTGAAGGCCAAAGTTTTGCTTTTAAACTTGACACTTAATTTTTGGAGTTATGTTCTGTTGTTGGTTCTCATCAGCCAGAAAGAACACAACTAAGTGCTATTGCCAAGGGCACAGCCGAATTCTTCCTAGTCTTCGCTGTTGTTTTTGGTCTGGGGATGTGAGCTCACAGCATGTTCTTGGAGGAATGTTAAGTATCAAAGGCAATGACATGACATGAATTCAGTGAACGCAGTAGTTGGAGGACTCCCCCAAAGAAATAGGATGACAGAAGTTCAACATTTGTGAAATTAAGTATGAAGGTTGCCATGGTAAGGTAACAACAGATTTGAAATCTATAATTGTACTGGAGAGAGGCCTGTTAGAGTCCCCTCCATGTATTTTGTTCTCTCTTATGCTTTTAATGCTTCAGAAGCAAGTCACTCTGAATTCAAGTTGTGATTATAATTACCCTTATTATTATTCTCAGAACGTTCTTTGGAACCAACATGGTTTTTAGGGAAGAAAATTAATTGCAGCTTTTCTTGGTTTAGAAATGTAGGCAACTGGATATTCTGGCAAATTCACATCCTGTCTTCCTCCCATGCGTAGATAACAGACTTTCTCTTTCTACCTGTTTATCCAGTTTTCCAGTAAAGGTATTTTTTCAGGAGGGTATTATGGAATTCTGCATATTGTAATTGTTTTTGAAATCATAAGAAAATCAAGAACAAGTCAGCCAGAGAAACAATAACACCACAGTCATCTCCCCAGAGACCTTTGTTTTTAGGTTTTAATATTTCATGTCAGACTTCTCATGAAGTGAATTCTATAAAAATAATGAAGGATATATGGAGATCATTACAATAAAGGATACATATCAAATATGGATATTTTTTATTTTAAGGAGGCAATTTAATTATATCCAGATGGAACATTTAAAAAGTCACATCTATGCATCATCATCTTTCAGCAGTAGCACAGATGGTACCTTTTCATTTGTACCACGTGCCAACATTGACAGTGTGTCCAGCTGTCTACCCCGCCTCCATCACAATTCCAAGTTTATGTGTAAAAGGACATGTTGGTTAAGTCAGAGACCCGTGGGAATCTGCATTACCAGGGGCCATGACATTACTATTTCACAATATTTCCTTCTTGAGGGAAGCAGATGGGGTTGCCAGACCTTGGCTTTTGTTTGCTGCACTTGAGTAAGGTGCCCCAAGTCTTTTTGCCCCATCCCGGGGACAGGCCACAGATCCGCAGTGATAGAGAGAACCTCGCAACATCTGCAGACCTTCTGCTAAAGCCCTTGTTTGTTTAATATTCTGTTTCCTTGCTATTTATGTTTCTAGAAATTAGGGAGAGGCTTATCCCTTCATGTCCCAAGTAAAGTTAAAAATGATGACTGATGTCATCAAGGGCCCTACAGCTTACGAGAAGCAAACGAACAAACCCATAAAACCAAATAGAGTGGAAACACATCATCACCAGCACCAGCACATCGCCCCCCTCCCCCATCTAACTGTACGAATGGTTTGTGTGGAAACAGTAGCAGGAATTTTGTTTCTCTAGGGAAATTCCTATGGTCTTCCTGGTGCAGCATACCAGCTTGGGGCCCAGAAAAATCCCAACCAGGGGAGGCACCAAGAAATTAAGTAATGGGAAGCACTTCTCATTGCATTTGAGGGCAGCTAAAGAGAAAATGAAAGCACTTGCCGGCCGGGCATGGTGGCTCAAGCTTGTAATCCCAGCACTTTGGGAGGCCGAGGCGGGGGGATCACGAGGTCAGGAGATCGAGACCATCCTGGGGAACATGGGGAAACCCCGTTTCTACTAAAAATACAAAAAATTAGCCGGGCGCAGTGGCGGGCGCCTGTAGTCCCAGCTACTCGGGAGGCTGAGGCAGGAGAATGGCATGGACCCAGGAGGTGGAGCTTGCAGTGAGCCGAGATGGAGCCACTGTACTCCAGCCTGGGCGACGGAGCAAGACTTGTCTCAAAAAAAAAGAAAGCACTTGCCACACTCTCAGGCTGACTTGCAGTTTGTTTTGTTGTGATAACACAAACTGTCCAAAGAGCAGAGAATCCCTAATTTTGGCATATCCTAGGGCCCTGGGGCATTTCATGGCCTAGCACTTACCACTTTATTGACAAATCCTAAACTGACTGATGTCACTGATAGTGATAGGCACTTATCATTTTCAACATTCCACAACTGTGCTAACCTCAGTGGTCTCCTGCCCCTGGCTGTTGGTAGAGAGCTTCTAGTTCTTTGAGTTCTTTGAAAAGCACTGTCTCCTCATTCCTCAGCCCTTCCTGTGTCCTTGTGCTTAGTCAGGAGCCTCTGCAGCTCCTCTCATCAAGAGATGGAGCCTATTTCCTTGCCCTTTGGTTCCGATATCATCTGTGTGATTTGCTTTGGCCAATGGGATGTCGGCAGCTGTGACTCAAGCAGAAGCTTGAGAAAAAGCTTGTTCTTTTGCAGTGGGGTTTGCTCCTCTGCTGCAGCCATGAGCAAGTGCCCAGGCCATCCTGCTGGAGAATGAGAGGGATGGGGGCAGGGCAGAGTTGTTCCATTTGTCCCAGGTAAGAACAGTCTAGGAGCAACTCACAGCCAAAGGACTCCGAGACCAATACTTTACCTTCCATTTCATTGTCAAATTCTGGTTTTAGGGCTGGGCACGGTGGCTCACTCCTGTAATCCCAGCACTTTGGGAGGCCAAGGCAGGCAGATCATTTGAGGCCAGGAGTTCGAGACCAACCTGGGCAACATGGTGAAACCCCGTCTCTACTAAAATTATAAAAATCAGCCAGGCGTAGTGGTGCGTGCCTGTAATTCCAGCTGCTCAAGAGGCTGAGGCATGAGATTTGCTTGAATTTGGGAGGTGGAGGTTGCAGTGAGCCAAGATCATGCCACTGCACTCCAGCCTGGGTGACAGAGCAAGACTCTGTCTCAAATTAAAAAATCTGGCTTTATCGCCCATGTAATTCCCAAGCTTGCCCACTTTGCTCTAACTCCATGGCTGCCACCCTGACAGCTGTACCATATTTCACCTGGATTTCTGCAATGTCCTTTTTCCTTCACACTTTCCCGCAAGACTTTGCCCACTCAGCAACCTGGGAATCTTTTAGAAACATAAATCAGATGGTGTCAGTCCGCTGGATAAACCCTTTGCTGGGTGCTCCTTCCTCTTAGAATAAAAGCCAATACTTAGGCCGGGTGCAGTGACTCACGCTTGTAATCCTGGCATTTTGGGAGGCTGAGGTGGGCAGATCACTTGAGGTCAAAAGTTCAAGATCAGACTGGCCAAAATGGTGAAACCCCATCTCTACTAAAAATGAAAAAATTAGCTGGGCATGGTGGCGGGCCCCTAATGCTAGCTACTCGGGAGGCTGAGTCAGGAGAATTGCTTGAACCCAGGAGGTGGAGGTTTCAGTGAGCCGAGATCATGCCACTGCACTCCAGCCTGGGAAACAGAGCAAGATTCTGTTAAAAAAAAAAAAAAAAGGCCAATGCTTAGCAGTTCTCAAGGCTCACACGGTGTGCTTCCTTAGCCAAACTCACTACACTGCCCCAGCCTCTTCCCAGGCTCCTATTCCACTGACCTGCTTTTTTCCCTTAGCAAGATAACTTCCTTCCCATCTCCGAGCCTTTGTCCGTGCTGCTCCCTCCACTTGGAATGCCGTTTCCCCAGCACTGCCAATCACTGGCTGATTTTCTTGCTTCAATCTTTGCTGAAACATTACCTCCTCCTGGAAAGCCTCTCTGTCCTCTACCTAATGAACCCTCCAAGTTGCAGTCATACCATCTAGATGATTTCTTTCATAACATTAATCACGATCTGTAATTATCCTATTATTTATTTGCTTCTTCGTTGGCTGCCTTCCTAGTTAGAACGTTAAGTTCCTCTTAGACAAGATTGTGATTTTCTTACTTTCACTGATATTTCCAGCACCTTGCCCAGAGCTCAGGATATTGTCAGTGCTCTGTGGCTGCGTCATATATGAGGTTAAAAGTGGAGAATCCTTATACCTGTACATGCATTCACACAAATAACACACATGCAATGTGTTCATGTGAATGTTAGTGATTCCTTTTTCTTTCTGTGTGTGTGTGCGTGTGTGTGTTTTGACCCTGTCACTTAAACTGGAGTGCGGTGGTGCAATCACAGCTCACTGCAGCCTCAACCTCCCAGGCTCAAGTGATCCTCCCACCTCAGTCTCCTGAGTAGCTAGAACTACAGGCACACACCACCATGCCTGGTTAATTTTTTGATTTTTCTGTAGAGATGAGGTCTCACTATGTTGCCCAGGCTGGTCTTGAACTCCTGGGCTCAAATGCTTCTCTCACCTCAGCCTCCCAAAGTCTGGGATTATAGGCATGAGCCACCATGCCTGCCATGATTCCTTTAACTTCATTCTCATATGTAATGTATATGTGGAACACACATATATGTGATATATTTGCAGTATTTGTGTATAATGTATAATATATGTATATATGTAATGAGATCTTTATTTAAAACATTTTTGGAGTCCTTTATTTTTCACCCAACACACACACACATAAATATACACAATTTACTCCTCAGAATCTTGCATTATATAAAAATAGAAATTGAGCATCTTTTTGTAACAGTGGATATAAGCTTACTTATTTTTAAGGTTGCATAGTATTCCTTTGTATGGCTATATCATAATTTATTTAGCCATTGTGAATTGGTAAGTACTAAGGTTGTTTTCATTCGGTGATGAGAAAACAGAAGCTGAAGGAGATAGTTTGTCCAAGGCAACCAATGTTGAACTTGGGGTTTGAGTCCTAGTAATAGGGTAGGGCACCTGAAGCCTAACCTGGCACACCCATGCCATGCACATGGTAGGAGACATGTTTGTTGGGGGTAGATTCCATTCCTGTTGCCTGTTGCTGTCTTTTTTTTTTTTTTTTTTTGAGATAGAGTCTCGCTCTGACACCCAGGCTATAGTACAGCGGCGCGATCTCGGCTCACTGCAATCTCTGCCTCCCAGGTTCAAGCAATTCTCCTGCCTCAGGCTCTCAAGTAGTTGGGACTACAGGCACGTCCCACCACGTCCAGCTAAGTTTTTGTATTTTTAGTAGAGACAGGGTTTCACTGTGTTAGCCAGGATGGTCTCGATCTCCTGACCTCGTGATCCGCTGGCCTCAGTCTCCCAAAGTGCTGGGATTACAGGTGTGAGCCACCGCACCTGGCCGCTGTCCTATTTTTTTTGGCTCTACTTTCTCCAATCAATTCATCTCCCAAAAGTTGAAAGGGATCATATACGTCAGTGGTTTTCAAACGTTACTGCTCATAAAATTACCCAGAGATCTTGTTATAACACAGACTGCTGGGCTCCACCTCAGAGATTCTCACTCAGTAGATCTGGGGTGGAGGCTGAAATTCTGCATTTCTACCAAGTTGATGGATGCTGAAGCTACTGGTCTATGGTCCATGCTTTGAGTATGTGAAGCACTCTGTAAAGTCTATAAAATCAAGAGGGTGTGAGCTTTGAGCCTGTACTGAATCCTTACTGAATGCCAGCTATTGGGATAAGCATTATGGGGAAATAAAGAAACCCAACGTGGAGTCTCATCCATAAAGACTTAAGAATTTAATCAGTGAAAACAAAATGTGTAACAAAAGCATAAGTTTTCAGTACAAAGAAGAGTGATATAAGTGCCAAAGGAATAGTCTTTAATTAGAAACCAGTTCTGGGGAAATAAACACTCTACTTAGTGCAGACCATCTGATTTTTGGAAACTTCTTGAATATCAGTTTTGTTGATAAAACCTTCTCCCCTCACTTTAGCATGTGTGGAATTAAGTGTTTTCCTGGAACTTGTTGACAACTGGTTTGAGCCTCTGCTTGCTGTCTGTCTCTTAGCTGAGACTGTCCCAAGAGCCACATTACCAGAAATGGAGGCCGACTGAGATCGGTTTTCCTAGAGCAGAGCCTGAGATGGGAGGTTCTTGTGTAAGTGATTTATTTAGGGAGAGCTCTCAGAAGAAATCTGAAATGGGATGAGGAACACAAGACAGGGCAGGGGCAGGAGAAAAATGAGGATATGGGCTCAGTTGTAGCCTCAGCCTGACCCCACAGGGAGCTCTGGAACAAGAACAGCAGCAGAGCTGTGCCACCGTGAGTCAAGGGGGCAGCCTTCAGCGCCCCACTGCCAGTCACTGCTGTAGGTTGTTCGGGGGGGCGGGGTGGCATCATCTCCAGGGTGATGTGGCTCCCTTTGGCACAGGTGCCTTCATGAGGACCTTGTAGGCCAGGGGACCCCTCCTGACTTTCCCCCATTTCCCCCTGATTCTCACAGTCTTTGTAAAACCCTCTTTTCTTTCTTCTCTTTTATTTGGCAAGCATGTATCACACACATATTCTAGGCACTATTTTTACACTTGTAAGGTCCATTTAGGGCCTCAATCTCTGTTCCACAACAAACAGCGATGTCACTTGCTGACAAAATCTGACCTGGTGACTCCAAGGAGGTCCTTGACACTCTCCCTCCAGGGTCATACACCTGTATTTTATTCATGGTCTTCTAAAGACAACTCCCAGTTTAAGATCGAATGTCCTGCCCTCTCCACACTGGAGGGTTTGCCCTCTCCTGCCCTACCCCACACTGCAGCCAGGGGAATCTCTAGTCAAGAGAGGCTGGCCCCTTCACTCTCACTTAAAATCTGTAAGGATGCTCTATTGCCCTCCAGGTAAAGTCCAAATTCCCCATCCTGGTTTGTAAGATTCTTTATGTTTTGGTGATCAGCCCACCTCATCTCTCACCTCTACTTAAGCTTGAGGAAATTCGAAATGTCCACTCACCAGGGCATCTGCATGTCTGTGTCTTAGCTTGTTCTAGTGTGCTGAATAATGGCCACCACAAGATGCTAGGTCCCAATCCGTGGAAACTGTTAATGTTACTTCGCAGGAAAAATGGGTCCTTTAAGATGTCATTGTAAATGATCTTCAGATGGAGAGATGTTCTTGGATTATCTGGGCCCTAAATGCAATCCTAATGTGTTTGTAAGATAGAAGCAGGGCCGGACACAGTGGCTCACTGCAGTAATCCCAGCATTTTGGGAGGCCAAGGTGGGCGGATCACTTGAGGTCAGTTCAAGACCAGCCTGGTCAACATAGCAAAACCCAGCCTCTGCTAAAAATACAAAAATTAGCTGAACATGGTAGTGCACACCTGTAATCCCAGCTACTTGGCAGGCTGAGGCATGAGAATTGCTTGAACCCGGGAGGCAGATGTTGCAGTGAGCTGGGAGGGATCACGCTACTGCACTCCAGCCTGGGAAACAGAGTGAGACTCTGTCTCAAAACAAAACTAAACAACAGCAAAAAAAGACAGAGGCAGTGGGAAAGCTGACACATAGAAGAGGTGAGGGGAAGAGGGAGACAGAGATTGGAATGGTACGGCCACAAGTCAGGGACTGCTGGCAGCTACCTGAAGTTGGAAGAGGCAAGAATGGATTATCCCCTAGACCCTAGCCTCTTTAGGGAGCGTGACTCTATCAGCACCTTAATTTCAGATTTCTGGTGTCTAGAACAGCAAGAGACTAAATGTCTTTTGTTTTAAGCCACCTGTTTTGTGGGAATTTGTTACAGCAGCCATAGGAAACTAATATGGTTGTGATTTACCTCTTCCTGGAATTACTCAGGACCCCCACTCTCTCCCACAACACATATTTCATCAGCATAATTCTTTGTAGCTCATATGCTGCCTCCTCCAGGTAGCCTCCCAGATTTCTCCTCTCACCACCTCCAGGCTTGGGTCTGAATAGACAGCCCTCCTCTGTCTCCCATAATTCCTTATGCGATCCTCTGTCATTGCTTTTGCTCCATTCTTTTGTATATGACTCTTCCTAGGTCAATCTCCTTGTTAAATTCTAAATCCCCAGGGTCCTATTCATTTTCCTAGCCCCCGGGCTTGGCATCATGCCAGGTAAAAGTGTCTTTTCTGTATTTGTGTTCTGCCATGATGGGGACATAGATGTTATGGTCCAGTGGTTAAAGGAGAGATTTGGGGACCTGACAAATCACCATACATGGGTGGGTGGCAGCTCCCCAGGCTGAGCCAGGAGTGGGCAGCTTTCTCCCTGACTGTCCAGCCCTCCAGCTCAACCTGCTCTAGAGCTTTTTGGGGCCGGGGGCCTGGGGTGCTCCCTTCAGTTTCATGTCTGCAGCACCCATGTTTATTTTCTGCTCATCTTTTTTTACAATCTCCTCCTCTCTCTGCTCTCCTTATCCTGCCTCCCAAACAACAGTGACTCACCACCTCCGATGCTGCTCCCTTTTGTCATTATTTTTAGGAGCCGCATGATTTCCCTCATTATCACCCTCGGGCTAGACCAGGATTTGGCCTGCAGTGTTTTATTTCTTAGGGCCAAGGTGCAGAGCACAGACCAAGTGACATTTCAATAAACTAGATGTCAGGTTAGTGGTCTAATAATCTGGTTTCTCTGAGGAGGTAGAGGCTGAATGTAGCATTTGAAAATTAAAGATTGGGCTTCAGTCAAAGGGATGATCTTGAGTCTTTTTAATTCTTCCTCTGACACACAGAATTCCTGGCCAACATTTGCAGTCAATTTTGACACTCCCTCCTAAAATCTGACATTTTTTATTAGCCTCAAATGAAGGTAGGTAATTGCTTTGTTATTTTTTTAGACACCAGATAGAGGGATTCTAACATGGAGGTGGTGGTGACAGCCTATTTTCTACCCTTTGTGCTGTTTAGAAGCCACCGCAATGTTGTAATTATGAAAGCTGGGCTTTAGGGGAGGGTTTAATAGCTTGTTCACAAAGCGGCTGAAATAGTTATCTATTGCTACGTACAAATTATCCCCAAACTCAGCAGCCCCAAACAACAAACATTTGTGACCTCACAAAGTTTCTGAGAATCAGGATGCAAGAGCAGCATAGCTGGGTGGTTTTGGCTCAGGGTCTCTGATGAGACTGCAGTCAATATGTTGGTTGGGGCTGCCATCTTCAGAAGGGGCTGGAGGATCTGCTTCCTAGGAGCAGATCACATGGCTATTGGCTGAAGTCCTCAGTTCCTTGTCACATAGACCTCCTTAGAGGGTTGCCTGAGTATTTGTATGACACAACAACTGGCTTCTTCCAATGTAAGTGATCCAAGAGAAAGAAAGGAGGAAGCCACAGGCCTCTGATAACCTAGTTTCAGAAGTTACACATTGTCACCTCTGCCTTATTCTAGTCCATAGAAGTGAGTCACTAAGCTCATACCTGAGGGGAAGAGAATTAGGCCTCACCTTTTGAAGGGCATGTTGAATAATTTGTAGACATATTTTAAACCACCCAGCTGTCTTTTTTTCAAATAGCTTCACACAAGGCAAACAAGTCATTGTTACCCTGTGGATAAAAATACCACCTGGTATTTGAATGTTCTGCTGGGAGGTTGCAAAAAACATGGAAGTCTTATATATCACACTCATTGAAATAGTGAAAAAGTCGTATTTATGAAGATGAGTGAGAGGGTATTCTGCTTTCGTAGGCATGGATGAGGGAAGAGTTTGGAAAATGTGGGGGACACAATTTAACTTAGAATTTTCTGTTTAATATATACATTGTTAACTAGCTATCTCATTGGGCTCTTTGATTCAACAATTCAACACTATGAGGAGTGAGACAAAAATCCCTGCCTTCAAGGATGAGAGATGAATGATGCAGAGCTAACCCAGCTAAGCTGCCCAAACCTAGCCCAGCCTAGACAGAAACTCAGCTGACCCATAGATGCATAAATGATTCCAGCAGAGACGGGTAGAACTGCTTAGCTGAGCCCAGCTCAGATATATACTGAAGAAGTGTGAGACATTAATACTTATTGTTGTAGGCCACTGAGATTGCATGATTACTTGTTATGCAGCAATAGGAACAGACACAAGTTTACAGTGTCATAAAAGAGACAAACATAATGAAAAAATTTGCAAAGCAACATATAATAAATATTATACTTGAAGATTGTATAGGGTGCTCTGAGAAGAGTGAAATGGGAGTGTTTAAATCTGCCTTGGGAAGTTGAACACTTCAGTTGCCTGAATAAAGTCCCCAAGATGAGCAGGTATTTGCCAAGGTGGGGTGGGAAAAGCACATCCTTTCAGATACTGCAACTATCTTAGTAAATTGGAGAGCAATAGTAATGGATGAGCCCTAATTGGTGGCAGCCACTGGATCAGGAATAGCTTCATACATAGTGCAAGAATTTTCACTTCATCTTAAAGGTAACTATTGGAGGATTGAAGAGGCATAAACTGATCAGACTGATGGTTTTTAAACCATGGTCTGGGAGTGGTATGGAGGGTGAAGTGAGACCCAAGCAGGAACTGGGTAGGCTCATACTGAGTGTGTGCTCTCCCAGATATGGCCATGGGAAAGGAGGGGGCAGAGGAAAGAGATATTCGGAGGTGGCATAGACAAGACACGGTGACTGATTTAATGAGGGGGTGGTTCCTGGCTTCAGTCCCAAGGCAGAGAAGTTTAGAAGGGGGCGGTGGTGAGCATGTCATGGTGGTTCATGATGAGTTTGAAGTGCCTGTGGGTGAGCTAGAAGGAGGTGTTTAGTAGGCAGGCAGAAATGTGGTTTTGGGCCTCAGAAGAGGAGCCTGCAGCAGGCATCTAGGTTTGGGAATCATTTGCATAAAGGTAGTAGCTGAAGCTATTATAGGCAAGGTTGGGTTTGTATACTTTGAGAAGCAAACCCAATTTAATATCTTAGGGAAATGCAGACACCTAAAATATGTGCAGAGGAAGAAAAACCGAAGGAGATCGACAAAGAGCAGCTAGAGACGACCCAGGGGAAAGCGGTTTTGCAAAAACAGATGAAAGAGTTTTTTTTTAAGTTGGAGGTTAACAATATCAAATATCCCAGGAGACTAGAGTAGCTGAGGATTGAAAGATTTTACTTCTTTGTTTTGTGCCCAGAAAGTATGATGAGTTTTATGGTGACCTGAGTGAGGGTTTCATAAAGGTCAAGAAGGATGGAAGATAGACTGTAGAGAATGGACAGGAAAACTGAGAGTCAAGAAATGAAAACCACAATGGTTATTAACTGCTGCATGATATTTGAACTATCCATGGTTTCTTGGTCTTAGCACTGACTTTAGCCATGGATGGGTAGACAATTCTGTGCAGGCTTTGACTCACTTCAAGCAGGAGGCATCTTGCCTTTAGTGTGTACCTTGGGTTTTCCTTTTTGTCTCAGGGCTTCTTCAATGCTATGGGCATCAATGAGAGTTTGCTCGACCCTGTGGATGCAAGCGTGGCAGTGTGGGGAAATTAATACCTCTAGAAACAACCCTTTAGGTACAGGGATGAAAACTGATTAATAAATGCTCCTGCCACCCATCTTTTGGGTGGCCAATACTGAGAGGCATTCTGTACACTTCTCAGAGGTCCCATGGAATTGAGCCCCATTGCCCAGAGTGGTGACCTTGACAACAATGCTTACGGTGGCCTTTCTTTCTTAAAAGATCTCTTACTCTGGCTCTCTGAGATCACCTCTTAAATAAACTACCTGAATCCAAGAGCATATGTCAGTCTCTGTTTTGAGAGCATCTAAACCAAAAAGGAAATATTTTAGACACTAGTGATTTAAGACGATTACGTACATATCAACAGGTACTCACTCACTGCACCCATTCTCCCAACTACAGCTCCTGCTACTTAGGTAGCCATGTTTTGTGTCACATGACCAACTTCTCCATCAATAGCTCATTGGACCAAAGGTGAGCACATGACTGAGCTCAGCCAATCCAAACATAGGCTGCTCAGCAACCTATGATGTTGCCTGTTGTGAACCTAAGGGGGAACTAACTGGATTCCTTTCTGTGGGAATTTCAGTAGAAAACATCTCAAGAATGAGGGACAAAGCAATGAAAGCAGAAGCTGAAAGGTTGAGATGAAAAAAGTAAATGGAGAAAACATGGTTGGTTCTCTTTAGCCAACATTATGAGGTAGCCAAACTGGTGAGAATATAAAGACAAACAGATAGAAGTGGAAGTACCACATAGCCGTTAACCAAGAGGAAGAGAAGACTCCATGACTCTCTAATTTCAATTCTTCTGTGTGACCTTCACCACAAGCTTCCTTTTGCTTAAGGGACGTTTAGTAAGACTGTTTCATGCAGCTACAACAGCCTCAGTAGAGTCAGTGTGACTGGAGAAAGATACCTATGGAGAGGGAATGTGTTTGAAGCCCTCACTCATTGCTCCAAACCAACACTCTACCCTTTTCCACCCTGTTCTGGGTCTTGGAAGTGCCAATTTGTGTGGACCTCATTACTGACTCCCATCCACTAGCTTCTGGTAGGCTTTGGCCCTTGGGAGCCATCAGAAAGGCAAGAAATCAGACGGCAGGAGTAGAGGGAGACTGGTATTTATTTTCAGTTTTCTCTCTCCACGTTGCCCTAGGTTGGCTCCATCCCTTCACCAAAGGCCACAGCTCCAGCCAGACGGTGTCCTCTCCATGGAAAACTACCTTTTCTAGGCTCAGGGAAACAGCTCCCTTTCCTTGCCTCTTTGGGACTAGGGATGGGAAGGGCCCCCACTGTTGCTAGTCCCAAGGGACTGCACTCTCCTCCTTGGTTTCTCTAAACCTGCCCACACCTTTATAAAGAGTCGCTGTTATTTAAGTCCTGTTACATTACCCAGGCATTCTAAGAGCCTGACTGATACAGGAAGGCAGTACAGCATAGATGGGAAGGGACATTTTGAAACTGGAGGGACAGGAAATGAAAGTGGTTTATGCCTTATAATTGCAGACCGTGGTGCTGTACTACTGCAGGGAGCATTTTTCACATTGGGAAGCAATTATGTAACCTATGCCTATATATATATATTTGTCATTTTGGTAACTATTTTGAACTTCCTTGTTGAGATATACATACAGAAAAGTGCACATGTAACATATTACACAGATCAGTAAACTTTCACTAACTGAACACGCCCATGTAACCAGCACCTATATCAAGAAGCAGAATTACTAGCATCCCAGAAGCTTCCCTTGCATCTTTCGTCACTAACCATTTCCCCCAAGGATTACCACTATTCTAGCTTCTAACACTATGGACTCATTTATCCTGTTTCTGAACTTTATACACATGGAATGGAACAATGTGCTCTCTTTTGTATTTGGCTTCTTCCATCCTATATTGAGATAATAAGACTTATGTATGTTGCTTCAGCATGTAGTTGTAGTTTACTTATTCTCTTTACTGTAGGTGTTCTATGTGAAAACAACCAAAATTTATGTCTTCATTCTATTGTTGATGGGCATGTGGATAAAGCCAGTTTGAGCTACAAACATTCTAGTACCTGTCTTTGGGTGAACAAAAGTATATACAGTTGACTCTTGAACAACCTGGGTTTGAACTGCACAGATCCACTTACATGTGGATTATTTTCAACCAAATGGGGATGGAAAATACAGTGTTCATATGATGCAAAGCTCAAGGATACAAAGGGCTGACTTTTTCTATACTCAGGTTTCACAGGACTGACTTCAAGACTTGAGTATACACAGATTTGGGTAGAAGCAGAAGTCCTAGAACTAATCCCTTGCCTATACAAAAGGACCACTGTATTTCTGTTTAATAGATACTTAAGAATGGAATTGCCAAGTCAGTGTATGCATACAGCTTTAGTGCATACAGCCAAATGGTTTTCTAAAGTGGTTATACCAGTTTACACTGCCACCTGCTGGGCATGAGAACTTCAGTGGGATCATACATTTTCCGTGATACCAGTCCAGGATTTTCCTGTGTTCCCAAGGACCCCAGGCCTAAGGAGGGGTCAGGCAGAGAACTCTATTGATCCAGAGTTTGGGATTTATAGTCCAGGATTGAAGGGCAAAACAGGGAAGATGTGACCCAAGAGTGGAGGCTGTCACACACTGGAGCTCTTGGCAGGATTGGAAATTGGGGTCATTGAGAGAAAACTTAGAAGCAGACATTAGAAGTTTAGGTTAGTTTGAAGGGCAAGTGCAAAGACATAAGAAAGAACATGAGAGAGTGAAGGTATGACTATTTTGGTTAGAGAATGACATATATGGAGTTTAAGATTGCTGAACTTTGGAGCAGTGTTGGATGAGCTGAGACCCAGGATGAGAACAGCTTTGTGGTGTAGGAGGGTGTACTCAAGGGCACCTTGGTGATGGCTGTGAGAATAAAGAAAGAGAGGGCAAACAAGGAACAGGTTATTTCGGGAAGATGAACTAGAAATAGCCTGAAGAGGCAAGGGAGAGCTGAGTTTGTAAACAGCCTCTGTCCTCCAATCCTTCAGAAACCATTGTTATTTAAAAGCTTCTTTTTATACTTTTTTCTCTAGTTCCTTTTTTTTTTTTTTTTTTTTTTTGGACAGAGTCTTGCTCCAGGCTGGAGTGCAGTGGTGCCATCTCGGCTCACTGCAACCTCTGCCTCCCGGGTTCAAGCGATTCTCCTGCCTCTGCCTCCCGAGTAGCTAGGACTATAGGCACCGGCCACCACACCCAGATAAGCTTTGTATCTTTTGTAGAGACAGGGTTTTACCATGTTGGCCAGGCTGATCTCGAACTCTTGTTCTTTTTTAACTAGTAATGGCAGTTCTCCTCATTCTCTTCCGTGTTACCATTTTGTCAAAATTGCTTGACTCTATCTTCTTTGGTGTTCCTTTTCCTTTTCTTCCTCTTCATGCTAAACTATCTGGTTCATTGCCTCTGGGTCTTTAGGATTAAAAGAAACAAAACCAAAAACAAACCAAAAAACACCTTTCCTGATATTATTATCTGTCATCCAAAACCTTAGATCTACTACCAATATTTAGAATATTTATATATTAATATTTCCATCTACTCTTGAGTTCATCCTATTTGTCCTCTAAATTATTCTAGAACAGAGGCTTTTAAAGATTTCTTTCTCTCTCTCTCTCTGTTTTTTTTTGCCTCTTCTTTTTTAACAGTGAACGTGCTTTCAAACAAAATCTTTGATGAAACCCTATATATGGAACAGGCGAATGCGGAGCTGCTGTTACTGTATGCAACCTGAACAATGAGATGCAGTACCCTGGGTAGGTGCCCTGCTTGCGTGGTCTCTCCCTCTTTTCCCTCCCACAGTAGATGCTTCTTAAACACACCTTCTAATTTTCTTGTCCCTGTCTCTTATTCCACCCACAACAGTGGCAATCAGTTTCATACACGGTCCAACCAGCCTTACGGAAGTGTGAGCTGACTGTCCCCACTGCAGCCCCACCTCTCCCTTCTGCCCTGGAATTTTTCTAGTCCTCTGGTGCAGGACATCCTTGCAAATAACCCGTTGTCATCCATGCACACAACCCAGAACAGGGAAGTAAACACCCTGCCCTGTGGTAATCTTTAAGGTATATAAATGAAGGTTCTGAGAGTAGAAATTTACTTGGGCCATTGTCACAGTCAAATTGATAATTGTGGAAAACAAAGTGTGGCAATCCTTGACCAGAAAAGAGTTGGGAGTTGAGGGGCAAATGCAGCTCCCTTTCTTGTCCCAGGCAGATGGTCCTAATATGCATTTCATAGGCTTCCCAGCTGTCTCACAGAATCAAACGTGCAGGTGGCTAACTCCATAACTCATGCCTCCATTGGCTTTCCAATGACTTTTTTCACCATTCACTTTTTCATCCCTCATTCCTGTTCCCTGGAGTCACAGTTCCAGATAAACTACTTAAACTTATTCCTCTATTTCAGGCTTTGTTTCCTAAGGAAGCAACCTGTAACATCCCCTAACTTGAGAAAAGCACTTCCAAGGTACTCCAAAGTTTCTTCTTGGTTTGAAATCATTGCTCTGGAATAAAATTATGTTGAGATAGTTGGAAGAGCTATCTTGACTAAAGAACTGTTAATTATTTTCAGCGCTGAGTAGGTTATTTGCATTTAATGTATATAAATGAAAGCCCTGAGAGTAGAAATTTAAATAGGCCATTGTCATGGTCAAATCAATCTGCATTGAAAACAAAGTGAATTTTTAGTGGAGTGGTATAAAAGCTGTAACCCCTTGGAGAGTCTGTTTGGTCTGGTTTGGAGTTTTGCCTTTAATAACAAATGAAAGTACAGATTTAGGTCTCTAGGGCTTTCTATCTCCACAGCCTCTGGATGTTTAAAAACACATACCATTAGCACTTGCCTCATCTTTCCTAAACTGGCAGTTGTCACGGTTCCTTTAAAGAAGTACAACAGTTCCTCGGAAGATAGCAGCCACTTCCCACACCCCACACCCCCAGACACCCAGGATATATCTTGTGTATACTTAAGTTGTCTCTGACACACATAATTTCTTTTTCAACCCTGAGTAATCAGTCCTTTTTGTCCCCTTAGCAAAGAGAACACTGTATTTTTGTACAGAAAAGGTGGGGAGGAAAGGAAAATAAAAGAAAGACCCCTTTCCTCCCTAAATTTCAGTGCAAATTTCCACAAAATAGCAACAAATAAAAGATAGAAAGGAAAATAAACACAGAATTGTCCAGAATAAGGGTATTTGTCAAGTGCTAATTGAGGATCCAGTTTTATTTGTACATTTAGAAATGTTTTCTTTCAAGTTCTGGGTATTTAGGGGTTAATGATGCGGCTGAAACCCTATTGCTTTGAATAGGAGGGATTAGTTTTGTTGTTTCAGGATTAAGGTCAGTCTTACCAAGAAGCTGTCAGCAGCCACCCTCAGCCCTACCTACAATCACTCTGCTCATGGTTCTCAAATCCTCCGTTGGGCTGCTGGACCACTGAGCCCCGTGATTTTTCTTTTGAATACCATTAAAGGGGAAGGATACTGGCATGTGCCCACTCTAACAAACACAGAGAGTTCACCTTAACTTTTTGTTTTCATAAGTGTCTAGGGTCAAAGAGGAGAGAAGAGTTCCATACACCTCTTTGAGATTGTAGTAGATTGATTGCAAAGACAGGCATACTATTCACCAATCTCTGTATGCACACTCTTTGCAATGAGACTGAAGAATTTTTCAACAAGAGGCAGAGCATATTTCTCTATTTCTTGGATCTGGACAGGTCTTGTGACGTGACTTGCTTTGGCCAATAGGATGTGGCAGAGGTGAAAAGCTTAGCCCTCAAGATAAGTTGCCTGCTTCCAATCTCTTTTTTTGGACTCCTGACTTTGTCATGAGAACAAACCTTGGCTCCCTGCTGGAGAATGAGAGACTTCATAGAGAAGGAGCCTCAGCCAATAGCTGGCCAACTCCCAGAAGCTGAGCTACCCAGTGGGCTGTAGCTGACCACAGTCACATGAGGAGCCCAGCAGAGACTGGAAGAACTGCCAGCCAAGCTTATCCCCAAATGCCAAACTGCAGAATTGCAAGCTAAATAAATATTTATTATTTTAAGACACTGTGTTTTGGGGCAGTTTGTTACATAGTAGTAGCTAACTGATGACAGAAGTTCATAGCCTCCACCATATTCCTTGAATATTTTGCCTGGTTTCCCTTATTATCATTAACAGTACTGGCAAAAATGATAACAATAGGTAACAGTAAGATAGAACTGTGGAGCGTAAAAGTCGTTTGGGCTCATAGTAACATTTGGGGAAGTATTCCTATTTTCTGGACATGAACAATAGAGAAAACAGTATTAATGCCCTTGACCTTGATGACTTTTGGGTAATGGTCAGAGACTGAATTTTAATGGTGAAAAATTCAGTACCCCCACTGCTACAATTGGGAACATGGAGATACTTGGGCAGTTTCTTGGTAGACCTGACAAAGGTATGAAACATAGTTGATGTGAAATTAATTTACTTAAACCTAAGATGAAGTCCAGTGAGTACAACCTATGCACATACATGTGATAAGTGAATTTTCTAATTAAAAGTAGCAAGAGAGGCCTGTTTCTGACCCTGATGGTGCTGATTGTGTTTCCTTTCACCTTAATCATCATCTTAGTGGTATGGAAGATTTACAAGGCAATTTAATGAACATTATCCTCATTGATATTCCCAACCACCCTGTGGAATCGGTAAGGCAAGCATCGTGATGTCCATTTTGCTTATCCGTAGACTAAAACTCAGAGAAGTCTTAATCAAGACTCCTGATTGAATTCTCTTTCCACAGCATGTCCATGCTACCCTTTAGTGTGCAATTTTGTGGGAGGCAGAACATTGCCTTTTACTATAAACTTTCATTTCTCCAACCCTTGTTTGGGGAGGGTGTAGTGATGCCTGAGGACAAAGGCTAAGTTTCACGGTGAAGGGCAGTAGGTTTAGGCAATTGTTTTGGTATTGCTTTGCATGCAGCTTCTTGCTCAGCACCAAAGAATGCCAAGGGGCATTTCACTGATTAATGATGGATCCAAAAAATGCTTTGAAGCAGGTGGAAGGCAGCACATTTCTCTATAGCAGTGTTTTGGGGAAGATGCTTAGGAGCTGGCCTGAATCTTGTGAAGGTGTTGTCTTAGTAGGACTCTCTGAAGAGCAGACCCTGAGACAAGGTTTTTTGGGCAAGTAGTTTATTTGAGAAGAGATTCCAGAAAAAAAAAAGTAGGAAAGGTGGGAAAGAGACAGAGAAAAGCAGATAGCCAGTGAAGTGGTTGATAAGTATCAGGTGAGTTATCACATGAGCAATTAGAGATTGATTCAGCTGGGGAACTCTGGGAGACAATGCAGAACACACACCTTGGAGTTATCCCAACCTAGGGCCAAAGAAGCTGGGGTATCCACTCATCCATCCTCATCCATTCTTGATGACTGCTTGCAAGGCCATTAAAACTTCAGCATTCTGGCTATCCCTGCCGCAAGGCAGAGAATTACATGATTCTTCACTGCAAACAGCCTCTTATGAACAGAGGTGTGTGCTTGGAGGATGTGGGCAAGGCATCAGCAGGGTCTGGTAGGAGGATTATGGGCCAAATTTTTCTGATTTCTTTATGGAGATAGGATCATAAACTCAAGGCAGTCAACCCCCTGAATAGAATGGTCTTGAAGCTATGTTATGGCAAGAGGCTAGAGGAGCCAAGGATTGTATAATGGTGGGTGGTGAATACCAGCTGGAGGCATCCTGCCTGGGATTGCTCCTCCAGAACAGTGAGACAACTGAGAGTGTTGGCAACTCATCCAGGAGATAGCTGCAGGTACTACAGTTAAATGCCTTGACAATGGTTCACTTTTCTTTGTTTTCTTGTTCCCTACATTCTAAGAGACAGACTTGAGTATCCAAAACTTAAAGAACCTGAGGTAGGTACACAACAAACATGTTTGAAGGTAAATTAGTAAGTGGATGATTGTATGAAGACCTAAATCTTGGACCATGAGGTCAACACCTTCTACTCTTCTAAGAAAATTTGACTTGACATTCATTCCTTGCATACCACTTGTCTCATTATCTGAACTTGCTTCCTTGCTCACTGGGCCAAGGGTTTGCAACTTTCTTCTAGCATATGTAGGAAATACTTAACACGAGTACTGATTCGCAGAGGAGGTACTCCACTATTATTAAATGATAAGATAGAGGCAATTTGTACTTGCATTTCATCACTTTCAGCCTCTGCTTCTCCAGTGGGTCACTCTGGATGTATTTTAATTACTCTAAACCTTGAAGAATTCCCTGACTAAACTTCACTTTATTGGTGAGGTCTTCCCTGACCATTCTATTTTACAGTAACACCTGGCTATGAATTGAATGTGTCACCTCCAAAATTCATGTGTTGAAACTTAAACCCCATTGTGGTGGCATTAAGAAATAGGGGCTTTTGGGGAGTGATTAAGTCATGAGAACTTCACTCTCATGAATGAATTAATGCCTTTTAACAGGGCTGGAGAGAACTAGCTTAGTCCCTTTTGTCCTTCTACCTTCCTCCATGTGAGGGCACAGTTTTTCCCCTCCAGAGGATGCAGCAATAAGGCACCATCTTTGAAGCACAGAGAGCAGCCCTTACCAGACATCAAATTTGCTGATAACTCGATCTTGGACTTCCCAGTCTTCAGAACTGCGAGAAATAAATTTCTTTTATTTATGAATTACCCAGTCTGTGGTATTTGGTTATAGCAGCACAAGTGGACTAAGATACACCCTCTGTCCTACCTCTTATGCTCTGTACCCCCTTCATTGTGTTGCATTTCTCTACAACATTTACCATTCCATATCCTTTATATATTGTTAATCTCTCTGTCCCTAGCTTGAGTGTAAGTTCAGTTGATGCAAGGAATTTTCCCTGCTTTGTCTGTTTGCTTTTTGTTTCTCCTACTGCTGTTTTTCCAATACTCAGAACAGGGCTTGATATATAATGGAAGCTCAATAAATATTTATTAAATGAATGAGTGAATAAAAGGTAGGTTCACAAGGACCTTCTGCTATGACATCTAGTCCATCTTTCTTTGCTTCTCCTTGTGGAGGCAATTGTCTCCAGGAGTTTCTTGGCTGGCTGAATTGACAAAGGTGCGTTTCTGAAATGTATATTTCAGGACTCTCTAAAACTTCAAAGTCACACACATCTGGCTTAAATCACACCTACATCACTTATTAGCTGAGAGAGCTTGTTCAAATAAACTATCAATTTCTTCATCCGCAAAATGGGGCTAATAATGCTGGTTTTGCCAAATTGCCAAGCTTTTTTTTTTAAAGAGTTTAATGAGTCAACATAAATGAAGCACTTAGCACAATGCCTGGCATGTACTAGATAGATGATCACAAAATACGGATTTTCTTTTCTTTTTCAATGCAATCATCAGTTTATTAATGAATTAGTGACACAGAGATTGGGGAAAGTTGGTGAAAGCAGAGGCTGGAGGAGGATGTGGAAGAAGGGTAACAGAAATAGAAATGAGAGTCCGACAAGAGAAAAGGACTCTGTTACTGGGATCTGGGGCCACCCTTCACCTTCTGGTCTTTTGTAGAAGGGTCCTCTGCCAGTGCCAAGTACGAGGGAGGTAGAAGATTGAGCTTTCACAGTGTTCCACATTGCCCTAATCATTTCATTTCTAATGTACTTTCTGAGTTGGCGCATTACCCAGAGCTGATTCATTCCTGAGGCATAGGTCTCCCTTTAGCCTAACGGAGATGACTGCATACAAGTGGTGGCTGGATAACCTCAATCATCAAAAGAAATATGCTTCAGAAAAAATAATGTGACAGGCTTTAAAGCAAAATGCCTGTATCTTACTTTTAATGTATCCAGTGAGAGGTTTTAATTACTTAAATGATGTGGAAACACACTCACTCATCTGGCTAAGAACAGATGGAGTTTGGAACAGAATTTTCAAATGTGGCCCATATTTGACCCCTTGGCAGCTTTGACGTATGCAGTAAATTTATTCACTTTTCCCATCTTCTAGCATCCTTTCTACTACCTTAATTTTAAGGAATAAGTTTGTTGTTACTATTGTGCCTTAGAATAACTTCCAAAAGCCACTGGCTACTTATAGAGGCTGTTCTCAGGCTTGTGAAAAGGTTAAAGAACTACTCATATTTACTGTCATCACCGTTCTTGCTCCTTAATTGCTCTCACCAAACCTCCAGAGATGCTTTTATGGATAAAATTATCTGACAGCCAACCAAGGCAACCAGGATGAATGTATCTGCATTGCTACTATGTGGACATAGAGAGAGGTGGAGGAGGTGGCAGAGGTGATGGAAGTGATGATGATGATGTTGGCAGAGGAGATGGATGGTCAGGTGGTGGTGGTGATGGTGGCAGTGGGAGCAGTGGTGGTGATGGAGGTGATGATGGTGATTATAATGGTGGTGGTAATAAGGGTGGAGGTAATGGGCATGCTGGTTAAGATGGTGTGGAGGTGGTAGAGCCAGTGGAAAAGGTAAGGTGGTGATAATTGAGGCAGTGGTGGTGTTAGTAGGAGTAGGGATAGTGATGGTGGAGGTGATGGTGGTGGAGGTGTTAGTGGTGGTTGTGGTGGGACAGGCAATGATGTTGGTAAAACTGTGGGGCAAGTGAATAAAAAATCTTATGTCTACACAAAAACTTTTACATCAATGTTCATAGCAGCATTATTCATAATAGTCAAAAAGCGGCCAGGCGTGGTGGCTCATGCCTGTAATCCTAGCACTTTGGGAGGCCAAGGCAGGTGGATCACCTGAGGTCAGGAGTTTGAGACCAGCCTGGACAACATGGTGAAACCCACTCTCTACTAAAAATACAAAAAAAAAAAAATATAGCTGGGTATGGTGACAGGCGCCTGTAATCCCAGCTACTTGGGAGGCTGAGGAAGGATAATCACTTGAACCGGAAGGTAGAGGTTGTAGTGAGCCGAGATCATGCCACTGCACTCCAGCCTGAGCGACAGAGCAAGATTCTGTCTCAAAAAAAAAAAAAAAAAAAAGTCAAAAAGCAGAAACAATGCAAATATTCATAACCTGATAAATGGATAAACAAAATAGTATCTATGCATACAATAGAATATTATTTGGCCTTAAAAAAGAATGAAGTACTGATCTGTGATACAACATGGAGGAACCTTGAAAACATTATATTAAGTGAAAGAAGCCAGTTCCCGAAGACTGCACATTGTATGATGCCATTTATATGAAATGTTTAGGCAAATCTATAGAGATAACTAGTAAACCAGTAATTCCCTAGGGCTGGGAGAAGTGAGATGGGAGTGATTGCTAATAGGTATGGGGTATTTCGGCGGCAGTGATAAAGATGTTCTAAAATTAGATTGCTACCTCAGTGAATATACAAAAGAAATTAATTATATATTTAAATGGATGAATTTTATAGTGAATCAGTAAAGCTGTTTAAAAAAACATGGAGTCAGTGGTGGTGTGGTAGTGAAGCCCTCAATTTTAGATGGTGGAGATTTTGTGGAAAGGAAGGAAGATTGGAGTTGACAGACACCAGATATACTTGAATCTATGTAGGGCCATGCCTGGGTACCATAGATTTTTTTCCTATAAATTTTTCTTTCTATGTGTTCTGGATAACTACATTTTCTCCCTTAGTCAACACTGAATTCACAAAGTAATTCTGGAGCAGGTTATGAGAATCAAGCCAAGTTGTCAGTTGCCACTGGAATCATGCTTAAATCTTCTATTTTCCCCTACACTGTCCTCGGTGCACAGAACTGGCTTTTAGTAGCTGGGATAGGGTAGCCAGGCTTTCTCTTCTCGTGTGAGTGCAAAATCAGACGAGTCCATGAAGAAATTAAAGCAGATCATCTGGAGTCTATAATTTTTAATAATTTTAAACTAGCTACAAAATGTCAATCACTTCACAAACTGACATAGGAGACAGGAGGAATTTAATATTACATGCTATAATGATATTTATCTCACAGTTTATCTATATTTCATTCATTTATATTATTTTTTAAAAGGTTTCTTTATCAGCTACTAAACATCTCAGCAATTTGGTGTGCATAGCTCTAGATTAAGCAACAAAGAATTGTACTGATAACAAACCACAGGGGAAATGGTGGTTAGTAAAAGTCAGCCTTATAAAATTTACATCCACACTGTTTCACAGCAAGATTGCTCTCTCCAAAACGTAGCCATCAAAAGCAGCAAACAAACCCTATATTACATCCATTTGACATAATTTCAGCCAAACATATATTTTGCTGGAAATGATTAAATGGTGAGTGTGTCAAATCCATCTTTTTTAAAATTCTTTTTTTTAAAAAAGGATGATTATGATTTAGAAGTCTCTATATATTGACAGGAAAAAAGTGACACTACTGCACTTTTGCTGGTATAACTTAATCTTGACAGTGTCTCAATACTGAGCATGCTTTGTTGTTGTTCTGTTGTTGTTGCTGTTGTTTTGTGTGTGTGTGTGTTGTCTCATCAGTATGCTACTGTCATGGAAAGTTTTTGTTTAAGTAGGAATCTAAAAATCTATTTAGTTCTCATGCATAAATGCATAAATCACATCACTTTTAGTGCAATGCCTGTTATGTAATTCCACATTGTCTAATCATGAAATCATAAAGACAGATAACAGCCATGAGGAACCAAAGACGGCACATTTTGAGAGATTCAGAGCCTGACACTCAAAGGACCGTGGCAGTAACTCTGTGGAATGTCACAGTTTTACAAGAACAATACTGTGGATTGAAAGAATCAACAGCACATTGAGCATTCCTAAATTGTTGTTATTCAGCAAATGCCACCGAGGAGAGAAAATGAAAAATGAAACTCAAGACATCAAGGAGTTAGAGCCACCAAATGACCACTATGTACAACCTTTGGAAAGAAAGAGACCAAGAGAGAACAAAAGACACAAAGTATTGTTGGGAAGCTGACAGATGACACAGGACAACATTCACAATGGGGGTGGACTGATGTGTGTTATGTGTGCAGACCTACTAGATAATACCATGAGAAAAGCATGAAGGAGCTATCTTGCCCGACAGCATTTGGAGGAGAACACGGGTGGGCACATTTAACCACTTCCCAGCATCTTTGTTGCACGTTGGTTGGCCTCATCAATTCTGGTTTTGTTGGAATCAGCCTAGAAAAGGGGGAAAAGAAACAGAACTCAGGTTACCCCTTAAAAATCCATTCACCCTTCTGGGTCCGGGTCCAATGCTTCCTCTTGGGTGAAACCACTTAAAACCTCCTTGGTCAGCATGGGCCATCCTTTCTTTTGTCTTCCCAGAATGACGGCTATGGCTCTATTTGAATGTGACCGTAGAAGCTTAATTTTCTTTTTTTTTTTTTAATGAACGAATATATTTTTTCAGAATCATTGCTTTTTTAATTTTCATTTTTAATAATTTTCCCTACCAGAGAGCGTAGGCTTATATATGATTTATCTTTCTATCCTAGAAAGACACTGAATGACTTCTGTGGTAGGCATTCACATCTGTTGGACCAAGTTGAATTACACTTCTTATACTGTAGGATTGAAACCATGGCTAATTTATTAGCAGTGTCCCTTTGAACAAATTACATCTTGGGGGCTCAGCTTTCTCGTCTCCAACCTGGGTGATAAAAAATATTGCTAATGAGCATGAGCATGTACAGTGGACCCTTGGACATCATGGGTTTGAATGGTGTGGATCCACTTTTATGTGAATTTCTTTCTTTCTTTTTTTTGAGACAGGGTCTTGCTCTGATGCCCAGGCTGGGGAACAGCGGTGTGATCATAGGTCATTGCACCCTTGACTGCCTGGGCTCAAGTAAGCCTCCCATCTCAGCCTCCTAAATAGCTAAGACCACAGGTGCGTGCCACCATGCCTGGCTAATTTTTCTATTTTTTGTATAGATGAGATCTCACTATGTTGCCCAGGCTGGTCTCAAACTCCTGGGCTCAAGCAGTCCTCCCTCCTCAGCCTCCCAAAATGCTGAGATTACAGGCATGTGCCATTGTACCTGGCCAGGATTTTTTTTCAATAAATATACTGGAAAATGCTTTGGAGATTTGCAACAATTAAGGCAAACTTGCAGATGAATGTGTTACTTAGAAATATTGAGAAAATTTAGAAAAAATTAGCCATGTCATGAATGCATAAAATATATGTAAATACTAGTCTAGTCTATTATTTACTATCATAAAATACATATAAATCTACTATGAAAAGTTAAAATTGATGAGACTTAAACAAATATAGACCATACATGGGCCTATTTGCAGTTGAGAGAAATGTAAAGATGAAGTATTAAATCATAATTGTATAAAATTAACTGTAGTCCATACTGTACTACTCTAATAATTTCATAGCCACCTCCTATTATTGTGGTGAACTCAAGTGTTGTGAGCATCCGTTTAAAATGCTCTGTGATACTAATCATCCTCACCATCTCTCCAGTAAATTGCATAGTGCAGTAAAAAGTGATCTCTTGCAGTTTCACATTTAAAAAAAATCATGTTTAGTGCAATACTGTAAACCTTGAATAACATCATGCACCCATACAAAGTGCCACCAGTGATGCTAGCAGTGCTCCCAAAAAGCAAAAAAAAGTCACGACATTTCAAGAAAAAGTTGAATTGCTTAATGTGTACTGAAGATTTCAGACCGATGATTCATCTTGTAAACAAATGATATAAACTGATGGTATCAATAAATACAGCATAGTATTATAAATGTATTTTATCTTCCTTATGATTTTCTTAATAACATTTTCTTTTCTCCAGCTTACTTTATCATATGAATACAGTAAATAATACATAAAACATAGATGTTAATGGACTTTTTATGTCATTAAGGCTTCCGGTCAACAGTAGGCTACTAGTAGTTAAATTTTGGGGGAGTCAAAAAATTTTCAGCTGCATGGGGGTTGACACCCTAAATCTCCATGTTGTTCAAGGGTCAACTGTACTTTGCCCACTCATTAAACTTTGACAACATCAAGATTAACAACATCAACTATAAAGTGTGTACTATTATTAGCTCACTTTTCCAAATGAGAAAAGCAGTCAGAAACGATCTGGGGAATTTGTCTGAAGTCTTAGTACTAATAAATGGAGAAACCAGAGTCTGAATGCTAGCAACCTGGAGTCAGAGTCCACACTATTCATCACTTACTATTCAATTTGCTGAGATCAAATGAGTTTATACACATAATGTGCTTGGAATAATGTTTTGCAAAATGAAGGGCTCATTAGTTTATCTTGCAATTATTGTTACTGTGTGAAAACTTGGCTTGCTTCTGGGATGCTTAATAGTTTTTAAGTTGCATTTCTGAAGATTCATTTCTATGAGTTTAATAACTGTCTTTTCTTTAATAGATGCACATTTACTATGATTTTGTAACTGGCTGGCTTTAATCTCTTGGTTGATCTCTTTACGGCTTGGGTTCTGTTTGCTGTATATGCAGCATGAAACCTAGGGCTGCTACCAGCATAAATCTTTAAATTCCAGAAAATGAATGATTCCCATCACCACTGAGAAAAATGCATCAGCAACCAGAGGTGAAGACAACGATTCTATTGAGGCTTTTCTTTTGTCCTTCCCTGACTGGTAATGCTGTCTATCCTTCTACAGCCTGGGAAGAAGAGGAGGAGGCTGCCAGGCAGTGTGGGGAAACCAAACTGTTTTTCTCTCAACCAGTACCACTCAATGATTACCAGCTTTGTACCTATTGTGGTGCTGTACTTCCCAATTTTTATTGAGCTGAGTCTTCTGTATTCAGTTCATATCGTGAATTCTCAGGACATTAGAATTATCCACGTTCAAATAGAAATTTGCAAAGTTAAAACAAACATATTTCCAGATTAATCATAACTTTGAATACCTGGCAATGGTTCTCTGTCATCTGTTTGGATAATTGACACTTGTCTTTTAAAATCAGTATTTACATAGTAAGATAGGGCATTGATTTTGATTGTTTTGAACTACAGACTCACATTTTTGACCTCAGGTTTCTCAATTGGAAAATGGATAATCTCACCAATTTTACTTGGTTCTTAAGCCCTCCCTTTCCAACTACAAATGGTATCAGAAATAATGACACTTCATTGCAAAGGAAAATTACAGGATCAGAGCAATGTGAAATGTTCCTGTAGATTGAATTATTATGTTGCCAGACTAAATGCTCTGAAAAGCTCAAATGAGAAAAATAATTCATTTTAAAATGATGGCATTCCTGAGCGCAAACATTCTAGGATCTCCTGTACAAGAATGCACTGAGGGGCCTTCACTTGGGGATATTTGAAGTAGAGCATGAGGTTACTCTGGATATCCTCAAAGGATCTGGGAGGAGCTGAAACAGACTTATGTTCAATGAGCATCTGTGATTTCCACCTAACTTACTTCTGAAGCATATGAAAATTCCACCCCATGCAATATTTGACACAGAAAGTACTGCCCCTTTATTATATAAAAGAATTAGCTTCTTTTAGAAAAAAAAAAGTCTGGAATCTCCTTGTAGATGTCTTCCTGGTATTTGGAGAATGCCCCTATGATCACCCTACTTATATGCTGTAGGACTTTATTTATGATGGCTGTCCCATTCCAATTTTTATATTTCTATTTAGAAAATTCTAAATTTGCTGGAGTGCCCAACATATGTTACATGTTTGTCCTTGTGAGAAGGCCAGGATGACCACCAAAGAGCCAGTAAAAGTTTAGAAGGAGCTGTTCAGCCCATCTTCTGAACACTCCGGGAATCTCTTCAACTTCAGACCATGCCAGGTAACTTTTAGGACCCAGTTCAGACTTCCAGCCTGTTCTGATCCTGGGTTTGAACAGTTCTCTTACTATCCTTCAGGTGAGGCAATCAGGTCACAGAGCTGGTGAATGGCAAAACCCTGTTAGAACTCAAAGTCTTAGCTCTCAAATGCTGTGTTTTCTCACTGATAGAAGAACGTGAGGACTGCTAAAGCATCAGCCTCACTGTATTCCAACGTGTGCCTGTCATCTACCACTGACAACTTTATTTTTATTTATATATTTACTTATTAGAGATGGGATCTTGCTCTGTTGCCCAGGCTGGAGTGCGAGTGCAGTGGCACGATCATAGCTCACTGCAGCCTGGAACTCCTGGGCTCAAGGAATTCTCCCGCCTCAGCCTCTGGAGTAGCTGGGACTGCATGACTAACTTACCACTGATAACTTTAAATCAAAGTTTGAACATTGCTAAGGTATTTCCTTAGCAACAGTTCCCATAAACCCTCTGATATAGGCTTGCTTCCAATTCAGTAAGTTTTCTGAAAAAATTATGTTTTTAACCTTAGAAGGTATATCTATATATGGTTATTTTTATATATGGTTATTTATATATAGTTATTTATTTATATATATAAGGTTATTTATTTATATACATAAATACCCTTAAGCAGAAAATGAGATTTTTAAATAAAGTAATTTCTTGACAATCCATGAGGATGTATTGAAAATCTCATTGTTAAGGACTTCCAAAACTTCACTATTGATCCAAGTGATGAGAAAAGATCATGATTGATAGAGCTGGGTAAAGGTTGCTGTTGGGGTCATGAGAGATTATGAGAGAAACATCATAAGACTCTCCTTACCCCTACAGTGTGATTGCAATTACATCTTAGATATGCAGGAAACTTCTGTCCCGTTATCAGAAATGAGAACTTCAATGAGAAGGTGGAAATCTATTAATAATTGTGCAGTTCATGCGACATGATCATTTGGGGCAATGCTGGGTTGAATTGGGCTCTATTTAAATCATGTGTGGATTTTGATTCTGGAAAAAAAAGGGGCTATTTAAAGTGCTGACTGGAAACTAATTATTCAAAGGCAATTAGACCCTTCTCCCACTTAAATGATTCTGCACTCAAGGAATGATACAAATTGAAATAGTCATTATCCATCCACCTGCCTGGCTTCTGATTAAACCTTGTAGCTGCATATGTCTCTGTCTTTATAGTACACTGGGCATAGAAGAAAAACCTTCTCCCTAAAGATGAGAACTAGAAATTCAAAGTGGCAGAATCAAGATGCCACTTGCCTTTCCAGGAACACATTTTCTTGCTTAAAGTTCAACTCTGTCAATAAGAGTTTGACCCTTCTATTAGTAAAGACGCTCCTTCTGAAACCCTAATTGGCATTGATGCATTGTCTAGCTGCATCAAAGTAAAGTGGGTCCATTAATAGAAAATGAATACTTCCTGTTTTTTTCAAATTGTTTTTTCTGTTGGAGGTCAGCTCAGCAATGATTTTTTAGTTCATTATTCTGGGCCGTAATGGGTTAGGTCAGCTTGTGTTGGCTCTAGTGAGTTTTGAAACTCTCATTATTATTCTAATATCTATTGATTTACACAGCTTTAAAAGCTTTTTCATATGAAAGCCTTCTTAACAATGATAAGCATGCCATTACTTGCAAAAGTAAGCAAAGCACAAGTATTTTGCCAACCAACACTAAAGTTTGCGTAGTTTTCATATTGATCAGGCAAAATATGCAATCAGATATTTTTAACATGGAGTATGTACAACACAACAGGACAAAGTGTTCCCTTTATGCCTACTTACTCCTTTTTCAAGTCATTGGAGGCTGCTTGCATACCAAGAAACTACTATTTAGACTTATGATTCTAAAAATCTTAAAAGTATCCTTCTCTGCTCACCAAAATGGAATGAATTATTATAAGAAAATTTAGGATATCAGACAAAGAACTTCAACATCTCCCAGGGAATAAACACACAACATAAGTTACCCACATTGAATAGATTATAGATGTACAATTATCGTTAAATCTATAATGTCTCTATTTCTCCTTTTCAGCATTTGGACATAAGAGTTTGTAATCAATATTCAAGACCCTACTGATTGAGGAAAGGGCATGAAACATGGAAATATAAATTATGTCGGAGTTCTGTGTTGTAGAATATCAGGTTTTGGTGCCCTAGGTCTCTTTATAGGAACGTTCCAGTGTTTCTTTCCAATCTCTTCTAATTTTAAGCCCCCAAACCCACCCCTTCCCAGTCTACTCCCTCCAGTCTTTCTTATGGCCCACGTTGACATGGTGGATCTTAGAGCCAAGTCTGGTGTCCTTGTGTAAACTCAATTTCATCATATAAAATTCCCTGTTTTTAGATCTGGGGATGTGAACTGTTAAACTGGAAATGGAACCTGGATATTTTTGAATTCTCATTAAAGCTTTGGCATTTATAAAAGCGAAGCTCATAATCATGTCCTGGCTAAACTGACTATTCTTTCTCCCATTTTCTGATTCTATCCCTTCACCACCTCCACTTGACAAACTATTAATACTAACCATCCTTCAAGATTCAATTCAAAGTCAACTTATTCTGAGATTTTCCCGAACTTTGCCTCTTGAGATCTTTCCTTATCTAACCTTGTTTAGCATTTTATCTGTGGATCTCTTAGTGAATTATATTTTGAGTGATAGAAAATTCATCGGGAGGCTCATAGCCTCCCATAGGCCGTGAATTTCTTGGCAGTAGGGGTGGTGTCTTTCTCATGTGTACATGGCCCACAGTGCCTAGCACAATGCCTGGCTGACAGGAGCCTTTGAGAATATTTGCTGGATTAAATTTGACCCTCTTATTTTCACTCCAATTCTGTTGCTGAGTCCTATATTTTTCTCTTGGAAAATGAAGAACATTTCCAGCTATCAGTGCGCCTGAATCCAAGGTCGTGTTTTGAGGATCTTGTTATGCCCTTCACACTTCCTGTTGGTCATTTCAGAAGTGACTCGCAGTAGCGACTTGCTGACTGCCACGTGCTCACCTTCTCCATGATCCTGTCGATCTGGCGATTCTGTGTATCGATCTCATTGCCCATATCCAGGGCCATGTGACGGAGGTTCCCGATGATGCCGCTCACCTGCTCCAGGTTTTCATCCATTTCATTTTCTCGGGCATCATTTGTTACCCTAGGATCCAAAGAGCAAGTTTTAGAAGACAGAGGGTGGAAAACATATTGAATACCAAGGACCCAAAACATAGTGGAAATCTGTCGTCCTCTGGGCATCAACTTTATCTATCTTTAATCTCCATCCAGTACAAAAACACATTTTAGCTTTCATACATTAAAAAAAAAATGTTTAAAATTGCTTTTTGAACGCTTGAATTTCTGTTCTTAAAGAAGGTATATTAAATAGATTAATTTATCTACTACTTTCTCACTCCTTCCATTATGTTGTTTCCCCTTCATATGTTTATTTCAATTTTTATTGTTTAAGGATGAAAACATTTTGTTTGAAAGGACTTTAGGTCAGAGCACGAAGATGGAATTAGAAACGATATTCTTCTTTCTAAGAATATTCTTAATATTTCTAAGACTCAAATTAAGTCTCAAAATTTCTAAGACTCAAATTAAGAATACAATAAAAAGCTTATTGTGCTAAGTCAGAGTCTCTGTGCTCATCTCTTTTCACACTTGGGATTGACACCAATGGGAAGAGTAATGATAATTACAGTTTGCCCCTTAACCCTGCTTGCTCCCAGGAACTCCAAGGAGAGCTACTTGTTCAAGATGATTTTTATTTACTCATATGTTAATAACATGGGTTTTTTAGTGGCATGGTGCATAGGTGATTTCAGAGTCAAAAACTGTGAAACTGTGACAAAAGAGTGTTGTTTCAGGTTGAGTGGAATGGGAATGGGAGGAAGGAGCTGGCTCACAAAACACATTACATTTTTTCACAGTCCAACTTGAAAGTTAAGGAGGTACTTATTTCAGAATTTCCCTAGTATATATGGTATTGAGCTAAAAAATATTCAGAAGGGTTAAAATCCTTCCCCCATGGTAACTCCCAATGCAGACTGGCTCATTATGGTTTCAAAAGCAGCCCAGGGCAGAGAAAATTAAAAAAATTAAGGAGAACTTTCTAGCTTTTTCCTGTAGGGAAGAAGTTTATTTAAATGATCATCAACAGCTAAGAGATACTTCTAGTTCAATGGTGCTTGGCCCTGAGTGCATTTCAGAATCACCTGAGGAGCTTTAATGGGCCACAGGTGCTTGTGTCTCACTTCAAGAGATTCTGGTTCAATTGGTGTGGATTGGGCCCAAACACTGGTAGTAAAAGAAAAAAAAGTCTCCCCTGGTGATTCTAATGTACAGCCAGGCTTGAGAACCCTTGGGCTACTTTCCCTGGGAGCAAAGGGAGAGCTGAGTTCTGAATTGGCTGATGTGTGTAACTTGAGTTTTTTTTTTTTTTTTTTTTTTAAGGAAATGCCCCTGAGTCATAATTTGAACTTTTAAAAATAGATATTTAAATTGGCTTTTGATTCTAGGTTTCAAAATAAATCATTAATAAGAAGCTCATTATTCTCTATTTTCACTCCAAATCCATTCTTGGACCTTCTTTGCTCTGTGCTCTCAGGAGCTGACCTCATGACTGTATCACCCAGCTCCTCTTACCCTCTGGCTTTCAGTAGGCTTTGGCTAATGGCCAATGAAACTGCAGGGCAAGAGGAGTGAGGGGTTACAGCATTTATTTCCCTCTTTCACTCCCTGTTAGCTTTGGTAGTGGCTGTATTTCTCTACTGATAGTTCCTTGCCCACAGTCATAACTATTGCTGGGTTCTGATAATCACTCCTTCTCCTGTCCCCCAGGACTATGGTGGTAACAACTTCCTGCAATTGCTAGCTCAGAAGTGCTTCACCATTCCTTGTTATTAGTCTTACCCACCCCTCTGTAAGTAGTCTCTTTTATAAGCTCTATTCAATTAAATTCATGGAATGTGATGCCTGTCTACTGCCACATTGAGTCTGGATGTGGTCATGTGACTTGCTTTGTCTAATGAAACCAGCAAATACAAGGTAAGCAAGCAAAGGTTTGATAAGTGCACTGAGGCTTGCCCCCTTGGAATGCTGCTACCACCATGTAAGGAACCTGGGCTCTCTTGCTGAAGAGGCCACATGGAGAAGAACAGACATGCCCCACCAACAGCCCCAGCCAACCACCAGACAAGTGAATGGGGCCATCTTGGATCACCCCACCCAGGCAAGGTCCAGGAAAGGCTTAGAAAAGAACACTTAGCCGGTATGTAGATTAATGAGCAACAAAATGGTTGTTTTTTAGAAAACCACTCAGTTTTGGAGTTGTTTGTACTTGACAATAGAGAACTGCTACAGTGTATGCTGCATGAGGCTCACCTGCGGATGAAGCCGCCACTGATGGCCATCTGCTCCCGTTCGTCCACTACACGAGCTGGCTGGCTGGCCACCACTCCGTCCTGATTATTGCCCCAGGCTTTTTTGTAAGCATCACTTGATTTAAGCCTATGCAAAAGAGAGGGTGAGTGACAAGGCACAGGGGTGGAGGAGCAAGCTCTCAACAATTGTCACTTCTTCAAGCGAAGAATCGAACCAAGCGAATGAGTTTTAAGTCGAGGCATTAGAGAATACCGATATATCATAATCCAGACCCAAACAGTTGGCCACCACCATGCCTCAGCTACTCAACATTTCACTTCCAATCGAATCCATTGCAATGGACTGCAATCTTTGCCCACAAGGTTGTTCTTGTTTTAGTTTGTTTTGTGGTTTAGTTTGGATTTTGGACAAGGATTAAGGTAGCTGGAGGACATTTAGTTCTATTTTAGTGATGTGATTATATTTGGAGACACAAAACACAGAGAAAAACATACTGGCAGACAGACACAAAACAAGACTGCCAAGTAGAGTGTGCACATCACACCACAGCAACACACTGTCATCAAGAAAACATCCTCAACCAAGTTTTTACACACCATCATGCAAAGATCCCTGTGGAATATTTTTTTATTCCCCAACATGTGTGGAACTAACATTTCCAAATCTCCATGAAGGACATAAAGGATTGGTGGTTGGCCAAGAGTGACGGTCTTTGCATTGCCTCTAGAGTGATTTGAATTAGATAATATATCGGTACTTCCAAACAGTCACCATACATCCAGAGTTGATGTACAAACCTTTGTCCACAGAGACAAAAAGTAAAAGAAGCATAGTGAAATGAATGCAGGAAAAGAGAAGAGAGAACAAGCCATCTAGCACCAAAAAGGGAAACCCCTCTACGTCTTCTTCATGCACCAGCTACAGGCATGAGTAGAAAGTGAAGCATTCTCATTTAAGCCAAACTACTCCAGAAGTTGACCATTCTCGAAAAAGGCACTAGCAGGACAGTAATAGCCTTCATGAGGATTTGAAACGCAGGTTCAGTAGCTTCTTTGTTGGGCTGAGGGGCAGGGCAGAGAGTGCTTACAAACTCCTACTTTAAACTATCCTGGGGTTGTAATGGAGGAGAGTGGTTTAATGCTGGTATGGTCTCCATGGGCTGTATTTCACTGAGCTGCCTTGGAGAAAAGACTTAAAATCCAGGCATACCTATTGTGCCCAATAGAAACATGTGCAGCATATTTTGGTGAGTGTTGTAATTAAAGGCAATCAAAGATGTTTTTAGGTTCTTTACATAGTAGAAACCATATGCTTTTTAGTCCAAAAACAAGAGACATTCTTTGCTCCCATTTACACATTTTTTTTTTGTAAGACACCAGAATTTAACATTTTATTTTCTTCTTTCGCCAGAGGACCACAGCCATCTATTAAAACTGGCTCTAATACTTGCAGACTGGGGGCCAAGCAACCCTAGAGACAAACTGGAAAATTGTACCAATGGAATTTCAGCAACTCCCACAATCAAGTCTATAATGCCGCAGGCCTTAGTGCAGTCAAAATTTATTGCACCAAAGGGCCATGGACCCATTCAATGAAACGAGATCCCCAAACTAAATTTAATAGGGCTTAGAGTCTGGCTTTTTTAATTTTTATTTTTCCAACTCCCCATCTCCTCCCTCCTCAGATTAAAAGAAGTTATATGGACTTTGTGATGTTTTCTGCTATGTCAAATGTCTGCTATACCATCTTTGGCAAAGTCAAAGGAGTGGGAAGTATGCGTTTCTGAAAGAAGGCAAACCACTGCACCCACAATGCTGCACATAGACTCACATCACTGCCGTACATCTACCATCGTCCCTTGAAACATGCCGAGACAGGGCGAAGCCCTCAGAGAGTCCAGGGCACCACCAGCCACTGCGTTGTGACACATGGTTTTTAAAGCATTATTTACACACAATAGGGAACACCTCAGTCAAGCTTTGAAGCTTAGTTTAGGGTCTCTTGTGCATTAAGGAAATTAGTGACCACTCAAAAGTGGAATTCGTAGGAGCCATCATTTCATTAGAACATTAGAATCCATCCCAGGGGGACCCTGCCTTCACCCTTTCTTCACACACAGTTGATGAAGGGGGGAAAATGTATCTGTTGGAATTTATCATGAAATGGATGGAAATCTCACCTGGGGGCAAGTTGCCACTGAAAGGAATATACAGTCAAATCTTGACTAACTGGAATGCTTGGTAATGAGGCTTTTTTTTTTTTTTCTGATGAATTATATGACTTTCTTAATGAACAGTGGGGCCATGGAGGAAAGTTTTGTTTCATGGATGATGAGTGAATATCTTTGCTAGACTCCTGAGCCACTTTCCTGCCTGAAAGTCTTAAGGTAGAAGACATGATTGAATCTTTCCTTGGTTATCATTTATACTGATTGCTTGATGGCCTTTTCTGTGAAGATCAACTCTTATTGTTTGGTCCTCATAGATGTGGAAGTTGCAGGAGGATGGAGACTAAGTGTGACAATGCAAACTACCCTGGAAGAAAAACCATTTCACATTTCTGATGTGATTTTTTTTCTTTGTTTCTTTTTTGCTAAAAATGGAAGGGAGCAAGAGCATGCAGCTGAGGTTTCCAGTTAGCTAGATTCCAGTTAATCAGGCTTTACTGTAGATCATTCTTTAAAAAGCAAAATTTTTTAATTTTTTTGCAATATGAGCCCCTCCCCCTCCTAAACAGGAAGTGGGATATTTTAAATCAGCCTCAAAGTTTAAAGGATGTGAATGGCCATATAATCTGCTAAAAATGACGTCAATTTCTATTCTAAAAGCTAGGATCAGGAGAGCTTTTAGGAAAAAGTCTTCTTTTAGAAGGGGGAAGTGGGAGGGGTGAGGGAGATTGGATAAGGAGTTTAATTTTCCAAATGCATGTTGGGCAATCCACTCATGCATTTCTTTTTCCACCACTAGTCAAATGAGACAATCTTCCAGAACCCTCAGTTTTAGGTTCCTTCCATTGCAAACCTTTATAACCACATGTCACATTTCTGCTACATTCCAAAAAAGCGTTGCAGAACCTTGAGAACAGTTGAATGTTTTGTGATGTTGTGCATGCAAAATCTACACATTTCAACATTTCAGCCAGTGTACGGGTAGATCTTCCAAGGAGAAAAATTTGGGAGGGATGGGTCCAATTTGAGTAAGGCTTGAGCACTTCTTGCTGAAGAGCTCATTGCCTCTGTGTTGGGTGCAGTGGCAGCATCTATTGACAAAATTTGGCAACTGGTGGGCAGTAGAAAGGGAGAATCTCTGTCATATTCTCTAATTTATAGAATCCTTCCCTGGGCCAAATTACCTGTCTCTTTTATTTTGGAAAAAATCAAACCTTCGCATATGTGTTTCTCATCTCCCAAACTTACCCGCAGCCTTTTCTAAATCTGTAATTTTGACTCTTGGGGTTGGGGAAAAGGAAGTTCCCTGGGTGCCTCTTTCTTGAGGCTAGCCTCTGTCTCAAGGTACACTTTCTGGAAAATGTTGAAACGTTCATCAATAAAAGTTGCTGACAGTGAAGCTTTCACTGTAGTATGCCTGATTTTTAATGCATCAACAGTAACTCCTGCTAATATCATCTATGCTATGAGATGAATGCATTGGAGACGGTATTGATCTGTTCTGCATGCCACATGCTCATCCTGCCTATGAGCTTGGCAGGAATGAGCTTGTCAAGGCTTGAAGATGGGCCTTGGGAAATCAAAGCTTCAGGCAGGCAGGCAGCACCTACTTGTTACAGGGACACACACAAAGCCCGCAGAATTTTCCTAGGTCCGTCAAATTCTTTTCTGCTTCTTTCATGTCCTTATTGATTTGGTCCATCCCTTCCTCAATGCGTTCCAGTTGTTCTGATTAAACACAAGTATTTTATCCCCACAGAATGAAGCAGATGGAAAAGGACAAAGAAAAAAAAGACAAAACTTCAGACATTCACTTTGACATTAAAAAAGAAAAAAAAAAAAAGAAAGAAAACTGGACGCCACAGATTAGAGCTGGTACCCAGTACCTACTTGTTACAAGGACATATGAAAAGGCCACAGCATTTCCCTAAATCTTTTAAATTTTTCTCAGCCTCCTTCATGTCTTGGTTGATATGGTTCATGCCTTCTTCGACACGATCGAGTTGTTCTGGTTAGGACAAAGGGATGACAGTGTGGAATGAATTTTTTGGGGGTCTCCAACAGAACATGAGAAATGACTATGTGAAACAGAATTTGAAAGAGAGATATTACAATGCATTGTCCAAGAGGATGCATTGTTGAAGACTGCTACCGCTGCCCTACACAGGTATGGGTGGAAAGAAACAAACCAAACGATGCTCAAAATACTTTGTAATTCAAACATGATGGGATGGGGTGGAAGGCCTGTTTGATTCTGAGTGTCCAGGAAAACAGCACAGCATATTCGCTTACTCAGGCACCAGTGAAATCCAGGAGAAAAAAAACAGGGTGTTAGTTTATGTTTTAGGCATTCCAATTTAACGCTACTAAAGAAAGGATCTGCTTCAACTTTAAAATATCTCCATCTTTTGGTTTTTAAGCATCCTCAACCAGATAAGGGTAGAAAATAGAATCCATTTTCTTCTTTGGAGACAACAGCAGCAGCAGCAATCATAAGCAATGGGTATGGATCTCTTTTCTTCCCCTAGCAGTGGCAGTCTAGCCAGAGGTAGCCATGGTCTGCACTTGATTGTGCATATGTAATTCATAAAAGCTGTTTTTTAAAAAAGAGAGTAACATCCACACAGCAACATTGTAAGTCCTGGAACATTGCAATTCCTCTATCATCCTATGACTTAATTGCTATGAATGTTTTGGAAGGCATTTCACTTCTCTGCCCCCTGATTTCCAAGTCTATAATGGGGGTCATGCTCCAAGCCCAGGCAGAGAGCAGGGAGAATGAATGTCTCTTTGGAAGTAGGATTATGAATTGGAACATAGGACAATATGGTGTCACTGCTGCCAGCATAGCTGACCTTAGTGTATCTAAGACATAGATCAATAGTCATAAAAATGAATCATACTTCTAGGTTGCCAAGGTTACATACACCAACTTGATTAATTTTTTTGAATTGTGTCACCAAATTGAGATAACTACAAGTTCAATGAAAGGATTTTTAAAACAGCTTTTAAAAGACCATTAAAGGAAGGCAGCAATGGATGTCTTGGCTGTCTAATTACAAAACCTAATTACATTTCCATTCCTCTTTTCATCTGTATTTTCATGCATGCATGCCTGTGCCTCCTGGAATAAAGGCATGCCTAGAATACAACTGATAAGTACATTTCCAGCCTAAGGGCATACATTATCACTTAAACACAATTTCACATTAAGTTATACAGTGGAAATTGTGCTTCCAAAAAAACTAAGATACATTCACTAGTGACCCAAACTGCCAGACTGTGAATTTGGAAAATAAAAGCCTACTGTGTTTTCTTTCGTGAGGCTAAAGAACAGAATTCAGTTCATGAGGAATCTGCTATTTCTCTTATGCTTTTGAAATGACAGGTGAAAACAAAATTTCATTGTTTATCCAGCATTGAATACCTGGAGGAGATAATAAGGTAGTGCAGGAGAACTTTTGCCGAATAAATACAGGCACAGTGATGGCTTAAAAAAAAAAATCCGCAAATACAGCCGGGTGTGGTGGCTCATGCCTGTGATCCCAGCACTTTGGGAGGCCAAGGCAGGCAGATCACCAGAGGTCCAGAGTTTGAGACCAGCCTGGCTAACATGGTAAAACCGTGTTTCTACTAAAAATACAAAAAAAAATTTCTGGGCGTGGTGGCATGCACCTGTAATCCCAGCTACTTGGGAGGCTGAGGCAGGAGAATTGCTTGAACCTGGGAGGTGGATGTTGCAGTGAGCCGAGATTGCACTATTGCATTCCAGCTTGGGCAACAAGAGCGAAACTCCGTCCCAAAAATAAAAATTACAATTAAAAAAAATTTTTTAAAGGCTATATATATATATATATATATATGTATATGTATATGTATGTATGTGTGTGTATATATATATATATATATGGCAATCCCCTACATTCAAGAAGATTTTTTTCTTTTCTAAGGATTTCACTCCAGTTTCCTTTTAAGAATGCAATAAATTAGTCTGTAGATCAAGGTAAATATTCAAGTGGAGGGACTGGTGTGGGGAAAGGAACTCATCATCAGATGAAGAACCATTATATATACAGACAATAGGGATGCCAAATCCCAATCAAGTAATTGCTAATGGCCTCTGGGAGTGCAGGCTTGAGATGGATTGGAGGAGGCATCTGGACTCAGAAGGAGAGATGCTGCCCCCAGCTAATGACAGCTGAAATAAGCATAGATTATGGCGTGGGGACACATATGCAATTATTTGTCTTTCTTGAGGAGTTTCTCCTAAGTTACAAAGCAAGTTGATAATTTTTTTTTTTTTGGCCAAAATATTAACTCTCTGACAAGATATTAGGGACCCATCCACTGTGCTTCCAGAGATTAGGAGGTAACATATATATGTGAATTGGTGCACAGGTATTGGACCTATGAATTAGATAATTGATATTAAAAAGGGAAAAACAAACAGGCACGTCTAAATCCATATTTCAGAAAGCTGGGCTCTCCATCTGTTACCAGCTTAATTTGGCAAAGTTTTGACTAAAAGAGAAAACTCTGAAGCTGAATTTGATTCAGAAAACTATTCAGAAAATAGTTGATTCAGAACACTATTTTATAACTACCAATATCAGTTGAATATATATTTACATAAGAATTCTAAGTCAAACCTTTAATTTAAAAAATATTGTGGAGTCATTTTGTTGCAGAAATTCTAGCAATAATATTAATTTTTAGAGTGTACTGAGTTATGTTTGTGGAGATGTTTGGCATATTGGGACTTCATGGCACTTCAATGATTTCTGTGAAGATGCTTCTCAGGAAATGCTTATAAGCATCTCATTCTGGGATGAACAGCAGCATCTCTGAGGCTGATGCAACGCACCATCCAGTGTTGACTGCTTTTGATCTCCCTAAGCTTGTTTTCTGGCTCATTTCTGTTTATTCTTGGGGGCTGGGAGGAGAATAACATTTTGAGTAGGGAGGGGGTCTTCAGGTAGGTGACACTATATGTTGGGGCCAGAGCTTGGGCTTTCTTTTGCCATGATATTGGATCACTGGTTATTTGTGATAGATCCACCAATGACAGAATCCTCAAGGATCTATATTAATGTTTTCCATTAATATTTTTCCAATGACTGGTGAAAACAAAATTTCTACTAATCTCTCCTAAGTAAGCCAACATGGGGCCCTTAGTATTCTCAATCTAGTAAAAATCAGTAGAAGAATAGTAAGCATTAATACTATTAATCTAGTATGCAGTCTTCATGAGTATATCCAGTTACAAGATGCTGCCTCTATGAATTTCATTTTTCTTAGCATTTATGAACATATAGAAATTTATTTAAATTTAAATAGCCCTATGTGGCTATCATGACTAAGTACAGCCTTAGTCATTCATAACAGATATTGGTGAATGGACTTTAGCTAGAGAGATGGTTTTTCAGATGCCACCTTGTAGTGCCATGAACCTTTTAAGATAGCTGACTCTCCGGACAGGAATTTACTTTGTCTTTCTTCTGTCAGACAGTAATCAAATATTTCACTGTTTAGTTTGGAGCTGATCCCAGGAGATTTTCCCAAAAGTCACATCTTCAGCATCAAAACAGACATACAACTCAGCAAAGACCAGCAAAAGGAACAAGAGATATGCAGGTAAAAGCCCACATTAGTGCCAAGGTCATTTGGGGACTTCCCTTGGTGACAAATTTTCTAGAGGAATGAAAGTCCCAGGGCTCAGTACATTTCCAGGTCTGGTTGTCATGCTCAGTGCTCCTTGGTGTCTCCCGATACCTGGGTATAAAGCAAGAATCCCATAGGAAATTTCCTAGTGCAATCATTTAACTGGACAACCTGGAATGGCCTGGCCTGACCCAACAGTGGTTGAGATGGTTCTTTAGAAGAATGGCTGTTTCTTGAGGCTTCCGTGCTGCTGTGAGGTAGAAATAGTCAACACTTTTGGTGCTCACGCATAAACAAAATTAGTAGAGCATAAATGAAGAGAAATTTCAAAGCAGTTACTGATCTAAACAAGTAAAGGCAAAATTAAAATGCACTTATATGGCAGTTAAGATAGTTGTTGACATGCTCATCTGTCAATTAGAAAGGTCCTTCTGTGTCTCTACTGCCTAATTAAAAAAAAAAAAAAAGGTCCTAAGTTCCTATTATACTATAAATGAAATGTGTACCATTTAAGACCGGCCAGAAACCACCTACTTTCAGGGGTTTTACAGTTGCATGTTTCTCATCAGTGTCTATCTACTCACCACACATCTGGTAAAACCCAGTCTATCCTTGTTTAACTGAGGAATTCAGCATTTACTGTGGTATGGCCATAATTGAAATGTCTTAGCCGAGAACATTAACTGTCTCATGGGGAAATCTGTCAAACAGACATTCTATTCTGCTTTGTTTCTCGGAGAATAGTACATAGGTGATTCTGGAGATAATTTGTGCTAAAGAAGATATATTTTTGCATTTTTATGAAGATTTCAGCAAATTATATCTCTAGATTTTCTTCATCAAAGTACAATGCAATTTATCACTCATGTAAGCCTGTTATTCATGTTTTCTCTTTTTGCTTCCAGGTTTGTATATATTATTTTCCATGTCTTTATGTCACTGCTTTATTGTTCGGGGGGAAAAGGCTGTATTCTAAATCTTTCCTAAGTCTACCCTCCATTGTCATGTCTCTTTTTCCACCCACATGAAGTTACAAATTATCAACTTAAAAAATAAATAAGGTGAAACTGCTAATTATTTGAGTGTATATGTTTATTTATTTTTTAAATTTTTTTATTTTATTATTATTATACTTTAAGTTTTAGGGTACATGTGCACAATGTGCAGGTTAGTTACATATGTATACATGTGCCGTGCTGGTGTGTTGCACCCATTAACTCATCATTTAGCATTAGGTATATCTCCTAAAGCTATCCCTCCCCTCTCCCCCCACCCCACAAGAGTCCCCAGAGTGTGATGTTCCCCTTCCTGTGTCCATGTGTTCTCATTGTTCAATTCCCATCTATGAGTGAGAATATGCGGTGTTTGATTTTTTGGTCTTGCAATAGTTTACTGAGAATGATGATTTCCAATTTCATCCATGTCGCTACAAAGGACATGAATTCATCATTTTTTATGGCTGCATAGTATTCCATGGTGTATATGTGCCACATTTTCTTAATCCAGTCTATCATTGTTGGACATTTGGGTTGGTTCCAAGTCTTTGCTATTGTGAATAGTGCTGCAATAAACATACGTGTGCATGTGTCTTTATAGCAGCATGATTTATAGTCCTTTGGGTATATACCCAGTAATGGGATGGCTGGGTCAAATGGTATTGCTAGTTCTAGATCCCTGAGGAATCGCCACACTGACTTCCACAATGGTTGAACTAGTTTACAGTCCCACCAACAGTGTAAAAGTGTTCCTATTTCTCCACATCCTCTCCAGGACCTGTTGTTTCCTGACTTTTTAATGATCGCCATTCTAACTGGTGTGAGATGGTATCTCATTGTGGTTTTGATTTGCATTTCTCTGATAGCCAGTGATGGTGAGCATTTTTTCATGTGTTTTTAGGCTGCATAAATGTCTTCTTTTGAGAAGTGTCTGTTCATGTCCTTCACCCCCTTTTTGATGGGGTTATTTGTTTTTTTCTTGTAAATTTGTTTGAGTTCATTGTAGATTCTGGATATTAGCCCTTTGTCAGATGAGTAGGTTGCAAAAATTTTCTCCCATTTTGTAGGTTGCCTGTTCACTCTGATGGTAGTTTCTTTTGCTGTGCAGAAGCTCTTTAGTTTAATGAGATCCCATTTGTCAATTTTGGCTTTTGTTGCCATTGCTTTTGGTGTTTTAGACATGAAGTCCTTGCCCATGCCTATGTCCTGAATGGTAATGCCTAGGTTTGAGTGTATAGGTTTCAATTTTGCACCGGAAATCAGGTACCACTCTTCTATTGGGCACCTGTTGTTTAGTTATTTTTTTTTTAAAAGCAATGACTTGCTGCATCCTCAGTTTCAAAGCCTGGGACATTGTTACACAGATCCAGCCAACAAGTCACGTAATAATAACAAACCCATCGGGGGAGTTCTTAAGACTTCCATTGCTACTGCAATATCTTCAACATGGAACTCTAGTAGACTTTGTTATTTGTGTACAACTTTTGACAATTTGTATTGTGAAAATTGAAGGAAAAATGTTGGGGTTTATGTTCAACTTTTTTTTCAAACTTTTTTCTCCATTTTTTTGATCAATTGGTATATATTTATTGAAAAAGTTTAATACAAATAAATAATGTAAAACCGAAAGCCTTTATGTGACAGCCAGATGCCTCCAGCTGTGCACCTATGCAGGCTGCCACAGTGTTTACATTGAGGCCAGGCTCTTCCTGGGATGCTTCAAGCCAATGGCTGAGCACAATGGGCTACTAGTGCTAGAACATTTCTGCCCAACACAGGGCTCCTCTAATCAGCAATCTTTGCTCTCGGGCTCCCCATTGGCCTGGCCGAGGGCTTCTCAAGAGCAGTACCCATCTACTTTTATAGGCATCAAACCTGCTTCATAGTCTGAAGGCTGCCTCTGCCTGCTCCCGGCAGCTCTCCCCTTGACCTATCACAGACATTTCCCCAATAAATCTCTTTTGCTTCTAATTGCTTCCTGGCATTTGCTCCCCAGGGGACCCCAAATGAGGCATCTTCCTCCAGTCCCTTCTTGCTCCCACCCCAACTCCACAGAAGTCAGTAAATAAAGATCTACCTCATGTATTATATTGGTGGCAGAACAATTCTTTTATGGCCGTACCACAATTAATTGGGTTGGTCTCCCCACCGACAGATACTTAAGTTGTTTCTAGTCTTACACTATTATGAGTAAGCCACATGCATTTTACTTCATATAACTGTAAATGTATATCTGCACTGTAAAATTCTAGGAGTGGAGTGTCTTGGTCAAAGATGAGTGCCCTTTAAAATGTGAAGATATTTTCAAATTATTCTTTAAGACATTTATATCAGGTTACAGTGCCTAGCTGTGGAATAAGAGTTTCTGTTTTCCCAACATATTCACAACACTGGTTATTATCATTTTTTAAAATTTATGCCAGTCTGCTCTAAAAAGTGGTATGTTGTCGTTGTTGGTGATTAGAGCATGGTTTCATACATCTGTGATGACGTCTTATTTTACATCCATTTTTCTTTAGGTTGCTGCCCTTTTCTTTGATATGCAAGGGCTCTCTGAATTTTAGGAGAAGTGCCTTCTCTCTGTTATCTGTCAGGCATGTTCCCCCCCACAGCTTGAGATTTATGCTTAGAGTTCATTTAAGGTTTCCTGTGTTGTGAATACCTTGTACATTTTTATCTTTGCCATTAAAAAAAATAGTCATGACTCCAAAAAATTTTCTAATGCTTTTACAAAATATGAATAAAAAGAAAGAAACTTTGCAGAAATCTGTTTATTATGATAAGAATTCAGAACGGAATCAGGTAACTGACTTGTGGCTAGAATTATGTACAATCTCACCATAGGGCTAGATACATTGAGATGAAGAAAAATGATGGTATTACCCTTTTCAATTTCCATGTTAGGTATAGAGATGCTATATTAAAAGGCTGGCTCTCTGATTTTCCTTGCTTCTAGCATTTCTGTAATAATCTTTAAAACAGGCCAAATATTTCAATTGGTTCAACGTTGTATTTTCCAGATAATTTCCCTCAGGTTATATTCTGTGAAAAACAGCTCCCAGGTATTTAAGAAATACCCAAAACTACTAGATACTGAGTTGGGATGGTCAAAAGAAGTAGACAACATGATGTGCCATACGCTCATTCTATCTATGTATTGTTAGAAGAAAATCAAATTTATTGGGAAAGTTTAGGGGCAAAGATAATAAGAAAATTCTTATACTGTCCAAAATACTATCATTTAAAAAAAATGGCTTTTGCCTTCAAAATTCTGTTACCCCAACATATATAACAGAGATAGTGGTATCATTGATTCACTCATGAAGAAGGCCTCAACATTTCCATACATTTACCAATCTTTTCAACAGAGAAAGAGAAAAAGCAAGATGAAAAATCTAGAACCCTCACATTCGTGTACATGTGTAACACATGTCAAAGCGACCATCTGCGTATGCACAAATAATTTTAAAATGCACATTATTCAGAAGAGGAATTGTTCTTACTGAAGAAATCTGAACTTACCTCCTTGTTCATCCAACATAACCAAAGTCCTGATACCAGCATCTTTACTCTACATTCCAATAATGGTAGCAAAGTTGAAAAGGAGTTAGAGAGAGAAAAGAGAGAAAGAGAAATCAGTAAGGGGACAATTAGCCCTATAAATGGAAAATGAAGAAGGACCAAAAGAAAAAAGGGAGAAAGTATGACAAGAGCCCTGAGGGGTTATGGAGGGATAGAAGAATGGGCCAGCTGTGGACTTGATCTACCAGTGATGCTTTAGGCAGAATGAGGAAATGGAGCACTCTCTCCGTGGGGTAGGGCTGGGGTGGGGCCTGCATGAAATCGGAATACACATACCTCATATTATACTGTAATTTTATGTTTGGAAATAAACGTGTCTACAGTTTTTATAACACCAATCACAGAAAGCAAACCTTTGGAAATCTTCTAGTCTAAATTTTCTTCTTTGGCACGATCTATCAGAAAGTCTTCATCAGTGAAATTGGGGAGGGATGCCCCATGGGAAGATGTGCAAGAATCTTGGTGGTGGGCGTTGAGGTTTTCAGGTTCATCAGAAGAGAGCATGGCTTTACGAAGGTTGGGAAACACAGCTCAAAAGGAAACTCACTCTCTCTCCATTTTTCTATCTCTATGGAGAAGGTCTACAGTATTTAGAATGGGTTTGAGATGAGAAATAAGGGCTCTTAATTCTGAAATCTAACATTCTGCATAATAATCTAGTGTGAGAAAATAATTCCTTTACAAGCTTTACAGAAATTCTTCTGTGCCGGGGAAGTCTTTAAAAGGCATCCCTCATCTCCTTACTGTTCAAATAAACCAAATACCACCTGAACCATGGGCAGGAGTTGGTGGTCAGGACAGAAGGAACAAAGATATCTGTATCACTCATACTTAAGAATCCTCATTTCTAGAAAGCCTAATCAGTTAATGCCTTCCATTTTACAGGGCGACTGTTAATGGGTATAAAATGGCATTGCTTATAGTTTGGATGAATTGGTTTTTCAAGTAAAGCTCATGGTACCCCCAGAAGAAATTCTAAGCTAGGACCTCTCTCATGGTGCTTATTTTCCACTGATGTACTTTGAACTAAGAAAGAAAGAGAGAGATACTAGTGGAGGCCAACAAAGTGCTTTTAAAAAAATAGTATTTTAACAATTAAATTTCAGTAGTGCTTCTGAAAAATAAAATACTGAAAATGATTTCTGTGAGCTTTTATAAACTCACCATTTTAGAGAATGTGTGCAGTTAAATCTCCAGGACACAAAAGCCTACCTTGCCTTTGAGCACACTTTGATAGGCTTTAGTGGCAAAGTCAGGATGTAGTATGGACAGGGCTGGCCCAGGGTGGCCTCAGGAGTCCTTGACAGCACAGACTGTGGAGACAGACTCTGGGCTGGAATGCTGGTGATTTCATTCCCTAACTGTGGGGCCTCAGGCAAGTGTCCTGACTGTTGTGTGCCTCCATTCTCTCCTTTGTAAGACAGCAATGACAACAATTAATACCTCATTGAGGAAGTATGTGCGTTAAACAAATTAATATGTGGAATGTGCTAGAATGGAGTGTTTCTAAAATAAGTGTTTCTAAAATAAATATATTCAGAAAATGCATCTATAGCAGCCTATCTAGGCAAACTAAAAATATCATCATTATCGAGTATCTGAAGCTTCTAGACCACTACTTTTCAAACTGGAATGTGCATATGAATCCTCTGCACATGAATCATCTTGTAAAATGTAGATTCTGATTCAGTAGGGCTAGGGTAGAGCCTGGGCTTTTCATTTCTAACAAGCTCCCTGACATATTGAGCTGGTTCAGGGACATTGAGTAGCAAGATTCTAGACCACAAAAGACATTTCAAAATATTTTCTTTAAATGGGTTGTAAACAGGCTTTCGTCTGTACTAGCCTGTATTTTAATGATTTATTTGCTCTTTTCTGCATTCTTTCTCCATTTCTTGTGAGATGAAATTATAAAAGGCTATTCAAGCATAGGGATGTGACAATGCAGGTTCTGCTGAGGGCAGAGGCATCTCGGAGAGCACTTTCTCCTCGAGGGCCCAATCAGGCCACACATGAAATCTTCGCTCCATTCTACTGGGGACAGTGGATAGGAAAAAGGTTAGTGATTTTAGTTTGGTCAGTCCAGCCCTCATCTGTTTACACTTTCTTGATATTCTATTATACCCATTTATTTTTATGTGGAGCCCTGCAAGTATAATTGCACATTTGTCCAATTTGGTGCTGAATGTTTTAACACTAGAATGATTCACGCAACTAATTTGAGGGAGCAAGAGTTTTTTAGGTTGCCCCAGTTTGGGAGAACAGAAGCAGAGAGCACTGATGTGGGAGTCACGAACACTGGGTTGTGCTCTTAGCTCAGCCAGCAACCAGTCACGAGACCCTGGAAGAGACATCTGACCTTCCAGAATGTTTCTCCACGTTTAAGATAAGGATAGGGATGCCGAGTAAGATTGAAAAGATTGAGCGGTTGGTTAATCACTCACAGGCTCCTTTTTACTTTCCTTCCTTCCTTCCTTCCTTCCTTCCTTCCTTCCTTCCTTCCTTCCTTCCTTCCTTCCCTCCTTCCTCCCTAGTGTTTATTGAGCCTCTACTCTGCTCTAGGCACTAAGGATAACGGGTAGACAAATGCATGACCTCTCAAATGTGTTCCTTTGTATGTGAGACAATTAGGTCAGGTGGGCAGAACCAGGATCTGGGAGTCATTACTTCTGAATTCTAGATCTATCTTCATAATGCTAGTGCTCTAAGGTCACCTGTTCTGTGTCTCAGCTTCCCAGCTGTCAAATGGGGACAGTAACTGCTCCCTCATAATTTCTCACAGTAGTTATGAGAGTAAGATGAGCCTCAGAGGGTCCAGCCTCTCAAGGTTCACCTCTATGGGAAGCTGACGCCTCCGTGAGTTCAGGAAATAAGACATTGAGTAGAATCTCAATCCATTTAGAATGAGCTGCTTTGTTTCCTTAGATCCTTTTTTTTGGTGGAATTCTCAAAGAAAAATAATGATTGTAAGAGATGCTGGTGGAAGAGAAGTGTGATGTGTAAGAACTTACACTCTGAAATCAGGTAGACCTGGGTTTTAACTTCATCTCTGCCGTTTACACCTGTGTGTCTCAAGCAAGCTACTTAACCACTGTGTACCTCAAGTTCCTCTACAGTAAAACAGAGATCAAAGTAGTAGTAGAAGGAAGCTAACAAAGATTAAATTAGGTAATGTAAATTTGATGATGATGACAATGATAGCTCTAAGCAGAGTATCTGGCACATTTCACCTCGGTACATGTTAGAACTTGCGTTTGGCTCCACTCTTTTGCTGACAGCTTCTATCAAAAATAACTAGGTTGCTTTTGTGGGGAGCTAGAAGCTTAAGGAGATGGGCAGGGATAGAGACATGATTTCAGGGAGGCAGAATATTACTTTCTCTTATTCCTTAAATAGTATTATGTTTTAGTAGCTAGGAGTGTGAGGAGGTGGTTCTATTTTTATCTAAGCTCAATTCTTAGTTTCTGTTTGAGATTGCTGGGAAAATCGCCTACCTAAAAACAGGGGAGTTGAAGATACGAAGGATTACTTTTTCTTTTCCATTTCTTTCTGTTCTCTTTTATTTCTCTATTTTAATTTTTAAAAAAATTTTTCCAGATGAACTAAGACAATCTTTACAGAACGTTTCAAATCTTTCTTTTGCCATTCTGAGATGCTTTTCCCAAAGTCTAAAACATCTGAACTAAAACTAGAACACTCCAGGCACTATCTCCAAAAGACCCCACATCTGCATATCTGAAAAGGACTGCTTAACCTGATTTTTTTCATTTTTAGGGGAAAGTTTGGCATACACCACTTTAGAATGCTTATTCTCTTTGCATGGCCACAGTGTCTTGAAAGTCTTGAAAGATAAGTTGGCATAAAAAGAAGGATGCTAAAACATTCATGAAATATTAGTTGTGCAATAACCACTCCATGGAAGTTATGTGGTGTCTCTGAATTGGCCTGCCCTAAGGCTGTGGGGCTTTTCCTGAGCTTAATTTACATAGCCCAAGGCATTGATGTACAGACTCCATTTCCTGCATTTAGCATTAGCAGAGTTAACTTTTTTTCCTGGAATTAAATACTCCCTCCTCGAGGATACCTTAATGAGTCTCTTACCAGAATCAGTTGTTCCCTCCCCTATGCACCTAAGGCATATATGGCCTTGAATTTGCAGAGCTAGTTACATATCTGTTTCCCAGCAAGATACCAATTTACATCTCCCTTCCTATCCCCGGAGTTAGGCATTCTGTGAATATTTGTTGAAATGCATTCACCAAAAGAGAGTTCCTAACTCCAGGCTGAGAACCAAGTGCTACATGATTTCTAACCTTTTTACCTATCTGTGGCATTCATTTTTTCTGAACTTTCTCCACTCACCTCTGTGTAGTTTTACACTACCCTTGATATGCTGATAATGATGACTATTAAAAAGCAAGGCCCCACCCCTAACCACGGCTACACCCTGGAGTCTGTTAAGGATGGTGTAAATTTGTATATTCCGCTGAAAGAGAGATTGTTTGCCTTAGGGAGACTTCACAAGTTTAGTAACCTTTCCTGTCTTTGAGACTGAATTTCAATAAGGATTCAGCTCAATTCAGATTATATGGCACTGTCAAACCTTGGGATCATGAGTAAGATCCTGGTACTTCAATCCTCAGGTTTTCCAAATGATTTCTGTCCTTGATGAATATTTAATGCAGATTCTCTTTAGAGAACGTCCTTTTTGATTGAAAAGCAGAATATCATCTAAACAGCAAATGTCCTAGACATCAGGATGTTTGACCATAAATAGAAAATAACCCAGGAGGAAGTAAGAGCAAATCAATCTACTCTAATAACACTTTGCTCACAATTTCCTAAGCATGGAAAGTCTAATAGCCTCCTCTCATTTATTAGAGGCAGGAGATAGCTTCCATCTCTTTTGCTCCTTGTTCTAAGATATAGCTGCATGCTTGATTGAAAAATGCTTTAGGAGAAACAAAAACATATGATTCGAGAATCCTACTTCAATCAATAAGCTTTTGAGAGATTTTCCCCTAGAATAAATTAGAGCAGATACTCATTTTTGAAGACTGGCCGACGTGGCTTGCAGTTTAAGACGATACATGAAAAAGTGACCATGTCTCAGACTCTGATGTGTAAGGGATCAGTTCAAGGTGTGCGTTCTGATTCATTTGTTTTGCTCCTTTCCACAGTCTAGGCAGCATTTCAGCATCGCACAGGCAGGCAAATTAGTGACGGTTCTGATATTTCGGAAACTTATATCAGATGTGCACACACATAACCAAAAAAAGAAAAATGGGATTGGAGGCTATGGTTGAAAGCCATAAGGATGTATTATGATAATAATGTAATAATATACAATCAAATAAATATCTCGGTTGATTTCTAGGCTCCCTTCAGGTTAGCTTCAGAGCTCATGTAGGCATATTACTAAGATGGGCTTCTTTCATTTTTCTTCCTCCTGAAAACTAGAGAGAGTAAGTCCATGCTAAGAGTCTTGCCTGTACTCCTAGATTTAGAATATCTACCTCCTTCTTCATCCTCAAGTATTTCTGCATGAGCAGCAGCATTCCCTGGACAGTGCAGATAAAATATTGCTCTTCACTTAGACAGAACGCTGCTTCCCTGTACTGAGGACCTGCTTTGCTAGGGCTGCCTTCCGGTGTGGCCCATTTGTGCCACATTGCAGGCTCGAATTATCATTTTGGGGGATAACAGATTTTGTTACGTTCGCCCCACCCTCCCACCCCCCGCCCCACCCACTTCCCCGGCTTCCTAGGGAGTGCATGCTTGCCACCTCCTTCCCACTCCTCCAGTGGCAATTCACATTTAGCCATATCTCATTTCTAGGTGAGAAGCTGAAGCTACAGAAATAAGAGAAGGAGGACATTGGCTCCTAGAGTGTGAGAGGCGGCTGCCCTTCCTTTTATCCTTTGTAAAATTTATCTTTTCTTCCCTTTCAAGTTGTTGCATATGAAATTTATGATAGCATGAGGGGAGTAGGCTCATTTAATCATTCTGCCAGAGAAAGCCCAAGATCTCTAAAAGCGATAATCACACATGAATTTATATACTGATAAGCAGTTCAAAGCACAGCTAAAACAGCATCTCGCTGAATAAAAACTATTAGGCTTGTTTTATTAGGTTAAGATAAGTATAGTCCAACCCATTCTTTCTCCACTTCATCTCTCCCGTTGGGCAAGTTCAATTAATCCATTTATTTTGCCTGGCCGACTGCTGCTCTACCAAATTGGAATGAGTGAGGTTTATGATTGCAAGTGCCCTTTTGATTCCATTATTGCTATTTGCCCCATTTTACCCATTTAAAAATAGTTTGGGATTCATTAACCCTGCCTCGCAAATGGATGCTCAATCCAGGCAGGAATATAAAAAAGCTTCTGTATTTATATTATTGGACTTAATATTTCCCTTTGTTAAAGGGCTTTCCTATTTTTTCATAAATTTTAGTGCTTGACTTTAAATAGAACAATTTCTAAAAATGATACACCTATATGCGTACATATTTTTAAAAGTCATATATGTGGCTAAAGTTAGAACAGAATCTCAAGATTAGATGTAATTTATAGGCACCAAAATAATTACAAATAAAGTTTTATGTAGATAATTCCTTCATATATTAAAAATTGCTCTAATTTGCTTAAAGTGATACAATCTTCTGTGATTTCTTGAGAGCACAGACTTGGAAATTCTATTATTCTCTGCTTCCCAGACCAGACTACAGAGGTGGCTTGGGCTGGGAAGGAGGGTGAAGGTGTCTTCATGGCTATCTGGCAACTTAAATACAGCATCTCCCTCATTCTGTGCCTTTCTGATAGGCTACATCCACACTGGAATCTAGGGCATCATGGCCCAAGGAAACATCATAGCAACTAGGAAAGGATGTATCAGCATAAGGGATTTGTTCCTTTATCTTAAAATACTGTCACTTCTTACCTCTTCAACCAGTTGCAGCATACGACGGGTGCTTTCCAGCGACTAAGATTTAAAAAACAAACAAACATAAACTTTATGAGTGCAGGATCCAGAGATCTTGGAAAATCAGAAATACTTTATTTACTTGAGAAACACAAAGGGTCTCTGTCACATATTCTTTTCAGTTGGCAAGTGAAACAAAAAATGTCATTACATTTTCAAACTCTTTCCTATCAGGCTTTTTACATGATCAGATTCCCTAAAGCAATTACATTAAAGCTTATCTTCAGAAAATAAAAACCATATGAAGCTGATCTTGATATCAAAGACAAAGTAATCTGGAGAAGATAATTTTGCATGCTCAGAATGCATGAAAAATTATCTCAATTACTCAGAGGACTAATTTGGCCTCCCTGGGCCAGGAACATTAAATTTTAAACACAAACATAATTTTTCATGAATCGAGATGAATATAACATCAAGTTTCTTACAAAGCTCCTAGAAACACAATTGGAAGTTCTTATCAATACAAATTAAGTTGTCGCCTTAGGGTGAAAAAAATCAAGCATGTTTGAAATGACCAGCCTATAGGAGAGAGCTATAATAATTATCTTCATCCTTAGATAAGAAAAAATGAGACGGAAAGGCTGAGCTCTGCAATGGTCCCCCGGGCACTGCGTTGTCACTTTTTTCTCAGTTCTTTTGAAACGACTAGAATCCAACAACCAGTGTGATTTCTCAAAGCTTTGCTTTTAACTGACAAACTTATTTTGAACAAGATTCTGCAGGAACCTGAAGGATGTTAACTTCCCTGGAAGAGCTGTCAGCCAGCTGCTTTTTGAAATAGAATGGCTGCAAGCAGCAGTCTGCTGATAAAGGTTTAACTACCAGCTCTCTGGGAAAAATATACAAATACATACATGTATTCAAGTTTATTATTTTACTGATATAAAGGATGAATAGCACAAAATTTATAAATAATAATAAAATATACAATACTCTCTTTATTGTAAATTTCGCATAGCCAATTGATTCTCACAGAAAGCTTTTACTGATTTTTGCTGAACTTTTGTGTCTACAGCTAACCATGTGATGAACCAGAGTAGTTCTGACATGAATGTTGGTTGGATATTTTCATTTATATTAATGAGTAAGAAGAAAATTAAACAATGAAGGCATGTGTTGGAATTGTACTCATTTGTGAATGACAAAAAGGATTTCTTTGCCTTAGAGAATCATAATTTTCAAATACTGGAAGATTTCCTCTTTTTGTGTTATTCATAGTATAATGGCTGCAGACATACATACTTTTAACTTTAATCTGCATTATTAATATTTTCTCTACTTTTTAAAGTCTAGACAATCAGCAAAACAATAAGTCAAGTCCTGATCTGCAGTATTTGCAGATTCTTGGGTGATAAATACTCTTACTCTGTCTGATTTTTAAATTTTTAAATATTTTTAGAGATGGGAGTCTCTCTATGTTGCTCAGGCTGGTCATGAACTCTTGGCCTACGCGATCCTCCTGCCTCAGCCTCCCAAGTAGCCGAGATCACAGGTGAGAGCCGCTGTGCCCAGCTCTGCCTGATTTTAAGCTACAACTTCATATTACTGATCATGAAGTTGGAAAGATACATGGTAACACATTATTATACCTTATTTCCACCCTACAGATAAAATGGATGAATCTCAAGATCATGGATAATAGTAAAATGTAGCAAAATAATTAGGAAGTGATGAAGTTTGAGTGTTTATTACTTTTGATTTTAATAGAATCTATCTAATTGTCAGTTTATGTAATTCAGTTTAAATAATGGCTGCATTTAGCAACCAGCTTGCAAAGTTCCTGAAAATGTTAACAATCTGTTCTCAGAACTGAGCCTTCTCCAGCATAGCACTGAATTAAGGCACCCAAAGACATTGCTTTCTTTTCTTAGAGGACCTTGACTTCTCAAGGTTTCTGGAAATTGAGAGTTAGGGCCAAGACAGTAATTTGTATGCAGCTTCTATAATCAACTTATTCTGGTCCACAGAAGCCTTAGGTGTACAGAAAATCAAAGTCATATTACTTTTTCTAAAAGAAATTGAGACATTGAAAGAAAGGCTTTCCCTACCTGAACCTGAATCAGACAAACCACTCAGGCCTTCATCTTTTGCCTCCCTTCCTAGGTCTCCACTCCTTACCTCATCAGCCAACTGGTCAGCCCTTCGCTGCATCTCCTCCAGCTCATTGCGCATGTCTGCGTCTTCGGCCATGGTAGCGGTGGGGAGTGGCTAGGCGCCTGGGCTGGGGGGTCAGTGACGGGTTTGGCTCTGGACCTGGGAAGAGGTAGATTTGAAAATATGAGAGCTTATCTATGTTCATGTGGGTGTGTGCAAAGACCAGAAAATCTAAATGGCCCATACTCAGTCCACATGACTCAGTTTTCTGATCTGAAAGCCATACTCCAGACAGGGGTCAACAGAATTGTGCTGTTTCTCCGAAAGATGCCACAAATACATACTTGCCAATTCTGCCATGGAGATAGACACCTATCTACCGATGAAATATTTTTAAAGAGACAAACTACCCAAGGGTTGGGAATGATGAGGTTGGAGGGATGTGGTTTGGGGTTAGTGTACTTTTATCATCACATTTATTTATTTATTTATTTATTTATTTTAATAGCTCTATTAAGGTATAACAGATATACAGTCCACCCCACATGTTTGAAGTGTACAATTTGAGAAGTTTTGACATATGTATACACCCAGGAAACCATGACTGCAATCAAAACAATGAACATAGCCATTACTCCTCCAAATTTCCTACCCACCCACTGGCTCCTGCCCTATCCCACATGTCTATGCCCAGAAAACTGCTGATCTACTTTCTTTTTTTTATTTTTTTGAGACAGAGTCTCGCTCTGTCGCCCAGGCTGGAGTGCAGTGGCGTGATCTCAGCTCACTGTAAGCTCTGCCTCCCGGGTTCACGCCATTCTCCTGCCTCAGCCTCCCGAGTAGCTGGGACTACAGGTGCCTACCACCACGCCTGGCTAATTTTTTGTATTTTTAGTAGAGACGGGGTTTCACTGTGTTAGCCAGGATGGTCTCGATCTCCTGACCTTGTGATCCGCCTGCCTTGGCCTCCCAAAGTGCTGGCATTACAGGCGTGAGCCACCGCACCCAGCCTGATCTACTTTCTGTCACTATACATTAGTTTGCATTTCCTATAATTTTATATAAATAAAAATCACATAGTGTGTACTACTTTTTGTCTGCCTTCTTTCACTTAGCATAATTATTTTGAGATTTATCTATGTTGCAGCATGTATTAATAGTTCATTCAATTTTTGTTGTTGAATAGTGTTCCATTGTGTTTAGAAGCATGTGGAAGCCAAAGGTAGAAAATCTTTCATCTATTTCAGTCATCATCAGAGGTTGCCAAAAGGGCTTGTGTGAGGGTGAGCTGCTATCACTCCAGAGGGTGGGTCCTTGGTCCTGAAAGGTGACCAGTCCATTTCTTGGCTACTCTCTTGAAATCCCACATGGTACAAATGACAGGTACAAGGACTGGGTCCATTCCAGAGAGAGCCCTCCTTCCTCCTTCCTTCTCAAATATTTATTGAGCACCTGTAATATGCCAGGCAGTGTTAGGCATTAGGGATACAATGATGGACAAGATAGGCAAATTCCCTGCCTTTACAGAATTCAGTCTAATTGGGAAGATGCAAGCAAAAGAGGGAATTAGATGATTCAGGATGATAATTACACTAGGGGACATGTCTGGTATCATGGGTGCCCATGGGTTTGCAACAGGCCTTTCTGAGGAAGCCATGTCCCCAGGCCATCGAAGGGAAGGGGGCAAACGGCCCGATGGGGTAGGTATCTGATAGAATGAAAAATTCTCTGTGAGTAGCACATTTGAAGAAGGCATGGGCTCTTGTCTTGTAGCTGAGATGGTCAACTGTGCACTTTATCCTCACTGTTGCATGGTAGAGCATGATCTCTGGGAAATGGCTGTGCAGCCAGGAATTACATTTCTAATTTCCATTGCAAGGAAGTGGTGCTCTGTGGCTAGAGACAGTCCATTAGTGGTAGTAGAACAGTGTGTGTCCCTGTCAGTCTAAGGCAGTTCAGAAGCAGGTATTCTCCTCCCTCTCTTTCTCCTTCTGCCAGAAAAACAGTCTTAAAGGATGGCTAAGCCATGAGACCATGAGACAGAAGGAACTTGGGCTCTCCATATCCCTGCATGGAGAAAAATGACTCCTGGACAGTAACACCTGAACTCTTACTTGAGCACAATATATTTCTATTATGCTATGGAAAATGTGAGGGTTGTTTTGTTATAGCAGCCTGTGTTACACTAACTAGTAAATGTCTGAAGAAACTTAAAACGAAACAAAAACATTGCATATGAGCATGATTTCCTAACCAAAAAACATATTTGTGTTTGTCCTTCTATTGAAAACTGAAGCTGGGAAAGGAAATTAGATTTGGGGCCTTGGGGCACTACCATGTTTATTATTATTATTATTTGCATGAGAATGAGAATCACTTTTTGGAAAAATAAAAATGAAAATTCTGTATGAAAAAAAAATCAGGAACATACTCATTGGGAGGCAAGGGAACAAAAGTTCCCAGAGGCAGGTCCTAGATCTGATCCTGGGGGAGGAGGCTCTGCCATCTTGCCTTCCAGGTCCACGATTCTATTGCTTTCTCAACAAGGATGGAATTTTAGTACATATTAATATCACTTTCCAAATTTATTGCTCTTGTGAAAAAAAAGAAATCATACTCTTTAGGGTTCTTAGGAGGAATCCTAAAGTGAAACTTCTCTGGAGATAACAGGTTTCACCGTTCTCTACCCAGTGATTGCCAGGCAAAGCAACAAATATGGAATCTGAGTAAAAAAAGAAATAACAAAACTTCAGGGTTGCCTTATTCTACCACTGGCATTAAACAAATAATGGAGTAAGTTTCTGTGAGGTTAGCTTTATGGGCAGTCATTTTATAACTGACAGAGCATCTTACGATGAGCCTGCTAATTTTCGAATGCCTGTTCTGGCCACTAGAACATGTGCTCGTGAGATGATGTAGAGATGTGAACACTGTGTTTTATTTAAATACATGAGACTTTATTTCCATGTCTCCATTTTAGAAATTAGGATCTAGAAAACAGACACTGGAAGGAATTTACACCAAGTCACTCCAGAATCTTAAGACGCACAAAAATGAAATTTCAGTATTCCCAAGTGACTGGGGATCTACCCTCCAGAATAAAGCAGTGGACCCGTGGGGAAGTTGAGTAGACTATGGACCATAGTTTAGTGGAGTGGGTGGATAAAGGCATTGATGTCAGAAAGACCCAGCCGGACCGCTGGCTCTGGCGCTCAGAAGCTGGGTGAGTCTGGGTAAGTTCATCACCATCTCTGAGCTTTAGTTTTCTCAACAGGACAAAGAATACCAATCTCATGGGGTTGTTGAGGGGAATAAATTACAGAAAAGTTCTGGCCAACATTTTTTTAAAAAAGGATGTGGAGCTTAATATTCAGAAAGCCTCACTAATTCAGGACAGCCCTACACCCTTGGCTAAGAGTGGAACAAACCCGGTATTTGTTAAGCAGCTTTCCTCTACTAACGGCTAGGCACAAGGCATGTTGCTGTGGTGCTGAGCACCCATGGAAGCTTGAAACCAGGGAAACCAGCAGAGTGCCTGAGCCTCCAGTCTCCAAGCAGCACCTCTCACAGGAGTACCACGAGGAGACAAACAAGAGTGCCTTCTGGCCCCACGCTCCATCTTTATATTTTGCTGCTGGGTTCCTGGGGGGGAAGTGTGTATCTTCGGCCTAAGCAAGCCATTGACCTTTCCTTTTCACAGGCCAGTTTATTAGAAGGCAGGGGTCCATGTGCTTTCAGACTTGTAGTGCTATTGCTCTGTCCCACTCCTTCAGGTCTATTTGCTGATGAATGTTTCTGTGCATGCTCTCTCTCTTCTCTCTCTCGCTCTCTCTCTCTCTCACACACATACTCAAGTTTCCTGTGTTTCCTTGGCAATCTCCTCTCAAAGTTGTTATTCTCAGCATGTGAAGAACAGCTGTAGGGCGCCCTGGCTCCAAGCTGACAGCAGCCTATCCAGGCCTGGCTGATGGGCAGCTGGTGCGATGGCGGAGAAGCCATGTGGCAGATACCCTTGGTTTCATCACTTTCACAGTTCTCCCAGGAGCTCCCACACCTTTGTCCTGCTCTAAAACATGGAGATACGTCTGTGATTTGGGAGGAGGGCTGATGAATCCAGTGGATCTCAAACACACAGCATTTCAAAGCTGAAAAAGCAATTCCCCCTCTCCTAATAAGAACGGCTGGAGAGTGGGCGCTGAGTGTACCTCCAGATCTTCTGTTGGGATGTTTACTGCTAGTGTTTAATAAATTGTTCCTATAAACCCCAAACTCATGCATGTTAGCATTCTAAAAGACAGCAGCTGAAGAGGCATAAGGATGTTTATTAATAGTAATTTCAGTAGCTGAAAGGACGTTAGTAGTGAAGTGGCATTTATGATCAAGGCAGCCTGTAATACATCCCTCATATTAGCACATTAAACTGCCATCTTGTGTGTTGCAGAGCAGGTAGAAAGAGGAAACTAGGAAGCAGAGGAAATTAGGAAGAAAAGCCACTCAAAACTATTCCCCGAGGCTCTGATTGTAAGACAAACTCCCAGTCTATTAAAAGCCTAACAGTATCTAACTAATTATCTCAAATCACCAGTGCTTATTAGCAAAGGGTCTGACCCCTAGTAAGGGTTCAGTTCATGTTAACTGACATGGATGAACTGTTCGGACACTTCCATGTAGCATTCAGTGTTCCCAAATCAGCACTTTACAAGGTGTGGTCCAGGGCAGAGCTTCTGAAACTTCCCCCAGAGTCAGAATATGCAGAAACCTTGTTAAAATGGATTGCTGGGCCCCACCCTCAGGGATTCTAATTCAGTTGGTCTGAAATGGGGTCACTGATTCTGCATTTCTTTCTTTCTTTCTTTTTGAGACAGAGTTTCACTCTGTCACCTTGGCTGGAGTGCAGTGGTGCCATCTCAGCTCACTGCAACCTCTGCCTCCCGGTTCAAGAGATTCTGCTGCCTCAGCCTCCCAAGCAGCTGGGATTACAGGTGCATGCCACCACGCCCAGCTAATTTTTTTGTATTTTTAGTAGAGATAGGGTTTCACCATGTTGGCCAGGCTGGTCTCGAACTCCTCACCTCAAGAGATCCACCTGCCTTGGCCTCCCAAAGTGCTGGTATTACAGGCGTGAGCCACCGTGGCCAGCTGATTCTGCATTTCCAGCCAGCCTTCAGGTGATGCTGACGCTGCTGGTTCACAGAGCACACGTTGAGTAGCTCTGGTCTGTAGGACCTTCTCTCCTGGAATGTTCATGAGCATCACCAGGTGGGGTGGTGGGAGTCCTATAGTTTTTTCTTCTTGTTGTTTTTGAGATAGAGTTTCGCTCTTGTTGCCCAGGCTGGAGTGCAATGGCATGATCTTGGCTCACCACAACCTCTGCCTCCCAGATTTCAAGCAATTCTCCTCCCTTGGCCTCCCAAGTAGCTGGGATTACAGACATGCACCACCACGCCAGGCTAATTTTGTATTTTTAGTAGAGACGGGGTTTCTCCATGTTGGTCAGGCTGGTTTCGAACCCCTGACCTCAGGTGATCCGCCCGCCTCAGCCTCCCAAAGTGCTGGGATGACAGGCGTAAGCCACCATGCTGGGCTGGGGTCCTATAGTTATATAGAGTGGGAAACAAGGGGCAGGCTACATTAACCAGGGGCTTTGGGGAAGTTAGGGCCCACGGGCCAAATCCAGCTGTTTTTGTATTGGCCTTGAGCTGAGGATGGTTTTTACATTTTTAAAATGATTTAAAAGACTCAGAGAAAAAATTTTGTGACATGTGAAAATTATATGAAATTCAAATTTTAGGGTCCATAAATAAAGTTTTACTGGAGCACACACACATCCATTTGTTTATCTGTTGTCAATGGCTCCTTTCATGCTACAACAACAGAGTTGAGTGGAAAGACTATATGCCCCCAAAAGCTGAAAATAGTTACTACCTGGTTCTATGCAGAAAATATTTGCAGATCCTTAGCCTAAAAAGAATTAAGCAAAAATTCTGAAATTTTTCAAAATCAATATTAATATCCCCAGAGCATTATACATTTCCTATAGACACACATGGTATATTTTTTCTGTTCATATGTGTCTGTAAAATCCCCTTTTCATGGAGCTTCTAAGGTGGGGTTAGTGTTTTCTGGAACATAGTTTATTTTTAATTTTTTATTTTTAAGATGGAGCCTTGCTCTGTCGCCCAGGTGGGAGTGCGGTGGCACAATCTTGGCTCACTGCAACCTCCACCTCCCGGGTTCAAGTGCAACCTCAGCCTCCAGAGTAACTGGGAGTACAGGCATGCACACCATGTCTGGCTAGTTTTGTATTTTTAGTAGAGATGGGATTTCACCATGTTGGCCAGGCTGGTCTCGAACCCCTGACCTCAAGTGATCCACCTGCCCTGACCTCCCAAAGTGCTGGGATTACAGGCGTGAGACACTGCGCTGGACTTCTGGAACATATTTTAAAACAATGCATGAAGTAAAATACAAGATGTAAAAACAAATTTGCCTTTGATCGACTATTCCTACAGGGTTTTAGGATTGCAAATCAGATTTAATCTAAATGATTGATTGCAAGGTTATAGGGTGCCCTCGTGGCCCTCAAAACAATTTCTAACTTCTGCAACCAGTTGTGGACAAATGTTCCCAGCCCCAGCAGTAGTGGTGGGAGACAGAAACATCTGAGACAGATGTTTAGCATCAGAAACGGAAACATCCGAGGGTCTGTCACTGTCGAGATACTTGCTTCACAGTGGGCAGGCTGCAGTTATTCTTCAGTGTCAAGGGTAATTTGAAAAGCTCTTTATTCTTTAATGCTACACTTAAGTCTATCTGAAACCTTAATCACATGAGGGGCAAATGGACTCCACAGAAAACTGTTCTTCCCTGTCAAGGGGCTTACTTAGTTAGGTGCCTTAGGGTAAAAATGCGTTCCTGCTGAAGACTCTGAACTGAAATATGAGTTTAGGGCCCAGGAAGAGAGGTGAGTGTGGATAGAGCAGGGTGTGCTTTTTGATATACAAAGTGAATAGAGACATGGCTATTACGCTGGGGACATGGGTCATTAGTCCAAGTGCCAAAGGACAGGAAATGTCTCAGGAAAGGCATAAGGAAAGTATACCCTGATCTAATATATTTCTTTCTGTTCCTCTTTTAATAAATAAACCAAACTAACAAATATGTATAAATCAACACCCATCAGCTGAATTATCACAGAGAGCCAAAACCTACATCTTGATGTCTCGCCACACTGTTCATCATTTGTATGAAGCTTCTGCAGGATGGATCCTTCTCTTCCTGCAGACCCTGCCTGTTTTCTGGTGGAGGTACACCTTCAAATTCAACAAATGTTTATGAAAACTCACTATATTCAACAAAGCCCAAAGAAGAAAAAAAGGATTTTATAAACCAAGTGGGACAACTCTCCTTATCTATTAATAATAATCATATTAACTAACACTTACGGAGGGCTTGCCCTTTGTTGGGCACTATTTTAAGTGCTTTTCATATAAAATATACCTTTACACAAACTTTCAGTGACACACGCTGTGCATACTATTCCTATCCCCACTTTGAGATTATGAAGCAGGCTTAGCGGTAACTATTAAGATTAGGCTAAATGTTAGATCAAGAGTTTGGGTGATTTAAAAAATATATTTTCAAAGCATATTTATTCTCAAAGCAAAGTGTGTAGCTATTTCATGTTTTAATTAAAAACTGGAGACTATTGGCCGGGCACGGTGGCTCATGCCTATAATCCCAGCACTTTGGGAGGCCGAGGCGGGCAGATCACAAGGTCAAGAGCTAGAGACCATCCTGGCCAACAGGGTGAAACCCCGCTTCTACTAAAAATACAAAAATTAGCTGGGTGTGGTGGCGTGTGCCTGTAGTCCCAGGCACTCGGGAGGCTGAGGCAGGAGAAACCTTGTACCTGGGAGGCAGAGGTTGTAGTGAGCCAAGATCGTGCCACTGCACTCTAGCCTGGTGACAGAGCGAGACTCTGTCTCAAAAAAACAAACAAACAAAAAACCTGGAGACTATTTTTAGTTTCATTTACATATTGGAAAACAACACAGAGTGATTTGACAGGTACACCTCAGTAAATCCCAGTTTTCATTATTGTTTATCATCTCTACCTATATTTTAAATCACTGATTCTTCCACACCCCCCACCCTCACCTTTATTCTTATTTTTTTTTTCTTCCTAAGATGTGTTATTGTGTTGTTCCTTTTATATCTTCTTGAATTGACAAATGACTTATTTACTTGGCATTTTTCTTGTTCTGGGTATAGTATACTTATTGCTATAAATTGTCCTCTGTGTGTTACTGTGGCTGTATCTTACAGGTTTTGTCATATAGTATGTTCTTTGTTATTTATTTCTATATAGTTTTAAATTTCAGTTTTAATTTCCTCTCTAATGCAAGAGTTATTTGAAAATGTGATGTTAAGATTTAAATATTAGAGGTTTTTTGTGATCTCTAATTTTATTTTCAATATGTTGAAAGTGGTCCATATGATTTTTACTATTTGGAATTTGTTGAGATTTCCTTTGTGCCTTAACACATGGCCAATGGCTGTGAATATTTAATTTGTGTCTAAAAAGAAAGTCCATTCTGTCTTTGACTCTAACTACCTACCTATTGACATCAAATCAAGCAGAAAAGGAAAGTTTATGTTTTCAAACTCTCTAAATTCCCTAGTCAATTTGACCTATTGATTTCTGAAAGGGGTGTGTTCAGGTCTTCAACAGTGAGTTCATTCCACCAATTTCTTCTATTTCAGCCCATTTTCACTCTTTACATTTTGCAGCTGTGTTGTCATGTTTATAGGTCCATGATTGCTACCTTTTCATAGTGCATTATTGCTTTTATCAATATTGAAGATAAGTGTTGCTACCATAACCCTGTTCCACTATGTTATTCACATTGCACAACCTTGATCAAACTCAATCCAATCAAATATTCATTTCTCTTAGCCTTATGTCTCTCATCTTCATCAAACAAACCAAAACAACAGCAACAACATCAAACTAATGCCATCTAAGCATCTAAGTCATGGGTTAATGTGCTCTCATTTGGCTCACAATAGCCACCTTTTTTCTCTGGGTTTCTATTCTTGCCCTCCAGAAAGAGCCAGTACTTGGATTTGTTTGGAGACTAATAATCTCTTTCCCTGACTGTAATGGCATGGGAATATGATCAAAAATGGGTTTGGTGCTATTATTTTCACTGGATGAAATTTCTTGAAGAGAATGCAACTGTAAGATGCAAAGCACTTATTCTAAGGGAATATATTGTTAAGCACAGTGACTGCTGCTGAGACAACTCCCTAAGTCCCCTCATTGAAGGGGTGAGTGAAACGGGTGGAGAGGTGATTCCTTCCATTTTCTGAATCATCAGAATTTACCCCAGGTTTGAAGCAGCCTTTCCCTGTTAGGCAAAATCAGCTACATCTATTCTAACATTCTATGCCACACAACTGTTAGTTGTCAAAACACTCTTCATAATAATAGTTATTTGTCAAGAACTTGCAATGCGATAGGAATCAAACTAAGAACTTTATATGAAACTAGGGGGATTATATAGAAACCCCCAAACCTTTGGTAGTCCAAATGTGTTCCCCAGACCAGCATCGGCCTCACCTGGGAGCTTGTTAGGAGTTCCACCCCAGACTTATTGGATTGGATCACGTACTGAACAACATATCAAGCACTAAGTTTGAGAAGTGCTGCCCTAAATCACATTATCTCCATATTAGGTTGGTAGGTGTGAGAGGTGGAGTTCCCACCTTGGGGGTGACTCTGTGCCTGTGCTCCACTCTTGACCACGTGATGTTATTTTAACCTCATCAATTCACATGTCCTACAGACTCCCAACATCATTTACCTCCCAAGCTGACTGAAAGCTCCACGGGGCCATGGGTTCTGAGTCTCCTAATGGTGCCCTGCACTGGAGGGTGGACAAAATGACTGATTTCCATGAGATAAATTCTTGTATTCAGAAAATGAAGAGAAGATAGTTATTAGAAAAAGCACACTGACGATGTTCTGTCTCTCCCAAATAACAAGGTTTGTGAAGTCTTGTTCTGTAAGACAGAGGAAGAAGAGACTGAGGATTTTGCGCATTGGAGACTCTGTGGATGGTGCTGATAAATTATTCTTCTTCCTCTGCAAATAATTAAAGCTTATGTCTTAAGGCAAACTAAGGACCAGAGCAAAAAGTACTTTCAGCAGATAACATGTTGTAAGTTTCTGTTTACATTTCTATCACTAAGAATGGACACTTCTTAAATCTGCCGTGTTCATAGTTGTAAATTTTGTAAAGCATGGGATGGACTTGGCTCCTTGTTATTGTATTTTTGAATATTCCTGTGCATGAAATTCAATCTCCTCTTTTCATAGCAGGAAATACTGGTTTTAAACTATTTCCTAGTTAAATCAAAAGATTATATTTCAAATATGATGAACACGTCTTGTGAATGAATTGATATACCATCTTGCATCTATTTTACACCCATTTTCTGGATAACAGATGAGTCACAGTGGCTCATAACAGGGCCTCTTAGTAAGCCGAGATCGCGCCACTGCACTCCAGTCTGGGCAACAGAGCGAGACTCCATCTCAGAAAAAAAAAAAAAAAAAAAAAAAGCATGGTCTGAGATCTCCTTGCATCAAAATCTTTTTTAGTTGCTTGCTAAAATGCAGATTCCCAGTTACATTACTTATGGAAAGCAATCTGCGGAGGTCGGGCTAGTATCTGCATTTTCAACAACAACCACAGGTCCTTCTTATGGTGCCCCAGAGTGGAAGGATCCATGTGTACCATGACTTAGGGCTGAAGGTCTTTGCAAGGATCCAGTGGGAAACTCTGGTTTCCCATAAGGGTAACCTTATGATAAACTATCCAAACTATCCAAACTATCCAAAAACACAAGAACGCGGCTCCCCAGCATTGAGGAGGCCATCTTGATCTGAGGTGGCGGTCCCTTTTCCTTCCCACTATGTTGTTTTCAATATCTGATAACATAGCATGTGTTAAACACCATTAGTATGCTTCTTATAGGAGAATTTGGCTGAAGAACAATCTCAAGTGACAAGTACTTTAACCAGCCCACAGAATTGTCACCCTCTCCCACAGTGTCTCTGAGAAGAGGCACTAGCATTAAAGCCCAATTCCTTTCAAGCTTGGCTAATCTATTTCCCAGAACATTCCACCCCACACCATTCCTAAATGGGATTCTATATCTGTATGTCTGGATATAAATAGACACAGTCTTGATCTGGTTTCTTCTGAGAAGGGAAGTCTGGCTTCCCTGATATGCCCCTTCCCTGGGCTAGTCCAGGATTAGTGACAGCATCGTGAAAAGCGGCCTCTGCTTGGGTTTTGTATTTTAGGGTGCTGGGTCTGGGGAGGCCTGGCATTGAAATGCAGCCAGCATTGGCATTTCTTAATTGTAACAGGGCATCCAGCCACAACCAACACTGATTATGCCTAAATCTCTCTTTTTCGAAAACGCCAATGTTTCTTTTGTCTGTTTTGCAAATGTGGCTAAATGGGTATTTACCCCTGTGTTTTGTATTATGCAACAGTTCCTGATTGTTTACTTAGGAGCCAAAGCACAGCAGCCTCACTGACCAGGAGAGAGAGAAGAGGGGCCCCAATCTTGTCTCATTGATTCTGTTCATAGTTAAACAAACCACGGTAACAGGTTCATTCATTTAACCAATATTTACAGAGTGCTACTGTTAGTGCAGCCGCATCCAGCCTGAAGCTGGAGTGGAGAACCGCCCCTTAGGGATGGTTCTAGGAGCTCTCGCAAGAAACCTTTGCGTTTGGGTCTCTTCCTTCCCCTTCCTAGGACAGAACTGATGAAAATGTTTGTATTCTGAGGTACACAGCTTGGTTTTTGGGAGATGAGTAATCTTCTGTGGGGCTAACACTTGGCCACAATAAAAGAAAGTCTTGTTATACCCTAAACAAAATGATTCCTCTCAGGAGTGCGTGAACAGACAGATTCTAAGACCAAACAGAAAGACCCCACTCCCACCATTCTCATGAAAACCAAACTATTTCTGTGCTGCTATGACCACACCAACACCTGGAAGGAAGCTGGTATGTATTCAGGCTTAGTAACAGTTTTGCCTTCAGCAGTCGATGTTATTGGGTATCTGCTCAGCTCCCTTAGGGGTTCTTTGTGGTCATATCCGTGTTTCTGTGCCTGTGACCCTCTTTGTAAGAACACCCCAGGGTTGGCCTGGTGCGGTGGCTCACGCCTGTAATCCCAGCACTTTGGGAGACCGAGGCGGGCGGATCATGAGGTCAGGAGATCGAGACCATCCTGGCTAAGCCAGTGAAACCCCGTCTCTACCAAAAATACAAAAAAATTAGCCGGGCGTGGTGGCGGGCGCCTGTAGTTCCAGCCACTCGGGAGGCTGACGCAGGAGAATGACATGAAGCCGGGAGGCGGAGCTTGCAGTGAGCTGACGCTGCGCCACTGCACTCCAGCCTGGGCGACAGAGCGAGACTCCGTCTCAAAAAAAAAAAAAAAAAAAGAGCCCCCCAGGGTTGCTTCGCCTGATCCACTGGGAGTGGCAGCAAGTACCTGGGAGCTTTTGACCCACTACTCCCCCCACCGCCCACCCCCAGGGCAGGCCCCTAGCTAATAACTGACTGGCAGAGGAGTACAAAAAACTAGCTCCTGTACTGCTTCTGTGCCTTAAGGTGAGACAAACCATAAGGTGTAATGTACACTCCAAAGATTCTCTCAGGATCATGCCAAAGTTGGGACCCTGCTGGCAAGGGCTCCTTGGCTTGGCTTCCTTGTGTCCCCACTGTCCTTCTCCAAACTCCCTTTCTGGTTTCTCCTGCGAGCACTGCCTTAATAAATCACTATCACATAAATCCCTGTCTAAGGGTCTGCTTCTGAGGAATCCAACCGAAGACAACTTCCACTTGTTTATGAGCTATTTTTTTTATCACGTATGGATAGCTGGACGCCATGTACTTAGAGGAATCAACAAACCACTGAATCAGGAAAAGAGGGGAAAAAGAACAAAAATCCTCTGTATTCTCAGCTTGGCTGAACTTACTTGGATTTGAAGACTCCACATTCAGAATATCACAGAATGGCTAGAACTTGAGGATTACTGGGTGTCATTTGTCACAGGAGGAAGGGAAGCTCAGAAAGGTGGAGTAACTTGAAACTACAGAGTCATGCAGAGCCTGAATCTTTAAGTCCCAATCTAGGGCTCACCTTAAGGTATCCTTGAAATGGCAAACATCAAAATAGTGGAGAGGAAGGGACTTGTCTATGCTAGTTGAGAATGTTTTTAGAATATATAAAAATAACAGGACTAAGGCCAATGTAGCCTGTCTTTTTCCTACTGTTAATTTCAGACAATTGCTATTTTTATATTTCATGATATCATCCTTCCATAGCAAAACTAAAACTCTACTTTTTTCTGACTTAGATCTTCTCTGGTGGGTGCTGGCCTTGGTATAGAAGGCTTTCTCTCCTGAATTAAAAGCAGGCATATGAGCTGTATGGTATTTATCAAAGAATCAGTGGTGTTTGTGTTGCTAAACTCATTGCGTTTTGGCACTTTGTGTTATTTTTTACTGCCTTCTGGAGAAAAGATGAACAGTTTGGCAGATAAATAATGCTGATCAACATAATTTCTGTTTTCCTAGAAAAAGTACTTATGGTGGAGACAACTCTGGCCAGGGTCCCCATATCCTGAACTCATTATCCTTGTGAATAGTTTTTGCAAAACCCTGGGCCTCTTATGTTTTCTTCACAATTTAGGCATAAATTCACGCTACATTGTTAATTCCCTAAGTCTTTTTAAAATCATTGATTTTAACGCACCTTTCAAACCTAGCCTCATTCTAAGTAATAATATCTATAAAATCAGAAATGTTATGGCTAATTATGTTTGTTTAATATACATTAAAGTAGATACACAATTACTAAAATGTATATTGCAAATTTCATCTATCATCCTCCTAAGCTCATTTCGCCAGCCACTGAAGGTATATGTGCTATGCTGGGGAATTCATTGCTATAGATAAGGGGATGGATCACACACCCACATTCTTGCCTATGTTTCCATATGTCTGACCCATGTAGAGGGTGCAAACATAGGCAAGGGAAGCTTGGCAAAGAGAGGCTCTGAGTTTGAGCAAGGTCTAGGGTGTGGTGGCTCAGGGAATAGAAGTGGAACATTTAGGGTGTGTGTAGGTACCGTTATCCTGGGATCTGGAAGCCCACAGAAAAAGCGATTTCCTGAATCACATGTTCATACTCATTCATTTGTAGTTACCTTAAAGCTGGGAGGAGAACAATGTGGTCAAGGGCTTTGAAACCCCATTGTACTAAAAATGATTGAGGCTATGAGGGTATTTAGCTTGGAGAAAAGAAGACAGAGCATGACTCTGGTTACTGCAAGGAATAGATACTAGATTGGTTCAATGTTAGCCATTAAATTATAATTTAACTTAAAATTCATTGACATGAATGTATATTAGTAGTAATCTGTACCCAAAGGTGGTTAGTAAACAGTCATGGTACCCTAAGCAGAGATACAGACTTCTAGGATAGGCAGTTAGCATTTGAAAGAGTTATACCAGGAGCTCACATCTGAGATAGCTACTATTAGTGCTTCAACTCCCTTTGCCTGTGATCTACAGAAAGGTTTACTAATTAACCTAATGGATGTTAGGAATAATTTTTTATTGGTGGAATGAATGTTCAAAATGTAAAAATTGGCTAGAAATATTGTAAATGTACTACCATCCCACATAATATAAGCCAGGTGTGTGTGTGTGTGTGTGTGTGTGTGTGTGTGTTTGTGTGTGTGTGTGTGTGTAGTGAGTCTAAGTATGCCATTAACCTAAGGCTTACATTTGCTCCTTGATTCTGTCATGGTTAGGGGAGTCTCCTGACCGATTCTCACGGGTAGCACTTGTTAAAACTCAGATTGCTGATGTAGTAAGTGATTCTGGGGTAGGGCCTAGCAATTTGCATTTCTAAGATTCTCATTCCCTGATGCTGCTGCTGGTGGTGGTTCAGGGAATGCACTTTAAGAACCACTTTTTTTGTTTGTTTGTTTTAATCTGATCTGACTGCAAGGTCACCTGAATCCTGCCACTAGAATATTATGCAAGGTGCTGATTGGAATGCCCAAGTGAACAGAAAGTGCATACTTCATTGTGTTTATAGAACAAGTTTTCCAACTAGTATTGTGTCTGCTTGCTAAGAAATATTTTGGTGAGGGAAGAATCCATCCTGAGGCTTGTTTTCCTTAAATATAATACCCAGTTTCAATGTCATGAGGGAGGAGACCTACGAACTTCACCTACTTTAACTACGTCTATTAAAATAATTACTGAGAATTACCAAATTGGCAGAGGAAAATTTGTAACAGACTCTAAGGAATAAAACCATCAGCACTGGGAGGAAGTGACAGAAGAACTTTCTAAGAGATCTGTCCAAAGTCTGGGTTAGAGGACTCGGAAAAAGTGAGTTCCCTATTTGAGGGAAAGGCTGACCAACCAGCTGGTAGCCTTGATGGACATGATTCATTTATAAGATGGGACGTTGGATCAGGTGATGTGCAAATTCTCTTCCAAACCTGAGGTCTCTGTCTCTATGAAGAAAGCCGAGGTGTATGTATAGTGTTGATGACACAAACCCAGGTCCCTTCATAAGAATGGGTTCTGGCTGGGCACAGCGGCTCAAGCCTATAATCCTAGCATTTTGGGAGGTCAAGGCAGAAGGATTGCTTGAGGCCATGAGTTTGAGACCAGCCTGGGCAACATGGCCAGACCCATCTCTACAAAAAATTTAGAAGTTAGCTGGCATGGCAGTGTGCACCTGCAGTCCCAGACACTTGGGGGGCTGAAGTGGGAGGATGGCTTAAGCCCAGGAGTTAGAGGCTGCAGTGAGCTATGATCACATTATAGCACGCCAGCCTGGGCAAGAGAATGAGACTTTGTCTCAAAAAAAATAAAAATAAAAATAAAAAAATTCCTGATTAGCTGGTCCTTTAAAATGGTTCCTTAGAATCTAATTTCACCCACAAGACTGTCATAGAGATTAGAATGCTGATGGACCTAATTCTTTCTATCCTCCCATCCTTTTTGGAAAAGTTTACCATGCTGGAAGAAACACCATCTGCTCCTCAGTATTACAGGATCCACTGTGGAAACAAGAAAGACATTTCCTAAGCCAGCAAACTCCCAAGAAGGAGCTGACTCACTTGCAAATTCTGCTTCCATGGAGGTGAGAGAAACAAAAATGCCAACCTAATTGTTATTCCTCAGATTAATCTGATAATCTCATATCAAAAAACATGGGCATTCACTCTGGACTTCATCATTATTATCACCTCTGCTGAATATATATATATTCTGCCATACTCTGCCATATATTTATCTTTGTATATATATAGCCTTAGATAACAGTTCTGCTATGTCCCTCTTTGAAGAAACCAGGACCTATGAACACAATCCCACTCTGAACAAGCCTACTATATGCCAACCTACTAAGCAGTTAAACTGTCTGGAAAATTATTTGCTCTAGAAGTGAATTCACTGCAGGGTTTCTTTAAATAGCAAAGCTACTAGCTTATATTCTAGAATTTTATAGATCATTATGGGAGTACTTGACACACAGAGGGGTAACAAAAAATAGAAAAACGTCCCTGGCCAAAGTGTCAGGAGTCCCATTTGATGGCAGAAGAGCTCCACGTGATGATAAAGTGTCTCTGAAGTGATTGTGGGAGTCAATGACGGCAGAAGACTGATAGGTAAAATTGGATTTACCCAAATATCGAATTGCTTAAGGTAAGTAACTACTGTGACTGTAACTACCCTAGTGGGTAAATTTGACTTCTCCAGTTACTCAATTTGGCATTCCCTATCATTATCATGGAGTGGATTTAAAAGGCGCTTGGATTAGACCTTGTGGGCAAAGGGCCTGGAGATTTTTGTAAGTCACACAGAGCGCATGGTCTGAGAACATCGGGAGAAGGAAGCATTTTGTGGCCAAATGCTAAGATGTTGTTGCTGGATCAGTCTCCACTCAGGATGAGTTTTCTAGGTTCACTTCTGTCACTAAATCCATGTTTGATCATGGATAGTTTTCAAGGTACCCTTTCAAAAAGTTAAAAACATGAGTCTCATAAAAATATAGAAGGAGTATGTGATGAAGATTTATTAACTCATTAATGAGAGAGCCAACAAGATGGTAAAGCTGGTTCAAAGAGAATTCATACAGAATACTGGAATAAGATTACTAACTGAAATACAAAGCTGGTTAATATCTTACGGAGCAATAAAAGTGTCACCTTTGCAGTTGTTTTTTCTATCACACAGGAATCATTTAAATTTCCATGACATGAGAATCTCTAAATTAACAAACATGTAACTTCACAGAGTCTGGACCCTGATCAAAAGTTAATAGTACGTCAAAGAAAGAGAATGGGATAATCCTTGAGTGGGTCCATTAGATGACCAGTATGTCAAATGAAAGATGTGCATCCATCATTTTGCTTTATTTCCAAGTTATGGATAATTTTTCTTAGTAATGCAAACAGGTAAGGTTTTCCTTGGGCACTATTCTATGAAATTTGCTGGCAGCTAGCAGGTGAACTTTTTTTTTTTTTTTTTTTTTTTTTTTGAGACAGAGTCTCACTCTGTTGCCCAGGTTGGAGTGCAGTGGCATGATCTTGGCTCACTGTAACCTCTGCCTCCTGGGTTCATGCAATTCTCCTGCCTCAGCCTCCTGAGTAGCTGGGACTACAGGTGCATGCCACCATGCTGGCTAATTTTTTTGTTTTGTTTTGTTTTTGAGACGGAGTTTTGCTCTTGTTGCCCAGGCTGGAGTGCAATGGCGCAATCTCGGCTCACTGCAACCTCTGCCTCCTGGGTTCAAGCGATTCTCCTGCCTCAGCCTCCTGAGAGCTAATTTTGTATTTTTAATAGAGACAGGGTTTCTCCATGTTGGTTGGGCTGGTATCGAACTCCCAACCTCAGGTGATCCACCCGCCTCAGCCTCCCAAAGTGCTGGGACAGGCGTGAGCCACCGCGTCTGGCCCATGCTGGCTATTTTTTGTATTTGTAGTAGAGACAGGGTTTCACCATGTTGGCCTGGCTTGTCTCGAATTCCTGAACTCAAGTGATCCACCTGCCTCAACTTCCCAAAATGTTGGGATTACAGGCACGAGCCACTGTGGCCAGGTGAATGTCTTTTTGCTTCGGAAGGCTAAATAAATATTTATTCTTTCTCCAAGTCTTCTCAGTGAAGAATTGTTTTTTTCCTTTTTTAAATCATATGCCCATAGTTCTCAAATCTGGAGGGGTGCATTTAAATCTCCTGGGGAGCTTTACAAAAATCTTGATGCCCCAGTAACACCCCAGACCAATTCAATCAGAATCTGAGAATGAATCCCAGGATGCAGTATATTTAAAGCTCCCCAGTGACTTTAATGTGCAGCCAAGATTGGGAACCAATGCACTATTTAGAATCAATATACATGTGTATGCCTGCATATACATAAATTTATTTGTTAAAGAATCAGATATACACATATTATCCTGTTTTTTATAGTCAATTACATTATGAAAATTTTCATATATTAGACATTGCTCAAATGACATTTTTAATGACTGCATGATGTTCCCTCACATAACATATTAAGATTTATTTGGCTAATCTCCTGTTACTGGATGTTTAGGGTTGTTTTGTTTCCTCTCTCCTCTTCCTTCCCCAGCCTTTCCTTTCCTTTCCATTCCCTTTCTTTTTGCCATTGTAAGTTAGGCTATCATGAACATATTTACACAAACATTGCATTTACATCTTGGATTATTTCCTTATAATAGATTCCCAGGAGTGGATTTACAGGTCAAAGAAAATAAATTAATGACAGCTGAGGTATATTACCAAAGTGCTTTCTATAAAGGCTCATCAGTGTATATTTTTAACTTGTGATTTCCTCAGTATTTTATCTGTAAAATATTTGCATACTCCAAAATGAGTTAAAAGTTCATTTTTTTCTAGTTTTCTCAGTGGTCATATTTAATTCAACGTTTTAATCCAGCTAAAATTTGTTTTAGTGTACATACGGAAAGAATTAAAGCCCTAATTCTATATTTTTCCAAACAGCTCCTTTTTCAACATCATTTATTGAATAATTCATTCTTTCTCCATTAGTTTGTGACTCAAAGAAGTTGAAAATAAAATATGTAGGTTAATTAATGGTCCTTCGTAATAGCGGATAGACTCGAAAGATGCACATGAAGGTTTCAACTACTAACAAACTAGTTTAAGTACATTCTTGCCTAAATCTTAGCTATTATTATTTCTTAGAGATACCTAGCTCTGGCTTTAACTCTTACTCATTTATGGAACACTTAGGTGTTGAAAAACAACCCAAAGCTCATCCTCTCTAAGATGGCTTTAATCTGTCTGCAAGCAGCTTGTAGCTTTGCCAGTAACAGGTCTGCCTAAATCCATCTGTTCTACTTCACATGTTCTCCCTTTGAAACATTGTTTATGCCCTTGCATTATCTATGCATAAAGGTTTTTTTACATAATGTTGATTTATTACCAGTTCTGAATGTAATGGAATCGATTTTTGTAAGTTTTGTTATTATGCATTTATTTCTATTCTTATAATTATCATAGTCTCACTGTTCTGCGCTTAATAGCCCTATATAAAATCTGTAAATGAAGCCCGAAGTTATCAAAGCCATATTAACAAAGGGAAAGGAGGTTAGAATATTTAATTATGTCCAAGAAAACAGAAAAATATTCGATAAATGGAGGACACAAATCTAACCCACGATTCCTGTGTTAAATCACAGAAAAGGTAGATTTGCCTACTAATATTTTTAATGAGTTGTACTTCATTAGTAATTCTAGTACTCAAGTTGTACTCTTTATTAGTTTTCTTGGGCCCAAAACCCTACATTTTGCATCTCCAATTGCCAGGTAGTGTATAGACCACAGTGAATTCCCACCCCAGAACCCTGAGTTGGCAGAGGAAATAAATTGTGTGTGTATGTGTGTGTGTGGGTGTTACTGTTCCAGAAACTTGGAGGAACTTACCCTGACCCATTCACCCTCTCCCGCCTAGTCTCTGTATAGCTCAAAGAGTTATTTGCCCATTGGAAGGAAACATGCAAGAGGGTGGACAACACTTAAGAGTGTCACTTGTGGCCAGAGGAGCAAGCATCGTTTGATGGCCGTTTAAGCAATCAAAGTTTGAAGTGCTTTGCTACACCAGTGAGTCTGTGTAGTACCATCCAGTCTTTTGGAAACTTGGCAGGTTGGCTGTCACAACCGTTATTCTTATCCGTGGGCCCACTTGGACCCTGGGATTTGGCAAATTCCAAAAGACAAATTTTCACATATTTTTCTTACCCAAAGTCTAGGCTATGGGCTGCCCTGATGGCTTGGGGAGAAGGGATCCCTCTATATCATTTCAAGCACCTTAGCCACAAATGGCTGGGCTCAGGAGTCCCATTGTGTCCCATCAATCTTTTTACTTCAGATGAAGAAACAGTCTGAAGGCACAGACCCTTTTCTGTAGCGGCTGAGCTGAAGAGGGAAGCTAGAGAGATTTTCCCTGAGGCCAATGAGACACAGGCAGGCTATATCTGTTTTGGAAGAAGTTCATGAGGCTCCGAGACTGCCCAGTGCATTAAAAAATAATTTTCCAGACCCGAGGCAGGTATGCGTCTCCAGCACTTTGCCCTGGGGGAACTGTTTTTTCCTTGGAGGATTTGAATTGCTGTTTTCTCCATTTACCGCAAGGCCTGTGTCTTCCCATCTGGTTTCTCCTCCTGCTCCCAAAGTGTTTACAAAGCAGGTAGCTCAGGATAGGGCAAACTGCTCAAAGTTCTGTGTTTCTAAGAACTTCAGAGCAGGACCGTCCTCCTTTGGGATTCCATAAGCTACCTGCAGGGAGGCGCTTCTCTACTGGAGGTGGGAGTGTGGGGGAAAAGGAGCTCCTCGGGGGTTTGCTGCTTCTAAGAGCCAACCCTGAGCTAAGAGTCTATGTAAAGGGAATTTGTTGAGGGAATGCTCTGGGGGGAGATCAGGAAGGGAGTGGAGGAGATAGGTCAAGAAAGGGGAAGAAGCCAAGCAAGGGGGGTGTGCCAGCATCAGCATCATCCTCCATGGAGCTCTGGAGTCTTAAACGCACCTCAGAGCATGCCTCACCTCCAGGAGAGAGAGCTGGGCTTTGCACACTTCTATGTCAGTCAGTCATTGGCTAAAGCCACTTGTGAGGTACAAAAACTCCCAGCCATTTCTGGTCTCTGTATGGATGAAGCAACTCTCCGTATGAGTAAAATCATAGATTGCCTTTAGCAGCAAAACATGCAGAAGCTATGCAATGGGCTGGTAAAAGGGAACAAAGGGATCTCATAGGAGACCCACAGTGCCTGCTAAAGGAACCCTCCGGGGATAAATCTTGTAGCTCTGGCTGAGCAATGCCCCAGAACTAGGAAGCAGCCGTCTTCCCCAAAGCAGGTGGTAAGCCATCTGTGGGCTCTGTGGGAGGAGGAGGGCACATCCTGCGTAGGGAACCCTGCCAGTCAGCAGGGTGGAAGGTCTGGCTAGGCCACCCTGAGAACTGCCTGGTCAGCCCCTTTGTGGGTGTTAACACCTTTTTTCCAGTCCCAGGGTGTGTGTGACATGTAGATCACAAAATGTACAAATGTCACTAAACCACATCTACAACTGCCAGACAGCTTGTATTAGTACCCCCAAATACACCTGTGGAGTTATTGCTGGGTGACACCGCAAAGGGGAATTGTGCTGCATATAAAAATTACATTTTCAAGTCTCATCATTTTGAGAAGTCCACCAGCACTCCTCGGGCTTGCTGAATGGGACCCTTGGCTGCCCGACCACTCATTCACAGGTGCTCATAGTAACAGGGATGATCCCTGAGCATGTAGAGTCCTCCCAGCACTGTACAGATCCTGGTATGTGATAACTCAGTATCATAGTCCCACCAGCTCTAGGTGATATGGGTGCCTTCATCATCCCCATTTTATAGATAGGAAACCAAAACACAGAGGGGTTCGGTAAGTAGCCTAGAGTCACATAGCTAGTAAGTGGCAGAATCAGGATTCGAATCCAGAGTCCTCATCACTGAGATACAGTACCGTGGACAGAGAGCCCTAAGAGCTTATGAGATTCTGGATGTGAAGAAGCCAGGATTCCATCAGGATTCAGTCCAAGGCCTGGTGAATCCTAGTCTAAAAATTAGGACCTGCTTTAGCTCTCATCCACTCCTTGCGGTTTGTAGCTGAGGAATCAGAAAAAAGGTAAAGACAAGTGACCTGGTCAAGAACACAGTTCTGAGTGTCCTTAGGGTCTCATCCCTGGTCTATGATATTTTTTGTCTCATCGTCTCTCATTCACATAGCTCCTGAGCTACATTGCTCCTTGGAAATGATAATTAAGAACAGGTAACCTTCACTAGGTCCTTAAGATGTACCAGGTGCTGTGCTAAGCACCCAAATGCATATTTTTATTTAACCCTAGTAATACACCTATGAAACAGAGATCTATTATTATCTCCATTTTTTTTTTTTCAGATGGAGAATCTGAGCCTCAGGGAGGTTTAAATATTTTGCCTAAGGTTACACACTTACTACGTGGCCAAAACTTAAATCTCTTTGAGTCGAGAACAACCACTTTAATTAAAGTCAAGAAAAATTATCTAAAGCTTGAAAGCTAAAAAAAAAAAAAAAAGATGAGAAAATTCTTTTATATCATATTGGAACATTTTCTAATAGGACTGCCTGGGGATTAGCTAATTTTTTAGGGGAATGTAACTTGTTTGGGCTTACTATTTTTTTCTAACAGCTTTATTGAAGTATAAAGAACATACAACGAATGCACACATTTATTTCAAAATGTGTTAAATTTTAACATATGTATATTGCCATGAAACCATCACTACAATAAAAGTAATAAACATGTCAATCACCGTCAAAAGTTTTTGTTATTTACCCTTGATTAGAGACCAGACTGACAAGTTAGATGTTACTTTACACAAGATTGAGCACATGACTTTCATCTAGTAAAGAAGCAAATGATATCTCTCTGGTAGAAAAGATAATCCCAAGCATTGTAGTTGTATGGCCTGGAGGGCATTAATCAGTTTTGAACCCAATTAAACAAAATTTTTAACCTCCCTTTCCTGACTGACCATATAAATCTTTGTCCCTCAAATACTCTGTGAACTGACTTGATCTGCCTGCTGGTTTTCTCACTAATGAAGTAAGTAAATCTCTGACATATAGTCACTATACATTCATACGATATTCATGTGCTAACTCTGAAAATTATGCATTGCCTCTACTGAGTTTGCATGTGGGTGTCTCCGTATGTGCAGATGTACAAAATGTTTCCAAGAGCAAACCAGGGCACATAGGGCCTGTTAACTGGAGGGTGGTAGAGTTCCAGATGGTTCTAGAAGGTCGTGGCAGCCATATAAGAAAGCAAGCTTATGAACTTCGCTCATCCTGGTTTGGCATGTGCTGCTGGAGTGACCTGTCAAACACAAATGTACAGAGAATTTGTGCCTCAAGTCTCTCTAGGTTCCTGTTCTTTCCATCTCCCCAGATTTGAGATTTCCTTTTCTGTAGCTGCACAAATATCCAAAATTTCCATAAATTCACTTTCTAGGAGGAACATATGATAGGCAAACAAGCTTTTCTGGGCCTGTAGTTCATTTACCTAGAACCTTGAGGGGATATACGATGAAAACAGAAGATCTCATGAATAACAAAAAGGAAAGACAAAAGCCACCCGGGAAAGGTTAGCCTGCTTTAATCACAAGTGCAAACATGGCTCCCTTCAAATAGATTTATGTGTTCCTTTTTGGAGGTAGGACAGTTTGTTTAACATTTTCCAAGGGATCAGATCTCATGCTTATTAATCATTGCTCCTTCAGGAGCATGCCTGATGAAAATGCTTCCCTACTTACTTTTACTGTAATCCTTCCAATGTCTGCTATTTCTTTTGCCATAATATCATCCCTCAACCCTTTTCCAGCCTTCCATCCAGCCTTCAAAATTCTGAACAAATGGCATCTCCTGGAGTAGGCTGGCAGCTTGGACCAAGGCTGCCTTTGGACTCCTGTGTGGTTCTCAGGTATCCTTCCCAGTATTTCTTGCTTCATGCTACTTTGGCCTCTATGTCATCTCTATCCCCCAGGAAACTGTGATAGGTCCTCAAATTCTCCTTGAAGCACAAATTCTCCTGGAGACAAAAATACTGTGTACATTCGTGTTTGACAGGTCACTCCACCAGCATCCTTTTAGTCTGAGTGCCTACCATGCAGAAAGCAGCAAGTAAATAATTGTGAGGGCAAGGATCATGTCTCACACATCTTTATAACATTTTTTGTTTGACATGGTGCTGGGATCTTAAATTGGAGTATACAGTCATGCGTCACTTAACGATGGGGATACCTTCTAGGAAATGCGTCATTAGGTGATTTCATCGTTGTGTAAACATCATAGTGTGTACTTAGGCAAACCTAGATGGGATAGCCTACTATACACCTAGGCTATATGGTATAGCCTATTGCTCCCAGGCTACAAATCTGTTTAGCATGTTACTGTACTGAATACTATGGGTAACTATAACACAATGGTAAGTATTTGCGTATCTAAAGATATCTCAACTTGGAAAAGGCACAGTAATAATCTGGTATTCTTATCTTATGGGACCACCCATCTATCCATCATTGATCAAAATGCATAGCGCATGACTGTGTATGTTTTTTAATTGTTTCATGAAGCTTTTTGGCACCAATCTTCCTTGGACTATTTAAGGCAATATATTTCAAATTAATTTGAGCATGTTAATACTTACAGGAGAGTCCAATGAGTAATTTAAAAAATTCTTTACATACTTTGCCCATTAAGCGTTAGCATCCTAGAGACTGTGGGTTAAGATACTGAGGGTTTTTAAGACTAGAGATAAATACTTTAAGGTTTCTTCCTCAGGGGACTTGGAGACCACTTGTGATCATTTGGGTGTCATTTTTGCAGGGCTTGACTAATGTGCTCAGAAAATTTAGTCCCCCACAATGTGTATCATGAGATCTCTGGTTCTAAGCAGATGGAAGGTGATTAAAGTCTCCTGAACAGGAAATCATGAAGCCATACCATACCTCTTCCATTTACTTACACTCAACAAGCTCTTTCAGAAACGCCCTGGACGACCAGAACCAGTTCTATTTTAACATAGTTTGTGGACTTTGATTGAAAAATAAGTTTAAAAAGTAAGTAGTTTTCTGAAGAAACTGAGTTCCCTAAATAAGAAAATATAATTTTGAAAGGGAATGATGGAAACAGAGATCTTGAAAAGGTCTGACAGTTGCAATCAGTTTTTTTTCTTTAAGAAGGATGTTGCTAAAGGAGTCTAGGAATGTGGTCCAGGACAGGCAGCAGCAGCATATGCAGGAACTTGCTAGAAATGCATATTCATGAGCTCCACCCTAGATCCGCTGAATTGGAATCTCTGAGGGTGTGGCCCAGGAATTTATGTTTTAATAAGCTCTCCAGGTGATCCTGATGGTCACTAAAGTTTGAGAAGAGTGGACCTTTAGGTCTAACACTAGACCTAAAGGGTTTTAACTTTCCAGAGGGTTAGCTGTTCTCCTTGGGAAGCAAAATAATTAGCTTTGCAGGGTTCTTGTTAGACTAGGGCTTCTAAAAATCACCTGGAGAACTTATTAAAACACAGATTCCTGGGCTCCAAATCTAGAGATTCTAGTCCAGTCGGCCTGTGGTGGGGTTTATGAATCAGCATTTCTATCAAGTTGCACAGTGATGCTATTGTCTGTGGCCCGCACTGAGCAGGAAGGATGGACACCCAGAGAGCTCCAAGCTGGTCCTACATGGCTGCAAAAGCTACACTCCATCTAGGCAGACATCACAGAGGCTCTGCCATCACAGGAGGGTTATTTTTTTCTTGTAAGGAACCCGCCAAAATAATACCAGTCTCTTTGCTTTTAGAAAATAGCACAGAAGTCTTTGGAACAGGTTCCCGTCAATAGCTTCAAAAGGTAACATCTTTGTGCCATTTTTTTTTTCTGTTCATACTTCACTTGATGAGATTGTCATTCCTTCAGTCAGAAACAGTCACTTCAGTATCAGTATGTGGAAGCTGCTGGGGGCAGGAATCCTGCCACCAACCATCACGGATGGGGCTTCCCAGCTAGGGCTCCTTGCCAAGGGATTGAATGAATGAGCAAACAAATGCGTGGCTGCAATCCACATACCTCCCAGTAAAACCTGGCTCTCAGAGAAGCTACATCTAACTTCTGAACTATTTCCTTAGCACTATAGCCTCACCAGAAGAAAGGCACGAGCTATCAAATGAAGTAAACGTTGGCTGTTATTGTTTTCCATGAGAGTAAACTGGAAAATGGATATAACATAGACTTGACAAGCTGTGTGTCCATGGCCTATTTATTGAATCTTTCTGAACTTCTGTTTTTTCATCTGTGAAGCGGAATTAACAGTACATACCTTGACACTGCTGTGACCAGAGTTATTCGCAGAGTGGTTGATGAACCTGTAATATCAGCCTCACCTGGGAGTCTGTTAGAAATGCAAATTCTTAGGCCCCAGACCAAATGAATCATAATATCTGGAAATGATGCTCAGCAAATTGCTTTAACAAGCCCTTCAGGGGATTCTAGTGCACACTAATGTTTGAGTAACATTGGATGTGGATCAATAGTACAGATTTTAAGGGTCAAAAATGCTCTGAGGAGTGGGGCTGCACTACTTTGAATGCTGGCTCTACTACTTACTTGCTGTGTGATCCCAGGCAAGATGTCTAGCCTCTCTGTGCCCCATTTTCCTCATCTCAAAAATGATCGTTGTTGCGGGGATTAAATGAATTAATACATATAAAGCAGTTAGCAGACATTCTGACATATAGCACATAACAAATGGTATTATTGGATATTTAAATATAGATAGAAACAAGGTCATGTTATGCCGTATGTATAATAAAATAATTATTCATAATTATTGCCTCTGCACATGAGATTATGGTTAATTATATTTTCCTTGTTATATTCCTCTTTGCCTATTTTTCTGCAATTAACACGAATTACTTTTATAATCAGAAAAAAACACTATAAAATAATTTGCATTGAAGGAGGGAAAATGTTAACAGCAAAATTACATGAGGTGTTGGGGTTGGCTATAAACTATTTTATGGGTCTCCCGGGTCTCCCTGCACCCTGTACCCTTATCCTTAAAGCCAAGTATACTTTTTGTTGGCTTCTGTGCACACATGTGTGTTTGATAATTCCCATGCAATTCAACTGGGGAGAACAACTTTTTAGGTTTCATTATCTCATAAGCATGGGCTCAACATGATTAGATTGGAGTGTTCTCCATCCGTCTTTGTATCCATGCAACCACTAGGTGAACAAACCCAGGCTAGTCTAATGCATCATGAGATACACCCTGTGGAACAGAGAGAAATCATCTTAGCTAAGGCACTCTAAACCAACGAGCCCTCCAGCTGATCCAGCAACAGACTACAAAGGGAGTCCAGCTGAACTCAGCCCAAACTGCTGACTTATGGAATCATGAGCTAAATAAATGAATGTTGTTTGAAGCGTCTAAGTTTTAAGTTGAGGGTCATTTGTTACAAAGCAAAAGCTAACTGACCTACTGAGTATGTCTCAAAAGTTTGCTTTCGTGCCATCATCCTCTCTCCGAGCTCTGCCCTCCATACCCTGCAGTCAAATTTCTTTTCACTCTTTCATGTTAGGAGTTTTAGAGACAGTTGGACTATCAGGATGAGTAAGCAGCAGGCAGCAAGTAGAGCAGAAATGCAGCATGCTCGGAAGGCTCATCAGTCATGGAAGGTGCTCTCTTCACATCCTTTACCAAAAGAAAATAGGCCAAGAGGAAAAAAGGAAGCCTGACTTAATCTAAATTTTTCACATGGCATCTCAGGAACAACCAATGATTCTATTCTTAGCCTTTTCCTCTATCGAAGCTGAAATGTATTTCCAGTTTAATGCCTGTGTTGGTCTAAAAGGGAATACTGAAGTTGTGGGCTAGGACAGGAAGAATGTCACTGGTGAAATAAAATCTTGTCATCTCATTTCATTTCAGGAGCCAGAAAAAAGTTTGCTACAGGGCCGGCCCTAAATGTCATCACTGATCAGAACAAGTGGTTGTTGGTGGCACCACTTGACCACTCTGTTGTTGGTCATCAATATAAGAGCTCAGGGGCAGCCTTCTGGGAAGAACTAGGGTGTTCTCTGCAGCTTCCCAAATCCTTTAAGAAGTAAAAAAGATGTTTGCATTTGCCATCGAGAAATTGCCAGTTCTTTTCTAACTTTTGGGTCATATGGATCTTAACTGGATGCATGAGGCCATCTTCATGCTTAGAAACACCATAGTTGACATCTGTGAATCACTCACATCATGTCAAGCAGTGTCTAACTTCTTTATGTGTGTCAGTGCTCATAACAATGTTATGATCATCACCCCTTTTCTACACATGAAGAATGGAGAAACAGGAAAGTTAAATAACTTTCCCCTAGGTCTCAGGCTGTTAACCTTTATGCTAAATTGCAACTACATGCAGGACAGTGCCTGGACATAATAAATGCTCAACAAATATTGTGCCCAATGATGTGAGCCCTAACAGGAATATTGTACCCAGTGGCTGGTGAACACATCTTTAGAATGAATATTAGTGATAGGGCATTTATTTATTCTCCTCTTCTGTCCTTCTCTCTCCACTTGAAGGGCACATCTATTCTTTCTGGATTTCAAGGGGGCTGTGAAATTAAAAGGTGGCAATTTGGTGGGAAGTTTAGGAGACTTGTCTGCAAAGTGAGTTTTTTAGCAAGCATGTAGTTTTCACTGAGGCTGTGTGTGCATTGTGGCTGAGGGCTGGGGTACTGATGAGCCCCTGGGGATGGTGGGTAGCAATAGGACTCATTCCCCTGCCACTGTCAGGGTGGTTTGCCTCTTTTCTTTCTTCTCCATAAGACGTTTTAGATAAACGTCAAAATTTCCTGGGCTCGGCCAATCATTCTGTCTTCATTGATAAGGAGAACCTTGCAAGTGCAATTCCCCTCCCTCTCAATAAACAGGCCAACCCCCTTTTATCTCTCTCTCCACCTTCTCCCCTCACCTCACGTACATGCACAGATGTGTGCAGGATGCGCTCGCACACGAATGCACGCACGCGCACACACACACACACACACACGCATACACCCACACCATCTTCTCTTTTACTCTAAACCAGGAAAATTCGGTGTGAGACCCTGTCTTTGAAACATAATGGCTCAGAAATAGCTCAGACTCAGCTTAGAATCAATATGCTCTCCGTGAAGCCACTGGAATTCCAAGTTTTCCCAGCAGACTTTAGACAGAAGTGGAGTCAACATATTCAGGCATAAAATGAATTCCATTAAATAATGTCAATGCTTGAGGACACTCACTAGTTACCTGGGCTGAAGGGCACACAGCTTTGAAGTCTCAGACTTCGGTAAAGGTATGTTTAAAATTTCAGTCATGAAGTGAATTAAGATGCTTTTCCTCCCTGCCAATTTTGGAGGTAGAAAGATAATTTTATATGGTGACAAGATGGGACAAAGGAAAGGACAAAGCTTATGATTTACATGTGTTCTTGGGATTTCAAATACAGATGCAGTGACAAGCAAGTTATGGCACCTTATCATAAGTCTAATTATAGATTCATTTAAGACACATGTTGAGCACCTATTGTGTGGGAATTGTCAGTATGTGCGTGTGTGTGTGTGTGTGTGTGTGTGTGTGTGTGTATAAGATGAAGATAGCATTTCTGTCGCCCAGAAGTTTGTAGTTGAATTCTGATGCAAGACTTTGGATCTGGGCACACGCCCAGGGTGAAACTGTAAATGCGATACTTTGAAACCCACACTGCCCCAGAAACAAAACTTTTTTTAGACCCCCCAGTTTGAAATGAACATTCACTTTCCCCAAATATAATTTGATAGCTAATCTAAGTTCTCCCAATCAGAAACTTCCTTTGCCTTACGAAACTCCTGACCTAAAAGCGAAGGAGGGTGGATTGATGTTAACTGTGGAAGACACAGCATGAGGATGTGCTTTGAGTGGTCCAGGTTCTTTTATACCGGCGATCAGTTCCAGTTATTGAAAGAGACACCCTGCCAGCTCCAACCTCCCTAAAACCAAAGACCGTCTGAATTCCCAAGGGCACATTCAGAAATTGAGAGAGCAGGATATAGACAGTGAGAGAGAGAATGAGATATTTCTCTGAAAGAAAATTTAATATTAGTTGGCTTTGGGGGAGAATGCTTAATACCAGCTGGCTTTTGTAGAGGATGCCACACTAGACTGGGAGGTTCCTTAGCAATCTTTCCAAACACCTCAGCTCTCTTTTCCTGACCCTGGCCCCTCTCTCCTGTCTGGCATATGCTTGCTTAAGATTTAATAGATGATGGCCGGCCACAGTGGCTCATACCTGTAATCTCAGCACTTTGGGAGGCCGAGGTGGGTGGATCACCTGAGGTCAGCAGTTCGAGACAAGCCTGACCAAGACGGTGAAACCCCGTCTCTACTAAAAATACAAAAATTACCTGGGCTTGGTGGCGCGTGCCTGTAATCCCAGCTACTCATGAGGCTGAGGCAGGAGAATCGCTTGAACCCGGGAGGTGGAGGTTGCAGGGAACCGAGACCATGCCATTGTACTCCAGCCTGGGTGACAGAGCAAGACTCCATCTCAAAAAAAAAAAAAAAAAAAAAAAAGAGAGAGAGAAAGAAAGAAAGAAACAAAAAAGATTTAGCAGATGTTATGTCTCACTGGGTTCCTGCTCCTGATGAGACCCAGTCACCTTTCACACAGTCTCACACAGTTTATACTTCTTGTTTATCCCACATAGCATCGTATAGTGGTTACAAGTGTAGACTCTGAAGTCGAACTGCCTACATTCAAATCTTGGCTCTGCCACTCACTGGCTGTGTGCCTTTAAGTAAGCTGCCTCACCTCACTGTGCCTCAGTTTCCTAATGGGTAAAACAGTGATAATAGTTCCTACCTTGAATTCTTTTTATGAAGATGGAATGGGTTAATATTTATAAAAATGATTTGAACAGTGCTGGGCATATAGTAAGTGCTAAGTGTTTCTTTATAATAAATAAACCTGGTGGATTTAGTTTTATAATATGTCTCTCTTTCCCAAATGTAAGTTCTAACTTACTGGTTTATGTCACTGAGGTGCATTATTGTGACCCTAGATATCAGATACACAAGGTCAGAGTAATGAAGGCAATTATTACTACGACTATTAACATGATTGATAGTGAACATTTGTTGAATGTTTGCACCATAGTCAAAACCTTATAGGCATTATCTAACTTAATCATGGCAATAACTCCTAGAAATAGATATTTGACCAATACCCATTTCTCAGAGGAGGAAATTGAGGCTGAGACAAAACTAAATAACTTACCCAAGGTAACAGTCAGGAAGTGCTGTCTCAATCCCAGGGGAACTGAGGGGTCTGCAAAGTCCTAGATCATTTGAGAAAGTTTGCAAACAGTGATTGGGAACTAAGGCAAAGAGATGAAGATAGTTTGGTGGCCATAAAAATGTGTCTCATAGATTTCTGACTGATTTCCACCCACCTCTACACACACCATACTTTGACAGTGAGCTAGACTCAGTCAAAGATTAGAATAGAGAAAGGGAAAAACACTAACTTTACATTGGAGAGACCTGGCAAATATGACCTTCACCAAATAACGGATCGTAATATTACCAGTAATGTCATATGGATCTACTGTATCCCCTGACATGAAATGATGAGTAGGCCACTTTACTTTAGCTGTACTCTTTCCAAAAACCCATAACCCGAGTCTAACAACCCTAGTCTTGTTCCATTACAAGAACAATAGACAAACCCAGATTGGATGACATTCCACAGGATCCCTGTCAATGCTCCTGAAGACTCTCAAGGCCATGAACAACAAAGAAAGACTGAGGAACTGTCACAAACTAAAGAAAACAGGGGAGACATGACAATTAAATGCAATGTGGTGCCCCAGATTGGTCCTGGAACAAAAAAGAAACACTAATTGAAAAGCTGATGGAATCCAAGTAAAGTCTGGAGGTTGATTAATAGTAATGTACTCATGTTGGTTTCTTGGTTGTAATTGATGTATCATGATAATGTTAGGTTTCAACAAGGTGGGAAACTGGGTGAGAGGTATACCACCCTTGCAACTTTTCTGTAACTCTAAAAATATTCCAAAATAAAAAGTTTATTTAAAAAGTATTCCCAGAGATTGTAACTCAGTTGGTTCAGGATACGACCTGGGCTTCTGGATTTTTAGAAGATCCCAGGGCATTCTGATGTGCAGGCAAGGTCTGGAAACCACTGATCTACATTCTAAAGAGCTACACAGTTGAACGGTAAAGCCAGTGCCTCTAAGCAAAGCTGTGGCCATCACAGAAGCAGCCGTTAGGCGGCCCTACTTCTTAGCTACTGGTTTCTTCTCTGCAATCACAGAGCAGGGGACAGGAAGAGCCACTCCTTGCTAATAGGCCATGTTTATTCTCCATTTATTCTCAGAAACAGGATCAGATACCTTTGGTAGAAGATTCTAATGTACTGATTAAGTGCACCTAATCCTAATCTCCTTTTATGCTGGCTAAATGGATATTTAGATATAACCTTCCAGAATGCAATGAACTTATTCCTGGGAAGCTGGATGAATGGAATGCCCATAAATTGATCCCTATTTTAAGTGCATACTGGGAGCTGACTATTTGGAGAGCATCTGTAGGCAATGAGAGGTTCCTCCTGTAACAGGCCTCCTATGTTAGCTCCTTTGCTTTTAGAAATGTGGGTCCTGTGCTTTCTTGCAGCAGGACACTTTCTTAGTCTAGGCATCCTCCCTCTGTATCCTCCCTCTCCTCTCTCGGTAAAGTTGTGGCCACTATAACAGACGCTGGAGGTGCTCTGCCCAGATTCCTGTTACTTTCCACTAGCAAGTGCACCTGTTCCCCAGATGCCAGGCTTCACATGGCTTAGAGTTTATACCTGTGACTTCTCCTGAGCCATGCCCTTGAGACACAGGAACCCCCTCCCCTACTGGGAGTTTCTAACACCTCCACTCTGTGCTGGAATGACTGACCAGTTCAGGGCTACCAAAGCCTGGCACTCCGAGTGTCAAGGCAGCAGTAACTGTGATGCAATCCACACTCCAGGGCTCCTCTGGGATCAGCTGATGCTAGTCTCCAGCTGCAACCACATCCTTGCTTGCTTCTTTCTCCCGCCCCATTCTTTCCCCCTCACTTTCTTACATAGGTTTCACTTGAGAATCCTTCCTCACTGAATCACGTGCGTATACATTCTGCTGCATTTAGGAACAGACTTAGAATCAGCTTCTCTTCTGCTCCAGGCGGAGACTGTGGAGACAGCAGTTAGGGTTCTCCAGCAGCTCCCATGGTGCGCACCCGCTGGCCATTACTGTCCAGTAGGGATCCCCTAGTAAGGAATGCTGCCTCCCTGGGTTAGGTTGCTTCACCCATAGTCATACTCTGGAGCTGCAGCCGCCTCCTTGCTACCCTCCAATCCAGAGTATCTTGTAGAAAGATAAATCAGATGGTATCAATCTCCCTGTTACAATTCCAAGGGCTCCCCAGGGCTCTTTGAACAAAAGCCAGTCTCCTCTGCAGGCTGGCAGGCCCTGGCTAACCTGGCTCCCTCCTAACACTTCACTTTCCTCTGCGCTTCTCTCCAACAGCATCAGCCTATTGCTGTGTCTTGAAAGCACCCACCTTGCCCCTGCCTCAGGCTTGGCATGAACTGTCTGCAACACCCGATCACACCATCTCATGATTGGCCGTTCTTGTCATCAGGCCTCAGCATAAACATCTCCTCCTTGGAGAGACCTTCCCTGACCCGTCTCTCTCGACCACCTCACCCTATTTCAATCTCTTACTTAGTCACCATCCCTATCTGATTTTTTTCTTGTCCATCTGTCTGACTGATGTCTGCCCCTTCCCATTAAAATTTAATCACCCCGAGAGGAAATATTGCCTGGCATGTTCACCCCTGTTTTCTCAGTGCCCAGAGCAGCGCTAGGCATGTAATAGATGCTCGGTAAATACATGGGGAGTGGCAGAAAGAGGGAGGAGGGGGTATTGATGGACCCGGGGGCTGCAACTGTGCATGATGAAGATGATGAGGATGATGAGGGTGATGAGGAGCTGGGGTACGGAGCCACCCCATGCACTCTGAGGCTCAGGAGACACTGCTAGGTTGCCTGTGAATCATAGAACACAGATGCTGCCCTCACTTCCCCCACTGCACCCACCCTGCCCTCCCATACTGATTCCTGCCTTCCCAGCCAAGGCCTCTGCTGTTCTCTTCGGCGCAAGAACAGCTTCATCAGGAAAGCCCATGTCGGCCCTGCAGTTCACACTGGGCCTCTCTTGAGCAGGGCACGCAGCCCTAGACTCTTGCCCGGCTCCGTGGAAGCACAGCAAGGCAGCAGGGCATTTCCATTACCCTGGCAGCTGCTTCGTAGAGGCTTTTCTCCAGCTCATGTCAGGGACCCCCAAAGCCTGCTGTGATTGCTGGCTCCACGGAGCAATTGAAGCCATTAGCATCACTCCCCAGGTCGCTAATGGCAAACACTGAAAGACTGAATGCTCCAGAGCCCCCTGCCTGCTCTTCCAGGGCTCTGCGAGCCTAGCCTCCTCTGGAGGGATGATTGTAGATTGAGGCAATCATGATCAGAACAATGCATGTAGGCCCCAACTCAGGCAGGTGGATGGGTCTGCAAACATCACAATTACCCAGTTCAGAACGAGGCCTGGCCACTAAGAAATGTTCGTTTGGAAGGCCTCTGGCTGTGTGATGTGGACCAAGGCTCTCTGTAGGGCAGGAACACTTGCAGCCTTGGAGGGAGGCATGGAGAATGGCGGAAGGAAGCAGGATCACGCTTTCCTGGCAAGCAGGGTGCCATGCTGAGATGACCCCCAGCATTTCTGTGCCCTGGTGCCCAAGTTCTTTATCATCTCCTTCTCTTGAGCATGGGGGGCACCTGTGAGCATGACAGGATGCCATTCTGTGATTAGCTATGATATTAGGAAAACGTAAATGGATCCTGCATGTATAATTAAGGCTCCCAATCACTTGATTTTGAGATAAGTAAAAAAGGAGATTGCCTGGGTTGGGCCTGATTTAATCAGATGAAGGCCCTTAAAAGAAGGACCGGCCCTTCCTGAAGAGAGAGATTCTTCTGCTGGACTTGAAGTCAGCTGTCATGTTGTGAGTTGCCCCAAGAGGGTCACGTGGTAAGGGACTGAGCATGATTCCTCGATGACAGCCAGCCAGGAAACAGGGCCCTCAGGGTGATGCAAGGAAGTGAATTGTACAAACAACCTGAATGAGCTTGGAAGTGGAGAAAGCTGCAGATGAAAATGTGCCCTAGCTGTCCCCTGCACAGCAGCCTTGGGAGACCCTAAGGAGAGAGCCCTGCCATGCTGGGCCCAGACTTGTGATTCCCAAAAACTGCGAGATAAGAAATGTGTGTTGCTTTAAGTCACTAGGGTTGCAGTAATATTGTTACAGAGCAATAGCTAATGAATACACCCGGGTTCCAGAAAGGCCCATGTAGGTTCTTGCTGCTGCCTCCCCAAAATCAGGGGGCTTCTACCCTGTCTTGTCCTCCTCTGCGCCTCTACTTAGGGAGGGCTCATGGGACATTGTGGAGTAGCACAGAAGCGTTGCCCCAAGGTCATGCAGGTTCCAGGGATGGCCACCCCACTGACTAGCATGGTCATATTCCATATTCCGGGCATATTCCTTGTAACTTCTTAGAACTTCAGTTTCCCCATCTGTAGGTGGAAATGTTGAGATTATCTACTGCATTTGGCAGAGTGAATAGCAAATGACTTCATATGCATAGAGCGCTCTGTTAGTGCATGGGAGCATGTGAAATTTGTAATGACTTTTTGAAATAATTCTCCCCTGCTTGTACACCTGCCTGCAGCCACCAAATGAAGTCTACTTTGTAGTTTAAAAAGATCTACAGGCTTGGGCCAAGAAAGAATTCAATTGTGTTCCAAAGCCAAAATTCTTAGATGAATGCCCACTCTGTCCAAATATAGTATCTCCTTCGTTCTCTCTGTTCCTCCTACTTTATTTGTCTTCAGAGCACTTACATTACCTGAAATATCACCTATGTGAATTTCATATATGTGTGCATGAAATTCGACTATTGTCTAAAGCCACAGAGGTGGCACAGCACACTCAGTGGTTCAAAAGAACCTGGAGTTGGAATCTAAGATGGGATTTAAAATGAGGTTTGAATGACTCGAGGCCCCCTACTCTTCCTTCTCTATAAAACACTTTAGATTTTGTCATTTAAATGGTCCATTTGGAACCAGTGTATAAAATTTATGCTCCCTAATCTATACCAGGGCATTTTCCATCAACAACCTCTGTCACATTATGTTGTGGTCTAACTTTATTTTTTGTTTTTGGCCTGTGTTGGATGGAGAGAATCTGCTACTCACTGATAGTGGCTTCTGAGTCCCCACCAGAGATGGTGCCAGCATTGATGCTTTATTGATATTATTATTATTATTATTATTTGAAACGGAGTATTGCTCTGTCGCCCAGGCTGGAGTGCAGTGGTATGATCTCGGCTCACCGCAACCTCTGCCTCCCAGGTTCAAGTGATTCTCCTGCCTCAGCCTCCTGAGTAGCTGAGATTACAGATGCCTGCCACCATGCCTAATTTTTTATTTTTAGTAGAGACGGAGTTTCACTATGCTGGCCAGGCTGGTCTTGAACTCCTGACCTCATGTGATCCACCTGCCTCGGCCTCTCAAAGTGCTGGGATTACAGGCATGAGCCACCACGCCCAACCTATTGATATTCTTTTTGAAATAATAGTATGATCCTCATGAAGTTGGATATGTTGACTCTAAAACAGAGTTGCACAGCATCCTTCTGCACCCATCCATTCCCCTTATATTTTTTGCCACCTGGAAGCTACAGTTTTGTTTATTACTGTGGAGCCCCCCTGAGACTGCAGGAGCTGCCACCTCCCTCCCACTCCCTCACTGCCAGGCTAGAATTAATTATTCCCTCTCTTAGTCCTTGCTGCATGCTATCTTAGTTTTAAAATATTAACCACAGTAAATCAGGGCTTACACTGTGGCCTGATGCTTATGCACAAATCAAGCAGTTCAATTTGCTTGGGACCCACCAGTAAGATCAGTCCTAAACCTGCAAGATGCTACAAAGAAATGGTTCCATGATTCCTTCCCCACTAGAATGCCAAAATCAGTAGAATCCACCAAAGCACCTGCCATGTGTGGGTGGAACGAGACCAGATCGTGGGTGGGTGGGTATGAGTTGGAGAGTGTTTAAGGACTTGGAGATTCAAAGATGTCTTGAGTATGCAGACAGTGATCCCAGCCCCTAGGGTAAGGAGGTCTGGAGGATAAGAGGGATAGCCCACTTACCCAAGAAAGGATCTAGAACACTGAAGGGACATCAGTTAATTCCATGGAGCCAGCCTGAAAACAAGAGATAAAGGAACAGGAAAGACCAGAAAGGAAGAGAAGGATTCAGGAGAAATGGTGGTATGGGGGCTGGACATGGCTGGGCCTTTTCTCAGCAGGAGAAAATACTCCTCACCTAATTGGGGTGAAGCTTGCTGTGGATAGAGCTTGGGCTTTAAAGTGGCTCTGGATGGGAATCTCAGCTTTGTTATTTTTAAGCTGAGGGACTTAAGATAATTTACTTAACCTCATTGTACCTCGGTTTTCTCAGCTATAAAATGAAGCTAATAATACCCTGCATGTTGTCCTGAGAATTGGATGTGATGATGTATGAAAAAACTTTATCTCAGTACCTGGCACATAGATATTGAATGAATGGTACCCACTAGGGACCCAGTGAATAAATGAAGGTCCGAGCTATCAATGTGCCAAAGCTGGAGACAGCCATTGTGATACTTGGGGTGTCTGGTGATAACAGTTTGCAAAATTCTAGCAGCCAGTTGGTGCCCACCATATACCCTTGGCACTCGCCTTTTCTGTGTATTCTGAGGGCCTCTTCTGCTAGTGCCTCTACTGTGAGTGAGGCAAGACTCATTGCCTTAGGATTTTCTCCAATCTGAGGTGTAGAATTTGTCTCCTGCAGGGCTGGGTGCGAGTTTACACTCTGGGAACAGCCCTTAGCCACTGAAGGATGGGAGTTGGTGCATAATACTCCAGCTTCCTTGCCTTTCAGGTCAGGCAATCCAGGCATGTTGTACACTCTCTCTGAGAGAGGTCCCTGGCTGGGCTGAGCCCCAGCAGCTGGCAAACTGCTCATGAGTGCCCCCTGTATTGACTTTCTTTGAATCCCTGTCTAGATTCTCCACTCCCCCATCAGCGCTTCCTAGGACCACCACCCAAATAAAATATGTGCACCCTCGTCCTTCACTAAGGATCTGCTTTTGGGAGGGCTCAACCTAGGACAGCATTCCAACAAAAGAATTTAGAAGCCTTTATTTATTTATTTATTTATTTATTTATTTATTTATGTATTTTCCTTTGGAGGCTCAGTAAACTGAAGCTGGTGCAGGAACTGACACAGACAGTTCTGCCCAGGGCCTCATCTTTAGGGGTCTTCTATTTGATATCTGAAGTGAGTTGAGCAAATGTACAGCCAGGTATCAGAATGCCCTATGGAAGTGCCTGGCTAGGCAGCTGGGTGAGTCAGCCGTGCCCTGCTAATCCCTGGAATCGCTAAGAAGGCTCTGGTGGGACCTGCTGCGAGGCTTCCACGCAGTTGCTTGGCTTGTTTTCTATGATGCGGCAACACAGCTGAAAGGCCTTCAGAGTTTTTTTCCATTGCCTCCTCCCTTGTGTTCCCATTACCAAAGTGCTCATTGGGCAGAGGGCTGGCAGAGAATTGTTTTTAACATTATGGGTAGCTCTTGTAATTAGATGAGAAAGTAGAATTTGCTTAAACAGAGGGCACTTCTGGAGAGACAGGGAAAAAACTTAAAATGCAATCGTCTTTACCAAGACAGGCTCAAGTGAAATTACAGATAAAGCAACATTACCATAAAACAATAAGATGCTGATCCCCTCCTGCTCCACCCTGCCAGTTTGAATCCAGAAAAGTTTACTTATCCTCAGTGTTCAAAGGAGAAAATTTCCCCTTTGACTTCCCTGCTGAATTGACCAGATACCTGGGTCTATGATTCCTTAGTTACCTTGGAGAGATGCAACTAGATATTCAGGTGCCCTCTTGAACCAAGGATATCCAAAGTTAAACTTGAGGGCTCCAAGGTCTATGGGGACAGGGTACTAATAAGCCAGGTCTAAGTTTCCTGGTTTGTGGAACTTAGTGGAAGATGTGTAGCCACAGGATGGATGGGCAGAGGCCATCTATCTATGGCAGAGGTGGGGCTCTCTCTGACTTATGCTCCCAAGATTGGTGGGAACTATGGTTGACTTTTTGTAAATATAGTTGGCATAATTCCCCTCCCAAAATCCGTAATCCCCCTTCCACACTGACTCTGTGCTTGGCCATGTGACTTACTTTGGTTAATGAGATAATAGCAAATGTAGCCTCAACAAAGACTTGGAAAGTGCTTGCACATTGGGGCTTGTTCTCTCTTGCTGTTTTGAGAAACTCTGTAACTCCCACCATGTCTGTATGCCAACACTAGGGCTAGCCTGTTGGATGAGAGACATGTGGTCCAGCACCTGATGCCCTAGCCAAGAGCCAGCAATAACCACTAGACATGGGAGTGAACACACCAAGCAGGCTCCAGCCAATCTACCAATTGACTGAAGAACTAACTCATTAGCCCATAGACACATACACAGTAAGAAATGGTTGCTGCTTTAAACCACTGAGTTTTGGGGTGGTTTGTTATATAACAAAAATAACTGCTTCAGGGCCAGCCAGTTTCACTGGACCTGGATGACATGTGGATCCACTCCTCCTTCTACTTGACTAGTTTTCTTCCATCCCACCACCCACAGGGATTCAGGAGAGCTCGACACTGACGTCTTCATATCATTTTACAGTTGTTGCAGATATCTCAAAATAGCAGATATTCTCATTACCACTTTGAAATTATGGTAGTTATTAGACTTACCACTAAATATTGTTATTTAATGCTTTAATTAAAAAACACATACCACAAATGTGGTTTTTCTAAAAATATTTTAATAGTTGTATTTCAATAAAATTGGTTTCCTATATAGTCCCCATGTATTTATTTTTATTTTTTAATTTTTATGTTTTAGAGATGAGGTCTTGCTCTGTTGCCCAGGCTGGAGTGCAGTGACATGATCGTAGCTCACCGCAACCTCAAACTCGTGGGCTCAAGCAATTCTCCTACATTAGTCCCCTGAGTGGCTGGGACTGCTGGTGCATGCCACCATGCCCAACTAATTTACTTTATTTCTGCAGAGACAGGGTCTCACTATGTTGCCCAGACTGGAATGCAGTGGCATGGTCCAGTTCAAGGCCACTGAACCCTTGAATTCTTGGGCTCAAGTGATCCTTCTGCCTTGGCCTCTCAAATAGCTGGGATACAGGTGCACATCACCATGCCCAGCTAATCCCTATTTATTTTATTTTATTTTATTTTATTTTATTTTATACATTAAAAAGCATCACTCTGAAAGTGGCTTCAGTATATCTTCACCATACTGCCAGTGGGATCCATGGGAAAAAGAAAAATCTGAGCCTGCTTGAATTCAACTCAGATCAAAAGCCATAGTCTATTTAGTGCAATTTATATGTCTAATCGTGTTTCCCCAAATACTGACATAACTCAAGAAGACATTCATAGGAAAGAGTTGTGGTAAAATAACCCAAGAAACTTCTAGCCATTTCTGATTCTGGCAGATCATAAAACCATGACAAATCGCACAACTTTTGTAAGCAATGGAAGCAATCTCAAATGCCTATAGGGCTGGGAGAATAATGAAAATTATGCCTTGGGCATAAGTAATGGTAGGCTTTGCGGCAAATTGGAGAGGAAGTACCCTGCCTTAAGGCATTTCAGATTAACGATTTTGTAAATCCAGTACTAGCCAAATAAAATAAATTTGTGGGTAGTATTAAGCCTATAGAGCACTAGTGTTCCATTTATGGATTAAGAACAAGATTGGGGAACTGGACATCTGGCTAACCTTCATCCCTGAACTGGCTCTGTCATCAAATAAGTAGGTGATCTTTTCCAGGGCAGTCAAATTTCTATGTCCCAGCTTTCATATCTGCAAAATGGCTGTGGTTTCTGTATCATCTTCCTTTCCAGAACTGTGATGAAGTTCAAAAAAAAAATTAAATAATAGTGGGGAAACAATTTGAAAAAAAAGAAACAAGGATCATTAAACAGATGCAGAATAAATCAATGTAATTGTTTGGTAAGTGACCTGAAAAAGCTTAAGTCTATCTATGTAGGACATGGTTCTTTTAAGTTACCAGCCTGTCATATCCAAAAGGGGAACTTCAAAAATGATTAAGGGAACTTTGCCTGCTTCACTGAGAAGCCAACTGTGATCCATTGGGCCAAAATTGTTAATAGAGTTGGGAGGAAAAAGCACATAAAAGAGCCACCCATATGAGTCTCAAGCCCTAAGGTGGAGGACTAATTTCCAACTCAATAATACACAAAAAGCTACACGCAGGCAAACAAAGTTGAAAACAAGTTTAAAGAAATAAAAAGGAAGGAAAACCAGACGCCTGAGATACTAGGACAAGAAGGGAATAGAACAAGTCGAGGGAGAATGTGACCTTGAAACTAAATTTGCTGGTCCAGAGGCACAATCTTGCAGCCTAACAGCATCTTTGGGCCCAGTTCTTCCACCTCGAGAGAGAAGCAGAAGAGGGTCTAGTTCTCGGGTCTGTATGCCTTACTGCATCCCATTATCCAATTAGATGCCATCCCTTAATGCTTACCTTCTCAATGGACCAGAGACGACTCAGTTTTACACTGGGCCTTTTTTGTGATTGATGGAAAGATGGGTTTTGGTTAGTAAATGCAGAGGAAGGAGATTCTCCCTTTCCCTTCCTTCACTGTGTCCAAGAAAATTTGTGACAGGGATAAATATTATGGTTGGCTGTGTCAAGGAATCACATTCATATCTTTTCCCTCTGGGTTGCATATATTTTCATAAAGCTTACGTGGGATGTGGCCTAAGTAGGTCTGGAAGGAATCTTAGGCTTAATGGGAATTCCCCACCCAGTTTAATATCCTGTGACAGAATCTTTGGTTTGGCTCTAATCTTTGAGCCCTTTAGCCCACACAGGCCATAGGTGCCCCAGCTCATCCATATATCTGTGCACATAATATGGTCATGATAGGAGGCAAAATGAGCCAGAGGAGGAAAGACGTGAACCAGAGGACCAGTTATCCCTTATTTTCAGCCACTGTGTTACTGTTTGGATTTTATGAAGTTCTTTTCTCTCACTGTATCCTTGAGCTGTAAGTGTGCCTGGTCATGAAATCGGGGAGACAAATGAGAAAATGATGGGAAAACAGATCTATATGATTCAGATCAAGGTTAAGTTTATTTTTATTGTTGAAAAATAAAGGGATCAAGTGCTGCAGTTCTGCTGATGTTATAGTGGGAAGGGGGCATAAAAATCATGGAGCCCACAGATGATTTGGTCTCTGCTTAAATGCTGCCTCTCAGAGATGCATTCTCTCATAGCTCTTTCTAAATCATCATTTTACCTCCTTGGGGTATATCACTCTATGTCTCTATCCTGCATTCTTTAACTCATAGCATTGTCTTTCTCTACTAGAAGGTAAGCTCTATGAGAACAGGACTTCATCTACTTTGTTCTCTGCTTATTACCATTGCTTAGAACTGTGCCTAGTCTATGGTGGGGGCACAATCTATATTTGGCGAATGAATTGTAACATGGAGGGAACATCCTGCAGAACCAGGCTAGTGTGAGCACAGAAAGGTGAAAGAAACATCCTTCCTCACTTCTGTGAAGTCTCCTTAATGTTCTCAGAGGTGAGTAGTTTGTTCTTCCAAAGCAGCAGAGATTTTACCTGTGGTTTGCTATCCAACCCAACCTTTTGGAGAAAATAAGGAAAGATGGCTTACTGTGTCTGCTTTGAAACTTGTTCTTCCCAACTGAACTGTGTGGTTCCAGCATGGAAATCACATTCCTCCATGCCACTCCACACCCACAATTGATTGAGCACTTGGCCCAAGCTATGCCAATCAGAGATCTTCCTTGGTATTTTTGAATCGAGGATACAGACAACAATTGTCAGTTCCTTTTCCATAGTGGAAGTCCAGAGAGTACAAATCGCATGTGTATGTTTCTGGTATGGGGAGGGAGGAAGTGTTTTTCAACAAGAGAAAGTGGAATCAATGTACAGAAAGAATCAGGGACAGGAGGCTGAGAAAGAGAGAGCTTTGGTAATGTTTGCACACTGGGCTTGAGTTGTTCCTGAATTCCAGCTACGTCTCTGCTTTTCCTATGGCTTGACTGCTCAACATTTATTTAGATTGTTTAAGCCAATAAATCTCAATTGTTGCCAAAACCACTTATAGCTGGGTTTCTATAATATGAAAAATCCAAAGAGATGTAAGCAGTATAGGTTGACTATCCCTTATCCAAAATACTTGAGACCAGAAGTGTTTTCCATTTCAGATATTTTTAGATTTTGTAATATTTGCATTATGTTTACCAGTTGAGCATCCCAAATCTGAAAATCTGAAATCTGAAATGCTCTAACAGGCATTTCTTTTGAGGGTCATATTGGTGCTCAAAAAGTTTCAGATTATGAAACATTTTGGGTTTGGGTACAATCTGTACATCCAAATTTTGGAGGAAGCTCTGCCTGATAGCTCAGGGTTATGAGAATGTTCCTACCCTGTTTTGTAGAGTTTGGGACACCATTTGAGGCCAAGACCTCTGAGTGTAACAACAGACTGAGAGAATTCCTGATTGGGGATCTGGAAACTCCAGGAGATTGGACCTGCACCAGAGAGAAAATTTGGAAGAGATGGAGGCAGATGTGGTAAGGCAGTAAAGGGCAGTGGAAGAAGAGCTGAAGCTTGAGTCAGGAGCCTTGGCTGCAGTGCTCACCCTGTGACCTTGGTGTGAAATTTATCTCTGGGCCTGGTCATCTGCAATGTTTTTGAAAATACAATTTAAAAATCTCAGCAGGTGCTCTGAACCCGTGATTCTAAGCAAGAGGAGGACAGGAAAAAAAGGGCAATGTAAGACATCAGGATCCTTTTCCCAAGGGCAATTGGTATTTTAATCCAGGGCAGAAACAAGACATTGCAGGGGATGAGTAGAAAAGGCCAGGATGACTCTCTGCATCTGTGGTAGCTCATTGCTGAGGGATGGGGGCAGGAAGTGTGGGGGGTGACACAGAGGAGGAGTGATAGAAACTCCTTTATCCTTTGCACTAGGGACACTTTTTCCTATTTGGTATCCTTCAGAGGCTACGGGCTGGGACTGCAGAAGGAGGAAAGGAGATGTCCTATTATTTGATGAGATTTTAAGCTTTGGAGACAAGATTCTGGGGGCTGGGATTGGGCCATTGTTGAAGAAAACAAAGCACAATAAAGGAGCCAGTTGGCCCCCACCCCACACACTTGTCCTCACTCTGTGAATGCTCACCTTCCCCATCCTTCAAACTCACTTGGATGAAAAATAGCATCTTCATTACTAAATCAGAGGGTAAGTGGAGATTTCTATCCAATGGTCCAGGACAGCTCTTCTCTTGCTAAGTACCCAGTCACAACTTTTGAAAGGTTGAGAACAGTGAAAACACCTCATCCTCAACAGGCTCAGTTTGAGACAGATGTGAAAGTTTGAAGGAACAACTAAGATCTCCAGGGCAGTGGTTCTCAAACTTGAGCATGCATCAGAATCACCTGGAGATGATTAAAACAGAGGTTACTGGGTCTCACCCTAGAGTTTCAGATTCAGTAGGTCTGGGTGGGGCCTGGGAATTGCATTTCAAACAAAATCCTGGGTGATGCTGATGCTGATGCTGCTATACACCATAGTTTGAGAACAAGTGTCCTAGAGTAATGAATCATTGATTGTAGGTCATTGCACTTGAGATCTTAAATTCAAACTCAAGTTCTGTCTCTTATTAACTGTGTAGAAGAAGGAACCATTTTCCCCCTCTCAAAGACTCATCAATTCCTACTTTGTCCCACAAAATGGGACTCTCCATTCTTTGAGAAGATGAGTGTTGGGATGATATTCCCTCCACCCCTTCCTTTACTTGTCCCTCCCACCCCCAACTAAAGTATTCTGTGAGATGGGAAATAAGCAGTGAGCAAGTATAACTCAGCTCTCCTCCTTGGCTTTTTCTCTGAGATCTGCCTGCCTATAGCAAGCTTGCATTTTCTGCTCCCCCAGATTGCAAGTTTCTGGAAGCAGGTTCTGTCACTTGGGGGAATGGGTGGGAAAAGGAGAGAAGGGCCTTTGGTTCTCTAGCTATCCTGTCTGACTACACACATTTCTGCAGCCCTTTCTCCTTTGGTAGGTCCCAATGTCTAATCTTGGAGTAGAACTAGAAAGGAGTAAGGAAGTCTGATAATCTGACTCTGGTTGCTGGTTGTAATCTTTTCTTTTCTTCTTCTTTTTTCCCCCAAATTCTGCTTAACAAAATGCCTAGTATTTTAATTACTAACCCCTTTTTATGTATGAACTGGTTTGTCGGGGGAAGAGTTGTGATCAGTACCTTAGAATCCATTGTAAGACCTTGATTAAACAGTATTGTCTCTTAGTCAAGTGTGAAGTATAACCTGCCACTCAGAAGGTTGCTGTAGAAAATAAATACAAAACAAGCAACGATAGCCTAACATAATATCTACCACATAGTAGATGCTCAAAAAATAGTGTGACTTTCAAAATCTTTCCCCAGCAAGCTCTCCTGTCTGTAGAGTTTCTCCCCAAAGCAGAATTTGAAGTCATTGCTTTATATAGGGTTGTTTTGGAAGCCTTTTCCAACTTTAAAGAAAAATCATTCTGTGAATGCAGCTTAGGAGCAGATTCTGCTATTCTTGTAACTTGCTTGTGCAGGTTTTATATTTATTGGTTTATGAATAAAACTAAAGGTTTTGACAATGAGATGATGCATGTAGGAATTTTGTATTCAAGGCTGGCTCCAAGAAAGAGTCTGGGTTTGCATCTCTCTGCTTGTGTATTGTGTGCACGTACAAAAACACATGTGCACACACAATATTTAATAAGAAACCTATCCCCGCCCCCAATAAAAATCCTTAACACAAAGCTGAATATAAAATGAAGCCAACAGATGTAGCTTCAGTAGTGGTTCACTAAATAGCTTACAGAAAATTTCTTTTTCAAAAGCTAAAGAATAGCAGGACATATTGCATATCATCTCTTTTAACTCCTCAAGCATCTTTAAAATACAAGATGTTAAGGAAGAGGGGACCAGTGTTTAAATAACAACTGGGCCTCTTCAGGTATCTAAACATTACCCTGAGAAACATGAGGTCATTCCCAAAGCAGAGATGCTAATCAAAGGTATTTAAAAATCTTTCCCCAAATAGAAAAATCAAAGGCTGTTGACAGATTTCCCCATTTTATTATGCATGCTGATCAAGCTAAAAAATATGTGATACCAAGACTTGTTTCTTTAAGCAAACAAAACAATAAAGAGGAAAAGAAGCATATGGCCTTCATGTAACCTATAATAAAGAACCCTGGAAATCTGGTATGGCAAATAGCAGGTAACTGAACATAACAACAGTCCCTTCCTCTTTCTCAGAGTGGTGGAGGTAACTACTTCACAAGCATTAGCTCCTTTAGGTCTCACGACAACCACTTGACATATATGCATGGCAGCAATTGCTCTCCTTTTGCAGATGTAAATAAAAGTGAGGCTCAGTTCAGATTAGGTAAATTGTTCAGGGTTATACAATTGAAGTGGCAGAGCTGGCATGCAGCCAGCTGACTCTCCACCCATTGCTCCATGAACTTGTTTGGACACATAGTTTCTCTGGTCACTTACACCACCATATCTCACCTGGCTATTTAGCTTGGAGGACTCAGCTTTTTAGATTTGGCTGACTCATGTTCTATGTATCAGCAGTGTGCTTTCTGTTAGAGGATCTCAATGTATTTTGTGCAACTCATGGGATAATTTATGGGGTGGTGGGGAAAACCATGGACTTTGCAGTCAGAGACAAGTGTTCCGAACTCTTTTAAGGCTGCCATGGAAATTAAATGAAACAACATACATCAAGTGCCCAGTGCAGCACACAGTAGACATTTAGGAAGTTAGTTACTTTTTTCCTTGTGGTCATTAAGTGGTAGTATCTTCAGTCTTCTCTGGAGAAAGTTGGATGCAGAGTAACCCGTGTTTTCATGAGAAGGAATGGGGAAAAAAGATATGCAAAATTCAATGCTCAATTGGTGAAGGTTTTTTTCTAAGGACAAATGGGACTTATTTACCAAATCATGCCCAGGCTTATGATTCTCTCCCAGGCAAGAGGACACTGACTATTTGAGAGGAAAAGCCCAGAGACTGGTGTCTCTGAAGGACACTTTTAAGGAAGCGGAATTGACATGAAAAACTTGTGTCCACCATGCCAATTCTAATAGCGCAGCAGCAAATATGTGACCCTGAAAACACGAGTTGGCTAAAGCCATAAATCTACCCCACTGGTGAATGTAATATATGTCTCAAATGGATGTATGAAATATCCTTTTCATCCTAGTGAACAGTAAAACATTTAAACTTATAATTCATATATGCTAAACTGCTTGACTTTAAATGTGAAACTGACTTAAATTGCTCTTAGTGAATGGCTTTTAATCTCTGAATATAAACCTGATTTTAGCAATGCCTTTATTGAGAATCCTTTGATCCTTCGTTAGCATTTTAACTCCTGACTCATAAGTGATAAAACAACAGATTAGAATATTATACCATTTGCCATAGTTTGACAGCTAGTTAGGGTAAACCTAAGTAATTCCTTGGGACATAATTTTATTCCAATATTTAGGATGAATCTATGTGCAAGGGTACACAACAATTCCTGAGTTATTCTGATCATAACATTTGATCAATAAAAAGCAGGATTACTTACAGTGGTAGAATTCTTTTCTCTGCAAAGGGGTAGCTGGTATCCCCATTCACTCACTTATTTCCTGCATACATGGGTGTGACAGGCACTGTTATAGGTACTGAAGATTCAAAGAAAGCTAAGATATTACCCTTGCTCTCAAAGACTTCCAAAGTCTATTAAGAAAGAGAAATACATAAGTAGGTAACTACAAAGCAGTGTGATCAATCTTACAAGGGAGATAGGGGCATTGCTCATTGGTAAGAGGTGAATTTCTAGAAGTAGGAGTTTGGGGAATTAAGACATAATTCTACTTGATCCAGAATCACTACATAATTCTACTTGATCCTGAATCACTGAACTTTGTTTAATGATAGGAAGTTTTCAGAGAAGGAAAGTGGATTGGATTGGGAAGTACTCTCATCCAAAGGATCCTTTCTTAGTCAACCTATTCTTGCATTGCTCCATGAGTTTTGGAGTTGGGAATAGGATTTCTGGCCCAGGAGGTACCATGTTTCTTAAAGCTTGACCCCTTCCTCCCATGAGCGGCAGAAAGTGGTCTCTACAGGGAGAGATCCCAACAGATTGGGATACTGGAATATAGTCATGTATTTAAGGGACATTTTAGTGACATCCTAGTTGATTGCCATGTAAATAGAGACAAGTTCACACAAAGACATACCTTAGATATTTACTGAGTTCGGTGATGGCTGAGGCTGGTTCTTAATATGTATTTGTTTATGATATAGCAATCTCTCTGTAGATACTGACAGCTCAGTAGAAACCTTCAATAGATTGTATATTTTGATTAGAGAGCCATAGCTCTTTTCTACATTGAGTTAATGTCTTAGATTCTAAAAGGCATCCCATTGAAACATGCCTTTTAAAATAATGACACCTCAAGAGGGGACACCTAGCATAACACATGGAGGGCAGAAACATGATGATTTTATTTACAGCTCTGACTTTAGGAACCAGTGTATGTTTTCCTGGTACATGGCAGGTGTTCAATAAATATTTGTTCAATGGATTAATTAATGAAGAATGCCATAATAGCAGCTGATTTATGATGAAGGAATACATGGGCAGTGATCATGGAATTGGAAAAAGTAGATACATTCAGCAATTTCTCTGGCATAAATTAGGAATGGACTTTCCCATTAAAATAAAAAAATTCACTCAACAAGGCTAATGCGTATTGAAATAGTTTGCCAGTGTTCTTCCTAGCAGGCTTTCTGGCATTTATTTCTGTGCATTTTCTGTTTATTGATAGAGAAGTCACAGTGTGATTTACCTATACCTAGCTGCCAGACCAACTTCGGAATAACTGCAGGGAAATTTAAGAAATTCACTGTTTTGGAATTTGCCAGTTATTATTCTTTGAAACTGTACCAAAGATGAACATAAATAAAGGAGATCAACAACTTGGTCTGAGACTCTTCATGGAAAGGGAACTCTGTCCAACTTGCAGGATTTTCAGAGCTCAACTGAGAAAATTCTCTGAAAAAGGAATGAGGCAGGAGTGTAGGGCTGAACTCTGGCCTCAGGGGGGCACCTAAGAGACTTTCATTTTTTTACTTGCTGTTATCAGTAAAGGACAGAAACCACTGATTCAAGGTTACAGGCATGGAAAGTCATCTCTCAAGTTCAAGATCTGTGACTAGTGTCATTTGAATAAAGGAAGTGATGGGGAAGCTGGGACCAGATGGTCATTTTGTAGAACCTGCCACTTTGGAGGAAAATAACCTTTTTCTTTAAGTAAAAATGGACCACCTTGGAAGATTAAGACACAGTGAGTCAGCAGAAAGTGCCAACAGTCTCAATTTAAGACATGAGAATTAGACATCTTTGAGTAATATGAACCATATCAACAACAGCAAAGAAGAGGATGAAATATATTTTTCCACAACCAAAGAAAGCAAGCCATAAGCCCAGTACAGCTGTTATTCAGCATCATTCGGGAGCAGGCATCATTTGACTGAATTTCTCTGGAATCATTGTTAAGCATTTAGAAGGAAATGCTAATCCTTAAATAGGATTTCCCCCCATCTCTTTTTAGGGATACAGATTTGTTCTTACCAGTAAGTCAGTCACTGCTGAGGTTGACCTCTGTAGTCAACAATAAGAAAATCAGTTAGGATTTCCTCTTGTGATACCATGTTTTACCTTGGTGGAAAGACATTGAAATCTGCAGTAGGTTGTGACAAAGCGAATATGTTTTTTTTTTTTTTCCCCCTCCGGGACATGTGAATTTATTTGATGTGTGACTATGAATTTAATTAATCAACATTGTACCACCAACTGCTGACCTCTGACCTCATAGGCTTTAAAGCTTCCTTCTCTCCTTGTCCTATGTTTTTAAAGCTTTCCTGTAATGTCATTTTACCCCACATCCTCCCAATGTGATTAGTTTTTGAGCTGGCTATCAGTATCATGAGATTCAGGTCACACAGGAATGTTACTTTTAAAGTACTTTACAGCTCACAGATTCTATAAAAGCTTCTGTTTCCTCTTTGCTAAGCGGCAGAAGAAGTAAGAGGATGAGTGAGGGAACTGCAGCTAATATATTGCTAAGTCAGACACACGAGATGATCAAAAAGAGGTCTAGAAAGAAATTTATACAAAGTTTAGGCAGGTTGTAGGAGACAGTATGTGCTAGATAGCTACAAATCTGATTGAGAAGGACAGGAGATACCCAAAGCAGTGATGACTCAGAATAGGGCTTTGAGGAAGAAGACAGGATTTCTTAACTCTGAGAAGGCTTCAGAAAGATGAAGGCAAGCAATTCTGAGGGGGAAAAAAATAAGGATTGGGATGAGGGAGGCGATGAATGTAATTAATCTTCCAATTGGGTCCAGATCAGTTACTGAAGCATTATTAAGATGATGCCAGCTGAGGCCATCGGTCACTAGGCCAGGACTCATTGCCTGGGGTTTTCAGCACTGATTTCATTGATTTTTGAATGGTAGGGATATTGGACATCATTAGTCCACTTCTATCATTCTGCCAGTAAAGAAACCAAGTTCAACAGTGGTGCACTGACTAATTTAAAGACTGTGTAATTCCAAACAGGAAATTACAAGCAGTTGTTTCAGGGCTAGAGCTGGGTCTCCTGGCTCTGACCAGCATCCTTACCTTCAGGCCTTGCTACCCAAGTGAGGAGGAAAAGACTACAAAAAAAAAAAAAAAAAAAAAAAAAAAAAAAAGACATGTACATTCTCTATGCCTTATTTGGCCAATATGAAAAATATGGATGATGCAAGAGGTAGCATAAAATACACTTCATAGCTTAATCTCTGGAGTCAGACTGATTACATTTAAGTCCTGGCTCTGCTCTGCGACAAGTTACTTACCCTTGCTGTGCATCAGTTATTTCATCTGTGAAATGGAAATAATAATAGTAATCTGACCACAAGGTTGTTAGGAGGATACAGTGAGCCAGTATAGGTAAACACTTTTAGAATGAGTGTCACATTCTTCCCCATAAGCCCATTCTGATTAATCACTGATTTGGGTATCTCTGTCATTCTAAATCAATTTATGTCTTACTAAATGTGATCTAATACTATATCTGAACATATGTGTCTGTGGGTTGCACTATTTATTTAGAAATCAGAAATTCCTTGGACTTTCATATTGGGTGAAGTGCTTGAGAGCCTTGTGAAGAAAATTATGTAGAAAGAGTAGGTATTATTGTTAAGGCAATAATAGCAATTCTGAGGAGTTCACAGTGTAGCTGGGGTTCTCTAGAAATTTCTATGAAGTCTTTTTCCTCTTGTAAGACTTTTTTTTTTAACTTTTTGTCCCCTCATCATGTCCTACTTCCTCAGTGCTATGTCATATCTCCTTCCTTCACCTTACTTGATGCTTGTGTAGCCCCTGGACTCAGTTTAATAACCACCAACCTGACCTCCTAAAGCATCAAATGTCACTACCTCTAAGTTTCCCCTAGGTAGTCAGCTTGGATATAAAAATGTTATCCTGTGGTGTCTCTACTGCCAGTGTTTTAGTGAAGAATAGATGAGGATAGTCTCTTGATACCTTATAGCCAGAAATGAAATGGCAGTAAAATCTGTATCTACCGTTGCCATTTCTTCCTCTACATGAACCCACTGACTATTTTGGCTTAGCAATTCTGTCAGCATTTGGAATTTTGAAGCTTTTCTGTGAGAGTAGTAACCACAAGGTTAGAAGGGAAATGGGTGTAATCCAGACCTCGAGGTAGCCCTGAAGTGAGGGTAACTAGCAAGAGTCAGCAAGATAGGCAGGGAAAGAAATCTGATATACTACCCATCCCAGTTTTTCAAAATTCTACCATTCCATCTTTTTCCTCCCATTTTTAGCCACTTGGGGCTGGTCCTATATGTCATGCTGCTCAAAACATGCTCAGAAGAACTGACAACTTTTTTCATTCCTCCAGTCAGTGCACTTGACAATGCTGAATATTCACAGAGGGCAAGAGAGTGTTCAGCACCATGTTTGTTATTCAAGTGCACCTTCTGGGACCTTCTGGGGTGTCTCATCACCAGATTCTTGACCTTCTTTCCAGTCTGCCTGGCAAGTGCTCAACTTGCATAATTTCGTTTAGTCAATAATGGAAAATTGAAACTTGCAATTAACTTCCAAGCAGGAATTATATGTCTATGTAGGTATATGTATCCTGAAAAGTAGTCTTAAAAGATGCTTCAGTAAGGACTGATTTTTTTTCATTAACCATCTCTTATGATACCAATTTGCTCCCCTCTACTTCTGGAAGAATGCAAATTAAATCCACTCTGTCAATAGTAATTTCTGGATATTAAAAAGACCTGGTTACTTTGTTATATCAGCTTCTGCTCAGAAATCAACTTTAGAGGATAAAGTACCAAATTCTCAGCTTGACATTCAAAGCCTTCCACAGAAGGCTCCAACTCTGCATCCTAGCCTATTCCCTCCAAGCTTCCCACTCCACCCAAATCAATGGGCATTTTCAGGGTTTGCTAACTGTAGAGTGGGCTTGCCTAACTTGATATTCTGCATATGTTGTGACTTCAGCTTAACAGAACTCTCCCACCTCTCTGCAACCTCCAAAAGCCATCTCAAGGCCTGCCTCTTCTCTCAGATTGTTCCAGTCCACTGCGATATCGCCCTCCTGATTTTATGTTACTTATTGTTGGTTACATTCACTTGGAAATTAATCACATATGTCCTCAAAATTTGTCTTCTAATGTTTTATTGCATTTAATTCTGGTTTTATTTATTAACTTATTGTTTATTGCTTTTATTAAGATTGCTAGATGCTAAACTTATTGAGGTCAAGACAAAACCATGAAATTTTATATCTCCCATGGGATTCATTTCTGTATCCGGTGAATACCGATTGATCAGTATCTTCCTATCAGGTTGGTCCTTGCTGACAAGGGATGACATTGCAGAAAGTATCCAGCGCTGAGGCTTAAAACATAGATTTTTCCTTCTTTTATAGAATTGTAAAGCAGTCCCATAATGTGAGAAACATTGTTTATTCATAGCGAATTATCTAAAAAGCATATTTTCTATTTTTCTCCTTCATGTCTCCTCTCTCAACCTCTTTCTCAGATTATTTTTCTCATTTCTACTAATCGTCAAAACCTACGTGTTATGCTGAAGGCTGACTGCTTACGCAGCTTCTAGGTGTCACTGGCAGAAACATGTCTTTCAGCTGATAACCCTCACTCAAGGGTTAACATTTAGAGCTTAGGAATATCTTTAGACAAGCTAATTAAGGGGTAGTTTGCATTGTGTTTGTGCATGTGTGGTTGTGCGTGTTTAACAAAGTAAAAATAAAATTGTGAATTCTTGGGAGATTTTGCCATGAAGAGGTTAAGAGGATTGTAAATTGTTCTGTAATTTGAACACTGAGGTGGTAATGCAGTAAATGCCGATGAACAAACAGGCATCAGAGGGTCTGTGTGAATGACTCCTGGCTCATCCTATGTCCATCTGCTCCTGCCTCTTCTCACCGCATTGCCCTGGATTTTAAAAATTCTAACTTAAAATAGGAAATTTCTCGATTTTTTTCCCTGGAAGCTTGTCAATGATATAAATGTTAAATTCATGGTTCAATGATATATTTTTTAAATTTCTCAGTAAGCTATTCTAAAATTAGCTTTCTAATTGTGCACGTTGCTTCTTCCTCTCAGCTCTGTGCCCTTTGCCATCTTCACTGCGGTCCTCTACTTCCCCCGCTCCTCCCCAGTCTTCGACTAGCAAACAAACCCAGCACTAATTACTAATGTCCAAGCACGTAATTCCGGCAGCATTAGGCTTTTCATTTGACGCAACTACGCAGACAGCTGTCTGGACATGCAGCATGAAGTTAAAGCATTTTTAAAGATTCCTGCCCATATTTTCTCTCCTCCACTACTAAAACACAGTTGTTTATTTTTGTCTGCAGATTGCAAAGTTATAAACTTCTTTTATACGTTTACATACTCATATATAAATGTCCACCCAAATAATTTTACATCCATGCAAAATAACAGATCAACATATACATACATGGAAACACATGGTCATCTATAAAAAGAAAAAACACTAGGAAATAATTAAATAGCAGCGAATGAAATTACCTTCTGTATATGGACAGGGAATTTTAGTATCTGTAGCATACAGATGATAGGAGGTATGACTATCTAAACACAATCCAAGTTCTCATTTGGGGTCTTTTAAGGGGATCATGATAGCGTTTCTTTAATGCATTGTATAGATTATTACATATGACGCTGTTACTCTTTTTTGCTAATGACTCAAATGGCATAATTTTGACTCTGGTCATTTTTATGCCAGTTTTATCTACATCAAACAGAGAGAAATACCCCTGATGACTTTTGCTCTCTCAGATGCTCCAAGCCTCAGAGTAGAAAATGGTTAAAGAAGTTATCACCACCTCAGCAAAATCCCACAGTGCCATAAGAGAAATTGCAGTAGACCTTTAGGTCAGAGTTAAGTTCTAGTTTAACACCATGGTTCTTTACCTGCATTACCCTGAAGGACACACTTGGATTCTCCTGAGGAAGGCCAGTCTTAATATTGTCAAAATCTCAAGCTATCAGCCTGCGATAACCAGTGCTGATAGCAAATACTTCCAGTAACTCTGAAACTGTGGCCAAAGAGGTTAAATCTATTCAGTACAGGACCAGTACAATTTCTCAGATACGTGTTTTTGTGGATGAATGCTTGTATTCATGCCTGATTGCAAGGATGGGGGAAGAAGGAAAAGGAAGAGTGATTCATTCTTAAAGTTGATTCTGCTTAGTTCAGCTAATCTCACATTTTTATCAAATGGAAACATAGAGAGAGATGTATCATCCCTATAAACAGATAGCATTGGCTTCTTCATATATACAGTACTTATGCTCACCCAAGATCTGTAGACAGATCTACCCTGTGTTAAAAAACAAAACCAAACAAAAACCTTGATACCCTGCTGGAGGATAAATCCATATTTTTTTTAAAAAATGTATTTATTTTCTACGTAAAATAAGGGTCAGAGGGCAACACAGAAGATTTCCACAAGTAGACTATTTTGTTGAAGCTATGCAGGAGGTGAGGAGGGGAAAAGGAAATTATCTGCAAAGGAGTCTCTGTGAGGAAGATTTATTTCTTTCTTGTTTTCTTTTAACCTACTATGGCTCCTCTATTAAGGGTCTCCGTAAGACCGGGGTCTCAGGGAGACAATTTGGTCTCCAGCCCTGGCACATCCAGCCCCGGCCGCAGGCACATCTGCCGCAGGCAGATGAGGCGCTGCGGCCGGACCGCTGTCCTCGGTGCTGAAAGGTCGAGGGCGCCCGCGCGAGCCCTCGGTGTTGCTATCCAGGGTGCTGAGCGCGGGCCGCCGCAGTCCCCGAAGCCAGCCCACCCGCGCCAGCCCTCCGCAGAGCCCTCCCACCCGGCACGACCCGCCCGCCTCCCGCCAGCCTGCAGTTGACGTGGAGCAGGCGGCATAAATCAAGTCCGCGGGGCATGGAGGCTGCTGTCGCTGCAGCAGCTCAGCTTGCCCGGGGCGGGAACTCCCCCTTTCTCCTTTCGCCTCCCCAGCACCCACACCCTGTCTCCCCCTTAATTCTTCCCTGGATAATAGCACCCTAACGACAACAGTCATAATAATAGGGTTAGAACGACAGGGGAGGAAAACCCAACAGCCTAAATATCTCTGAAAACTGCATCGCAAAATGGAAGAAAGAGGGGGTCCCACTACTGTTTCAAAAGAGTAAGTTATTATTCGGTACGTACCCTCGCTCTTCCTCCCCGTCGCTCCATTTGCAGGGCTCCCGTTTCCCTTTTCCCCAGCAGCTCACCTCGAAAACACTTTATAAAGCCCCCACCAGACGTGCACACTCGGAATACCGCACCCTAAGTGCACCAATACTTGTATTTACCCAAGCCCACTCGGACTGCCCAGCTGCTGTCCCTTCTGGGTATGCAGCCATCCCGAGCCAGAGCCACGACCTGGGGAGGGGGGTTCTTACCTGGGCTTCTCGGGAGGGTTGTGTTCTCCGGGCCTCTGCAGGTTGCAACTGTGGTGGAGCCGCCGAGCAGGGAGGGAAGGAAAGACAGCGCCTGACCTCCCCGAGGTTTCGTCTTCAATGCAACGTGAGCTCTGCCCTCATCAAAGATGGCCGTCCGTTTTGACGTCAGCAGCTTTTAATAGCCGCCCGGCGAGGGGCGGGAGGAAGTGGGGGCGGGGCACGGCGGGGGCGGGGGCGGGGCCCGGGCTGCGGCGCGCTTGACTCGGTTCCCAGTGCGCTGCCCTGCAAACCTGCGTGTTTTCACCTTCCATAAACACCCGCACGGGGAGACTCTTATGACTCCATTTTAACACTCGGTCTTGGGCAAACGCGTTCATCCCGCAACTGCATTCCTGATGTTCTTTGGTGTGTGTGCGTGTGTGTGTACATATGTGTATATGTGTGTGTATGTATATATGTATGTGTGTGTATATTTTATAATACATGTATAATATATGTATAATTTGTGTGTGTGTGTATATATTCCCCCCCACCCCCACCCCCTTTCAGTGGAATCTGTGGTTGAGTCATCTAAGGAGAGGGGAAGGCAGAGGAGGGGTAAAAGGTAGTGATGGGAGGGGTGGGGGAAATTTCAGCGGCGATTTGGTTTCTCCGAAGAGGGTCCGGAGGGGCATCCCCGTCCACCCTCGCCAGCTCCATATATGGCCAGGCTACGTGGGTTGCTATTTTTATGAGTGATTGCTTCATGTTATCGGAGCAGCGTCGAGGGCTTGTGGCTCTCGTTGCTGTGGTCAGCCGGGCAGCGAGGCTGGCGCACGTTATTTTGAACTACGTCAGAGCCAGGCTCTCTGAGCTGTTGCAGGAGTCGGGGGAAGGAGAAGGGAAGCGGAGTTAGCCCAGCCAGCGTGGGTTTGCAAGGGCTCGAGGCTTGAAGTTGAGTTGTTTGCCGAGGGCAAAAACGGATGACTCTGCTTTCGGTGGAATTTGCAGTCGGTGCTGGGGTTTCGTGCTGGGTGTCTTAGGGGTACCCCACGGAGGCACAGACGCCCCGAGGGAACCGTCCCAACGGCCGGGAGGAGGTGGGGGATTCAGAGCAAGGACGGCTGGGACACGGCCGAATCTGGGGGTTCACTCAGTGCGCAAACCCCGGGGTACCCGTGCAGGCTGCCTCGGGGGGCCCTCGGATGCTCAAATCAGGGCGGGGAGACAAAGGCTACTTGTGCTGGTCGTATTAGAGATTAAAAGTGATAATTATAAAGCAACAACCCTAACTGTCCTCCCTGGCCGTGCCCGGGCCCGGGGAGGGGGTGGTGCGCGGATCGCTCGGCGGTGGCAGCCTCCCGGATGATTCACAGGTGTTGGGGAGGCTGTCGCGGGGCTCTCCGCAGGGAGGGAGGGCTGGGGAGCGCGTGGGAGGTGGGGGACCTCGTCTGAGGAACTGTTTGTACTTTTCCGGGAAGGATGCGATTAGAAGTCGTGCCTCGCAATGTTAAAACTTGATGGCCTCTTTTAGGCTATGGAAAATCCTTGTCTCGCTTAGGAGAAACCATTTAGAGCTGGGTTCGGAAAAGCGGCGTACAACCTCTCCCCTTGCACCCTCGCCCCCCACCCCCGCCCCACCACACACACACACACACACACACACACACACACATCCCTAGCTGGCCTGAGAGCCAAGCTTAGGCAATAATACGGCCTTTGATTGCGCTCCATTGCGGAGGGAGGGAAGCGGGGTGGGGGGAAGGGAAGAAGAGTTGTGAAGGCGCTGCGTTTAGAAAGAGACGGGCTGTTAAGAATTTAATAAAGGATGCCTTTAATCGAAATTAGTAGACATAATTGTTTCTTAAAGATTCCCTGGCCTGAAGGCTTTTTTTTTTTTGACGTATTAATGTTTTTGCCATAATAATTAACAGTGTTTGGGTGTTAATTAAAGCCAAATTCCTAAAAAAGGCATGTTGCTGAAATTTGTTTACTTAAATATTCATTAAACATTTAAGATTGCCATACAATAAAGAAGAAAATCTGCAAAGTCCTTAGATACTTAATTGCCAATAAAAGTCTCTTGATTATGGCTCTTACTTTCATTATAAAGCAAGTTGGAATAGGGGGAAAGGGGTTTGAATGCAATGTACTGCAAAATCCTTTATAGTCAGAATTTTTTCCAAAGTGTGACACTTTAAAAAAAAGGCAGCATGCGGAAGTTTGAAGAGAAAAAAAAACCTGCAGAGGGAAAAAAAAATATGTGTATGGCCCTCAGACTAGAAATCATTCAGGCAGAAAGTTTTGTGAAGGAATGGAGGAGGTGGGGGATTTTCCAAGTTAAAAAAAAAAAAGAAGTTAAAAAGCAACTACGTCAGTGATGGAGGCTTATCCTGCAGGCAAAAGCTATGTAGCAGTCACAGGGAAGGACTGGCTTGGTATTCTGAGTTTTCAACTGCTGATGCCCCACACTGACATCTTTAAAAATGACAGACAAGAAGAGAGAGGCAGACTGTTTCAAGGCATTACAGAAAATACCATGGACCCTACAGGATTAGCTGGTGGTGGTGACAATGTTTTCCATTGCTAGTGCTTGTTTTGAAAATGATGCTGTTTGAGAGGTTCTTAGAGGTTCTTCATCTTGCTCTGGGAAAGGTAACAGAGTGTAATTTGAGATACATAAACATTGGGTACATAAAAATCTGCTAGGGATGACCAGATAACCCTAAATGTATTTTGAATAGGATAATGAGATTTTTTTCCCTTAGGATTTTCTCACGGCATGATTAAAGCAAAACAAAAACAAACAAGAAAACGTCATCATCTTTGCCAGTAGAGAACCAGCAGATTCATGTTACTCAGGGTTTGCAAAGGCCTGAACCACACAGGGAAGGAAGGTGATGGAAAATTTGTTCCAAAATGGTTCAGCTGCTATGGGTTATTTCTGCAAAGAACTAACACACAGAGTATCTAATGCTTAGGATGAGTAACGAGAAAATTACCTGCTCTGCTAGATGGATATTTACACTATGATAATTCAAGCCTCTGAAAGCTTTTTTGGTACATTATGCCCCAAAGTATTCTGGTTTGCAGTAGCTCTAGGTCCAAGGTATTTAGCTTGTATCTCCAAGGTAAGGTGCAAGATTCATAGTTGACTCAATAACTACAATTTTATAAGTCATAATAATAATAACTTTTCTAAAATCCCATGTGATCTTTCCAAAGTCAACTTGGAAGCAGTTTAGAGATAGCCCAGCTCAGAAGCCCTCTCTCCAGGGTCCTCCTTTGGGACATGCCTGGCACTCTATGACAATGTTTCAAAACACTGTGAGGGCAAAGAATATTCAGGTCTGCGCAAGAATATTCAGTTTGATAGAGCAACTGTTTTGATTCCTTGGTTTGCTTTCCAAGTGGTTTGCTTGCCACTTTCTCTTCATATATTCTTCTAGCCCTTAACCCAGCCCCCCACCCCATTTATATATAGTGAAGTAGTAGTACCTTAAAATGCCTCGAGTAGTTTAACTCTAGGTTTAAATTATCCAGGCTGTTCTTGTTCCCTGAAGCCTCTAAGGTAGATATAGATCTTGTGAAAGGTAAAAAGAGAACCAGGAATATTAGTTGCTGTTTCTGGTTTGCCATGTTAAGAAAAAATAGGACCGTACACTCAGAATATTAAATAACACTTTATTCTTTATTACAGACAGTATGGTGAGAAGGAAGAAGGGGAGTGTCCAGCAGCCACAGGCTGGATGTTTCCACACTTTTGTTCCTTGATGCACCAAAATTACAGACTTTCTTTTACAATGCATCCTAGGACTCTTCCCAATGCTGAGACATGCCTGTGGTCAAGTAGGGAGGAAGAACCTGTGACAATTAGGAACAGAGAGGCAGAGAAAATGGTAGTCCAAACTAGTACATTTCAAAAAGGCTATTTGTTAAGGATCACAGTATTCCTTGAGTAAATCTTTTAGGAATCATATTAGTTCTGTAACCTCTTTGTATCTCAATTATCTCATAGGTAAAATGGAGACAATAATTATACCAAATACACAAGGAAATTATGAAGCACTGAGTGATATGTCTAGCACTATGAAGTATTGGCTAAATAAAATCTATCATTTTGATGAGACTTTAACTTCATTTCTCTAAGAAATGACATGTAGCTCGGCTTTAATATGGAGGATTGCCATTTTTTTCATTAGCTATTAATTAGATATGTATCAATCATACTGGGCCTTGTTTTTTTCATCTGTATGAACTTATTCATTTACTCAATATCGAACACCTGCCATATGCTTAGCACTGGGGTCTAGGAAAAATTGAGTAGAGAGTTGAGGGTTAGAGCGGTTAAATAACCAGGCCAAGGACACAGCTAAGAAATGGGATAGCTGGGGTTTGAACCCCAGGGCCCAAGCTCATAATCACTATGTTTTAGTACAGCCTCCTCCAGCTCCATCAGACTCCCTTCTGCCCTCTGCAGCTACCTTCTCTGCCTCAACACACTGTGGCTTGCATATGCCTTTTCTCATTAGCAGCTTCAGGGTTTCGTTTGCTAGAGGGATGAGTATGAATTACTGGTTTGGCTGGCTGAATCACAAGGTTTCGCTGCGGCGAATTTCAAGAAAGAAGTCTAGGCTGTTAACCTGAGGTGAACAGAAACAACATATTCAAAGGAAGAGAGTTCAAATTACAATCAAGGAGGGAATTCAGAGATCAATATCCAATAAACAGCTTAAATAAGAATCAGGGCAGAAAATGCTCTCAAAATATACCTAAGCAAGTCAGCCAGAGGTCAGAACAGAATGGCAATGTGGATCAGTGGTTTTGAGGCAGATGATATGAGGTCTTCAACATGAATTGATTCCAAGGGTAAAGAACTCTGAAGGTGAGGATGGGGTTAAGCTGGGTTGAAATGAATGACTCAGGATATACCTGGGAATGGAGCAAGAATATCTTGTGCGATTTTATTGATACTAGCAGAGAAGGGCATCACACTTCTGCCAGCTCACAGGCACCAGCCTAGGCAAGGCACATTCTAAGACATCAGCAGATTGCATCAATAATCTCTTGGTCATGTCCAAAGGACTTTTCATCTTTATTGACTTCTGGGTTCACCTGACGGCATGTACTTACCCCTTCCCTTTCTTAAAGCTTTCATTATCAGGTGCCTTCACCTCTGTTTCTCCCTTTTTTGTTGGCTCCTCATTTTCCATAGCAGATGGGTTGAAGCAGCAAAATTGTTATGCCCAGCAGGTTAAGCTGGACATTTCCTTGAGTCCTGCACAAGCCCCCTGGGAGCTCCATATGTCCATAGAACCTGTCCTGACTCTCCACCCTGAAAGCTTCTGTGCTCTAAGCCAAAGAGAAAAAAATTAAATAGCTCTCTTTTGTATAGCTCTGTGCTAAAGAAATACGAAAGTTGCAAAGAACTGTCACACACATGATCTCATTTTATTCTTGCAACGACTCTCTGAGGTATGTATAATAGTAATTATTATTTTAATTCCCAACTAATACATGATTATCTTATACCATGCAGCCAGTTTGTAACGGAGTTAGAATAGGTACTGAAAACTTCCTACTCTAAATTCTACATCAGAAAATGCAGAATTCTGATTGGTCTTTCAGCCTTCTCTACTGACCATGGTACCTCAAGAGACTCAGTGTTCTATATCTTCCTTCATATGTTGTCTTCAAAAAATCTGATTTCATACCCTTGAGTTTAACCATCTTTTTATATATTTGACTTTTAATTTCCTATTGCCAGTCTCACTCACTCTTGTGAGCTTCAAAGTCATATTCCTAGCTTCTTAATGAACACTCTTATCTGGCTGAATCAAAGGCACCTCAAACTGAACATATATATGCATAAGTTGGTTCCATACTCTGCAAGAATCTACTCCTCCTCTTACATTCTTAATTAACATTTTCTCATGATGTCCCATCTTCCAAACTAGTATACTCACAAGCATCTTATTTTCACTCTCCTTTGCTGGCTTTGCTTTCATTTTCTCAACTCTGAGCGTTCAAGACTTGGAACTTTTCTCCTCTCTACGTAATCATTCCCTGGTAATTGTATCCATTTCCAGGGCCTTGGGTAGTATCTATGTGTTGATGCTTTTATGTTACATATTCAGCCCTAATTTTGCTCCTGGCCTGCATCATGCATGCACAAGTTTCTACTCAATATCTGTACTTAAGCATAAGGCAAATATGGACATCTAACTTAGCATATCCAAAGCAGATTTCAGATTTTTCAACTTCAAGAGGCTCCCTTCATCTTAGTTCTCCATATAAGCGAATGGCATTGACATTCCTCGTCCCTGAGGATGAAAATCTTGTATTATTTCAAGGATATTTTTTACATTCACACATAATAAATAACACTTGTTGCTCTATTGTCAAAATACTTTTCAAATCCAACTACTCCTCAGCACCTCCGCAGATACCACCTTAGTTTAAGTCGCCATCATTTCTCTCTTGGGATATTACAGTAATCTCTTAATTTGTCTTCTAGCACCTGTATCTCCTCTACATAGCTGCTGCAGTGATACTTTTAAAAGACAAATCTGATCATATTTCCTTTCTCAAAAACTTTCAATGTCACCCATCACACTTAGAAGTTCTTCCTTTACTCTACAAGATCATGCTCCTGGCCACCTTTCCGAACTCATTTCCCAGCACCTCTCCATTCCAATCACACTGGCCTTCTTGCTGTCCATTGAACAACCAAGCACACTCCTACCTCAAGACCTTTGCACTAGTTATTGTTTCTACCTGAAATAGCCTCCCCCAGATCGTCTCATGTCTCATCTCCTCAAATGCCACGTTTACAAAGGAGCCTTCTCTGACAATCTAAACTAGCTAAAGTTGCTAACCTCTATTTTTTAAAATTATTTTACCCTGCACTATTTTTCTTCATAGCACTTTTCTCCTGTTGACATTATATATGTGTTTATAGCTACATCTATATTATATTTCCCAGAGGCAATGGTTTTCAATGGCATTTGCATTTGCTTTGGTTCATTTCTTTTTTGTTTCCAAATAATATGCAGACATTGCTAATTCTTGATTTATAAAATAGACATCAGTTGACTTCCTAATAATGAGGCTCTCTTACATCACCCTTGTTTCTTCTCCCCATCCTGTCAATAACACAACTGTGTGTTAAATAGTCACTCTGCCATGAACATATCTAGGGAAATATTGTTCACTGTAAGTAGTACCACATAATGAGTATGCTTCTTTTTTTTTGCATATTTTCCCACTTTCCCTAAAGAAGCTCTTACAAGCTTCATAGAGAAGAAAGAGGTGGTTGCATACAAAGGAGGAAGAATTACAGCAAAATTGGACTTCTCAAAACAAATTCAGGTGGTAGGAGTCAATGGAACAGGTCTTCAAATACAGCAAGAAAAATAAATCTCCATCTATAAGTCTATATTAAGCCAGAATATTAATAAAGAGCGAAGGGCAAAATGAAAACATTTCTAGATGTGATGTGGACAGACTCAGGACAATTACCTCCCATGAACATTTTTTGCAAATAAAAATATTTTCTAAGGATTTTACCTTAACAATACAACTCACAAAGGAATCTATGCAAAGGAGGAAGACCAGGAACTTAGGAAATATTAGAACTAAGGTAGCATTTTTTTCCTAGGACCAAAGCTAGGAAATAGATATGGTAATAAATCAGTGTAAAATTAGTTTGACAAATAGTATAGTTTAAAAGCTAATTATAGTATTAACCTGACAATGGCATAAATGTCTCCTATCAGTAATAACAAGAAAATGCCCCTATAATGACAGGAAAAACAAAAGCTATATCATATATTTTTGGTTCAAATCTGAAGTCAATTATATGACACAATTTTGAGCATTTTTTGATGGCGTTTAAGGAAATATTTTTTATTTGTCCTTTATCTTCAATTTTTTTTTCTTTTTTGGTGTGAAAATTTACTGCCACAGAGACATTTTTTCTTTAAAGGTTTACCACCCTACCTTGTTCTGCAATAAATACTATCTATATAATCATAAGCTGTAAATGCTCTTTTTTGATCTTTGAAGTTTAAATTAAACTGTAGACCAAGAATAAATGACTTAATATTTACCAAACAGAATCTGAATATTATGGGACCTAACATATAGAAGTAGTGAGAGAGCTGTCAGATGTGGGAAGTAAAGGAGAGGGCTTAGGAGGGGCAATGTAAAGAGACTTTATAATGCAGACAGCACAATTTACTCATTTTATATGGTAAAGGATTAAAATAATCAGTATAAAGTTCATAAAAGGAAAAATAAAGTTTACTGATGGTATAATCATATATAAAGTTATATGTATTATTTTAAAGTTAGCCAACAGAAACCCAAAAAGTAATAGAAGTACCAAAGTTCAGTGGTTGTAATAAGGGAGACAGAGCCAACAAGATAACGTTCTCAGTTTTTTCATAAAGGACGTTTATATATTATTTAAAATTGGTAAATCAAGAAATAAAAAGATATTATTTAAAATTAAGGTTGGAAACACCAAAGATAACTTGAAGAGGAAGTATTTAAAGATGGTTACTTCTGGGAAGGATAATGAGTAAGATGCAAAAAGATTTTATTTTATTTAAACAATCTTCATTATTGTTTTCCTGTGAATGTGTTACTCTTCTTTAAAAGAATGGCAGTAACAAAATTATTTCAAAAAGCTTTTATGCAAGCTCTCCTGGTTTGGGTGGGCTGCAAAGTTCTGTCTTCAATGTCCTCTCCTATAATGCTTTGGAAACTCCATAACCTTTCTTATTCAGTATAACAAAACGGCATTGATTTTTAAAGTGGAGAAAAGAAAGATTCCTTGAAATGTATTTTTAACCCCTGTGTTTTTCTAGGCAATGTTAAGGAAAGATACTGAGACTAAAATGGAAATATGAGATATGAGAGCTGACATCTGGTCAGGAGGTCTGTTGGAGCCCACATTTTAATAATAAAATTATGATTATGAAAGAGCCACTTTGGGGATGGTTGAATAAGGACCTCTGAAAATCTGTTCCTTCATAAAAGCAACAAGAACACTAGCAAAAATTGTTAAAATAATTTTTTTTGTTTAGAAATCTGGAAATTAACCAGAGTCTTGCAACAATCTGAGGAGCATTTATTCAAGAAAAATGTCTGCATTTTGGGTAAGAACAAGAAACTTTGTGGCATTTAACTTGCCCTATTGCCATTCCCCTTTCTGCAGCTTTATAGCAACCTTGAAAACCAGGGACCTACATGCCATTTGGAGGGTAACAGAATTGATTTGGAGCTCCCCAGAATCCCATCCAGAGAGAATTGTCACTATTTAACTTGTCTGAAAATTTCCTGAAGGTGAGGATCAAAAAACTACCTATTGGGTACAATGCTCATTACCTTGGTGACAAAATAATCCATACCTCAAACCCCCATGACATGCAATTTACTCATGCAACAAACCTACACAGGTACCCCCTGAATCTTAAATAGAAGTTGGAAAGAAAAAAAGTAAAAATAAAAAATAAAAAGTTCCCTAAAAACTACCACTCTTGAGGCTTATCTTTATTTGATGTAACTTAGAACTCACATAGTATAAACATTATCTCCCCAAAGCATTAGTCAAAAACAATCAGCATCAAATGTTTCACATAGCAGCTGCCTGAGGCAGTGGTAACAGCTGGGACAAATAAGAAGTTGACCAAAAATCATAACAGGAAATGCTGGAAACTGAGATGTTCATAGGGTGTTTTCAAAAGTTCTCACGTATTTCTGGGAATCTAGAAAGCCATGCACATGCAGAAAGCTGGGTGCATGCCCCAAATCTGAGAAGGCCCTATTCTCTCACGTCTCCATAACCTGAGACTGCATCATCAGGAAGCAAAGACTAAGGCAGCTTTGTAACCTGCCTGGTGGAGCATTGAAAGAACACTCCAAAAAATACATACACAGAACTTCTCAGCAAAGACTGTGAGCCTTATTGGTGCAAGGTATTTAGGGAAATCTCTGTCCAAACATGAGCTGAACATTAAATTAGCTGAGTAGAGACTTCAGGGCCATATACAATAAAGAAGACTTACCAAAGTAGTTCAGCAAAATCACTCAACAATCAAACAAAACTCCCCCAAATAGATTGAAAAAAAAAAAGATGAAATATATATACAATGTAAATAATCAAAGAGAATTGGATAAAGTGGATATCAGGCAAAATAGAATTTAAGACAAAAATTGTTACTAGGGACAGTAACAACAGTAGTAACAAATAGCAACAGTAACAAATGCTGTGGGATGAAGGTAGAAATCTGATTTCCAGAATTGCCGCATTATATTATTTAAAATGTGCAGTTCTTAACTAAATATTAAGACATACAAACAAATGTGGCCCATATGCAGGAGAAAAACAGTCAAGAGAACCTGTCCCTGAGGATACCTAGGCATTAGAATTTCTGGACAAGGACTTAAAATCAGCTCTTATAAATGTGTTAAAGAACTAATGAACTAGCCCATGTCCAATGAACTAAAGGGAAATATGGGAAAGATGTCTCACAAAATAGAGCATATCAATAAATAGGTATTGTAAATAATCAAATAAAAATTTTGAAGTTGAAAAATATCATAACTGAAATAAAAAAATTCATTAGAGAAGCACCGTAACATATTGGAGGTGGCAGAATAAAGAACAAGCAATTTCAAAGATAAATCAATTGAGATGATTCAGTCTGAGCAAAATGGAAAAAGAATGAACAAAAGCTAATGAAGCCTCAGAGACCAGTGAGACATCATCAAGCATACCAAGTCAGCATAAAGGAAAACCAAAAGGAGATGAGAGAAATGGGTAAATAGAACATGTGAAGATGTAATGGCCAAAACTAACAAAATTTTGAGGAATAACATTAATCTAAACACCCAAGAAGCTCAACAAACTCCAGTAGGATAAGCTTAAGGAGATCAACATCTGCGTGCATTACAATCAAAACTAAAAGTCATGGAGGGAAAATACTGAAGGCAGAAAGAGAAAAATGGCTCATTATGTCCAAGGGATCCTTAATAAGATTAAGATTCTCATTAGAAACCACGGAGACAGTGGGATGACATGCTCATATTTAAAGTACTGAAAGAAAAAGACATTCAACCAAGAAGTCTATATTCAACAAAATTATCCTTCAAAAGGAAGGAAAACAGCAACAATAACTAAAATAATTTGTTGCTAACAGACCTTCCCTGTAAGTACTAAAGGAAGTGCCTCAGCTGAAATGGAGAGACTGGACAGTGACTCAAATCCACATAAAACAATAAAGAGTACTGGTAAAGGTAGGTACAAAGAGAAATATAAAAGCCAGCTTTATTGTGTTATTTTGGTTTGTATTTTTTTCTTCTCCTATCTGATCGAAATTACATAAAGCAATAATTGTAAAACTATGTTGATGAGTTTATAATGTATACAGATGTAATTTGTATGAAAATAAAAGCACCAAGGAGGGAGGAGGGAATAGAGCTATGTCAGAGCAAAGTTTTGATGTACTATCAAAATCAAGTTTGTATTAATTTGAACTAAATTTTTAAAACTTATCACATTAATTGTACTTCCCAGCTATGCACAGTGGCTCACCTTTGTAATCTCAGCTACTCAAGAGGCTGAGGTGGGAGGATCCCTTGAGTCCCGGAGTTCAAGCCCAGCCTGGGCAACATAGCGAGACATCATCTCCAAACAAACAAACAAAACAAAACAAAACAAAACAAAAACTTTACTGAAAAACCCAGAAATGTTTTTGGGAAAATAAACAGTATGGTTCTAAAATTTATATAGAAATGCAAGTAACCCAGAATAGCCAAAAAATCTTGAAAAAGAAGAACAAAGTTGGAAGAGTCACACTTCCGCATTTCCATACTTAATACAAAGGTATAGTAATAAAGACTTTACGACACCAACATAAAAACAAATAACTGGGATCAGATTAAATGTCCAGAAGTAACCCTTTCATTTATGATTAATTTATTTTTGGCAAGGGTGACAACAGAATTCAATGTGGAAAAAAATAGTATTTTTAACAAATGGTGCTACAAGAATTGGATATCCACATGCAAAAAAATGGCGTATCTGTTTCTCACACCATATAGAAAAACTAACTTACCTGAAGTGATCTATAGGTTCAATGCAATTCCTATCAAAATCTCATTGACATTTTTTTTCAGAAATAGAAAAATCCCTCTAAAATTCATATAGAATCTCAAGGGATTCTAAATAACCAAAATGATATTGAAAAAGAAGAATAAAGTTGCAGTTTCAGATTTCCTGATTTCAAAACTTACAATGAAGCTTCATAATCAAGGCAGTGTAGTATTGGCATAAAGTCAGACCAATGGAATAGAATAGAGGGTCCAAAAATAAATGCTTGCATATAGTATGGTCAAATCATTTTTGACAAAGGCTCCAAGACCAATGGGGAAAGGGCAGTATTTTCAACAAATGATGCTCAGAAAACTGCAAAATATGCAAAAGAATGAGGTTCATTTGCAAAAGAATGAGGTTGGCCCATTTCCTCATATCATAGAAAAAAATTAACTCAAAATTGATCAAAACTTTAAGAGCTAAAACTATAAAAATCTTAGCATAAAACATATGTGCAAATTTTTATGACCCTGGATCAGGCATTGAACACCAAAATACAAATGACAACAAATTATAAATTTGACTTCCTCAAAATAAAAAAAGTTAAATGTGTTTCTAAAGATACAATTTTACAAATGAAAAGGCAAAAAGCAAAAAGGAAAATAATATTTGCAGATCATATATCTGATAAAGGACTTCTATGCAGAATATTTAAAGGACCTTTACAACTAAATAAAAAGACAACACAACTTAAAAATGAGAAAAAAATTTAAGAATTATTTTTCTAAAGCAGATTACAAATGGCTAATAAACACATGAAAAATGCTTGACATGATCAGTCATTAGGGAAATGCAAATCAAAACCACAAGGAGATACTGCTTCACATCCCCAAGATATCTCTAATCTAAAAGATGAAACATAGCAAGTGTTGGTAAAGATGTGGAGAATATATAACACTTATCTATTGTTGGTAAGGTATAAGATGGTGTAGCCACTTTGGAAACATTTTTGCAGTTCCTCAGAAACTTAAACACAGAGCTACCATATGATGCAGCAGTTCTACTTCTAGGCATAAACCCAAGAGAACTGAAAACACATACCCATCAAAAAAATCCTGTACATAAATGTTCATAGCAGCATTATGTCCAATAGCCAAAAAAGTGGAAATACCAAAGGCACAGGCAACAAAAGAAAAAAAAGTAAATTGGACTACATCAAAAATAAAAATCTCTAGGCATCAAAGAAAATAATAGAGTGAAAAGACAACCCACAAAATGGAAGAAAATATTTGCAAATAGCATATCTGATAAAGAATTAATATACAGAATTCATAAAAAGCTATAATTCAACAACAACCACACAACCCATCTCAAAAATGGGCAAAGTATTGGAACTGATATTTTTCCTAAAAGATATACAAATGGCCAATACGCACATGAAAAGATGTCCAATATCACTAATCACTGGAGAAATGCAAATCAAAACCACAATGAGAAGCCACCTCACACCCCTTAGAATAGATACTAAGAAAAAAACCTGAAAATAACAAGTATTGAAAGAATGTGGTGATATTGGAACTCCTGAGCATTGCTGGTGGCAGTGTAAAATGGTAGTTACTATAGAAAACAGTAAGATGTATCCTTGAAAAATTAAAAATAGATTTGCCATATAATCCAGCAATTCCACTTCTGGGTATATATCCAAAAGAATTGAAAGCAAGGTTTAGAAGAGGGAGTTGCCCACCGTGTTCATAGCAGTATTATTCACAATAGCCAAAGGGGGAAACAACCCAAGTGTCCATCGATGGAGGCATGGATATGTAAAATTCATATACATACAATGCAATATTTTCCACCTTAAAAAGGAAGAAAACTTGGACACATACTACAACGTGGATGAACCTTGAGGATACTATGCTAAGTGAAATAAGCAAGTCACATAAGCACAAACATTGTTTGATTTCACTTACGTGAAGTACCTAGAGTAGTGAAATTCATAGGGACAGAAAGTAAAATGGTGGTTGTCAGGGTGAAGATGGAGAAAAGAGAAAGTTATTGTTCAATGGGCACAGCATTTAAGTTTTGCAAGATGAAAAGAGTTCTAGAGATGGATGGTGGTGATGGTTGCACAGCCATGTGAATGTACTCAATTCCATAGAACTCTACACTTAAAAATTGTCAGGACAATTATTAAAGTAAATTATTATAGTACGTTTTATATGTATTTTATCACAGTGAAAAAATACTGATGCCTGGGTAACCTTTCCAGAAATCCTCAGTTAATTGGATTGAAGTGAGTTCTGAACATGATTTGATAATTAAAAAATCAGGCCAGGTGCAGTGGTTAACACCTGTAATTCCAACAATTTGGAAGGCCGAACGGGAGGATTGCTTGAGTCTAGGAGTTTGAAACTAGCCTAGGGAACACAGTCAGATGCTGTCTCTACCAAAAATTTTTTTTAAAAAGTAGCCAAGTGTGGTGGCACATGCCTGTGGTCCCTGCTACCTGGGAAGCTGAGTGGGAGGACCGCTTGAGCTGGGGAGGTTGACGCTGGAGTGAACCATGACCTCCCCCCCCCAACCCAGCCCACTGCACTCCAGCTTGGGTGCCAGAGTGAGAAAAAATTATTTTTCAGGTGCATCTGGTATTTCAATCTATTCCTTGGGTCAACCATGAATAAACTAATAGGTGTTGCCTTGTTTGTTTCTTTCTGGTTCTTTCCATCCACTCAATGCTTTTTTTCTAATTCCTTTCTCCCTTCAAGAAGCCCTAGTGACCTAATCTGCTGCTGCAGATAGCTTCTACTAAGGATAGATTATCAGGTAACTAATTCATAGTAAGCATTTAGAGACTTCTCACCAAGCTAGAAAATCAGAGTAATTTTAAGAATTGAGTAAGGTGAGGTTTTACACACATTGCCAGGTCGTTAAAGAGATCTTGTGGGAGGAGATATTTCTGGTACAGGACAGCTGCAGGGTATGAAAAATATACTTTGGACATGAAGTCAGATTTATTTTTATTTATTTAATAAACACACATATAAAATGTTATAAGTTGCAAGCATTCTAAACACTTTAGAGATTTAACCCCCTACAACTTTCTGATGTTTATACTATTATAATGCCCATTGAACAAATGAGTAAACTGAGGCACAGGGCAGTTAAATATCTTACCCAAGGACATTCAGCTAATAAGTGCCAGGACCCAAGTGCCAGCTCCAGAATACAAGTGCCCAAACATGACCCGTTATTCTGTTGAACCTTCTCAACTCTGCTGTAGGTTCTCATTCTTCCTCTGCTATGTCTGTACTGTGTGACTTTTTGAAAACCAATTAACTTCTCTGAGCTTGTTTTCTTATTTGTAAAATAGAACATTGTGTTTAGTTGGAATAGGATGTCATGCCACACACAGGGTCTAGCCAATCTTTTTCTTTCTTTCTTTCTTTTTTTTTTTTTGAGATGGAGTCTCCCACTTGTTGCCCATGCTGGAGTCCAGTGCTATGATCTTGGCTCACTGCAACCTCCACTTCCTGGATTCAAGTGATTCTCCTGCCTCAGCCTCCTGAGTAGCTGGAATTACAGGCGCCCACCACCACACCGGGCAAATTTTTGTGCTTTTAGTAGAGATGGGGTTTCACCATGTTGGCCAGGCTCGTCTCCAACTCCTGACCTCAGGTGATCCACCCGCCTTGGCCTCCCAAAGTGCTGGGATTACAGGCATGAGCCACTGCGCCCAACCAATTTCTTTCTAACTGATAGAGGCACCTTTTTATTTTTCTGCCATCTGTGTTTCCTGTTAAGCTGCATGTTAAGTTGTCACAATCTATTTAAACCAGGAACCCCTAACTATGAGTGTCTTAGAAAGTCTGGGCTGAAGTAAATCTCCAAAATGTCTGCTGATTTCATGAATGAGGAAACTGAGGAAGAGGAGGAAATACGGGGCCAGCCTTCTAACCATCAGGCGGTTACTTTCCCCCACAGTATATGTTTGAGTAGTGAGCTTCTAGACAGAACCGAGCACTTCAGGCCTATTCTATGTTATTGAAGAATTGTGTCTATCCCAAGTCTCTGGGGTCAATTCCCACTTGTGTTATGACAGCAAATATAATATGTAAAAATTTCGTAATTTGGAAATTGGAAAATGACTGTCACAGGTGATTGGAAACAGAAGAGAGACAGGAAGTTGAGGCAAAAACTTGTGAGGGGGGCATCAAGCTTACAACAGAGGGTGGCTTTGCAGATCAGGACCATTTTGCTTGCAAATTATAGAAACCAGACCACAATAACTTAGGCATAAAAGGAAATGTATTGGCGCATGCAGTTAAAAAATCTGGAATCAGATCTATAGTTTCAAGCAAGGCTGGATTTAGGTGCTCAGACAATGTCATCAGGAACTTATCTCTCATCATCTCTGTGTTGATTTCATTCTCAGATAGACTCAGCCAATTATGATCAACAGCAGAAAAGAACATGCCACTTTTCCAATCGTTCCAGCAAAATCCCTACTTTTTTTTATTGGTCATACCTGGGTCATATATTCATTCCCAGAAGCCATGATAAGTCAACATCGACTAGGAGTGGGGAAGGAAACTCCTTTCAAGGAAAAATCAGAATGAGGCAAACAAGAAGGAAATGCATACGGAGCAAGCAAAAATACCAGGCACTCATCCCAGAGAGCAGGGCCAATTGACAGGGGAAAGTATTGAGTGCTTGGGTGGGAGGTCAGAAACTCAGTAAGGTGCTGGGCCTTGAAGCGTTAATTCATCTAATACAGTAAATCTGGCTACACATGCTTTTCCAGTGGTATACTCCTGGTGCGATTCTTGCTGAACCTGTGCTTCTCAGATTCTGATTTAGTGGGTCTGGAATGGAGTTCAAAAGTCAACATTGCTAACAAACTCCCATGTGATGCTGATGTTGCTGGTTAGTGGACCACATTGTGCTAAAGCATTAACGTAAATAATTTCTAGCTGTGGTGAGTTCTGGCCTCTTAATTGCCCTGCCCTTGAATTGGTCGGAGGTTGGACGATGCTGTATGCCCTGTCTGTGTGCCCTTGGCAGGCTCCATCCTGCTATCATTCATCTGTCTCAGGGGTATTTGGGAATGAGAGACAGCCTTTCTGCCAGAATTATGGGCTTCCTCATTTCTCTACCCCAGGACTGCATGGGTTTAAGGCACTGGACCAAAGGAAAGCCTTGGCATGGGGTTCTGGAAGGTTAGTTAGCTGGCCCAAGATCAGCATTTTATTTAATAAAAGAGTCAGAGATTATTCAGTTTCTTGCTGCTCACTTATTGCTCTTTGGCTATAGACTAAAGGCATTTGCCAAAGCCCAGATGACTATAGTTGCAGGAGTGTGTCCTGCTGAGGCCAGCTTCAACCAGCAGAACGGCCAAGTTGACCCACAGGTTGATGAGTCACACAAAATGGTTGTTGTGAGCTGCCGAATTTGGGGGAAATTTCAATACTGTATTATTATGGCAATAGATTACTAAAAGACTATCTGTGTGGATTTGGGAATTTTTTTTTAACCTCTGTAAGCCTGTTTTCTCTGTAAAATGAAGATAAACTCATGTAGGGTTATTGTGAAGATTAAATAGAATAAGAAGGAGGAAAAACTTGACCTAGTATTCCAATAAATAGCAGAATTAGAAATACAGTTTTCCTGTATACAGCCAGTCTTCAAGAAGCCTCATAGAGAAAGAAACTTTCTGGTAGAATTAAAAAGAGATGGTGTAAAAAAAGAAGAGAGAAGGGAATTTATTATTCCCTTTTGGTGTCAGGTGGTTTCACAGATCATCCAATATATTTTATAGAATTGTGTCTTCCCTACCAACTTATGTGGTAAGTTTTTCTATTCCCTTTTCATAGATGAGGAAACCAAGACACAAAAGCGAACTGATTTTGTTAACATCAGATAGTCAATGGTAGAGGACCTGGGATTTAAAAAGCAAAAACACTAAAAAATGAAAAATAAATACAAAAGTTAGATCTTTCACTCTAAATACCTTGCTCTTTCCACTATTAAACCCCAACTCAAACCTTAATCACATCACAGCTTTTATTTAAATATTTTTATTCAGCGCTCCCACTACAGAGTAAGAAAATACATGTCTTAAACAAACCTTTCAAAGATTACTTTCCTTTTTCTATTTAACTTATCTTTTCTTTCCAGAACCAGTCTCTCTCTCCATCTCTTTGAATTTCTCCCTGACTCTCCAGCTATGTCTCTCTTCCTCTCTTCTCCCTGACTCTTTCTCTGTCTCTTTCTTTCTCTGCCTAACACAGGCTGTCTTCAGATCCTTGTAGTTAAAATTCAAGTGGAAAGCAAGTGACTCAGCAAGCTGGATGTTAATTTCTTTAGTTTATTTGTTCTTAAAGAAAAAAATTCTCTTGGCAGCATATCTAGAAAGAGAGAAATGAAAATTTTAAGGCTCTTGTAGGAAAAGCATCTTAGGTACACACAGTCTATATGGTATTTTTAAATTCAACCAGGCAGGAAAGGAGGCCCAAGCTCACAGCAGAGTTTAAATAAACCTCTTTACCGTTTGTGCTCACATGAATGAGCCATTTCTTCTTTCTATGTTTAGTGTCTGTAGGAAATCAGACCTAGGATTGCTTTTTTTTTTTTTTTTTCTTTGAGAGGGAGTCTTGCTCTATCACCCAGGTTGGAGTGCAGTGGTGCGATCTCGGCTCACTGCAACCTCCGCTTCCCAGGTTCAAGCGATTCTTCTGCCTCAGCCTCCCAAGTAGCTGGGATTACAGGCACCCACCACCATGGCTGGCTAATTTTTGTATTTTTAGTAGAGATTGGGTTTCACCATGTTGGCCAGGCTGGTGTTGAACTCCTGACCTCATGTGATCCACCCAGCTTGGCCTCCCAAAGTGCTGGGATTACAGGCGTGAGACAGCATGCCCAGCCCCTAGGATTGCTTTCGTCAAGTTTGATTCTTCACCTTTATCTGATTCTTGATTTGTACACATATAGCTTTTTCACTTTGTATTCATAGAAACAAAAGACTCAGAACCGTGTTGCCATTTGGTGCCATGTGACCTAGATTTGGATGAGGTATTGGTCAGCAAAGGCCATGTTATACTGCAGTAACAAACATCCTCATGCTCATAATGGCTTAATATAAGAAAAGTTTATTTTTCCTCTTGCTATGTGTCCAATGTAGATTAAAAGAGCCTTTCTTAATCGTACTCACTAGTGGTTATCTGCTGATGGAGATTCCAACTTGGGATTCCATGATTGTCAATGTAGAGAGAAAGGGGGAATGAATCAAGCACAGTTACTTAAATGCTTCTTCTGGAAGAGACATTCATTACTCTTACTCATGTTTAAGCCAAGTCATGTGGCCTTTTTTTACTTTAGGGAGTGGGGAAGTGAGTCCTCCCACACCCCTAGAGAAGGAGAGCCAGGGTTTTATAAACAGCTCTAATAACTAGCCCAGATGGTCTCCCTGAAGTCAGGTAGGGTCCTTGCTTCTCCTGGACCAATAATAAAATAGGATCCAGGCTGATTCATTTTTCTCTTAGGTGAACTAACTTCTTTTCTTGGAAAGAAACGATGTCATATCTTATTATGCAGCTTAGAAGGTTAACATGTACAAGAAATATCTGTGCTTTGAAAAAGATAACACAAAATTTTATTCTTTAAAATGATATGTACTTGGAGATAATACCCTTAAAAATAAGCAATGTCCTTTTTTAGTTATTTCTTGCTTCTAATGTTACCTGGAAAAAGTCTTACATTGCTCATGCTCTCGTTAGGAGTTATTAACTTTATTTTTAACCTGTAATCCATAATTATCACTGAGCTCCAGGAAGTTGAAATTTCGTTCATATTGTAGATGTGAAATTTGGCTTTCCAAGGTGAACTGAACCTTCAAATATGTAAAATATATTTTAAGAAATTGCATGCATATGTTTAAATTTCAGCCAAATAAAAGTCCTCTTGTGATTTTCTGAAACATTTATCATATTTTCTACCAAATAGGATCGACAGAACTTGACTTAGAAAGCTGGCACACAGCTTCACGGAAGCAGCTTCTAGAGGAATGCTATCCAACATAACTTTCTGTGATGACAGAAATATACTACAGCTGCCTTGTCCAATAAGGTGACAACTAGCCACATGTGGCCATTTAGTGCTTAACATGTGGCTACTGCCACTGAGGAACTGCATTTTAAATTTTGTTGAGTTTTGATTGGTTTAAATTTGTATAGCGACACAGGCCAGTGCTAGTATATTGAATAGCACTGCTCTAGAAGTTGGGCTTTCAACTGATTTTATTATTGTTGAACTTTAAAAACCGAAAATGCGTCCTTAACTTGAAATAAAGGAAGCTCACCTGTGCATTCTTGGTCTGCTTGCTGAGAACCTGAAACTGCCACAGTGATGTTTTCTAATTCTGGGGTGTGAGCATCTTTGAATTCTAGCAACTTGCAGAATCACTTATTTGGGAGTAGACTCTGGGTTAGGCCATGATGGGTAGCATTTTTGGACTGTGGGATGGGATAGAGGGCGAGCTAGAGACTGTCCTCAAGAAGAACTATTACATCAGTTGGTTTGGTGGCCCGACACCCTCTCCTGGTGAGACCTATGGGCTCCAGCAGGTCACCTGAGGTGGTCAAGGAGAGGATCCTGCCAGCTCATGCTGCAGAAGAACTGAGGTTCACAAACATACAATCATCCCATAACTTACTCCTGCTGTCATCATCCCCCATCACTGTGGGGATCAAGGTTGACAGTTTTACATCTCCTTCTATTATTTGCCTCCCACCTCAGTATGCCCTCTCCATCATTATGTAAAATTACATTTGCTGTTTTAGCCAATTTTTCTAGAGTATAAAACAAACATAATTTCATCTCTCCCTCAAGTATACACTCAAAAGACAAATGCTCACCCTACAAACCAGCTCTTCCCAATATAGATATTTGGGAGTGGACATTGACCATCACCATCATCATCACCAGGAGAAAAGAGTTGACAATGCTTCTTCTCTGATTTGTCCAGAGTTGCCAATCCTTCTTAGGTCTAATAGGTGCCAGCCTCTGTGCTAAGCCCTCAGGATACAAAAATGAATTACAAAGGTTTCCTTTTTCAGTGAGCTCCCAACCAACAGCTGGAGATAGGCATGTAAACAGTTGACTCGTGATAACACATAATAGTAGTGTGAGGTGTTTGAAAACAAAGGATAGGGAGTGACAAAATAAAATATTTAGAATGAGATTAATATTCCCCCTAGTTACTATGAATTTAGAGAAAGAAATATTTCCAGGGCCAGGCTTGTTGGCTCATGCCTGTAATCCCAGCACTTTTGGAGGCTATGGTGGGAAGATTGCTTGAGGCTAGGAGTTTGAGACCAGCCTGGGCAACACAGCAAGACCCTTTCTCTAAAAAAAAAAAGAAATATTTCCAAAAATGTTTATGGTAGAGATGGTATTAATACTTGCCAATCCTGATGCTTCTTTCTGGTCTCACAGGCTACGTTACCCAGCCTCATTTTTTGTTTTTTCTTTGAGATAGGGTCTCACTTTGTCACTCAGGCTAGAGTGCAGTGGCGTGATCTCGGCTCACTGCAGCCTCAACCTCCCAGCTCAAGTGATCTTCCCACTTCAGCCTCCCAACTAGCTGAGACTACAGGCATGTGCCACTATGCCCAGCTAATTTTTAATTTATTATTTTTTTGTAGCGACGAGGTCTCCCTATGTTGCCCAGGCTGATCTTGAATTCCTAGGCTCAAGAGACCCTCCTGGCTCAGCCTCCCAAAGTGCTGAGATTACAAGCATGAGCCACCACACCCAGCCACTAGCCTCATTGTCATTTAGGCAGAGGCCATGTGACAAGGTTCTGGGCAAAGTATCTGGTCGAATTGACATGCCTCCCATAAAAACCTCCTGTTTTGTTCTTCATGTTCTCTTCTCTTACAGGAGCCATGGAAGCCAAATGCTGAGGATGGTGGCATCATAGGATGAGTGGAGCTGGGTTCTTGAAACACTGCCTGGAGGAAAGACAGCAAAAATGCCTCATGAATCCAACTGGACTGTTAGGTGAGAAATAAACTTTAACTGTGTTAAACTACTATAATCTGGGGGCCGTTTGTTGTAACGGCTAGAATCAATTACTGTTACTAATATATTGTTCCAATGGTTTCAATTGGGTTATCAGATATAATCATTTTAATCTCCATATTTTACCAAAGAAGAAATGAAGTAACTTGCCTAAATTCATACAGCTAGTTTTTGGAAGTTCTAGGACCAGAACCCAGTCTCCCAATTTGCAGCCAAAGCTAAGCTCTGCAACGCCAAACTTGCCTCTATTCATTTATAAATAATTTTCAACAACTCTTGTATGACTGCTGGTAAAACAGAAATATGTAGATTGAATTTTATGGAAAATAAAAGTTGTCTTTATGGGGAAGAGAACAAGGTAACACTGAGGTTTACCAAAAGTGATTTATTTTGATATTAGCATATTTAGGTTGCTTATAAAGTGCTGAATTTAAAACATGGCTGGATTTATCTATCAGGACAATTTTAGGTTTATCATTAGGACAATGCCTTGTTATGTTGTGTGGTTTTGTTATTCTATGCCAGGTATATAAATTTATCCTTTGCTGGGAGGTTGGAACTATTTGGATACAACATATGGGTTCATCAATTACTGAGAAGAGTAGACTAACTTTTTCAAGACTCAGTATCATCAGATTGAGCTCTAAGTTTCTTAGTCCATGGACTTAATCCATAACATCCATATTTTCTAGAATAAAGTGGGACAAAAGAACCTAGAGTAATTCAATTTCTATGGCAAATGCTGTTGCTGGTATGATCAATAGCCATTCTTCCCTTTCATCATAGATATCAGAATCTTGATACATTTGGGTGGAACCAGCCTAGCCCAGGTGATGATGAATGGTGATGAACGTAAATCAGGAGTGGCAATCTTGGTCTCCCTTGCAAATGATAGTAGTGGGAGTGGAACCAAATTCTGGCCAATGAAATGTAACTAGATATCCACTGAAGGCTTCAGGAAACTATTTTCCTCTTTTCTGAGTGGAAAGTATGAAGAAGAGCCATTATTGTCTATCCCTGCCTTCCTGCATCTGGATTTAATTGGGTGAGGATATGACTCTTGGAGTGGCAGCAGCAGTTCAAGGAGGGGGAAACACCTGTCTGGGTTGGAGCATTCTGTTCTTCGTATCCCTTTACAACACTCCCTCCCTCAAGAGCACAATTGCTTGTTTTTCAAGTCATGGGAATTGAGCGATTAAAGATTGGGCTTTGTATAGGAACTATAGGGTTCATGTCCCCACTCCACTTCTCTGACAAATTGGCCTGGTTACCGTACTGTCTCTCTACTCTGAGTATGAGTAATACAAATAATGCCTGCCCTCAAATTTCTTATTTGTAAAACTAGGATAATAAAAATCTACTTGATAGTGTTATTGGAAGACTTAGATTAGTTTATTAAACTAATGTTTACTGAGTGCCTACCATGGGCCAAAAATTGTGGAAAACACTTATGATGCTAAGTGAACAAAGTAGTCATGGTATCCTGCCCCCATGGGATTTCAAATCTAGTAGAAAAGACAGGCAAGAAAACACATATTGTTAAGTAAATACACCAAGAATCAGCAATCGTAATATTTTCAATGAACTGAATAGGATGGGACAATGGAGAAAAATGGTGGGACAGGAAGACCACTTTAGACAGGGTGGCCAGAAAAGACCTTCAAAAGGTGGCGAGACTTAATCTGGGATAAGAAAGAGGTAAAGGAAGACGCCAGGCAAAGAGCAAGAAGCAAGGAAAGAGATTTTTTTAGCAGATTAAAGAGCAAGAGCAGAAGCCTTCAGATGAGGAAGAGCTTGGCTATTTCAGGAGAAGCAAGAGGGCAAACATGGGCTGGGCATGGTGGCTCACACCTGAAATCTTAGCACTTTAGGAGGCTGAGGTGGGTGGATCACCTGAGGTCAGGAGTTCGAGACCAGCCTGGTCAAAATGGTGAAACCCCCTCTCTACACGTAATTATAAAAATTAGCTGGGCATGGAGGCATGCTCCTGGTGTCCCAGCTACTCAGGAGGGAGGCTGAGGCAGGAGAATTGCTTGAATCTGTGAGGCAGAGGTTGCAGTGAACTGGGATTGCACCACTGCACTCCAACCTGGGTGACAAGGTAAGACACTGTCTCAGAAAAAAAAAAAAAAAAAAAATTGGGCAAATGTGGCTGGAATGTAGTGAGTCAAAGAGTGAGAGTGGCGGGAAGAAAGACTGGAGAGAAGGAAAGGAAATAGGTCATGGAGGGTCTCATGGGCCATGATACCCAGCTTGGATTTGATTCTAAGCATGATGAGAAGTTTCTGAATGGTTTAAGCAGGGAACTGACATGATCTTCTAGGATTTTTAAACCAAAACTAGCTTTTGTGTAAAAAAGGTTTGGAGAGGTTCAGAAGGGATCAGACAGGAGGCTACTGTAGTGCTGTTGGCATAAGACACTAGCAGCTTAGACTGGCAGAAATGATGTGAGTGGAGTGGACAGAACTAAATGGATTAAGAAAAATTCAGAAATTAGAATCAGCAGGACTTTCTGATGGATTGAATGTGGAAAGTGAAGGAAAGGAAGAATTAAATGGTATCGTCCAGAGTTTTGGCTTGAAGAACTGGACAGATAAGGGGGCCACTTTTCAAAAGGAAAACATTGAAGAGGTTTTTAGATGGGGTAAACATCAAATTTGGTATAGATTTTTTTAATGGCTATGAGATGTCTACATGGAAGTGTAGATTAGTGTTGAATACGTGTCTACACATATGTCTAAGCTGGTATATCAGTTAGCTATTGCTGTGTAACAAACCACACCAAAAGTCAGCAGTTTAAAACAATAACTATTTTGTTACCCTATGAGGTTGCAGGTTGTTTATTTAGCTGGGTTAAGCTGGGGGGACTCATTTAGTCTTGCTTGAGTTACCTCATGCATCAGTAGTCAGCTGCAAGTTGGTTAGATGGCTTTGCTTCCAGGGGTTGGTTGATTGTCAGTGAGTGTAATGTTCCATGTGGTTTTTCATTCTTTAGTGGGCTGCCTTGGGTTTGATCATATGGTAGACGGAGGGCTCCAAGAGTAAGCACAGGCTTAAAGTTGGTAATGCAGTTGGTATTCCCCAACCTTCTATTGGCCAAAGAAAGTTATAGAGCCAGTTCGGATTCACTGGGTAATGAAATAGATTCCACCTCTTGATGTGAGTTGTTGCAATGTGACTTTGCAACAGCTCACGTCAAGATATGAGAGGGATATAGAAAGGCCATTAATTGGGGCCGTAAATGCAATTAATTGGCTTTAGTACGGGTTATAACTCAAGAGTCTTTAGCTTATAGGTGTTATTTAAAGCCATGGGAGCAATTGAACTCGGCCAGAGAGAGGTTTAGATGAAGAATAGTTGAGTTCTAGGAAACGTAAGCATTTTGCCAATAATTGATTAAATAATTTGTCAGTGAGGTTGGTGACAGCAAAAAGACTTAGAAGCAAAGGCCAGTGATATATAAGATAAAATAGGAATCAAAAGCATGTGGAGCAGAGATTTGTGTGTATTAATGTTTAATAAACTGAGTCTGATATAGTTCATATTCATTTACTCAGGGTGTCCTCATTTCAGGGCACTTAGCTACCACTATGTTAGAAAAAATGTGTGGTATAAACTACAGTCCTACTATCCGGCCATGTAGAATATATCATTGAGTTGGAGAGACAGCCTCATGCTTACATAAAGTTAATAACAAGGTAGGACAACTATACAGGTGTTTCTCAAGAGCCCATCAGTGAGACTTTTTAAATAAGATAACCCTTTTGCTGGTTACATGAGTGTTTTAAGTTTGTGAAAATTCATCAGATCACATAGTTATTACTTGTGTGTTCTTCTATGTCAATGTTATACTGCAATAAAAATTTTAAAACACACACACATAGCCTTACTCCTCTGGATTGTTGATGCCTCAAAGTGGTTTAGTTTGATTAAATGTGCTAAATGTCTTTTCATTAGAACTTACTTTTATTATTTTCATTTGCATATATGTGTGATATAGTCATATATATTTCAGAGCCAAAATTTAGAAAAAGAGGCTTCAAAATAAACAAAACAAATTCCTTCTCTTTGTAAGCAATTTAATCATGATTGATTTTTAAAATTTTTAATAGTTTTGAAAAATATTTATTATCTTTGTCTTCTATCCCAGCTTAAATGAATCTCCAATATGTAAAAGGAATTTAGTTTTCTGCCTTAGCATGCATTGTCCATTTAACATAGAGCAAAATAAAATTCAAACAAGAGAAACTGCTTTTTGTTATAAATGTACGCTAATAAAAGGTATAGAAGCCTCTTTTGAATAAGAAGACTCAAGAACAAAATTGGAACAGTTAGAAAGAAAAGAAGACCTTGCAGAAATTTTTTAGAAGGCCAAATCAGATAGGGGTTTGCTTGGAAAACTGGCATAGGGACAAATTGGCTGGGTCAAAAAGGAAAGCAGCTTTTAGAAAATTGGCTATGGAAACAATCAAAGCATCAAAAGTTGGTAAGAATAATTTAAGATGCTGGGGAGGAGGGAGGGCAAGACAGCTCAGATCCTCAGGAGGTTTGCATCATGTTCTGTGAAAAGTTGAAATAGAAGCAAGCCCTCTTAAAACTAATGCAACTAAAAAATTATTATTAACTGTGTGTCAATGGCCTGTGAGCATAGTCAATGGCTGAACTCTCATAGAGCTGGCTGACTTGCAGAGCACTTAGAAATGATGAGATACAAGGACATTTAATTCAGATGAAAAAACTGAGGCCCAGGGAGACTAAATAATTAGCCAAAGGCCATCTGACTAATAAATGGTTGAAACACTAGAGCTAACAATAAAGACATACAGAACTGAACTGAGTTAAGACCTTAAGGTTTCAACAGAGGCCTGCCCTGTTTCTGTGGGTAAACCATGCAAAATATTGACGTTGTAAAGGATGAAGTTGGTGTGGATTTTTTTTTTTCATATTGGTCAAGGCCAGTGACAGCAGCAGTGAGAGTGCCAGAAGTGCTCTACAACAGGTAGGATGGAGACTGATTTCTGTAAGAGTGAATGCAGCAGTTTAGAATAAAATGGCCACAGATTCTCAGATACTCCTTTCACTGAGAGCTTGGGGGTCTATATCTCCTCCCCTGGATCTGGGTAGGCTTGTGACTGCTATCTGAATAATGGATTGGGGGTTGGAGGTCCAGGAGAGAAGCCAGGGCACCAGTTAAGAGACTGTTGCTGCCACATAGGATGATGACAACTTGAACCCTAACCCAAACCCAAACCCTAACCCTACCCTCTTTTCTGGAGGTTAAGTGAAGACAAAGTTTCTAAATATATTTTGGAGGCAGAATGAACGGGACTTGGTGATAAAATGGATGTGGGATGGTATGCCTTGAGCAACTAAGTAGTGTCAATTTCCCCAGATAGGAAAAACTAGGCATAGAACCCCGAAGTTCTATTTTAGCCATGTTCCATTTGGGGTGACAATAAAATATCCTAATTTCTATTTGGGGTTGGAAGTCAAGTGGGAAATTGGATTTACAAACCTAGGGCCAAAGAAAGAGTTCTGAGGTAGACATATAATTTTTCTTATTAAACAAAAATCAGTTTTTAAAACTTGAATTATTCTTTTGACACAGCTACTTTGGCTGTGGTCTTAAATCCTGTAACTTTTGATGTCCTTTTGGGCTTCTCAATCACTTCAGCTCCAGGCTTATTCCTGTAACACCAGTGTCATCTTTCTCCATCTTCGCTTTGGTGTCTATGAATATTTTTTTCAGCCCTCTTCTCTTCTTATGAAGTAAAGCAAAGGCTGATCAGATTTCTGGACTCTTAGCAGCAGCATCAGAAAAAAAAAGGTCAAGATCTGGAGCTTAAATGGCTCCATACCATGTATTTGTAACTTCACAGCAGCCCCGAGAGTTAAAGAAAAATATTGGAGGTCCTAAGTCTGAGAAAAAATTGGTGCTCCATCATTAGTTTGCCTATGAAATTCTGTAACTCGACATGGCTGATTACATCAATTTTTTTTTTCAGTCTATAGAAGCATGAAGGGATGCCTTCCTTTCCAGATCTAATAACTTCCCATGGGACTGTAATGATGGTTAGTCCCTTACACCCAAATCCCCACTATTCCTCTTTCAGAATTGCCGTTATTTTCCCATTAGGTCATTTCTATTCCTGGAGCTTGTTATCCTGACCCCATTAAGTCATAGCTTTGGAAAGACACACTTATTTAATTCCTGTCCTCAGAAATCATTCCCATTATTTCTTTATTTCATTGATTCTTGCTCTGCAGTATTTGTAATTGGTTCTTGTCATAGGAAGTCAAGAGGCTGAAAAGAGTAGAAAGGATGCTTTTCTCCAAGATATGACATATGCCTACCTGTATAGAACTGTTGTTTTCGATTTCTGCTCTTAGGAATCTAACTGGGAAATGCCCCACCAATACCCTGCTGAAGTATAATGGGGAAGGGGGAGGGCAGTTCATGAGTGTCAACAATTTTGTCAGAGTGGAAATTAGCATCTCTCACAAATGGATATGATCACAGACTTAGGCACAGATCAGTCTGGGTTTATAATGCTAGTCTGACTTAGCAGCTTGCTATCTGACCTTGAGCACAACCATTTAATATTTCTGTAAAATGTTCCCCTCATCTAAACTTTTGCACTTCTAGCTCATCTTTACCCTTCAAATCTCAACTCAACTGTCCTTCCTCTGAGAGGCCTTCTCTGCCTGCCCTCCCATGTAAAGAAACCAGCTCCATTTCTGGGTAATTATTCTCTCTTTTATTACTTTATTTCCTTCCTTCTACTTATGATAATTATCTGAAATTGTCTTATTTACAATGTTTGCTTATGTGCTTATTTCTGATTCAACTGCTACTTTATCCCTAGCTCAGGATAGGTGCTCGGTTAATTAATGAAATGTCTGTGCAAGGCCAAAATCACTAGCCAGTCTGGTGAGAAGACTCAATCCAAATGATTATTTGCTATCCTCTGCTTAGCACTGTCCACTGGAAATATAATGCAAACCACTTATGTAACTTTAAATGTTCTAATCATCACATCAGAAAAGTCAAAAGAAACAGGACAAATTAGTTTTATATTGTATTCTACTTTACCCAATATATCAACATATTTCAACATGAAAGTTATTAACATAAAAATTATCAATGACTTTATTTACATTCTCTTTTTTATAGTATATTTTTTGAAATCTTGTATGTATTTGTTACATGTAGCACATTTTAATTTGAATGTTAAATTTTAATTCGGAATACTCGATCTGTGTTTAGATTTTGTAAGATTTATAGTTGAAAAAGGAAATTCACATACCCAAATTGTTCCAAATACGTTTAAACATTTTTCAATACTCTAATCAAGCAGCAGGTTTTAAATTTAAGTTTAAATGAATTAAGATGAAATAAAATTAAAAGTTCAGTTCCTAGTTACAATAGACACATTTGGAGTGCTTAATGGCCACATGTGGCCAGTGGCTACCATACTGCAATTCTAGATCTTGCCAAACATTTCTCATCATGTTGTCTTGTGGAAACATGTTCTTACAATCAGGTTATGTTATTCCAAAAGGAAGAAGAGAAAGGAACGTGCATGCATTAAATGGAGGTATACAGCGGGCACTTTGGTAAATGTTTTTTAAACAACCCTTGTAATGAATCTATGAGGCAAGTTTCATCATACTCATTTTATACATTGGGAAACTGAAGGTTGAGAGAGAGTTTGCTGCAGGCCCATAATGTCCCTCTTCCACTCCAGCGGTTTTTGGCTGAGAAGCCAGTGAGCAAAGGGAAGCTCACTCTCAGCTTTCTACCCGGTCCTCCCGACATCTTCCCAAGCACTACCCCGACCATCTGAGAGCACACCTGGCTTCTTCTCCTCAGGTAGAGGCAACGCAAAGTAGGCTTTCTGCTTCTCACTCTTGCAGAACCTGGGGTTGACTGGCCACAGGTGAGGCCCTCTTGCCTAAGGAATAGAACTAACATCCTTCTCCCCCTTTAAAGGGCTGAGAGAGTGCTGCCTTATCTCAGAGCCAGAGTGTAGACAATTGAGATCTTTCCCCATGGTTCTATGGGAAAGCCTCTGGGTTGGGATGGCCTCTGGGGATATGGAAACAAATTGGGCTGCAATCAGTTAAAATCTTCTGCATTATTTAACGTAGGCAATGCTCCTTCTATCCTTTGAAAAAAATAGTATATTTATTTGTATTTTTATTTCATTTTTTAATTTTATTTTTTTTGAGACAGAGTCTCACCCTGTTACCCAGGCTGGAGTGCAGTGGCGTGATCTCAACTCACTGTAACCTTTGCCTCCCAGTTTCAAAAGATTCTCCTGCCTCAGCCTCCCACCTGAGTAGCTGGGATTACAGGCATGCCACCATGCCCGGCTAATTTTTGTATTTTTAGTAGAGAGAGGGTTTCGCCATGTTGGCCAGACTGGTCTCAAACTCCTGACCTCAGGTGATCCACCCGTCTCGGCCTCCCAAAGTGCTGGGATTACAGGTGTGAGCCACTGTGCCTGGCCAATTGTATATTTAAAACAAGTTTGAAGTGCCCAGTCATAATCTATCTTTACGCACTCAGTTTCTCAAAAGGGTTTGGGGGGGAAATAATTTTGATGACTTTATATGTCTAAGATTACCACTTGAACTTCAATATCCCCTTTCCCTTCTTTGGTGGCAGAACACCTTATTTTTAGCTGGGCACATACATCTCCCCTGAGAACAAGAACAACATTTCTCAGCTTTCCTTGCAGCTAGGTGTGGTCATATGACTAAATTGGGCTAATGCAGTGTATGAGGAAGTGTTGTGTGAGGCTGATGAGCAATTTCCTTAGAAAATGAGCCTTTACCCTTCTTTACTTCCTTCCTCTACTGCGCAGGCTGGAATGCAGGTTTGATGTCTGGAGTTTCAGCAGCCGTTTTGAGCCATAAAGTGAAGGCCATGAGCAACAAAATAAAAGAAGCTCATATTCTTGGCACCATGGAGTGCTAAATCTGCCCTGCACTATTTAAATTTAAATTTTTCTTATGTGAGAGGAATATAAACTTTTATTTCTTTAAGTCACTGTTTGCATTGTCTATCATAGGCATCTGCACCCAAATCAAATTCTAACTGAAACACACACACTTCTGAAGTAGAAGACAGTTATGGAAGTGAGTGTTCTGCAACTGAAATGGCCCGATTAATTAGGTTACACATGGAGATGAGAGGTATGAGGCCTCACTTAGTCTGCTCATTATTAAAATGTATCTCATCTCTAGGCCCATCATCCATATTTATTCATGATGTAAGAAATTTGCATTAGATTCTTAGATTAAATATTAGGCCAGATGTAGAGACTACAACATTTTCCACATCTTGTTCATTTTACCATTTTTTATCTATTGATACATATTTATTTTTAAATTTCCTTTTGTTTCACTTTTACCTATATTTTTTGATTCAATATTTCTTTTGTATCTTTTCTTTTCTTTTTTGAGACAGGCTGTCACTCTGTCACCCAGGCTGGAATGCAGTGGCACAATCATGGCTCATTGCTGCCTCGACCTCCTGGTTCAAGCCATCCTCCCACCTCAGCCTCCTGAGTAGCTAGGACTACAGGCATATGCCACCATGCCTGGTTAATTTTAATTTTTTGTAGAGATGGGAGTCTTACTATGTTACCCAGGCTAGTATTGAACTCCTGGGCTCAAGCCATCCTTCCACCTTGGTCTTTCAAAGTCCTGGGATTACAGGAATGAACCATCATGCCCAGCCTGGTTCAACATTTCCACATTAGACTTTCCAATGTTATTTTTCACAGACAGAGAGAGAGAATCATTACCAAGTGGAGTATTTTTCTGGTTAGGGCAGAATGGCACAAGGGTTGAACAAGGAAGAAGACAAGGTTGGCTTTCTGGGCTGTCAGAAAGTTATGCTTGTAATGTTGGCATCATTACCCAAGTATGGTTAATAACGTGCAAAGGACACATGCAAAAAGTACATGTGCAGGAAAAAGACAGAAAGGAAGTGCCCAAATTGAGAGCAGTTGTTATTCTCTGGAGAATGGAATAGAACTCACACTATTATTTTTCATCTTATATACTTTGGGATTATTTGTTGTGTTTTTATCCTTAGAATCAGCATTTTTTATTCTATAATTTGAAAAATAGAAATTAGTCAAGAGGTGCATAGTCAAGAGGTGGTAGTGATTCTAAAGTCACAGAAACCATGGGAATGTTCAGCTGTGCCTCTGTCCAAAAGCCATTCACAGACCTAAGACCACATTCTGGAAAACCTTAGCTCCTGCTTGGATCTGCCCTTGTGTCTTCCAGGAGAGTTTCCTCTTTCCTGCTTAATCAATACAGGAGAGTCGTTTCTGGGTAAGTAGTAGGAAGGCAGTGAAATGCTGGGCCAGGCTGAGGGTTACCTGCAGACTGGGTCAACACAGACTCCAACCTAAATATTTACCCAGGTGCTGATTGCATGACTGTGCTTTCATTTTGTCATCACACTGTTTGCTGAGTTCCCTGAAATACCCTAATTCCTCTTACTCCAGACATTTTGCTATTCTTCCTCCCAGGAATCTATTTCTCTGTCCAGCTTCATGGTCATTGGCTTGTTATTGTAGATGATTGCATTAAAGGTCACAGATTTCCATGCCTCCATTTACCCACAGCTTTGGTTAGTGACCTTCCACACTGGTTCTGGGCTTGGCTGAGATGTGTTTAGCTAGGGAGACAGTAGCCAACTCATTGAAAAAAGTGGCTCAAAAAAGGGCATGAACATTTTGGCTTTCTCTCTTTCCCTTGGATCCTTGCCACAATCTAGAGAACAGGCTTGAGCTGGCCTGCTGGAAGGATGTGAAAGATACATGGAGCAGAGCCAAGTCATCCAAGCCAAGGCCACCCTGAACCAGGAACTGAGAGCTAATTCAGCAGCTGAGAGTGGATGCCAGAACAAGCCCTGCCAAGATCAGCCAAGACCAATCCAGATTTGCAGAACTTCCTAGTAGAAATGTAAGCTCATGAGAAATAACAAATGGCTGTTGTTTTATGTCACTGCGTTTTGGGATGGTTTGTTACATAGTAACAGCTAATTGATTCAGTTGCACATTCCTTTCCTCATCTGCCTTCCTCCTTCCACCTTACCACAAGCACATCAGCCCGTTTCTAAACAACTGCCTCATTTCCAATTCTCATAGCTTCCTTGGTCACATCTTCAAATACTTCCAATAGCTTGCATTCCACCCATAAGCCTGCAGAAGAGAGAGAGAGATTAAAAAAAGAAATATATTGAGGATCCTAGTGGTGGCCTATTTCATATGAGAGGGGCAAGTATTAAACTCTCCGTCTGCCCTGGGACCCAACTGAGGCAGGCAAATGCTACATTACACTGGGCCAACTGACTGGTTTTTAAGTTGACTGTTCTTTCACCTACAGAGCCTTCATTCTCTTCCTTTTCTTGCTTACTTCACCACTAACACCATAGATTTTAGTCAAGCTCTTCGAAGCCAGAAAGCACATAATTAAAGGGCAAACCCATAACCTTCTATTCATAATTTAGAGAAGGAGGAATAAAAAGAAGGAAAGCAAAATATTTAAGTTAATATAGTTAGAGGCTCTGTATATTGGCTCGATGCTGGTGGACACATGGGAAACTCATGTTGTGGCCAACAGGAAAATTATGAATCACCATCCCATTGATTCAGAACTGTGTGGTATGGACAGATCACATAGTGATTACAAGTTCCAGCTCTGCCATTTAACACCTATGTGACTGTATCAGTTTTCTCTGTGTAACAAACCTCTCCCAAATTTTGTGGCTCAAAACAACCATTCACTCATAATTGTTCATGAATCTATGGATCAGCTAAGGGTTCTGCTGATTCAGGTTGAGCTTGCCTGATCTTGGTGGGGTTTGGTCATGCATCTGTGGTCAGCTGGAGGTTTGGCTGGTGCTGATTGATTTCATATAGTGACATGAGAATGATTGGAGTCTCTCTCCACATGGTCACGCATCACTTAACACGCTAGCCTAGGTTTATTCACTCAGTGGTCACGGTGTTCCAGAGTATGCAAGAGAAGAAATCCTAGTGCATAAGCACTTTCCAGGCCTCTGCTGGCATCACACTTGCTCTGTCCTATTGGCTGAAGCAAGTCACATGGCCAAGCCCAGCATCAGCAGGGAAATGTACTACCAATAGATAGATTCAGAGAGGCAGGAAAAATATTGGGGCCATTATGGCATTGATTCACCACAGTGATGTTACATAAATCTCTTGGTTTCTCTGAGCCTCAGTTTCTACCTCCAAAAAGTGGATATAGTAATATTAGCCTGTTGTGGGTTATTATGTTCCCCAAAAGATATGTAGACGTTCTAACCCCTGGTAGTTATGAATGTGACCTTATTTGGGAATAGTACCTTTGCAGGTGCAATCAAGTTAAGATGAGGTCATTAGTATGTGCTCTCATCTAATGTGACTGGTGTTGTTATAAGAAGAAGAAAACATCACACGAAGATAAAGACCCACAGGGAGAACGCTATGCGATGACTGAGGCAGAGATTGTTATAGCACAGCTACAAGCTTGTGAATGCCAAAAATTGATGGCCACCATTAGGAACGAGGAACAGGCAAGGATGGACTCTACCCAGAGTTTCAGAAAACATGATCCTGTGAACACCTTGATCTCAGACTACTAGTCTCCAGAACTGTGATACTACATTTAAGCCACCCAGTTTGTATTACCTTGTTATGGCAGGCCTGGTAAACTTAAACAGAGCCCAACTCATCTGGCAAAGCTTTTATCAAGGTTGAGTAAGAACAGTTACAGCTGATGGACGGACTCTGGTCCTACAAATGGTTATTCTGAGATAATGCAAATCTTATAGTTTCCTATTTGTAGGAGGCTGTTCAGGCAGGGTGGAGGTTATATAGTTGCTGGAGCATCAGATCAGCCTCAGATCTCTGGTGTTAGAGTCCCTGGGATTTCCAAGGGAGGAAAATGCCAGCATTGCTTGTCCTCCTGTCAGCTTCCCTCCTGTTTTGTAGTGTTACCGGGGCTCCTGACAGATCTTCCTCCACCAATCCCTGAGCTTGAAATGCCTGCAGGGCCTGGGATTTTCCCCTTTGCTAAAGGAGAAGCCCCAAGATCTGGTAGTTGGCCTTGCTCCCATGCAGCTCTAGCTCTGGGAGCATTTCAGGAAGGCAGAGCCTAATTTAATCTTCCTTATCTTGTGATTTCAATACTTCAATACTGTGTCCTCCATTTATACTTTCTTATTATGCAGGGAACATGGTTCCAGACATTGCTAGAGGCAGTAGTAGTTGTTTTTGCAGGCAAACACAGGCAGGGAAAAGCTTGCCCTGTGGGCTGCGGGAAGTCTCACATCTCCCTGGGCATTGGATGAGGCTAAGTACATGAAAGGGCTCCCAGAATGCACCACTGGATTTCTCCCAGAATGCCCCCTATTGCTTTCCCTAATTTGGCTCACCCTATTCACTTTGACTTGAGAAGGCTTTCTACCATCTCTCCATGTTAAAATGGTTCTTAAACTTGGAGAACTTTAAGACAAGTAAAAATGGAGAGAATATAGGACTTCAAAGAAAGACCTGAGTTTAAGATTCATATTTCACACTTTCTGGGTGTCTTTAAGCAAATCACTTAACATCTCTGATGTTGAATAATTACTATTATTACTATTATCTGGTAGACAGAGTAACCTCATTCTGAGAGTCAGCTAACATAATGGGCCTGAAAGTGCTAAACTGTGTAAGACCATTCAATTTAGGAGGAGAAAATTTACTCATTCATTCATCTAACTAATAACTATAGGAAGCCTGTTCCATGCCAGGTTCTCTACTAGATGTTAGGGATGTGAATGAACAATATAGTTGAAGTCTCATAGAGCTTACATTCTAGTGCAGGAAATAGGCAATAAAATAGCAGACAAAAATGACATAATTGCAAATAATTACAAATTATAATAATTGCTAGGAAGGAAGCCAATTGGATCTTAAGCAACATGGATCGAATTGATAATGTCTGCGTTTGAAGGCTCTAATTCTCTGTACCTGGAGGAAAAATCAGGAAGGGGTGTGATAGGGATAGATTTTTTTTTTTTTTTGAAGCAGAGTCTTGCTCTATTGGCTAGGCTGGAGTGCAGTGGCAGAATCATGGCTCACTGCAACCTTCCTTGAAGTCCTAGGCTCAAGTGATCCTCCCATCCCAGCCTCCCAAGTAGCTAGGACTATATACTTATCATGCCTATTTTTTTTTTTTTTTAGTAGAGATAGGGTCTTGCCACCATGCCCAGCTAATTTTTGTTGTTGTTGTTGTTTCTCAGTAGTGACAGGGTCTCGTTATGTTGCCCAGGCTGGTCTTGAACTCCTGGACTCAAGTGATCCTCCCACCTCAGACTCCAAAAGTGCTGGGATTACAGACATGAGCCATCTAGCCCAGCCCATTTTTTTTTCATGTATTCTGAATTTCCTGTTGACCTGTTTTTCTTACTGCCTTGCCGTTCTCTACTTATTAAGTCACTGGCATATGTATTTTCATGGGATGGCAGGGGCCCCTAGACAATAAGGGGTGTCACTGAATCACAACTTAAAAGTTGAATGAAACAAAAGTTTAGAAAGCTAACTTTTGTCAGCAAGGAAAAAAAATTAAAAATAGTTAAGCCTGTCTTTACATATTAAGAGCAATGTGTGGAGACTGAACACAGAGTTTCGCTGTAAAGCAGAGTAGAAAAACTTAGCTTACATTAAAAAGAAAGTTTCAATGAGACAGAAAGGAGTAGAAAGTTTCCCACCACTGAAAGAGAGAGGGAGAAAGAGAAACTGAGGGGCAGGAGGTCAGGTATGAGTGAACTGATTCCTTCTAGCAGATAGACAAAACCTTTAGAAAGATAGTTTTAGATGATCACTTAAGATGATTATTTTTGAGCAATTAGCTTCGTATTTGCCTGCTCTTTATAGATAGACTGAATATTTTGATAGCTGCCCATCTTACCTCACACAGTCCATAGTGACCAGAGAAACTGAACTCACCTTTGGTTACTGGGGTGGGGCTTAGTCTCAGCAAAAATTATGGTAATCCCAATCCCCTTGATGGCAATTGGTTCAGAAACCCAGGCGTTCGTCAGTCAGCACATGGTATTCCTCTGTCCATTCTTACTTGTTCTGAGATGACCCAATGAAGATGAAGGAAAAGTTTTTAAATACAAGGTTACAGAGAAGTTTTCTGTTTTTCTTTCCCATTAGTGATGGAGGAAGCAGGCTCTCCATACAGTAGTCAGTCCCCCCATCTCCATGATTTTATTTTGATTTCTGCATCTCGGTTACCTATGGTCAACCACAGTCTGAAACTATTCCATGGAAATTTTGAGAAATAAACAATTCACAAGTTTTAAATTGTGCACCATATCCATATTGTACATGCTACCACACATTAGTCATTTAGTCCTCTCGGCTACCAGATTGACTGTTGTAGTATTATAGAGCTTGTGTTCAACTAACCCATATTTTACTTACGGTTGTTAATCTTTATGGTACCTAATTTATAAATTAAACTTTATCATAGTATATATGGATAGGAAAAAAGATAGTATATATAGCATTTGGTACTATCAGCAGTTTTAGGCATCCACTAGAGGTCTTGGAACAATTCCCTTTTGGATAGGGGGGTATTACTGTACTATTTACAGCCAACTTCTGGCTATGCAGAAAAGTCAGCTTTGGAATGAAGTCAACAGTGTGGATTTCATAGTGAAGAGATGGAAACAACCCATGTCCCAGCTGACATTGCTGAGCCCCTGAATTAACCAAACCTAATGCTAGACTTTTCATTTTGTGCTATAATGACGTTCTTTCTTGTTTAATCCAGTTTGAGTCAGGGTTTCTGTTATTTAGAGCCAAAAGCATCCAAGATGATACAGTGGGAGAAATAACCAGACAGTTTTGGAGGAATGCCAGAACAGGGAAAATTATTCCTCACTTTTACCAGCAGATCCTAGAACATTTAAAGACCTTAAGATGAGTCCTATGCCAACAGGGAGATGTCAAAAAAGAAAAGAAATGAACACATGATAGTGTTAAATACCAAGAAAGCTTATTTCACCTGCCTTAGCCTGAGAATGCTTTACAGAGAATTCACTTTCCTGCATGCCCCAGGAAACTGACTTGTGACTCCACCAAGGGACTCTCAGTAAAGAATGTGGTGATTTTGTAGCAGAGGCCTGCAGGGTGGGTCACTCAGGCTCTAGGTTGAATGGGAATCATTGCCATGTCCCAGAGGAGGAATTTCAACACCAAGACCCCCAAAGAAAGACAATTCAGCAAGGACAGACTATAAATTACACAAGACCCATCAGCAATAGATGCAGCAAAATTAGAGTTTTCCCTGGTAGGGTATATCTGAACTTGAGGTCACTGGGAGCCAGCAGAGAACAATATGTAGGTAAGAACATAAACTTCTACCTGTTCCCAAACACTGTATTAGAAGGAAAGATCACGTTGTGAGATCCACTGAGAAGGAAGAGATAACAATCCTTCTAGAGCATTTGAATAAAAAGTGATTAATTATTTGCCCAAATGAGACTGAGTTAATCTGAAAGAGATGATGTTAAACTGGTAGTGATGGATTGCACCATTTGTCCTAATTCTTTGCTCAACCCTGTATTCATGTATCCTTTTGTCAGGTGATCTCATAATTCCTCTTTCTATGAGGTAGCGTCTAGAGCAGAGTCTATTTCCACACTCCTTGGATCTGGGGTTGGTCACTTGACTTGCTTTAGTGAATGATGCAGACTGTGGTTGTATTTAGTTATCTATCATCTGTCTCTCCTTTCCCACTTAAGGATACATTAGCTATGGGTACAGGGCAGACTAAGACACTTAACCAACCCAAATGTGGCCTGCACAGTCCACACGGCACCCAAGTCCACCCCATGATAATACGGGTATGGGCCAGTTTAGACATTTTTATCTGATGGAGATTTGAGTTCTTCCCAAGACTGAAAGCTGCTGGTCTCACAGAGCATTGCTATCCAGACCACTGGGGGCAGCACTGCATTTGGCCCAAGGATCGCTTCTTTCTGGCTAAGAATCTTATTGCTTCTGTCCTTGCAATAGGGATTTCCCAGAGATGGTCTTCTAGGGTTCATATCCAATCCCACTTAAGATTTTGATGTTGAAACAAAATATTTTATTTTTTTTCTGTGGAATACTTCATTTTACTTTTCTAATGTGAGAGTAACAGCTAACTGAATGCTATTATTTCCCAGCAGTCTTAAAAGGCAAATTGAAGGACTGAGGCCCAGGAGCTACCAAGCTGGAGGCTTCTTTGAATTATGCACTTAGGTGACCAGTATATTTCAGACAAGAACTCAAACAAGGTCTAGGCTGACAACTTTGCTCCTTCTCAAAGCAAAGATGGCCTATGAAACTAGTGAGAACAAAGACCAAAGAAGGAAGAAGGCCTGCCTTCTGGCACACAGGTGGCAAATGCTAATTTTTTTTATGTCATTAATAACATTAATAATATTGGTAGATAACAAGCATCATAAAAATCTCATCAAAAATGATAAAAGCTGTGTTTGGCACCACAACGTCACTTGGAAACTGGCCTCTGTTTAATAGTAATTGTCTGAATCACTAAGAATATTTGCCTGTTCCAGGCTTATCACTGGGACTAGCTCTAACAACCGTCAGCATTTATTTATTTTTTCTTTCCTTCATGAGCTAAGTTTCCCTGCATTATTAGTACACAGAGGACTTCTGAGATGAAATGAAGCTTGGTTGATTTACTGCCTCTCCTGCTGCCACAGCGTGTGCTGGAAATGAGACTTTGTGCCCAGGAATAGTGGAAAGGGGCACCTGTTCCATGTCCTGCTTCTGCCTCCCAGCCAAGGATCTCTGTGGATGCCTTCCAGACAGTTAATTTAACTGGTTTCCTTGGATGGGCCAACAGCACAAGCTCTGGGCTCTGGCAATTCCCAAGATAGGACCTATTTACCACATACCTTGTTTTGCTGACTGCAAAACTCTTGTTAGAACATGCTTATTTCTTCCCTAAACACTTAAATCATCTTTCTAGTTGAAGCCTGCATATCCTTTGTGGAAACACATGGATCCTACATTTAGTTTCTTTCAACTTGCTAAACTGCTCCTTGTAAGTTATTGAAGCTTTATCTTTCAACACAAGTGTGCAGAATGGAAATAGCAACCATAAAGCAGCCAATCAGTTAATAGGCATTGAGTGGGGGAATAATCTTTCTCTCTGCAGTAGAAACATACATAAAAAACGTTATGGGTTATATGTAAGTAAAAAGTAATGACCAAAAAATATGAGTCACAATGGAGTACAATATATGTATAAGCAATAATCGAGGAATACAAAATTAACAAAAGAGTCCAATCTTCAAGACAGTCCAAAGATCCCACTATTAGCCACTCTACCCCTTGCATGTTTAGATAAATAATGGGAAACTGCTGTGGAACTAATGGATGCCATTGCAAAAATCTGCTACTATAAGCAATTTTATAAGTTCCTTGAGGTTGAAGAAATTAAACAATATGCTTGATCTGGTCTTTGGATTACAGATCTTTCATTTCAGATCTAGACCCAGCCCAACTTATTGTTTGCTGGTACAAGCCAAATATGATAGGACTCTCTTGTGGACCAGTTTTTGCCTGGACGAGATAACAGTGTAGTTTCTGGTGCCTAGAAGATGAATGTAAATCTTTACTGTAAGTCTTCTCAAAGATGTAGTATAGGGGCTTCTCACAGTGAGTTGCTCAGAAAACATTCACAACATTCTCTCTAGGTATCTCTTCACAAAATTTTTCAGTGAGAACAACTGCTAAATTTTCTCTCTCTTTTTCCAAACCTTCCTTTCACCAGCACATGGCTTCCCATTTCTTCATTCCCTACTCTGCAATATTTCTGCCCATCATGCTTATAACATGGGAACTCCCTCACCCCTTATGCTTTACAGTATTGTTCTTCTGTTCTTTACACTATTGTTCTTCTGAGAATCATCCTCCTTCCCACTCCAACTTTAAATGAAATTCCAGTAAATAAAATTCTTCACTATGGTTAAAGACAGAACTCCCCACTCCTTAAGTGTGGGCTACAATTAGCATCTTGATTCCAAAGAATACAGGATGGAAAGGGAGAAAGAAGCAACTTTACAGTGGAGAAGTTGGCAAACAGCACATTAGCCAGATGGTCGAGGTTAACGTCATTGGTCATAAGTCACGTTGATGATATGCACACTTGATATCATGTGTTTAAAATGCCATTTTGCCTCTGTGGTCTTTTCTCTGTGGGAAGACAATAACTCAAGTGTAACTATGAAAAGAAAAATTTAGAAAAATCCAATTGAAAGGCATTTCATCTGACTAGCTCTCCTCAAAACTTCTGTGGTTACCCCAAAAAAGGAGAGTCTGAAAAACTGCCACAGTCCAGAGGAGTTAGGAAGACATGACAAACCAATACAATGTGGTATCCCAATTAGGATGTTGAAACAGAAAAAATGTTATTCGGGAAAAATCAATGAAACCAGAATAAAGTATGGAGTTGAGGTTTTTTTTTCATTAAGAAAAGGATAATTGATGTTTTGATTTGGACCAAGTATTTAGAGAAGGCATAAACTCTGGTTGTCCTTTCAGGGGACATAATGATTCTTAATTAAATTTGCTCCAGATAACTACCCAGTTTGCATGTGGTTTAGGCCTGCCAAAGTGTTACATTAAAAACCAACTAAGTTAGTGGCCGATAGTAATAAAAATAAAAAATAGATCAAATTTCACTTCTGTATCTGGAAGAAAAATAAGAGATTCAATTCATAACTCAGTACAGTATTTTAAAACATTCTTTCTTCTCTCTAGTTTTTATGTAGCCTGTAGTTTTATTCATTCTACAAATCCCTTCCTTTCTATTCTGCACCCCAGCTTTTTCTGCTGCCCCATCTTATGTAGTTCTCCTGTCTCATTCTCTTACTTTTTTCTTCCTGATTCTTCTAAACTTTATCTTCCCATTATTCAGAGTCAACCACCACAGATCCTGGGACCTTACCCAGTAAAGACAGTGGGGAATACACAAAGTTGAGTGATCAAACAGAGCATTCTCATTCACAAGGAGAAGAGAAGGGGATGAGGGGAGGCTGAGAACTCTGTAAGTTAATATGGATTTCCCCGTCACAAATACAAACAATTGGCTTTGATAGACAAACTAGCCTTCAGGGAACCATAACAACCACTGCGGGTGAAAAGTACATCCAGAGGAGGAATCATACAGTCTTGGTTGAAGTCCCAGTGACACCACTTAAATGGTAAACTCTACGTTCTGTACAGATAAGATCTATGTCTGCCCTGCTTTCTGTTGTGACTCCAGTGCCCATTCCTGGAAAAGAATTCCTATATATTTGATGGGCGAATTTGAGAAGAAGAGTATCAGTTTCTTCCATTGTTAGGTAGCAAATTTAGGCAATTTCTGCCTAACCACTTCGCAGAGATCTTATGATAATGGACATGAGCTACATCGTATGGGAAATAACTTGGAAAAAGGAGATATAGTGGACAAAACATCAGTGTGGACAGAGTATCAGTGTGGAAGGCAGCATAATCCTATATAATTTATTTAATCAAATGGGGACTTGGGTAAGCTCGGTGTCTGTAGTTTCTCATCTGTTAAATGGGGAGGATTGGGCTAAATGATCTCTGAGCTCTTACTGGTGCTCTGCAATGTGACTTTGCAGCTCCTTCCATCAAGAAGCGGGGTTGTGGCCGCGCGTTGTGGCTCACGCCTCTAATCCCAGCACTTTGGGAGGCCGAGGCGGGTGGATTACCTGAGGTCAGCAGTTGGAGGCCAGCCTGGCCAACAAGGTGAAACCCCACCACTACTAAAAATACAAAAATTAGCCGGGTGTGGTGGCACACACCTGTGGTTCCAGCTACCGAGGAGGCTGAAGCAGCAGAATCGCTTGAACCTTGGAGGTGGAGGTTGCAGTGAGCTGACATTGAGCCACTGCACTCCAGCCTGGGTGACAGAGCAAGACTCTGTCTCAAAAAAAAAAAAAAAAATGGGGTTGTGACACACTTTGACAAATAGAATGTGGCAGGATGACAGTGAGCAAGTTCTGAGCCCAAATCTCAAGAGACCTTGTGCAATTTTGTTCTCACTCTTGGAACCCTGCCTCCCCCATGTGAATAAGCCCAGGGTAGGCTCTGAAGGGTTGACAGATACATTAGCTCATCACTCCCATTGCCCCAGCCAAGAGCCAGCCAAGTTCAGACACAGAGCCACTTAGCTGACCAGAAGCCAATTGCAGATCCCAGGTAAGCCCAGAAAAGCTATCCAAGTCTATACAAAGACAAGCCAAACACATCATTTTTTAAGTTACCAAATTTAGGGGTAGCTCGTTACATAGCAATTGTTCATGGAAAAACTTTCAAATCTAAAATGCAGCCAATCAATTACTTTGGCTTCACTTGCACTTTCAGACAGAGGGCACATTTTCCAGGGAATCTCCCGTGACCAAGAAGGGAATCTGAAACATCCAATGCATTGTCTTGATGGTCTGTTGTGCGCTTCTGTGTACTTCCTATACATCACTGCTATATTAGCTATTATAAAAGCTCTTACAGTTATGGTTAAAACCTATAAGAGCTACTATAAAAACCTATAAGAGCTATTATAAAAGCTCTTATAGTTATGGTTAAAAGAGGTTCCTATGGTTGGAACCTCTTTACTTCTTAAGCTCTTTCATATTTAGCAAAGGCTAAGCTACCAATAACTCTTGATACTAACTGAAAAAAAAAATGTAGTAGAACATTGCTGTCTTCAGTTTCCTCACCCTTCTCCACTGAAAGCCATTATCCTTGAAGATGGACAGCACCCACTTGTCTTTAGCTATCTGGAACCTTTGACCAGGAATGTTGAAGCTTGCTTGTTTGCTGTCATATTAGATTAGAACTCTATTCTCTGCATTTTAAAGCAACAGATTAACTCTGCTATGATGTGGCATATCATAGAAAACTCAGTTCAAGTTTTCTTGGGTGAAAAGGGGGAATTAATATCTGTTACTGGAAGTATCTGGCCTCAGAAGTGGTATTAATTAGGTTTCAGTCTTTTTCACTCTATGAATAATCTCTTTTCCTCTATGTTGCCTTAATTTACAAGCCAACTTTCTCCATGTGGTGACAAAATGCCTGCTGGAAGCTCAAGGCTCCCATATTTTCTCCTAAATAACTGCAGCAGAAACAGATCTTTCCCTTCCCAATAGTTTCAGCCAGTCTTGAGACTGATTTTCATTGGACCCCCTTGTATCACATCTTCTGCCTGAACCAATTACTTTTTTCAGGGGAATGGAAAAATGCAAAGGGGCCAAACTGGTAACCTGCTATTCCCTGAAAAAAAGTAAAATGGGAGGTGATGATGGGGTTAGTGTAACTCAATCAAGTGGACCAAGAAAGAGTGGGGTTTCCAAAGGAACATCAGGTACTATTAGTGGAAGGGAGAACAGACGCTGACCAGCAAACTAGCAGCTCCCACGAGAGCAGAGGTTTTCAGTCTTACTGTTGCTATAGTCACCTGCGGGAGCTTTTAGAAAACACCTCTAGAAGTATGGTCTGAGGTATGGCCTGGGCATCAGTGTTATTTTAAATTCTCCAAGTGCTTCTAGTGAATAGCCAAGCAAGAGAATTGCTGTGTTAGAGATATTAGTAGGTCATTAAACCTCACCCTAAGGATACCTTGAAGTGCTATGGTTTTATTAGTTTAGGTTTTATGTTAGTTTAAAGGAGTGCATCTCTCAGGTAGAGTTTCCAACTCTAGAGGAGGCCAAGAGTCAGTGTGGTGCGGTGATCTGGGAATAGATTGGGGTGGGTAGGTGGGAAGCTGTAATTGCCCCCAATCTGAAATACATTCGCAACCTCCTTCTGTGTACACAGCTGCCAGTCCTGATGGAAACTTCCGAAATTAAAATTTGAGAAATCTTTTTTTTCCAGAAAGCCAAAGAATACACTCTGATGCCCCCAATTACAGAACGAGAAGTACAGAAGGTTAGGTACCTGGTCAGAGGCCACTTCCTCCAGGGTTAAATGTATAGACCCTTGGGAGTCCCTGGCATCATTCAGCCTGTTGAGCCCACCCCTGGCTCCCTGACATCGTATCAGTGTGGGGTGGAACAGCCATTGCTATCTCTGCTACTGCAGTGTTTTCTGTCAGCTGGTTGGAGGACTGGATTCTCCTCATCTCTCCAGTGAGGAAAAGTTCTGGCCAATCACAAGAAGCCAACTGGAGACTGCAAATATGGGGATGAGATGGCAAAATCTGTTTTTGGAGCTGCAGGAGACACACCTCTCCGTGTGCAGAGATGCCCCAGAAACTTGTCAGGCGGGCATTGGCAGCTGCTGAACGCCCAGGGTTGCGTGGGGGTTTCGGAGGCTGTCTGGGTCTCCACACTGGGAATTCCACGTCTTCCCTTACCGAGGTCGAGGCCCTGGGAAAACCACTCTGTGTTGCTTCTCTCCCAATTTTAACTTCCAAGAAACCGGAAGAAGAGAATGCCCAGGGAAAAGCAGTGGATGCAGGAGGCAAAGTAATGGATTGCAAATCCCAACCCCAAAACCTTGATTCCTGTCTGCGTTCGTGCCTCAACCTCAGTTTCCTCGTCTGTAAAATGGGATATTAGATAATGTCTGACAGTCCTCCAGGCTCTGTGGGTTCTGAAGCTATGATGAGGCGGCAGCAGCCACTAACCTGCTTTGCTTTGGGGGCAACTCGTGGTTTGCAGCCGATGGATTGTTTATGACCCTTCTCATTTTTAAGAGCAAAAGACACCTCCTTTCCTCCTTGTCATTTTCTTCCCTCCTGTCCACCATCACTGTCATGGCAGGAGCATGAACTTTGGGTTAATGTCTGAAGTGTGTGAAGCGCAGGCCAGCCAAGTCCCATCTCTACGGTTTTACTTCCTATATCACACAGGGAGCTGTTTTGCACTTCTGCAGTTATGAAAGCTCAAGTTACCTTCCATTTTTGTTCCTCTCCGGTCGTCTGTCTTCCTCCCCCTCTCCTCTCCAGTCCTGACCCCCCTTCCTTCGCTGCCGTTTACTGATCACCCGAGTTGTGATGACGCCAGGCATTGTGCCAAAGGCGAGGGCCCGAATTCATCAGGGGGTGGATTAGAAGGCTCTGTCCTAAGCGAGCCTATCTTCTAACAGAGCAGATGTAGAAATAAACAAACAGTGACAATGCAGCCACAGCACAGCGCCCCGAGGGCTCCCGCGGAAATGAGCACAGGCTGTTTGGAAAGCCCACGGGAGGCCCCTTGACCCAGGGGATGCCTTGCTGGCGCCCCTCGGCTCGGTGGCAGCGGTGGCAGATTGCAGGCGGCGCGGGGGTGGTGCTGTCACCAGCCCTGCCAGTGCCGCAGTGAGTCAGGAACCCCGCCTCCCAGCCTGCGCCCGCGAACAAATCACCGCCACCCAACTCACTGCGGCACCGGACAGATTCCCTCCCGCCCACACCCTCACCGCTGCCCCGTCCTCCCTCCCGGGTGCCCCCCCCCCGCCCCCCCGCGCCTTCTGCTCTTCCCTGGGCTCTGGCTCCCCGACCTTCCGCCCGGCCCGCAGCAGCCCGAGGGGTGGGGGTGGCCGGCCCAGCTGTAGGGAGGCAATCGTCCCGCTCCGGTGTTCCTTTGCATCAGGAACCTCGCTGGGGAAAGGGGAGAAACAGAAACAGTGAAATGACTCAGGATTTTTGAAGGGCTGGGACACAGTAGCGCAGAGGCCTCACTTCAGAAGAGGTGGGAGGCAAGACGCTTTGCCAGTCTCTGTGCCTCAAACACAGGGCCCCTGCCCAAGCTCTGAGCTTGAATTTCTGCAGGAGAGTAGAAATGCAGATATAATTTATAGCTCTAAAAATAAACGGATGTATTTGGATGAATTCACACCAAGCAGGTGACCCAGAAAAAGGAAGTAAGCTCTCAGAACCTTGAGCGTCCACAAAATAATCTCTGCTGGACAGAGATCGGGTTCTCTCAGCCGGCTGCCTTTCCAGTTGACCTTCAGGGAAGAAAGGATGGAAATGAAAAGTAGTGACTAGAGTCATTTCAGTCTCAAACTACCCAAAGGTACGTCGCAGCAAAGCCACTCTGAGATGTATCCCGCTGGTTTGAGACCCCCTGGCTATGAGGGTCACAGGTTCCGCAGGAGATCCTACTGTAGCTAGGATTGACTTTGTACTTCCAGGGTCACTAGCCATGGGCTAATGGCGAGGAATGGTGCTGCCTTGGCCTCTGAGATCAAAGACTTAGCTCAGGCCCCCATGGGCTTCAACCAAGATGGGCAGTAATTTGTTCAGTAAAACATATGACTCGGAATCTCAGCTCTTAGAGTGGCAGTGGGAAGCTTCTCGTTTCTCTGGTCCATACCAGTTTGCTATCAGATGAGGAAATGGCTGCCCGTCCTTCATACAGCAGCCAAGGTCACATTCAGGGAACCTAAGTCAGTTCATACCCTCATCTGCTCAGATTCCCCCACTGCCTTCCCATCCAAAGTCATTACCAAAGCTAAAAGACCCTCCAGGATTGGGCCCCTGTTATCGCTCACCTCCTTGCCTTCCATTCTCCCGGCTGTTCCCTCTGCTCCAGCAGTACTGGCCTTCTCCCTGTTCCTTGAAGATGCCAGGTGCACCCCAACTTCATGGCCTTCCTGCTGTCCCCTCCACCTGGAACTCTCTTCCCTCAGTTACTTATTTTATTTCACTGCTCAAAAGACCATCCTATCCAAAATAGCATCTTTTTCACAGCACTTTTGTTCTCTATTGCTTCCATGTCCTTATTATATATTTATTTATTGGTTTATCATATATCTTCGCTAGAAGGTAAGTTCCCTTAGAGCAAGGACTTTGTCTTGTGGACTGTTCTATTCCCAGTGTCTGACACGTTGTAGGTGTTCAATTAATACCTGTAAAAAGAATGAGGTTGGAATAGGCCCCATAATTTGCTTAACTTCATGCAGTCGGTTAGTGGCACAGCCAGGAACCAAACCCTCATTTCCTCCTCCTGGTCTAGAACTTTTCAAGAATCTCACCATCAAGCTGGTTATATGGAAATGATTTTGAAATGGAATCAGATTGGACAATGGCCACTGGACAAGCTGGACACCTTTTGAGCGAGATGCACTTTTTAGGGTCTTCTAATCTCTCTAAAAGCTCAAATGCTCCTTGCTTTGGAATGTGAATATCTATAAAATTGATAAGTTCCAATAGATGTTGAGAGGCACAAGGCAGTACCAACCTCTGGTCTTTCTTGATATTTCTTCTTTAGTCACCTTTGAAGGCTTGGCTGGATGCCAAATTTTATGGAGTTGAGGGCCTTTGTAATGCAGCTCATCTTACCCATTAAGGCCAAAGCTATTTTTGGAAGAGTGAGTCCTGCCAACTGAACCCAAAATTATAAAATCATAAAATCTGTATCAATATGTTGGAGTGTGGCTGGTGATCATCTGGGCAAAGACGAGCATTCTAAGAGGTTCAGTCCTCTTGAGACTGTTTTTTGAGCTAAGAAAAGTTCCTTTTCTTAGCAATGATTTATTTTCTCTTCTAAGGTTGTGTATTATAAAGAAAGTCCAAGAATTTCAGCAGTGCTAGTACTTTTTAAAATAGCATGATGCAAGGAAATAATTCCCAGAGTTAGAGACAGGAAAACTGGGTTTGTGTCTTGGTTTCTCTATATACCAACTCTGTGACCTCCTTTGTACTCTGAGTCCTCATTTGAACAGTTAGGGTCATCCTATCCAACTGAGAACACCATTGTGAGGGTCAGATGAGTTAGTGTGGAATAAAGTGCCTTGTAAGCACTATAGGATTGGATACTACAGTGCCCAGCATGATGCTATTAGAAAGAATATATATATTCTTATAATTGAGAACCAAAGTCCACCTTTCTGAGGCTACACTCAGGGTGGGGGATATGTACAAAACAAAGCCCACTGGGGTATAATAAAAAAGAAGTTGAGAGCCAAAATGGAAAACCTGCAGGTGTCAAGAATCAAATATGAAAGAAGCACTGTGCCAATGACTAGGGAGGAAATGTGATCAATGAACACTTTGGGAGAGTTGCGATGGCTGAATCACAGGGCTGGAACTTTGAGAGTTGGAGAGGCCAGAGAAATGGATCTGACCAAACTGAGATGAAAACACAAAGCGGAAGGAATGGAAAGATGGGTAAGGCAGGACTAGTTCCTATTTTCCTCCCTTCTTTAGTTTAGTAAATACTGTTGAAGTGCTTACCATCCAAGTGTTAGGCACTGTCTTCTTTCCATCATCTTCAGGAAATTGTCCCTAGATAACTGATGAATAGTCAAGTCCTTCTTTGTGTAAGTGGGTTGATACTGGTACACTCTTCTCCCCTCACCCCAGCTTGGAGCAGTTTCTTAAAGAACTAAGCAACTTAAACCTCTGAAACACCTAGAAAAGCATGTAATTTTCTATAGATGGAAACCTGCCACACATTTCTAGGAATGCAGGAGAATTGGGTTTTCTGGGGCTTTGGAAATTAATAATCAAGCAAATCTGAAATGGTAAAAATAAGACCAAACAAAACACTTAATCTTACCCTTTTATTATCAATTTATCCAACACCTATCTATATTTTCTACTAGCTGCCTGCCTCTGTATTGCCTGTGTTTATCGATAAACTATAAGGCGATGGGCATCCTGTCTTCACAGCACATCAAGCACCAGGTCACTATGTAAAGAAGCACATAAGAAATGTCGTCTAATGGCAATGTGTTTTCTCTAACTTGTTAACCACAAAATAATCTTTAAATGTTTGAAGTTTTCAACCATTTATTAAATATTGATCTGGCACCCCTGATATTCTATTTTGTGGGTATAACTTCACCTACCTTATTTTTACTACCATCTCACTTCCTAATAATAGCTTTTTGTAAATTAATGACTATGTAGATCTTGATATTGAGACTGCTGATAATTTAGGACATCAAAAGAGGTGGTGATTTGCTGCCTGGAAAGAAACAGACAGTAATAATAACAAGGGGCAGAGTCCATTTGCATTGAAGTGGAAGTAGGAAGATGAAAGAAATGTAGCAAGTGTATTAGTCAGCTATTGCTGTAAAACAAGTCAGCCCCAAACTCAATAGCTTCAAATAACAATATATGTTCTTTCTTGCTCATGTGTCAGCAGTTGGCTGCATGCTGGATGATCTAGGCTTGGCTCAGATGTGCTTGTCTCAAAGCAGTGAGTTAAGTTTAGATCTATGCACATGTTTCTCATTTCCCTTGGTTCAGTGAGCTACTGTGGGCAGATAATAGGAGCACAAGAGGACAAGCACAACCAAGTAAGTCAATTTCTAGTCTTTGCTTGCATCACACTTGCTAACATTTCATTGGATGAAGCAGATCACCTTTCCATTGCCTATCATTAATGGAGCAGGAGAGTGTATTCTGTCTCTAGTGTGAAGGATTGCAAAAGGTCCCATGGATACAGGAAGGAGTTAAGGACTTGCATCAATAATGGATAAATAAGAATCCAGTTTCTCTATTTGGAATGTTCCCAGATTGTGGAAATATATCTTATTCTACCCTTTGATGTTCTAACTCATTGGAATCTGTTAATCCATGGATTAGGCTTTTCAAGCAGCAGTTGGACTTCTCCAGTGAAGGCCCGTTTGGCTGTAGGTTCATTGGTGAATGCCAAATCAGATGCATTACTGGACAGAATCAGAGTCTTAGCTTCAAGTCCCAGTGGCACATTTACCATTGGTGCATTCTTGAGTGGTTGTTTAACCTCTCCAAGACTTCATTTTCTTCTCTGTAAAAATGGGGGTAACAATTCATGTTCTATTTTTTCACATGGGGTTGTTAAAATTTTCTGTAAACTGGAAATAAGTATACCTGTAACGTAGTATTATTACGGAGCAAAGAGCTTAAAGTCTTCTGAAGGGTACTATTTGTACTGGAAGCTTGTGGAAGTTGATCTTCTTGACTGATTCTACTGATTCAATGACTTGCATTATTCTTATGCCTCTTAGGCTTGTTCTTGGGGCAGCCAAATTAAAGCATAAGGAATTTGAGTTGGGGGTGTGACAGAGTGGAATTTTCAATAAAGGGACATAGAGAAAGGTGGTAAAGCCAAGGAAAAATCCAGCCCACTCCTTGCTCTTCTGAATACTAATTCTGCCATCCATGGACGTCCTAGGGTCTTAGAGCATGGAAGCTTGAAGTTAACATCCTTTGCCGCAGTTTTGAATTATTTCTTCCTGGTTCTTCTCGAGTGGTTTCTCTAGAGGTTGGAGCATGCTATGGAGGCCAATACCAACAAACATGGAGTAATGCACAGCTTTCAATGGTGTTTGTGGTTTCATTTGCTTGGCTTTCATTTTAGTTATAAAATTCTTGATTTTCATGAATCCACCTAAAAATACATACTTATTTAACAACTTAGCAGTCTACATTATACATATTCATATCTCGAATGCCATCTGTTCTATCTCTTGGAAAGAGTTGGTTCCTCGGTGTGTGCCATCCATCCTCATCCAGGAGGTAGCCTGGGGAGTCCATATGGCTTCTGGCATTTTCCAGGCCATACCAGTACCTGGGCTCAGGGCCAGGAAGTGGTCTGGGATTAGGAATGAGCATGAAACCAAATGGACTAAGGTTGAATCTGGAGGATAATCGAACTTTTCAGGCTGTTTCTAAAAGGATAAGAAAAGGCTATGGGCTACTTCTTGCAATGTCTCAGTGACAAAATTCATTATGTGGGAGGATTTCTCCCCAATGCATCTATTTAGGCAAGGCCACTAATACAGTGGAATAATCTTAGATTTTTCTAAGAATAAACAACCCACATCACATGCAAGATAGGTTATAGGGTTGAAATATGAGCTTAAGATAAAGCAAACATGCAAATCAAGCGAAAAACTTAAACCAGAATTGACGAGGATAGTATGAAGAGGGCATGGAATCAAGATTCCTTAGTTCTGGCCCTGACTTTGTCACTAATTAGCTGTAAAGTCTTGAACAAAGCATTTCACTGATTTGTGCCTCAGTTTCCTCATCTGTGACAGGGATAAATTGGAGCATATACTGTTAAAGTCCTGTCCAGGCTTGTCATCGAAGACTTTTTGCCCTCTTTTTTTTTTTTGAGACGGAGTTTCGCTCTTGTTGTTCATGCTGGAGTGCAATGGTGTGATCATGGCTCACTGCAATCTCCACCTCCCGGGATCGAGTGCTTCTCCTACCTCAGCCTCAGCTAGGATTACAGGCATGTGCCATCATGCCTGGCTAATTTTTTGTATTTTTAGTAGAGACAGGCTTTCTCCATGTTGGTCAGGCTGGTCTCAAACACCCAACCTCAGGTGATCCGCCTGCCTCAGCCTCCCAAAGTGCTGGGATTACAGGCATGATCCTTCTTTATCCTTAGTGGTAAAATGAGGAAATAGGGCCATTTCATCTAGAAATTGCTGGTTCCTCCATCCGTAATTTTCTAGTAGGAGTGCGATGCGGTCAGTGCAAGTCCTGTTGGCCATCCATGTTCTTTGGCAAGGAGTTTTGGTTGGAAGACAGAGAGGAAGATGAAAGAGAAGTAGACCTTTCTCCATGAGTATTAAAGTGAATGTTTTGTTTAAAATGCCCCAAATAAAAATAAAACAAAGGAATCCACATTTTGACATTTTTCATGTAAATAATAGTCAACATACCATTAGGAAGACTAGTCAGAAAGTACATAATTTAAAAGTGCATTTTTCATTTGCCAGGTACTGTTTCGAGTGAATGTTTCTGGCAAAGCCCCATGCCTGGTGATGTTTTTCTTAGCATGGAGGGTTTAGGAACTGAGAGAGAGGCTATGCAGAGGGGGAAGTGTATCCAGAGATTCAAGGTGTCTGTGCTGCTCATCTTTTAGGACCACCAGATTAATAACCTCATTGACTCTGACTTTCAGTGGAGTATCCAGACAGCTCACTGCCACTTCTGGAGCCTGAGGATGAATGAGCATCCTCCATACCTTGGCTTGTTCATGCTTTTGCTTCCCTTTCTCTCCTAAAATCTTCCGTCTAGTCCATAACCCTCTGCTTGGCTGGCACTGACAGGAAAGAACACTTTGGCTTACTTGGATTTGAATTCATAGCTTTTTTCTAGGCTGAGTTTATGTCAAATGGTTTGGGTATGCATCAGTCTATTTGGGGGTGGAACGGTGGAAATCATGTAAGCCACAACTTGTAGGGTGCATTTTTTAAAATTAATTTATTTTTTATTATACTTTAAGTTCTAGGGTACATGTGCACAACGTGCACGTTTGTTACATAGGTATACATGTGCCATGTTGGTTTGCTGCACCCATCAACTCGTCATTTACATTAGGTATTTCTCCTAATGCTATCCCTCCCCCAGCCCCCTACCCCCTGACAGGCTCCAGTTTGTGATGTTCCCCGCCCTGTGTCTATGTGTTCTCGTTGTTCAACTCCCACCTATGAGTGAGAACATGCGGTGTTTGGTTTTCTGTCCTTGTGATAGTTTGCTGAGAACGATGGTTTCCATCTTCATCCATGTCCCTCCAAAGGACACGAACTTATCCATTTTTATGGTTCCATAGTATGCCATGGTGGATATGTGCCACATTTTCTTAATCCAATCTATCATTGATGGACATTTGGGTTGGTTCCAAGTCTTTGCTATTGAGAATAGTGCCTCAATAAACATAGGTGTGCATATGTCTTTATAGTAGCATGATTTATAATCTTTTGGGTATATACCCAGTAATGGGGTGGCTGGGTCAAATGGTATTTCTAGTTCTAGATCCTTGAGGAATCGCCACACTGTCTTCCACAATGGTAGAACTAATTTACACTCCCACCAACAGTGTAAAAGTGTTCCTATTTCTCCACATCCTCTCCAGCATCTGTTGTTTCCTGACTTTTTAATGATCCCCATTCTAACTGGCATGAGATGTATCTCATTATGGTTTTGATTTGCATTTCTCTGATGACCAGTGATGATGAGCATTTTTTCATGTCTGTTGGCTGCATAGATGTCTTCTTTTGAGAAGTGTCTGTTCATATCCTTTGCCCACTTTTTGATGGAGTTGTTTATTTTTTTCTGGTAAATTTGTTTAAGTTCTTTGTAGATTGTGGATATTAGCCCTTTGTCAGATGGGTAGATTGCAAAGATTTTCTCCCATTCTGTAGGTTGCCTGTTCACCCTGATGATAGTTTCTTTTGCTGTGCAGAAGTTATTTAGTTTAATTAGATCCCATTTGTCTATTTTGACTTTTGTTGCCATTGCTTTTGGTGTTTTAGTCATGAAGTCTTTGCCCATGCCTATGTCCTAAATGGTATTACCTAGGTTTTCTTCTAGGGTTTTTATGGTGTTAGGTCTTACATTTAAGTCTTTAGTCCATCTTGAGTTAATTTTTGTATATGGTGTAAGGAAGGGATCCAGTTTCAGCTTTCCATGTACAGCTAGCCAGCTTTCCCAGCACCATTTACTAAATAGGGAATCGTTTCCCCATTGCTTGTTTTTGTCAGATTTGTCAAAGATCAGATGGTTTTAGATGTGTGGTGTTATTTCTGAGGCCTCTGTTCTATTCCATTGGTCTATATATTTGTTTTGGTACCAGTACCACGCTGTTTTGGTTACTGTAGCCTTGTAGTATTGTTTGAAGTCAGGTAGCATGATGCCTCCAGCTTTGTTCTTTTTGCTTAGGATTGTCTTGGCTATGTGGGCTCTTTTTTGGCTCCATATGAACCTTAAAGTAGTTTTTTTCCATTTCTGTGGAGAAAGTCAGTGGTAGCTTGATGAGGATAGCGTTGAATCTATAAATTACCTTGGGCAGTATGGCCATTTTCACGATACTGATTCTTCCCATCCATGAACATGGGGTGTTCTTCCATTTGCTTGTGTCCTCTTTCATTTCGTTGAGCAGTGGTTTGTAGTTCTTCTTGAAGAAGTCCTTCACATCCCTTGTAAGTTGGATTCCTAGGTATTTTATTCTCTTTGTAGTAATTGTGAATGGGAGTTCACTCATGATTTGGCTCTCTGTCTATTATTGGTGTATAGGAATGCTTGTGATTTTTGCACATTGATTTTGTATCCTGAGACTTTACTGAAGTTGCTTATCAGCTTAAGGAGATTTTGGGCTGAGACGATGGAGTTTTGTTTTCTTTTCTTTTCCTTTTTTGTTTTTTTTTTTTTTTTTTTGAGAAGGAGTCTCGCTCTGTCACCCAGGCTGCAGTGCAGTGGTGTGATCTCGGCTCACTGCAAGCTCCGCCTCCCGGGTTCACGCCATTCTCCTGCCTCAGCCTCCCGAGTAGCTGGGACTACAGGCACCCGCCACCATGCCTGGCTAATTTTTTTTGTATTTTTAGTAGAGACGGGGTTTCACCGTGTTAGCCAGGATGGTCTCGATCTCCTGACTTCATGATCCACCTGCCTTGGCCTCCCAAAGTTCTGGGATTACAGGTGTGAGCCACCGTGCCCAGCCAGGGTTTTCTAAATATACAATCATGTCATCTGCAAACAGAGACAATTTGACTTCCTGTCTTCCTAATTGAATACCCTTTATTTCTTTCTCTTGCCTGATTGCCCTAGTGAGAACTTCCAATACTATGTTGAATAGGAGTAGTGAGAGAGGGCATCCGTGTCTTGTGCCAGTTTTCAAAGGGAATGCTTCCAGTTTTTGCCCATTCAGTATGATATTGGCTGTGGGTTTGTCATAAATAGCTCTTATTATTTTGAGATATATTCCATCAATATCTAGTTTATTGAGAGTTTTTACCATGAAGCACTGTTGAATTTTGTCAAGGGCCTTTTCTGCATCTATTGAGATAATCATGTGGTTTTTGTTGTTGGTTCTGTTTATGTGATGGGTTATGTTTATTGATTTGTGTATGTTGAACCAGCCTTGCATCTCAGGGATGAAGCTGATTTGATCATGGTGGATAAACTTTTTGATGTGCTGGATTCGGTTTGCCAGTATTGTATTGAGGATTTTTGCATCAGTGTTCATCAGGGATATTGGCCTAAAATTCTCTTTTTTTGTGGTGTCTCTACCAGGCTTTGGTATCAGGATGATGCTAACCTCATAAAATGAGTTAGGGAGGATTCTCTCTTTTTCTATTGATTGAAATAGTTTCAGAAGGAATGGTACCAGCTCCTCTTTGTACTTCTGGTAGAATTCGGCTGTGAATCCGTCTGGTCCTGGCCTTTTTTTGGTTGGTAGGCTATTAATTATTGCCTCAATTTCAGAACCTGCTATTGGTCTTTTCAGAGATTCAACTTCTTCCTGGTTCAGTCTTGGGCAGGTGTATGTGTCCAGGAATTTATCCATTTCTTCTAGATTTTCTAGTTTATTTGCATAGAGGTGTTTATAGCATTCTGTGATGGTAGTTTGTATTTCTGTGGGATCGGTGATGATATCCCCTTTATCATTTTTTATTGTGTCTACTTGATTCTTCTCTCTTTTCTTCTTTATTAGTCTGGCCAGTGCTCTATCTATTTTGTTTTCAAAAAACCAGCTCCTGGATTCATTGATTTTTTTGAAGGGTTTTTTGTGTCTCTATCTCCTTCAGTTCTGCTCTGATCTTAGTCATTTCTTGCCTTCTGCTAGCTTTTGAATTTGTTTGCTCTTGCTTCTCTAGTTCTTTTAATTGTGATGTTAGGGTGTCAATTTTAGATCTTCCCTGCTTCCTCTTATGGGCATTTAGTGATATAAATTTCCCTGTACACACTGATTTAAACGTGTCCCAGAGATTCTGCTATGTTGCGTCTTTGTTCTCATTGATTTCAAAGAACATCTTTATTTCTGCCTTCATTTCGTTATTTACCCAGTAGTCATTCAGGAGCAGGTTGTTCAGTTTCCGTGTAGTTGTGTGGTTTTGAGTGAGTTTATTAATCCTGAGTTCTAATTTGATTGCACTGTGGTCTGAGAGACAGTTTGTTGTGATTTCTGTTCTTTTACATTTGCTGAGGAGTGTTTTACTGCCAACTATGTGGTCAGTTTTAGAATGAGTGCGATGTGGTGCTGAGAAGAATGTATATTCTGTTGATTTGGGGTGGAGAGTTCTGTAGATGTCTATTAGGTCTGCTTGGTCCAGAGCTGAGTTCAAGTCCTGGATATCCTTATTAACCTTCTGTCTCATTGATCTGTCTAATATTGACAGTGGGGTGTTAAAGTCTCCCATTATTATTGTGTGGGAGTCTAAGTCTCTTTGTAGGTCTCTAAGGACTTGCTTTATGAATCTGGGTGCTCCTGTATTGGGTGCATATATATTTAGGATAGTTAACTCTTCTTTGTGAATTGATTCCTTTACCATTATGTAGTGGCCTTCTTTGTCTCTTTTGATCTTTGTTGGTTTAAAGTCTGTTGTATCAGAGCAACCCCTACTTTTTTTTTTTTTTTTTTTTTTGCTTTGCATTTGCTTGGTAGATCTTCCTCCATCCCTTTATTTTGAGACTATATGTGTCTTTGCATGTGAGATGGGTCTCCTGAATACAGCACACTGATGGGTCTTGACTCTTTATCCAGTTTACCAGTCTGTGTCTTTTAAATGGGGCATTTAGCCCATTTACATTTAAGGTTAATATTGTTATGTTTGAATTTGATCCTGTCATTATAATGTTACATTAGCTGGTTATTTTGCTAGTTAATTGATGCAGTTTCTTCCTAGCATCAATGGTCTTTACCATTTGGTGTGTTTTTGCAGTGGCTGGTACCTGTTGTTCCATTCCATGTTTAGTGCTTCCTTCAGGAGCTCTTTTAAGGCAGGCCTGGTGTGACAAAATCTCTCAACATTTGCTTGCCTGTGAAGGATTTTATTTCTCCTTCACTTATGAAGCTTAGTTTGGCTGGATATGGGATTCTGGGTTGAAAATTCTTTTCTTTAAGAATGTTGAATATTGGCCCGTACTCTATTCTGGCTTGTAGGGTTTCTGCCGAGAGATCCGCTGTTAGTCTGATGGGCTTCCCTTTGTGGGTAACCCGACCTTTCTCTCTGGCCGCCCTTAACATTTTTTCCTTTATTTCAACCTTGGAGAATCTGACAATTACGTGTCTTGAGGTTGCTCTTCTCGAGGAGTATCTTTGTGGTGTTCTCTGTATTTACTGAATGTGAATGTTGGCCTGCCTTGCTAGGTTAGGGGGAAGTTCTCCTGGGTAATATCCTGAAGAGGGTTTTCTAGCTTGGTTTCATTCTCCCCATCACTTTCCGGTACACCAGTCAAACGTATATTTGGTCTTTTCACATAGTCCCATATTTCTTGGAGGCTTTTTTTGTTTCTTTTCACTCTTTTTTCTCTAATGTTGTCTACTTGCTTTATTTCATTAATTTGATCTTCAATTATGATATCCTTTCTTCTACTTGATTGAATTGGCTATTGAAGCTTGTGCATGCATTACAAAGTTCTTGTGACATGGTTTTCAGCTCCATCAGGTCATTTAAGGTCTTCTCCACACTGTTTATTCTAGTTAGCCATTTGTCTTAACTTTTTTCCAAGTTTTTAGCTTCTTTGTGGTGGGTTAGAACATGCTCCTTTACCTTGGAGAAGTTTGTTATTACCGACCTTCTGAAGCCTGCTTCCATCAACATGTCAAACTCATTCTCCATCCAGTTTTGTTCCCTTGATGGCGAGGAGCTGTGATCCTTTGGAGAAGAGGCACTCTGTGTTTTGGAATTTTCAGCTTTTCTGCTCTGGTGTCTCCCCATCTTTGTGATTTTATCTACCTTTGGTCTTTGATGTTGGTGACCTACAGATGGAGTTTTGGTGTGGATGTCCTTTTTGTTGATGTTGATGCTATTCCTTTCTGTTTGTTAGTTTTCCTTCTGACAGTCAGACCCCTCAGCTGCAGGTCTGTTGGAGTTTGCTGGAGGTCCACTCCAGACCCTGTTTGCCTGAGTATCACCAGCGGAGGCTGCAGAACAGCAAATAGTACTGCCTGATCCTTCATCTGAAAGCTTCATCTCAGAGGGGTACCTGCCTTTTTGAGGTGTCTGTTGGCCCCTACTGGGAGGTGTTCCCAGTCAGGCTACATGGGGGTCAGGGACACACTTGAGGAGGCAGTCTGTCCGTTCTTGGAGCTCGAACGCCATGTTGAGAGAACCACTCTTCTCTTCAGAGCTGTCAGACAGGGATGTTTAAGTCTGCAGAAGCTGTCTGCTGCTTTTTGTTCTACTATGCCCTGCCCCCAGAGATGGAATCTGTAGAGGCAGTAGGCCTTGCTGAGCTGTGGTGGGCTCTGCTTAGTTCATGCTTCCTGGGCTCTTTGTTTACACCGTGAGCTACTCAAGCCTCTGCAATGGCAGATGCCACTCCCCCCATCAAGCTTCAGCATTGCAGGTCAATCTTGGACTTCGGCATGAGCAGTGAGCAAGGCTCTGTTGGCATGGGACCTGCCGAGCCAGGCACAGGAGGGTATCTCCTGGTCTGCCAGTTGCTAAGACTGTGGAAAAAGCACAGTATTTGGTCAGGAGTGTACCATTTCTCCAACTACAGCCTGTCATGGCTTCCCTTAGCTAGGAAAGGGAAAATCTCCTGGCCCTTGTGCTTCCCAGGTGACGCGATGCCCCACCCTGCTCAGCGCACCCTCTGTGGGCTGCATCCACTGTCCAACCAGTCCCATTGAGATGAACCAAGTACCTCAGTTGGAAATGCAGAAATCACCCATCTTCTGTGTTGATCTCGCTGGGAGCTGCAGACTGGAGCTGTTCCTATTCAGCCATCTTGGAAGTGACTCCCTGTAGGGTGCATTTTAAAAGGTATAAGCAGATGTTACTTTGTATAAATTCATTGTGGACCCAAGTACAAGTGACTCAGAAGGTGATACCAACAAACCAATAGAGAAATGGGACAGAGAAAAGAAGGCAGCCAATGAAGGGTTGTTATCAAACAAACTAGGGTCAATCCCCCTGAGGAACTCTGAGAGCTTGTATAGAACATGTGTCTCAGCATTACACAAAATGAGCAAGGAAGCTGGCATATTTACTCACCAACTGCAGCCAATCATTTATTAAGGGCTGCCTCGGTGTGGTGTTTTATTACCCACCACTTCTCTACTATCTTGTGCTGAAGCAAAATCACTACAGTTAGCCCTCGGGAGTGGGAATTCAGGTAGGAGAGCATTATAGTGGTAAGATCTGAAGTGATGTGGGCAGGGCTTCACCTACACTTGCTCCAAATAGACACATCCAGGAGACCACTTGTAACAAACACATCTATGTAGCTGAAAGTATTAGAATTTCCAACTCAGAATTAAATAATATGAGAGCCATAAGGATTCAAACTGAAATGTCCAAAGATTGATTTGGCTTTAGGTAAAGCTTGATCTAGGCTCTTAACAGGTGTGGGTTTCTTTTCTCTAATTCTTTCCACCACTTACTATATGTCGGCTCCATTATGGGTAGCATCTACCTTCATGGTTGCAAAATAGCTAACAGTGGTTCCTTGGGGCTATATTTTCTAGATTCAACATCCAGCCAAGAAGAAAACTTCTGTTTTTTAAATAGCTAAAATAAATCCTGAAATTCATTCTTTTGGGGCATGATTGGCCTTATTAGGGTTCACCTTTAAACCAATTGCTGTAGCCAGAGGGCTTCAGTCTTTCAAAACTCACTTTGCTGGGGGAGAGGGCGGGCTCTAATTCAAAATACATGCTTCAGAAATTTGAAATCTGTTACGACAAGACTACAAAGTAACTAATAATGGGGCCCTTAAATCTAGTAGCAGCACAAGTATTTGATAACCTTAAGCAAAGGAGCTAAATCAGTGATATTATTTCAGTCCTCTGATGTCAGAATCCAGCTGAACATCCAGGGAGGAGAGAAAGAGATTAGTGGTGGATTGGTAAGGGAAGGAGGTACAGGAAGAAAAATTGATGGTGAAAAGCTTGGGTACCAACAGCCACTCAAGGGAGCTGAATTCAGACTGTATCTCTGACAACATTAATGCTGGGTAATATTTATTTAGCTGAGCCTAATAAGCAGTGTAAAGAATCTCATCTCTCAAATTGGCACAGCAAGGTGCCATAGCAGCCAGGCTGCTGATAATTAACAGTGAAATGCCTGGCATGCTTTCTCCCTGCAACATCTGAAGGGATGCATAGGACTGCTGGGTGAATTCATTTTCCTCTCACCGGCTGGGATAAGGTTAGAGCTTGCTGCAGAAAATTACTGGAGAGGCAGTCAGACAGGAGCAGAACAAAATGGCTCTTGTGAGGATGCAGGCAGAGGAGGGCAACTCATCTCTTACCTGTGGAAGGTCACATACCCACCACATACTGCACTTTCAGTCCCCATAGGTGTAGTCCAATGCAGGTGAAGGGAAGTTATGTTGTTTATAACTCACAAGTGCCACATTTGAAACAGCAGTTGCAGAATCATAGAATGTTAGAACTCAGATGAACGTTGAAGATTGTGTAATTTATCCATCTTGGCTGATGAAGAAACAGAGACCTAGAACAGATGTGTGGCTTGTCTAGCCCTGTGGTGAGTTTGTTGTAGAGTTGACACAAGAGACCAACACTCCTATTTGCAAGTAGAGTGTTAATAATAACAATAATGTCTATGATCTAAATTCTTGAGATTCAACATGGACATAGACCCTGTTCCTCTTTTGTAGCTGAATCATTTGGTGAAGTTTATATAGCAAGTCAGGAGCAGATGAAAAACCACAATCTTGATCAGTACTGTCCGCAAATAATTCTGGAAGGCTCTCAAATTAACTGATAATAATGATGATGGAAATGACAGATAATAATTATTTAGCTCCCAAAATATATGAGGCACTGTGTTAAATAATTTACAAGCATTATTATTTTTAATTTTAATCCTTATAATAACTCTTTGAGAGCTCTCAAAGAACTAACAGTTTAACTACCACTTAACCAAGCAATCCCATTACTGGGTATATACCCCAAAGAAAATAAATCATTCTACCAAAAACGTGCACCTGTATGTTTATTGCAGCACTATTCACAGTAGCAAAGACAGAATCAATCTAGGTGTCCATCAATGATAGATTGGATAAAGAAACTGTGGTACATATATATGATGGAATACTATGCTGCCACAAAAAAGAATAAAATCATGGCCTTTGTGGTGACATGGATGCAGCTGGAGACCATTGCCCTAAGTGAATTAATGCAGAAATGGAAAACCAAATCCCACATGTTCTCACTTGTAAGTGTGAGCTAAACTTTGGGTACACGTGGGTATAAAGATGGGAACAACAGACACTGGAGAATATAAGAGGGGAAATGTAGGGAGGGGGCAGGGGTTGAAAAACTACCTATCAGTTACTATGCTCACTACCTGGGTGACTGGTTCAATTTTACTCCAAACCTCAATGTCACGCAATATACCTTTGTAACAAACCTGCCCATGTTCTCCCTGAATCTAAAATAAAAGTTAAAAAAAATAACTCCTTGCATGGGCACTAATCCCATTGTATGGTGGAGGAAATTGAAGTTTATAGAGTTTATGAACTTGCCAGAAATCACACGATTAGTAAACTAGTGGAGCCAGGATGTGATCTTGGGTGTTCTCGTTTAAGAGCTTGTACCTGTAACCATTACTAACCTTAACTTTTTCTACTTAGCCCTGCCAGTGTTTCAATGACTTCTAGTGCATTCTGCTTCTCCTATAAGAAATTCTATATCTTGAAAAATCTGGTATAATTTATTTTACCCCAACCAAAAAATTATAAATATATTATACTTTGTAGAATTACTGTTAAAGATTTTGGAGATTTGGTGTTTTTCCAAAAGGATTGCATGTGAAACAGATTTACATATTAAAAGACAGTTTTCCTAAATATCAGTTCAAAATATAGATTTATTAGGATTTGGAAATAAAATTATTTTCTTTTATTGCTGATGCTTCTACTGAAGAGTGTGCAAGTTACATCCCTGAATTAAGAGCATCGTGGGAGAAGCTGACCCCGCCCAAAGTATTCCTGCCAAATAGCCTTTCTTCCTTACCGTTTCCCCACCCCTGATCCGCCTGACTTCCAATTCTCCTTCCCCAGTTTCTCCAGATGGCAGGCATCTTTCAGCCTCCTGGCTCCTGCAACTTTTTCCTACTGAATTACAGCCAATTCCTCTAATCCAACTACCTCCTCTTCAAATGGGTGTGTATAGCTTCTACAAGGATGAGGCCATCTGACTCCACTGCCTGTTGTCTTCTCTTGCCAGCGTCCTTATTTAACTTCAGTTTTTCTCCAATCGGTCCCCATGGTGAGATGACCATTGACTTGACTTGGATCAAGTCTCCCTGTTGTTCATTATCTCATCTTAATTCTTATTTTTCTGAACTTTACCATTAGTATCCCACTCTTCTCTCCTTTGGGGCTGTTTCTACCCCCACTATAATAGCATTATTATCACTTAGGGCAGCTGGGTCATCTCTGATATTTTAAATGTCAAGCCATTTTGGCAATTGTATCACCAGAGATCTGGCTCAAGTATAACCAAAGAATTGACTGTTCATCTATAGGGGTGTGGGAGGAACTGCTTAGCAGGAAAGAGAAACCCACCATGAAAGAATGGATTATTGAGGCAGAGGTGGGAATCACATAGAACATACCTAAGTATGGTTTCTACTTTTCTCTTTTTCTATCCGTTCTTAGCTCATTAGGACCTGAATTTGCCTATCTTTCCTGTCTTTAAGCAATTACTGTCTTGTGTGCTGTATTCCAAGCTTTTCTCACATTATTAATAAAAAATTGTCCATCTTCTAGAAATTTTCAGTCTACCTGAATGTTTATCATATGTATAATTGAACATTTCCCTAAAGCATAAAGACTCAATCAATGGGCTTCTACTGCTCACTGAGATAATCACCTTTAAAAAGACAAATTTTTTTTCTGCTAGATCTCTTTATCTTCACTGTGGGTTCCTCTTATTTTATTTCTACATCAATGTTCATATTTAACTTATTATTTTATCTTATTTTTAAATTTCTTTTATGTTGAGCCTCGATGAAAGCCATAGGTTCTCTCTCCCCAGTAAAATGCCCAAATATCACATGCTCACAAATACATGTACAATTTTGGCCAAAATTTCAAAGTGTTCATGGACACACCCATTCCTCACACTGCTGTTAAGTCTAATTGTTCTATGAGATGAGTGAGGCTGGTTTACTTTTCGAATCTTTGTCTTCTTTAGAATAAAGTCCAAAGCTTTTCGTGACCATTGCATAAATTACGCTACCCTTCCATTTGTGTTCTGTTCTACCAACTTTTTGTGCATTCTTATCTCTTTGTGCCTTTGCTTATGTTGTTCACTTGACCTGGAATGCCTTCCTCTCTTTCTGTATATTGAATAACTATATGCATCTTTCCTACTCCCACTAATGACACCTTCTGTGAATCCTCTATGATCCCAACCATCAAAGAAGGCACGAATGCTATCAGGATTCATCTCTTCTTTCTTACCTCCCAGCTCCCTGAAACTTTTATCTTTTGACACTACTTAGGACCACATAAATCTGAAGACTAACTAGAACCTTAAAAGTCATTTGGAAAACTTTTTTTGAGTTTGCCTCATATTATTCACTCACTTATAAATAATAATAAAATTTAAAAATATTTAGTGTGCAACTACTATGAGCCAGGCACTGATATGAGCCCTGGGATGTAGCAGTGGACAAAGCATTGCCTTTGGTCTTCTAGAAGTTCTTCATATTGAGAGAAAAAAGACTAGAAATACATTTTAAAAAACATCTACGGCAAAAGATACTTTCAAATATGGAGTATTTGGAAGAATATTACTTGGAGAAATGAAGTAGAGAATGACTGAGGTGGGGGAGGAGGAAATTTTTTTTAACTGGGAAGTCAAGAAAATCATCTCTGACATTTAAGTTGAGGTCTGAATGGTGAGAAGGAGTGGGCCAAGTAAAGAAGTAAAGGTGGGAGAAGAGACTGTGTGGCAGAGGATATAGCAAGTACAAGGGCCCTAAGGTGGGAGCTTTCTTTCTTTCTTTCTTTCTTTCTTTCTTTCTTTCTTTCTTTCTTCCTTTCTTTTTTCTTTCTTTCCTTCTTTCTTTCTTTTTGAAATAGAGTCTTGTTCAGTTGCCAGGCTGGAGTGCAGTGGCGTGATCTTGGCTGCAACCTCCAACTCCCTGGTTCAAGCAATTCTCCTGCCTCAGCCTCCTGAGTATGGGATTACAGGCACATGCCACCATGCGCAGCTAATTTTTTGTATTTTTGGTAGACATGGGGTTTCACCATGTTGGCCAGGATGGTCTCAGTCTCCTGACCTCGTGATCTGCCCCCCTTGGCCTCCCAAAGTGCTGGGATTACAGGTGTTAGCCACCACGCCTGGCCTGAGGCGGGAGCTTTCTGAAGCACATCAGAGAGCCAGTCCAGCAGTGGGGGAGTAGGATGTTTTTAGAAGAGATCAGAGGTCTCAGGAGAAGCAATAAGCTTGAAATTTTTTCTAAATGACATAGAGGCTTCTAAGTCTGCAAGTTCCTTGAAAGCAGACATACCTTAGTTTTCTCTATATTGCTGTGGCCTAGCACAGTGCTTGGCAAAAGAAATAAATGCAATGAAGGAAAAAGTTTTACAATCAAGTCATTTTGAGAATGTTAAGATGCTCCTTATTGTAAACCAGAAGAAAGTGTCTCCTATGTCCACGGTCACATTTCGCTAAGAATTTGGCCATTAAGTAACAGCCTTTAGATTTCAATTTCCTCCTAGGACCATTGTGGGGATTTGTATGAGCCTATAACAGTCCTTCTTGCCCTGCAAGTTCCCATTCATTCTACTTTCTTTGGTTCTAGCTTATCACTGAAATGGTTTGAAGCCTCAGGAGTTTTACAAGCTTCAATCTGCTCTTGGCTTTTTGCCTCTGACATTTAATTTTCACACCTACTTTTATGAATTCAAGAATGGTACTAGACTGGCTTCTTCTGATAGAATGTTTTTCCCTTTCAACACATTGTCAAACATTACTTATTTAGAAGGCTGTATAAAACATATATGTTTAAAGAATAATTATAAAGCAAATACTTGTGCAATCACTACCCAGGTTAAGAAATAGAATATCACATTTTGTAATATGGGATTTTAGAACCAAAAGTAACTTTTAGAAATAGAATCAGTTGGTTTGCAAACCTTTTACAGATGAAAAGACCAAGGCTTAGGGTAGGCAAGTGGTTTTATATGGTCCATACAGCAGTTACTGATGCAGCTAACCAAGAATCATGAACTCTGAACCATCAGACCCCACAGAAATCAGGGGTTTAATTTCTGATACCAGGCTGTCTGGGCTCTAAATGAATATTTTCAGATTGAGTTGAGGAAGGAGGACCTAATTATCTCATGAAGGGCCTGTTGTTTTCATTTCCAGGAGTTTTCCATAAAGGCAATGCTGGTGTTCTACTCTAAAGGCGCTTGCTAATCTCAAAAGTGTTTGGATTTTTAGCAGGGAGGTTTTTGTTTTTTTGTGTTTTTTTTGTGTGTTTTTTTTTTCTTTTTCATCACCAACTTGGCTCATGTTTACAGATAATATTTTCTTAAGTATCATGAGATTTTTGGTGAGTAAATCATCTGTATGTTGTGGTATGAGTAGTTTGGAGTTCTAAATTGTGACTTTTTATGCAAAGACAATTTTAGTTACAGGGGTGGAGCATTGTAAGCATATCTGATCCTTTCCCTAGTAGGGTTGAGATCTAGCTTTCTCTCTCTCTCTCTCTCTCTCTCTCTCTCTCTCTCTGTCTCTCTCTGTCTCTCTCACACACACACACACACATACCCCTCAATGAACCAATCAACTCTGGTACCTTGGAAGCACTAAACCATGGGGACAACAGTCACACAAACATGTATATTCTCCATTTGACTTTTTGCTCCCCAGAAGAGGCTTGTTTGACCTTCAGTAGGCAAGTGGGGAAGGGCAATGTTTTTTGATTCCTAAGGATTAATTCAAAGGTGGAAAACTCCTGGGTATCTACCCAGAGGAAAAGAAGCCATTATACAAGAAAGATACTTGCACATGCATGTTTATGGCAGCACAATTCACAATTGCAAAAATATAGAACCAGCCCACATGCTCATCAATCATCGAGTGGATAAAGAAAATGTGTATATATATGTGTGTGTGTGTCTATGTATGTATGTATATATACCATGGACTACTACTACTCAGCCATAAAAAGGAAAGAAATAATGACATTTGTAGCAACCTGAATGGAATTGCAAACCATTATTTCAAGTGAACTAATTTAGGAATGGAAAACCAAACATTGTATGTTCTCACTCATAAGTGAGAACTAAGCTATGAGGATGTGAAGGCATAAGAATGATACAATAGACTTTGGGGACTTGGGGAGGGGGAAGGTTGAATGGGGGGTAAGGGATAAAAGACTACACATTGGTTGCAGCATACACTGCTCGGGTAATGGGTGCACCAAAATCTCAGAAATCAGCACTGAAGAACTTATTCATGTAACCAAACACCACCTGTTTCCCAAAAACCTATTGAAATAAAAAAGTAAAACAACAACAACAAAGATGGAAAACTCAAAATGTCTTATATTCTTGGCAGAAAATATAAGAAAGGGAAGGTATGAGATTTTGGGAAACATAAGTGTAGTATGTTGGGAGTTAAATAGCAAAAAGTGCTGGGGAACCACAGTTAACTGGAGACCATTTGCACAGTCTAAAGACATTCACATTCAGAAATTTAACAAATACCTTGTGAAGACCAAACAAAATTTATCTGTAGGTAGAATGAAGCCTATAGCCATTTCCTTCCAAGTTTGTCATCTCTGAATCTTTTCATATCAATCAAATCAAATTAAAATTGCCAAAAAGTATAGTGGTGGTGGGGAAAAAATTCAGAGTTATGGCGTGTGGGTTCAGGGTTCTGGTGGTGGTGATGGTAGAAAAGGTGGTAGATGGAAGGGTCATGATATAGTTTGGATGTTTGTCCCCTCCAGATCTCATGTTGAAATGTAATACTCAATGTTGGAAGTGGGGACTGGTGGGAGGTGATTGGATCGTGGGGGCGGATCCCTCATGGTTTAGCACCATCCCCTTGGTGATAAGTGAGTTCTTGCTCAGTTCACACAAGATGTGTTTCTTTAAAAGTCTGGGATCTCTCCCTTCTCCTACCCTCTTGTACCCATTCTCACCACAGGATACATCAGCCCCCCTTCACCTTCCGCCAGGACTTTTTTCCCACCACCATGATTTTAAGCTTCCTGAAGCTGCCACCAGAAGCCAAACAGATGCCAGCACCATGCCTCCTGCAGAGCCTGCAGAACTGGGAGCCAATTAAACCTCTTTTTTTAAAAAAGTAAATTATCCATCCTCAGATATTCCTTTATAGCAACTAAAAAAATGGCTTATACAGGTGAGATGTAGGGGAATTAGTGTGTGTATAACATACATATACATGCATATACATATACGTATATATTATGTACATATACATACATATACATATATGTATATATTATGTACATACACATACATATACGTATATATTATGTACATACACATACATATACGTGTATATTATGTACATACACATACCTATATGTATATATTATGTACATACACATACCTATATGTATATATTATGTACATACACATACATATATGTATATAATGTACATACATACATATATGTATATATTATGTACATACACATACATATACATATATGTATATATTATGTACATATACATACATACACATACAATTATATGAGAGAACCTATGGCTTTCATCAAGGCTCAACATAAAAGAAATTTAAAAATAAGGTAAAATAATAAGTTAAATATGAACATTGATGTAGAAATAAAATAAGAGGAACTCACAGTGAAGATAAAGAGATCTAGCAGAAAAAATATTTGTCTTTTTAAAGGTGATTATCTCAGTGAGCAGTAGAAGCCCATTGATTGAGTCTTTATGCTTTAGGGAAATGTTCAATTATACATATGATAAACATTCAGGTAGACTGAAAATTTCTAGAAGATGGAGGACAATTTTTTATTAATAACGTGGGAAAAGCTTGGAATACAGCACACAAGACAGTAATTGCTTAAATTATATATTGTATAATTATATATATATACATATATGTATGTATATGTATGTTATGCACACACACACACATACATACACACACACGTGTGTGTGTGTGTGTGTGTTTTGGCGAATGATCATGACCAAGAGGGAAAGTGTGAGATTTTGGAAAACATATGCTTTGGGATCCTGAAAGCCAAACCTTCTCTTTTCACAAACTCAGGATGTGTGACATCTTCAGAATCAAATGAGTTCTTTTTGTGAGGTTCAGCTAAAGAGTCAACGTCTTTTCAACACATGCTTCTTATGAGTTTGAAAGTTGGTATATCAATCTGTGAGTGCTTGCAAAAGAGGGCTTTCTTAATTTTCTTGGCTTAAAATTTCTAAAGCACATGAGGAAATTTTTTTAGTAAACTTTTTATTGAAATATGAAATAAATACAGGAAAATGCGCATATTATAAGTGCACAACTGAATGAATTTTGGTAGTTAACACATCTGTGTAACCAGGACCCAAATATAGAACTAGATCATTACCAGTACCCCAGATGCCTCTTTCATGTTCTTTTCTAGTCACTAACTCCCTAAGGGTAACCACGATCCTGATTTTTCACACCATGAATTAAGTCTGTTTGTTTTTTTGAACATTAGACTGAATTATTTAGTATGTACTCTTTTGTGTTTGGTTGACTGTCTTCTTTCTCTCAACAATATGTATCTGTATCATTCAATGCAGTTGTAAACCATCCATTCTCATTTTTTGTACACTAATCTACACATGAATTCCAACATAATTTATCCATTCTACTGTTGATGAACATGGGGATTCTCACCATTTTTGGCTATTACAAATAGTACTGTTGTGAAAAATCTGGTGCATTCTTGTTACCATTGAGTAAACATGTATGTGAGGGAGATTCTTGACCTTTCCTCTTCTAAGCCTTATTCTGTTCACCAGGAGTTACACCCAGATTTCTTGTCCTTGATCTCCTAACCTGGGGCATAGGCACTTAAAGACTCTGAGATAGTTTCCATGAGCTGCTTTCTGAATGAACTGGGAACACTTTGTCTGGCTTACCGTGACCTTTGCCTGGACCATATTTCTAGAATCAAATGGCCAAATAGGATGAGTTTGATAAAAAGCAGAAAGACCTCATCAGTAGAACACATCATTCTGGTTTAAACTCTGGGTCTAATGTCACGATTTCTGAGCACTTGCCTGTGATTCCACCTGGTGAACCAAGTTTTAGATGCTACCCATTACAGGTTGTCTTAGAAACTAATTCTGCCATTTCCTAATTGAATCTTTTAAGAATGCAAGAAAAACCTTTCTCAATCTGTAGAGTATACAGTTCCTTCTGAAAATATAATTACAATTCTACTAGCTAATGGCAGTCTGTGAGAACTCACAAAAGAAGGGATGTCTGTTTGTAGGATCTTCAAGTTTCTTAAAATCCACTTGGATAAAAAAACTGTCCATATATTCGAACAAAAGATGTTAAAAGCAGGGCTTGTGATTAAGGTAGGTTTTTGTCATAAATAGCTCAAAGCTAAACAGATGTCTATTATGAGAATTAGAGTAAAATTATTCATTCCACAAAGCCAACTGAGCCTCTACTATTTGCTACTCTCTATGCTAATGTAATTTACATTAAATTATATTAAATTAAATGTTAATTATATAAGATAGCATCATTATAACATGATACATTATAATTTCAATGAGTGATAAGAGCTGAGATGAAAATAAAACAAAGTATGGAGAAGAGTGGGAGTAAGATGTTGTTTTAATGGCGGGTAGAGTCAGGAAATATCTTTGAATGGGCAACCTGAGTGAAGTGTGGAAGAAAACCTTGTCAAGATCTGGGAAGAAAGTATTCTGGAAAGAGGGAGCAGCAAGACCAAAGGCTCTGGAAGGGAAACAAGATTGGCAAATTCAAGGCATAGTGGCTGGAATATAGTGAGCAAGAGGGAGAAGAGGAAGTAAGATGAGAGAGGAAGAGAAAGGCAGGTGTATTAGTCTGTTCTTGTGTTGCTATAAAGAAATACCTGAGACTGGGTAATTTATTTAAAAAGAGGCTTCATTGGCTTGCAGAAGCATAACACTGGCATCTGCTTCTGGGGAGGCCTCTGGAAACTTGCAATCATGACAGAAGGCCAAGCAGGTGCTTGCATGTCACATGGCAAAAGCAAGAGCAAGAGAGAGAGGGGAAAGGTGCCACACACTTGTAAATGAACAGATCTCATGGGAACTCACTCACTACTGCAAGTACAGCACCAAGGGGATGGTGTTAAACTATTCATGAGAAATCCTCCCCCTTGAGCCCATCACCTCCCACCAGGCCCCACCTCCAGCACTGGGGATGACATTTCAAAATGAGATTTGGGCAGGGACACACATTCAAACTATATCAACAGGGATCAGATAAGGAGTTTGGATTTTATTGCAAGGGTGATAGGATGCCACTGGATGTTAAATAGGAGTGGAAAATGTGGAGTTAGGTTTCATATATAGTTGGGAATGATCGATTTGGCTGCTTCATAGAGAACAGGTTACAGGCATTAGGAATGAAAGCAGGGCAGTCTTCCTGAATTCTGAGAAATGCATTTAATTCTCTGGGGTTGGGGGGGCGGGGGGGATATGTGTTATAGAAGTTGCTATAGGGCAGAGGAAAAAATTGTTTCAAAGGAAGAAAGGAGTCAACATAGGTGAGCAGACTGTCAGAATTTCAGGTTGAGCAGATACCAGGCATATCAGTACCCTCTACCCATTTATTTTACAGATGAGAAAACCAAGGCTCAGAGAGCTTAAATAAGTTTCGTAAGGTGAAGATGTGATAACAACATTAAAAACATAAAGAAATTTGGTGAAAATTGGTGCTATTATAAAATTAAACTATTCATATGCAATAAAGTAAATTTATGGGTAACAGTTACAAACATTTTGAAATTGAGAGTTAATTTTTTTTTTTGAAAGCTGAAAATTTGGAGAAAACAAAATGACCAACTTGTGATCCTTTATGCATTTTAGGAAAGCAGTATTGACTGAATTTTTTAATGGCAAGTTCTATGCCATATTAGTTTTCTAAAACTGTTGTTGTGGACAATGCTTGGCATATGGTGGGTGCTCTATAAATGTCTGCTGAATGAATACAGGATAAAACCAGGCATCAGAAGACTTCTGGGTGGTGGGGGCGGGGGTTGTAGAAAAAGGAAGAAAACAAAGGTCTATGCTCTCTAATCAGCACTGTGTTAATGTGGAAAAAGAACAATTAAAGCATTCGTCAGGTTGCCTTGGATTGTGAGTGACAGAAAGTCAGTTCAAACTGATCTAAGCCTTAATGAACATCCATTGGTTCATGTAACTAAGTCCAGGGAGTAGTTCTGACTTCAGGTATGGCTGGATCCAGGGCTCATATGGCATTTAAAGGACTATCTCTGTCTCTGTTTTCATCTCTCTTTTTTCATTTATTTGTTCATCTTTCCTTCATGTTAGCTTCATTCTCAGGTAAAGCTTTTCTCACAGGGAGGTCTCCCTACAGTTATAAGGCTACATCCACCAGTTTATTTACACCAACAAAAAGAGCATCCTTTTCTCAAATGGTGCCATCAAAAGTCTTCAGACTCATGCTCATTGTCTGGGGTTGTCTAGGTTTACATCATGTGACCATGTCTGAACCAATCAGAGTGGTCTAGATGATGGAATGATCTAGTTTGCCAGGCCTGGGTCATGTACTCAGTCAGCCCACGCCAGGCCAGTCAGCCCATCTTCACATGGGCTGAGAGTTGGAAAGGGAGTATTTCCTAAAGGAAGAGTGGAGTATGATTAACAAAAGTTGGTAGAGTGGACAGTGGCGAGCAAAACAACAAAGATCTACCAAAGCAAAAAAAGGAAAAGAGAATCTTGTAGTTTAAGAGGCAATTTCTGCTTATGCAATCCCCTAAAACCTAAGGCTCCTCAGCGCTAGAGCAAGACTTGCTAACTCAGTATTCAAAATGTTCCTTTGCTCACATTACTGATGGTGCAGATACTTCTAGACATTTTCAAGTGCTCTACCTGTCTTCTTTCAGGCTTTCTGAGGCAGCTAAATTTTCCTAAGACCTCCCTGATAAATTAAGTGGACTTCTTGGGTGCATAAGATCTCACAGGGCTAGCAGTCACTGCTATGTTTCTCTTCTCCTCACACCCTCCCCAGCCATTGGGATAGAGCCACAACCACTCATAGTTTATCCATAGCTTTTTTTGAAGCCATTTTTCATGTTTATTGAAGGAGCCACCCACTGAGCCCAACATCTGCTTTCCTCAGAAGCTCAAGGGCTAGGTCAACTGAAATAGTAAGTCACGTGGAGTTGTGGCTTCAGGTAAGTATGTAGCTTTTACTCTGTGATGAAGGTAGTCAAAGAGACAAACTCTGTTTCCTTATATTCCACCAAAATGTCCAAAAAACCTCCTCCAAACCAGTTGAAAAATCAGTCAGCTGAAGGACTCCAAGACAATTAGATTAATTGAAAACAGATTTCATAAAAGGAATTGAATAGATTTTTTAAGGCAATAGGACATCAATTAATGAGTTTCCCTTGGCATTTCCAGCTTTACTTTGCCTCCAAATTGTAATCTTTCGAAATCCATTCAGGTATCCTTTGTATAAATTCTGAGAATGTGTGTTTCTAGTCATGTCACCATGAGACCAGTGTTTACCACATCACAATTTTGCCACATGTGTTAAATTAATAAAGTAATGAGAAACCACTCTAGGTATTTCAAGTAGAAGGTGATTTAATACAGGGAAATAGATGCTTATAAAATGGTGAGAAGAGTATGGAAGTCAGAGGCACCAGTGGAACTTGCTATCCATGTCAACAGGAAGAAACCACAGTTTTCACGTTTTCCACTCTTGCTGCCATCATAACTGCCTCAGTCGACTAGAGTAGAAGCATGAGTCTGACTCCTGCATGTGCTCAAATCTCACAAAGCTTACTAATCAGCTGCCATTACTGCAGCAAGGCTCCCTTCACTTTCTTTCTGCCTTACAAAACTCATGCAACTGCATTTAATTGGCACAACAGAATTCATCCAGAGCCTTAACCACAAGGATGTCTGGAAAATATAATTCTAAGACATCCAACCTCTTGGAAAGAAAAGGGGAGGTTGAAAAAACTAATCCAAGAATATACCACCTGTACTAACTTTACAAATTAAAGTTATTTTAAAAGGAAACTTTGTGTTTATACTGTAAATGAAAATCCAGGATCATTTGCCATTAACAGACGGTACTTGTCAAAGTGAATGCAAGGAAATTGTTTGCCTAAAGTTTCCCAAAGATGTTCTTCCTTCCAGAGAGAACAGAGTGATTATAAAAAGGCTCTTCTCCTAACCTCTCCTTGTTACTCAGGGTTCTCTCATTTCTGCACCCTTCCTCTGTGCTACTCCCATCTATCCACTTGGTGGGAGCCAAACAACAATATTTGTAATAAAATTACAGGTCATATCTTGAATTATGGCAGAATTCTATGCAAATCATATTCAAGATTCTTTTATTTTCCTGATGGGGAGATGAGAAGACCACTCAGAACCTCTCACTCCCACCAACAGTGCCCTTCAATGCACTTTACTGGTGTGAAATCTTTTATTAGCATGTAAGCATCTTATAGATACTTTGACCTCCTCTGTCTGAAGTTCTAGGACAGAACTCAGTTTTTAAAAATTCAACCTGAATTTCAAATTTTAACTAAGAAAGAAAATCAAGAATGATGACTCTTTCAAATAGTTTCAGGAAGTGAAGAAACCCCAACAGTCAGTTTAAAAGCAGGGTCTTTGTTGCCTTTGGGGTGGGGGCTGCATTCCTGGGGACACTCGTGCAGGTTGAGCCACCAACCCTGGACAAGAGTTGTCTATTTAATCCAATTCCTTTCCTGGTGCTTTGAGTTGATCCTTCTTGTTACCAGCTATACAAATCCTTCTCTGCCATGGGGACTATAGCTTTCTCCTCTTTCCTTTACTTCACCTTGGTCATCATGCTCCTTAACCTCCTATCCCCAACTCTGTTTTATTTGTTTTCAGAGTAGTTACCACTCCCAACTTCATATATACTACCGTCTGCCTTTCAAAGAGCTCCATGATTGTCTGTTTTGTTTACAGTGGAAGCCCTAGCTTTAAAAACACTGCTTCTTATAAACACTCAGTTCATGTTGATTGAATGAAAAATAAATGGGTGAATGAGCAGTCAGCCTGCCTAGCTCAGCCAGGCCAATCTCAGAAAGAAGCCTAAACCCAGCAGAAACTCACTGTGGCCCTTACTGTGTTTCACAAAATGTCAGATTAACCAAAACTATTTACAACAAAATGTGCTTCGAACTCCAGACAACTGTAATCAAATATAGGCCTCATGTTGCTGTAAACTTAATTTTGAGGTAATGTTGGAATTTTTGTCTTTTGCTTTAGAGAGCAAAGAATTGGGCTTGAGCCTTGAGTCTGCCAACCCTGAATGAAAAGTCATTTAGATTCTTTCTCATCTGTAAAATGAAGATATTTGTATTTAATTCACTAATTGTTGCATGGATCATATGAAATAAGGCATTTATCCATAGATTTCATTATTAAGGAAGTAGTTTTATGAGTGCCTACTATCTACAAGGCTTTTAAATAGGTATCACAGAAAGGCGTGTGGAAGTGCGTTCTAACCTGCAAAAGTGTATAGAGATTCAAGGCAGGACTACAGTATAATGAAATACTGCATGATTGGTCTTGTTTCTTCACTCTTTTACTATTGCAGAATTATACTTCCACATCCTTTGCTGTGGGTTTGCAGTGCCTCCCCCTAGGGCATGTAGAATATAATTCTGCATCTATTTGATGTTGGTCTTGGTCATGTGACTTGCTTTGACCAATGACATGTGAATGAGCAGGGGTTTTAAAGTGCTTCATGATTTGGCTGGGCCTCTTCTTCTGTGGTCACCATAGAATGTGTCTTTCGGTTCAGGAAAAACTCAGAGGCAAGGTGGGCAGACATGAGCCCAACCTACAGCCTGCAGTCAAGCCAAGATCACCCAAGATCTTGAGCCCAGCCAAGATCACCCAACCCACAGATCCATAAGTGAGAAAAGCAAATGCTTGTAGTTGTAAGTAACTGAGACTTAAAGTTGTTTGCTGCGCAACAAAAACTGACTAGGACACATATTATTTAAGTGAATTGTTCTGACAATGGGTATGCCAGACTGACACTTTCTCAGAGATACCAGAGAAAGCCAAAAACACTAGATTTCAGTGCTGGCCTTCTTTCTAGGTACTGCTGCAACCATTGGCAATGGGATGCTATGCAAGCTGGCTACTGTCACTTTTCTCACTTTACAGCCACATCGGTCTCTTTTGCTACTTCCTCCACTTGACAAGTGCACTCCTGACTCAGGGCCTTTGTACTTGCTGTTCCCCACCCAGAATCCCGCTCCTCCAGGTTATCCGCATAGCTCACTCCTTTCCCACTTGTGGTCTTTAAATGTCGTCTTCTTCAGACCCTGCCTAGCATTTCAACCCTCCCCAACAACACTCCCAACTCCCCTTTTCTGATTTGCTTTTCTCAAAAGCACTTTTCACTTTCTCACGTAATATATATTATATTGATTTATTAGATTGGTGCAAAAATAATTGTAGGTTCTGCCATTACTTTCAATGGCAAAAAACCGCAATTACTTTTGCACCAAACTAATATATTATTCATTATAGATATCTATTTAATTTTGTATTGTGTGCCTCCCCCTACTAAGTTTTAAGCTCCATGAGAATGAGTTTAAAGAAAATATTCACTGCTATTCTATTGCCAAGGTCAGGCTCAGAATAGGCACTTAATAAATAATGTGGAATAAATAAACAAATGTCCCATGCTCAGAGTACAAATACTGATATAAATCAGATTACTGTCTAAAACTTGAATTTATTCATTATTAGAGAAGCTCTCTGAAGAATTTGTGGGCCGGGCATGGTGGCATGTACCTGCAGTTCCAGCTACTCAGGAGGATGAGGCGGGAAGATGGCTTGAGGCCAGGAGTTTGAGACTAGCCTAGGCAACATAGTAAGACCCCATCCCTTAAAAAACAAAAAAGGAGAAAAAAATGTGTGCTCTATACTGCAAGATGGCTTGTGGTCACGTGGAGAATGGTTTAGGGATGGAGGGCCGAAGGGCTGAGGTTGGGTTTAGGGAATGGTTAGGAAGTCAGTGCACAGTTCCAGGTAAGAAATGACAAGATGTGAATGAACTCAGACAATGTCTGCGAATGAAGGGAAGGGGATAATTAGGAAATACTGAGGCTGTAGAATTACAGAGCTTGTGGCTGCTTAGATGTGAGGCATGGTGGGAACAGTGGAATCTCCATTGAGTCCCTAGTTTCTGGATTAGGTATCTGAGTAGATGCTGCTGCTCCCTGAGTGGGGAGATGCCAGAGAAGGAGATGGTGTTTGAAGGGCAGGCACAGGGAGACACGAATGTGGAGTCAGGTCCCCATGAGCCAAGAGATGTGCACCAGAAGGTTGAGAATGTGGCTCTAGGGCTTAAAAGACAACTTGGGCTGGGGATGAAGATTTGAGAGCCACGATTCTAGACCCTAAGGGCAGCACGTGGAGTGAGGAAAGGGGAGGACCAAAGGGAACACCATTAATTAGGACAAGTCCAGAAAAAAAGAAACTGCAAAAATAATGAACAAGCAGCCATCAGAGAAGTGGGATCAGAAAAATTCCCAGGGAATTTTTCTAAGAAGAGGAAGCCAACAGTGTCAGATGTCAGAAAGCTATAAAGCAGCACAGGAGTGAAAAGTCCCCACTGTACTTGGCAGACAGAGGTTCAGGTGACAGGTTGGACATTCTGTCAGGAAGGCTGAAGATCCTCACTTTCATTCTCATCCCACATCTCCATGAATGGGACCACAGGGGAATGTTCCATTGTCATCAAAATAAGCCTTTTGCCTGCCCAATTTGAGACCCCGGCGTTCTGCATCCAGATGGAAGAGATTCTCATTTACTTAAAATCCCAAATGACTATTATCTCCCTTAGGCCAAATACCTGCAGTTCCTTTATTGTATTAAGCAAGCATGGTATGCTGGAAGGTTCTGGAATTAGGAGCTAAAAAGCCTGGGCTGATCTAGCTTAGGATCTGTTATTGCTAAAGGGAAAACTTGAACAATATATGGATTTTTTTTTAAATTCAGTGTTTCTCATCTGTAAGATTTTGGGGTTGACCTCAGTCAGGTCCTTGGGAAGATGTATCAGGAATATTTGAACTATCTTTTAGCTTTCACATGTATCAGTTAATGAAATCAACAGTAGATATTTATTGAAGATTCAACTAGTGGGCAATTTCTATTCCCTTCTAATAATAATTTTGCTGTTGGACCCATTCCATTCCTCTATATACCTTCAGAAAAACACAGAAGCTTAAACAGTCCACAGAATTCTCTACCATGGCCATGACTAATGCAGAGTACATAAGAAGGCAGAACAAAAGTACAGATTCTATACCTCTGTTGTAGGCTGCTGCTGTTGTCAAGCTGCTAGTGATTTATTTAGTATTCTAGTCACAAGGAAGGAGAATACGAAATAAATATCAAATAATTTGCATTGATTCTTGAGGTTCCCTTTAAAAGTAATTAACCCAAATTAAGACAATATTTACCAAGGGTCCTGAAAACATAACAAAACAAATAAAACCACCAGCCTACTGATTCAATAGTCAGATTTCTTAAATGTAGCTAAGGAAATTTTGTTCTCTGTGTTGTGCGTTTTCCCACTGGGATCTTAATATGTTTTGCAAACATGACTCAAACGCCAGTGATACCTCCCCATCTTTGTCTGTTAAAGAAATGGAGCCAGTGAGAACCAAAGACCCATGACGCCATCTCATTGGTTGTATTGAAAACGTCGTCTTCGGCGTTCATGAATTCCTTTGCCCCAGTCTTCAAGGGAAGTGTGTACTTTCCTGCCCAGCTGATGTTGGCCTTGACCATGTGTCTTGCTTAGGCTAGCAGTAGTGGACGGACATGACAGTGTGTGCTGAGTGCCTTCTTTGACCTCAGGAGACAGTGCATTTTCCTGCTAGTGCTTCCGGAAGCTTCTTCCTCCATCCTGAGAAGAGCTTCTCCCTAGTAGCTTCTACCTTTGTGGTCTGGGTCTAAAAATAATATTCATGGAACAAAATTGCCCCAGTCAACCTACGGACCCTGAGTGGCTCCAGCCAATCTGTAAACCCAGAAACATAAGAATGATTATTGTTTTAAATCACTGAATTCCAGAGTGGTTTGTTAACAATAGGACTATGTAAATAGTTAACTGAAATAATATCATTTGGTGTAACAGCTTATCTTATAGACACATTTTGAGATCTCTGGTCTCTATCACTATCTTGTTCAGGCCCTAATTGAATACAAGGCAAATACCATGGCAGAGCTGTGCTTAGAGAAAAGTTAGTTTACAACTTGAAAAAGCCTAGAAATCAAATTTGTCTAACAGTTGCCCATTTTTGAGGCCTAAGTCTGTGATTCTCAACCAGAGGCAATTTTGCCTTCTAGGGATATTTGGTGATGTCTGGATACATTTTTAATTGTTATCACATAGGGTAGGGATGCCACTGGCATCTAGTGGTTAGAGGCCAGGGAAGGCTGCTAAACATCTTACAATGCACGACTCCTCACAGTAAAGAATTATCCAGTCCCAAATGTCTACAGTTTCAAGGATGAGAAGCCCAGAGCTAAACCTATATTTCTTTGTATAACTGACTCTAAGGGCATATCAGATGTTATCTTTGGGCAGCACGGCATTAAAACTGGTATCATTTATTAGGAAAAAACAGGAAAACTTCACCAAGTAAACAACAGCTTCCAGAGAAGAGACCAGAATTCTTCTATTATTTATTACTCCATTGAAAAACATAAAGCAAAAGTAATTATCTGCTCCCTTTTTGAGACTTAACATATTTCATTGGATTTATATGTCTCACTGAGGCTTCCCTTTTTTATGAACACTTCCGTATTACTCAGATATCAGAGGCTCCATGATCTACCTAGTTATTTACTCTTTCATCCATTCAGCTTATTTATGGAGCACCTACTATATGTTGGGCACCCTTAGAATTTCTCATTCCCAAGATGTCAGGTTTAATTTTATGTTTGTTTTGTTTTGTTTCAAATGCTGTATATAAGAGTGCATGAACATTCACATTCATTTTGAGACACGTAGCAGTGAACACCATCTTTCTGTTTACCCTGCACCTTTGAACACCCCTTCCTGTGTTATGAGTCTTGAAAGTGGTAGAACCTGCCTCCCACTGGAGATAGCTGAGACCTGAGATGCATTTTCCCACCTTACCTTATAAATTACGAGATACAGCTGTGTAGGACTTTATATTAGAAGCTAGCGGAACACATTCTGGTGATAGCTAGAAGTAGGTGCAAACGTTTAATGGTAGCAATAGAAGCACACAGATTCACTGTACAAGCATATTTCTTGGTATATTCTATAATTTAGTATCATGTTTTATAAACACATATTTGATGTGTTTTGTTAGTAAGAGGTATGCCAACAGAATTTGATACCACTAGGTCAATGAGGATGATATTAAGCTTAGAACAATGGTGATCTCAAGAGAGAACTCATTAGGCTTAATCTAAAACTGCTGAGCAGCAGGCTTTTGTCCCTCAAAAAAGAAAGAATTTTCTGGCAGATCCACAAGCCCAGCAAGGTCCTCAAAAAGGTGTGACCTAGCAAAATTGTCCCCACTTTCCACTGTAGGTTCCAAGGGAGGATGTGGCCAGGGCAGGCTCTGGTCCTGAAAGTGCCAGCTCCACCATTCTCTTAGTTTTGCCCCTTTGAAGCCACAGGAGTGGCTTCCCAAGGAGCCAGGATGTGAAGCAGGCAGAGGGTTCAAGGTCTGACCTGAAAGCCTGACCTCAGGAGTGCAAACAATGAGTGAGTACAGCACTTCCCTGGCCACAATGTACTGGAATGCCCTTGTCTTTCTGCTAATTCAATTTAGCTGTTTTGGATTCCACACCGATAACTCCTTCAGACAATGCTTCTTCCTGTACCCAGCTACAGAAAGACTAGAAGGCGTCTAGCCGGAAAACAATGCTCTGACAATAGAAGAGAAAATCAATGGCAGATGCCCCCTTCAATTTTTTTTATCTAATCCTTACAAAAACCATGCGAGAAGGCTTAGTTTCTATTTTTCAGGTAGGAAAATGGAGATTCAAAGTGGTAACCTGAATTCTAACTCAAGTTAGTCTGATTTTCAAGTCCATATTCTTTTTAATTAACTGCAAAAGTCAATGTGGATTTCATTTTATAACTTGTTTATATTCAAATGCACAAGATTTTTATCATGGAAAAATCCAAGCCTTACCGGGAGGGAGAAAACAAGGAACATAAATTCAGCTCCTTTGGTGAAAGGGTGACATTGCATATGGTTTCAAATCGCCTGGAGACGCAAGAAATCTGCTCTGAGTTTGCAAATTTGATTCTGAGGACTCCAGGCACGGGAGCTGTGTCAGATTCAATATATCTGCCCAGGGATAGATTAGGACCAGGTGACTGCCAAGCTGTTCTCTGTACCTTTCTGACTCACCTGCTCCATTCAGCAAATCACTGTGCAGTCAGACCTTTGAGGCAAAAGGTAACTTTGTGCCCTCTGCCTTTTGCCCTCTACCTCTCTCAATGGGCTTTTTAAGACACCATGTTGGTGGCAACCAGTGACCGCCTGCTTATAGGCACAAGTCATTTGAAGTCACAAAACAAGAGCCAGCACCAGCCACTGAATTAACAAGGATGTCTCAGCTTTTCTTTGAGAATACATGTTTTTTTCAAAGGGTCAAATGGGGTACAGATGCTCCTCAACTTACAAAGGGGCTATGTCCCGAGAAACCCTTCATAAGTTGAAAATATTATAAAACACATTTAACACACCTAACCTACCAAACATCATAGCATAGCCTAGCCTACCTTACATATGCTCAGAACACGTACATCAGCCTATATTTGGGCAAAATCATCTAACACAAAGCCTATTTATATAAAGTGTTGCATATCTCATGTAATTTATTGAATACTGTACTAAAAGTGAAAAACAGAATGGTTGTGTGGGTACTTGAAGTATCGTTTCTTCTGAATGCTTATTATTTTTTCACCATCATAAGTTGAAAACCATGAAGTTGGACCATCACAAGTAGGGGGTTGTCTGTACATATGTGAACTCTGGAGTCAAATTGCTCTCAACCTGGTCCTTCTCTTTACTTACTGTCTGGCCTTGGGATGTTGCTTTACCTCTTTAATGCCTAGGTTTCCTCATCTGTAAAACTGACTGATTTATTCCTTCCATGCATACGTCCTGAGCACCTACCCTATGCCAGGCCTTGATTCTCTGCGCTGAAATGGAGCACTGAGCAAAGCCAACCAAGTCCTTCTGTTCTCCCAGAGGAGACAGGTCATAAACAGATATAATTGCAGCATTATTTTAGGCAGTGCTAAATGCCATAAAGACAAATCAAACAGGGTAAGGGATGGAGAGATGGGGGAGGGGTGGTTATATTATCCCCTCTTTGGGAAGACCGGGAAGGACTGGGGAGGAAATAGTACCCTAAGAAGATCAGAATAATGGGAAAGGAGGGAGATATTTGAGGCAAGAGCATTCCAAGCTGAAGTGAGGACAAAAGGAGACAAAACAAAACATAATAACTGTACCTAGCTTATTGGACTGCTGTGGGCGTTAAGTGGGATAATACCTGTAAAGTGAGACCATAGGAGCTACTCTGTGAAGGTTAGCTTTGCATGTGTTGTAGGCTTTCAGAGTTAAAAGAATGCTGAGTTCTATTCCACCTTTTGCTTATAATGCAGGTGACTCCTATACATAGTCGTGGAGCTTCAGCTTAAGTACCTGTCATCATGGGGGGGCTCCTTCTTCAGGAAGCAGGGCCTGGCCTCCCATTGTTGGGTGGTTTTTCTTTGTGAGAAAGTGCCTCCTTCTACCGAACCTATATCCCACCTGCGGGAACCACAAAGAACACACCTGCTGCCTCTTCCCACGACGACGCCTCCAACGTTTGAAATAACGTTTCATCTCAGCTCCATCAGTTCCTTCAACCACTCCTTATCTATATGGCTTTCAGATTCCTCACACTTTCATTTCATCATTTCAAAAACACAGCACAATATGCTCCATCTCTGAAAGGCACGGGAAAAATGACGAGCTGAGCCTTTGAGGCTCGAACCTCCTCACACAAAGCCCTTTCCTAAATAGCAGAGCCCTTAGATAAAGGGGAGTATGTCTACGCTTCTCAGTGTGTGCCTGCCCCTTCTCGCCATCCTGCTCAGGCACACCCCCAGTGTGCACCAAGTTGAAAACACATTTTTGGTAATAATTGAGAGACTAAGTTGGCTGATAAGTGGGTCCAGCTTCCTGGAGACAGGTATGAGATGAGAAGGCAGGGAGGGTTGGGAGGGTGATGAGTAGCAGTATGTTCACAGCAGATGTTAATGCCCTGTTATTAATTAAGCATCAAATTAACAGGACTAAGACAGAGCTGATGAGTCAAAATCCTAGGATCCACTTCATGTGAGCCAGCCAGGTCCTGCTACTCAGCTTCAACCCAACCTCCCTATCCCTGCCAGCTGCCTTATAAACATGAGCCATGGCCACGGAGGTTAGAGAGTGTAGATGGCTCATCACAAACACATCCCTGCTTCTGGAAAACAATGGCCCAATGGTAAATGAGTTGGGCTGTGTTGTCTTTAGAGCTTACCTGACAAATCCTCCCTGGCATGACTTCTGAAGCAATGGGCAGATTTTATCACCATAGACTACAGGCCTGAATTGTAAGCAGTTCATTCAATGGTGAATGAGAATTTCTATATAAGTATGCAATTGTGAAGTTCTGTACAATCTTTTTTGGATTCAATTGTTGGACAAACAGATATTGTGGGTGGTAGTTAGAAACAAGAGATAACAGTAGAGTCATGTTTAGATCTGTTTATTCATTTATTTCAATTTTCATATTGAAAACAAAAATCTTAATTCTTAAATGGAATGTGATGGGAAGGATGAGTGCAAGAAAAACTGAGACACCTGCTCTGTCTGATCTACTATGAAACAATAGTCATGGTGCCAACAGCCTCTAATCAAAACTTCTCAGTGATTTATCTGCTCTGTTGGACTGGCTTGATAAAGCAGCCACCACACCGATGTTCACACGATGCCACTCCAGAATTCAATTTGCTGGGGACTGCCAATTGGCTGAGTAACTGCTGGAAAATAATGAGCCAGTTTCTCACTGGCTGATCTACTTGACTGACAGGTGGGTTGGACAAGGCCAGGAATCTTTCCTGGGTCTGTCCATTTCAGGACAGCAGGTAATCTGACCTTGAAGCTGTCCAAACTGGGCGAGTTGCCATTTGGGGATCCTGATAGCATCAGCAACAAGAATTTGCAGACTCATCCTACCTGAGTCAAAGCTTTTGCTGTTGTGGAAAATGTGTCTGAAAAATGTCACTGCCTTCCGCAGTTTGCAGACATATTTTTTTTAACTCATTGGAGGTGGGAAATTACTATTCCTTGAGCTCTCTATACTCGGCCAAAGCCCAGACATCCTTTAAAGGCAAACTCCTTCATGGATTTTTTTTTTTTGACCACTGATGTGCACGATAATCTCTCTCTCCCCTGAATTTTTAGAGCTTCTTTTGTCTAGATCAGTAGATTTCAAACTTTAATGTGCGTGGAAGCTCCTGGGGAATTTCCTTAAAAGGCAGGTTCGGATTTAGCAGGTCTCAGGTGGGGTGTGAGACTCTATCTCTAACAAGCTCTCAGGAGATCCACAGTTCTGTAGCAAGGGTCCATTTCTTTGACAGTACAAATGGGCTGCGTTGTGGGCTTGCACGTTTCTCCACATGTATCTGAAGCTTCTTGAGGGCTTGTCTGCTGTCTTCCTTTGTACCCTCCCTAGCACCTTGGACAGTGCTATGTAAGCAGGTGGTGCTCAATAAATATTTGTAGAATAAGTGAATGCCTATATGGTAGACAGTGTACTGATTTCTCACTAGCACAGTGACTCCAGCATGACAGGTACTCAATAATTATTAATCGAATAAATGAGTGAACTGTCAGTATCTAGGTGACTAGTGAGAGAAGACTGAAATCTGAGCGAGATTGTTAAGCCCTATCTGCTTCAGTTAAACAGGTGGGAAAAATAAGGATGGAATTTCAGATAGGATGGTATCTGAATTAACTCTTTTACACCCTTGCCATGTGACATCCAACACTGAACCTTTTCTGTCATGAAGATTTTTTTAAATTTCCACTGTCGTGATAGGGTTTGGATTGAATTCCCTGATGTGTCCTGCTTTGGATGTTGTGTACAGGTATACACAGCAGGGAGTAGGGAAGAAGGTGAGTAGCATCCATTCTGGCAAACCTCATGAGAGGGACATCCCAGGCTGCTTGAAAAGCTGTTAATCCCTAAGCAGTGGTTTTGGCTGATGCTTTTCAGGGACCTCCACCTCCTTTCCCCACCTCTGATCACCTGCCAACATACACCTGACACTCACAATGATTTTTAACCTGGGCCTGGAAACTTGACCCTCCTTCTTGCATGGCTTTGTCTGCTGGGAGGTTGGATTCAGTGCCCTTGCCACACAACTAGGCCCTGACTGAATACAGTCTGCAGCGGTTCATAGAGAAAGGCATCTGTCTCCTCTCTCTATGAACACTGGGGAAGGGTAACATTTAATATGGACGGCAGAAAAGTAACATTTATGGAGGCAAACTGGGCAGCTGGGAGCACCGGGGAGGCTGCACAAGGCAGAGGCAGGTGTCCTACTCTTTAGACTGAGGGGGTTGATCAGGCTCACACTCCACGGGGACAGCTCACTACACATTGTAGCTTTACCTCCCCACAAGCTTCTTTACCTGCCCTGAACAGCTCCCTCACCAGCCAGTGGTACTCCCTTCCCTTTGCCTGCCCCAAAACCTCTGCCATTAGAGCCATCCTTTTAGGTTAGGAAACAAATCAGACACTGGCTTTGGAAGGCCACTGCTAACTATACCTTTGATGTCTGGTGCCTGTGGGGGTGGTGTGGGGGAGGCTGTACATTTTCTTGGAGTCTTCCCATACCAGTACACAGGCAGGCAGAGCCCTGGGGGTATTTTTCAGCCTCCTCCAGCTGGATTTGAAAGGAGGCCATGGAATCTAGTTTCACTGATCTGAACCATGAGCCGTGCTGAGCCAGTCTTCCTGGCTGTGGGACCGTCGTGGGGCTCAGGGTCAATGGGGAGCATCCAGACATCTTCAGGGTAGGCAGAGCAACTCTGCAAACTGGAGCTGCTTCCTGGAGGGGGGTGCAGAAACAGATGGTAAAAACCCAGGGTCCTCGGACCCTGCAGGTGTCCAAGGGCGTGGTGCTACACCCATCTCAGGTTACTGCAGTCTGAGCTACACCCATCTCGGGTTACTGCAGTCTAACTGGCTTTACTGCAGAGCTGTGTTCCCTCTGGTGCAGGTGGCATGGATGCTCTGCAGTACCCAGCAAAGGTGCGCTGGGCAGCCTCCACTCTCCCTGCGTAGCTGAGAGCTCTGCAGTGGGGGTGCAGGCCAACTCCAGGCTGGCTGCCAACAGGCTCTAACAGACTGCGTCACAGCACAGACCTCCTGCCTGCAGGCAAGGGAGGAGCAGACAGCAAGGCCAGGAACTTGAAATGCGTCTCTGGAGCCCCTTCATTCCTCTTTCCCAAGCCCCTCTGGGCCATTTCACGTGGTGGCTGGGGTTCCTCATTCCTTTTCCCTTTCTCTACCCTGCCCCTTTTACCCCCACTTACCACACTGCAACATTTATGTCCTTGGTGGCTCCTCATGCCAACTTCCAAACAAAGTTACACAGTGCATGCCCTTAGGACACTGCTCTCTAGAGAGAGGCAGGCTGGTTGGCCTGATAAAGCGTTAGGAGTGCCAGTGGGTATCAGTGTGAAATAATGGAAATATCTGTGTTCCGAAAATCAACAGAGCTTCCACCTAGAGACCTTCCCCTGGCAGAGAACCAGCAAGGTGCCCTTGGCACATCAAATTCACCTTTCCGCGTCATATTTCCCTATCTGTAAAATGAGAACAATTATTCCTCCTCTCTATGTTTATAGAGTTTTGTATAAAGTATCAGTGGGATAATACACGGCTTCACAAACTTTAACATGCCCGGGAATTACTTGGGGATCTTTTGAAAATGCAGATCCTGATTCCAGGTCTGGGGTGGGGCCCGAGATTCTGCATTTCTTACAAACTCCTAGGTAATGGATGCAAGTAGTGGGGAGGCCACTCTGGGTAGTGGGGGAGCTAATAAATAAAGGATAATCTGAACACTGTGAAGGACCAGCAAAGGTAACATTTAAATTCTTTTATGTATTTACCCTTCTAAAAAGCATATTTGCATCTCTAAAGGAATCTTCACGTCTTTACTTCCAATGAATGTCATTTTAGGCACTTCAGATAGCCACTAGAGACAAAACGTGAAGTTAGGAAGAACTGATATCATTTCTGTAGTCACTGGAGCTACCTTCTTCTTTCTCTCCCTTTTCCTCCTCTTGCCCTTCCTCCTAGAGTGGGCTTTGAATTCAGGGGCAGATTCTTACTGAGCCTGTGGGAATGGGTGACCAAGGGTGTTGGGTCATTACTCAAACCAGTTGATGAACAAAGGAGGGATTGATTAAAAGCCACTGGTTTAGCAAGAGAAAGAGAACATGTGTGCACCAAAAGACATGTACAAGAATGTTCATAACAGCCCTATTCATAAAGTCAAAATGTCTAATAACAGTAGACCAGAATAAATTGTAGTATATTCATAAAATGGAATATTACAGAATGATAAAAAAGAACATCTTACTATAACATGCACCTCCATGTAAGAATTCTATAGGCAAAATGATGAGCAGAAAAAAAAAAAACAGAGTTGAGGGCACATACTGCATGATTTCATTTATATGAAGTTCAAAAACAGGCAAAACTAGTTTGCAGTGGTAGAAGTTAGAAGAGGGGTTGCCTCTGAAGAAGAAGAGTTGACCAAGAATGGGCACAAGGGAGACTTCCAGGTGCTACAAAGCCTTTCATGTTGATCTGGGAGCTTACACCACCAATTCACCAGGCTTGACTCTTAAGATCTGTGCAATGTACTGTTCTGCGTTTTCATTTGTTTTGCTTTTTTTAGTTTTGCTTTTTTGAGACAGGGTCTCACTCTGTTGTCCAGGTTGGAGTGCAGTGGCATGATCACAGCTTACTGCAGCCTCGAACTCCTGGGCTCAAGGGATCCTCCCACCTAAGCCTCCTGAGTAGCTGGGTCCACAGGCGTATGCATGTCCAGCTAATTTTAAAATTTTTTGTAGAGACAGGGTCTCCCTACATTGCCCAGGTTTGCCTTGAACTCCTGGGCTCAAGTGATCCTCTCACCTTGGCCTTCCAAAGTGTTGGGATTACAGGCGTGAGCCACTGCACCCAGCCAATTTACTGTATTTTTGTTATACCTCAATAAAGAAAAAATTTAAAGCTACAAAAAAAACCTAGTTCTAATTTTACCCCCAAATTTCACACTTCTGGGCCCTTCTCTCTTTCTCTTCCACATCTTTCATAAAACGGAAGCCCATGTTGGCCCCATCAGTCAACTTCCCTGATTGGCTCCCTGCTGGCTTCCCAGGTACTTTTTCTAGATCACATAACAGAAATAGAACCTGCCTTCTCATCACTTCCTCCCCGTGTGACTTCACAGAAGGCTCCAGGCTGTGCTGTTCGCAGCTCACGAGCCCCACTGAGCTCTAAGCCTGCTCTGTCTCGAGTGCTGTGTTCCCTGACCACCAATGCCTCTGCCTTCTCCATGGTCCATTTCCTCACACCCAGAGTCAGGTGTGCAGAGCTGTCTGTAGTTTGTAGTTTAATGTTTCTGTCCCATATTTGGGTCTCTCCAGGAAAGGTCTGAAAGTTGTGAGGTATTATTGAACTGTTGTCACAATAATTCTGCCTAACAAGGCACCCCAAAAGTCAGTGTCTTCAAATAGCAGCCATTATTAGTTCTCAAGGTTACAGGTCAGTGTGTGACCCTTTTGCCCTGGGCCCTTCTCTGTTGTTCTCAGCTGGGCTCATATGGGAGTCATTGGTCAGCTAGAGGAGTGCTGCTCCAGGATGGTCTTGCCCACATGTATGGTGGTCAGCTGGCTGTTTTGGGGGGGATGGCATGACTGGGGCACAAGTCTCTCAGGCTAGTTTGTCTGGGTATCATCACTTGGTGCTGGCTAAGGGTCTGAGAGAAAGAGGAGAGTGTTCAAGCCTGTGGAGGCCAGGCTTGGAAGTGGCAAACCATCCTTTCCACCACATTCTATGGCGAATTCAAGTCATAGAGCAGATTCAACTGGTAGGGAAACAGAGTCTATTTCTGGATTGGAAGAATCACAAAATCACATTGCAAAGAGTGTGCATACAAGGAGGAATGGGAAATCAGGACTATTTATTTTTCTGTAATTAATCTACTACCTGTGGCAGGGGCGCCAAGACAATGGTGTTGAGAATCAGGTCTTTTCCCCTCCACAACCTGTCTATGTAGAAAGCAGCATTCATCCAGGCCTCCTAGGCTGCAGCCCCTGATACTGACCCTACAAACTGGTCAAATGTGTTCTCCAGTCGTCTTCCACGCTTTATTCCTTTGGGGCTCAGCAGGCTGTTTTCATCTTGCCTGGTGAAACAAATGTGTGGCAATGTGGGAGAGCTCATAAGGAACAGTCTGAAATGTGCATTCTTGTTAAGTGTTATGTGACAGAGGAGGAAGAAGAGCGGGGCTAGACATAGATGTGGTCTTTCCTGGTGCTCTTCTGGGAAATTTGACCTAAAACACTCCTCCTGTGAGCAGAAATATTTAAGATAGGAGACAGCTGTAATGTTTAAATACCCTAGATGATTTCTTTGTATAAGTAAGGTTGACTACCATTGTTATAGGGGAAGTTCTCAGATTTTGGCTTATGTCAGAATCACCTGGAAGGCTTGATAAAACACAGATTATGGGCTCCACCCCTAAAGTGTCAAATTCAACAGGGCTGGGATGGGACTGAGATTTTGCATTTCTCACAGTTTCCCAGAAGATGATTATGCTGCATGTCTAGAGCAATATTTCGAGAACCACTGCTTTAGGCCAGTGCTTTTCAAACTAATATGCACAACCACCACTGGAGGTCTTTTTAAAATGTGGGTTCTGATTTAGCAGATTTAGGATGACTGGGAGTCTGCATTGCCAACAAGGGTCCAGGAAATGCTGATGCTCCTGGTGGGAAGACCCTACTCTGAGTACCAAGTTTCCAGATTTTGCTCCCCCCATCATTTTATTTTGCCTGTGTGGATTGGGTGTTTTAGCATTCTGCTGGCTAGGTCCTCAGGTGGGGGTTGATGGAGAGGAGCAATAATCCATTAGGATGTTTGACAGGCAGTAGTGAGCATCAGATGGCTTTTTTGGGACTAGAGGCAGAGCTGGGTAGGAGGGTGCCTACTCTAAGTGCAAGAAGGACATTTTCTTGATTAAATGTAAACCCTGGCTGCCAAGAAGAAAAACGTAGCTGATGAAAGATGTATATATCAAAGTAAATGGACTTAAGAGTATTTCTCTGTAATAAAGATTTTACTGTTTGGACTTGTTTGCAAAATAAAAATTTCTGGCCAGGAAGTAACCCTAAGATATGAACAAAATTCCATAATTAAGTGGAATGAAGTCAGTCAAGAAAAGACAACATGAGCCATCTTCCTCAACTACAGTGGCCCAGCATTACACACCGATATTACAGTTGGTGCTAGCAATTCAACTTCCAAACTTTTATCAAGAGTAAAAATCATCCAGTGATGAAGAAATAATAAAGAAAGGTGTAAATACAATGGCAAACGTTGCATTTTCAATCTTAAGAATAATTTCCAAAATAAAATCAAGCACACTTTACCAAAATTAGACCTTATGCAATACAATTGCTAACCACTCTTTTTATTTTTATTTTTTACTTTTTGGAGACAGGGTCTTACTCTGTTGCCTAGGCTGGAGTGCAGTGGCGTGATCTCAGCTCACTTCAACCTCCACCTCCCATGCTCAAGTGATCCTCCTACCTCAGCCCCCCTGAGTAGCTGGGAATACAGGCATGTACCACCATGCCCAGCTAACTTTTTGTGTATTTTGTAGAGATGGGGTCTCGTCACATTGCCCAGGCTGGTCTCGAACTCCTGAGCTCAAGTGATCTGCCTGCCTCGGCCTCCCAAAGAGCTGGGATTACAGGCATGAGCCACCATGCCTGGCCTTAACCACTCTTTTTAAACTCTTTGTACTTTCCTATTGTCCCTTCCAGCCCTGATGATGAAATATTTGATTAATGTTTTTATATGTTATGCCACATGAGTGGTGGTCACTTGCTGAAGCTTCCAGGCAGCCTTTTAGAAGTGGAGAGACCCAGCTGGCATGTACCTTTTACCTTTTGCACTTCTCATTCTTCTTCCTGCCTTGAACATGGCAGAGGTGAAGCAGCTATCTTATGGCCTTGAAGTGTTGAACCTGAGGGAAAAGGCCACTTACCAAGGTAGAAGGAGCCTGGGACAACGATGACATTCTGGTTTTGCAGAATCAGCCCAGGGTAGCTGAACTCCATTCTTCTTGTGACAAAAAAATAAACCCTTATTTAGTTAGACCACTGTGGTCCAGTTTCTTTCTTTCTTTTTCTTTTTTCGGCCTATAATAGTCCCAACTGTTATAATCACTTGCTTTTTAAAAGTAGCTCTGTTACTGGCTGTAGTTAGAGCAGTAATTCTGCAAGCAGCAGAATCATCTGGATGGGTTGTTAAAATACAGGTTTCTGAGTCCCAACCTCAGAGATTCTGATTCAGTAAGTCTGGGGAGGGGCCTGATAATTTGCATTTTTAACAAGTTCCCTGGTGATGCCCATGCTGCCTTCTGGGCACCACATTTTAAGAGCCAACTAATATAAATATACAGGAAAGGAAAAAAAAAACCAGTGTGTTGTGGTTTCAATGTATCCCTTCCTCAGGCAAGGGCTTGGAATGGGTGGTGATACTTCAATGTCCATTTCTTGAATCCCCTAATTCTGTGACCCTGTTTACACTTGCCCAAAGACATAAATATTATCTACCTTTAACTATTACATTCAAGAGATTCAAACTCTCCAAATGATTGGCTTAATATTTTCAAGGCAACCTGGGTATTCCATCACCGGGTAGGAACAATTAATTATTGAGTCAAATTGCTTCATGAAACCTTATCTTTCCTTGAAGGTACTAGGGTTTTTTTTGGGGACCCAGTACACATATGCGGTAAGTTTTAGGCATCTAAATGCCCAGGCAGAAGTTTGTTGCAGGGGCAGTGCCCTCATGGAGAACCTCTGCTAGGGCAGTGCAGAAGGAAAATGTGGGGTCAGACCCCCACCACAGAGTCCCTATGGGGGCTCCGTCTAGTGGAGTTGTGACTTCCTTTTGCTGCCTGTGCCTGCCAGGACAACTCCTCTCCAAAGTTTGTTTGAGGGAACAGCTTTTCTCTTCTCTAATAGCAATGAGTTTGGAAGAAACTCAAGGTGACATTGTCTTACCATTCCTCTTTTAAAGACTCTCTTTCACACCATCTACTAATAATTGCTAACTTTTCAAAGGAGCCAGGGGAGATTAATATTCTGCAAAAGTGGATTTATAGCCAGCCACCTCTGAGAACATGACCTGAGTCACTCTCCCTGACTCATGCTCACTCCAGAATATTAATGATAAAACTCTTCTTTTTAAACACAGAAAATTTATGAGCAAACTTCAAGGTCCTCCTTCCAAGTTTAGCAATTAATCTTGAAGCCAGATAGGAAAAGCAAATGAAGGCTATTTGTAGAGCAGCACAAAGGGATGCCCCAAATTTTGTTTTTCAGGCTGTCTACAGGTTGTGACTCCATTGACCCTCTGTCCTTCATGCTTCCTGCATTCTCCCAATTTGGGATAAGACGGAATCTTCCCCCAGTTATAAGGCCTAAGTGGTTTAAAATATAAGCTACTTTTAAGAATCCACAGAACAGAGTGCTAAGTATTAAAATAATGATAATACATTTATTGGGCATATGTCCCTGTTTTAATGACTGAATCTTGAATTAAAAAATTTTTTTCATTTTTCATTTTAAAAATTGTATTATATTTTATTTTAAGTTCCAGGATACATGTGCAGGGCATGCAGCTTTGTTGCTAATATGGTTTGGCTCTGTGTCCCAATCCAAATCTTATCTTGTAGCTCCCATAATTTCCATGTGTTGTGTGAGGGACCCGATGGGAGATGATCAAATCATGGGGGTGGGTCTTTCTTGTGCTGTTCTCACAACTGTGAATGGGTCTTACAAGATCTCATGGTTTTAAAAACAGGAGTTTCCCTGCACAAGCTCTCTTTTTTGCCTGCTGCCATCCATGTAAGATGTAACTTGCTCCTATTTGCCTTCCATCATGATTGCGAGGCCTCCCCACCATGTGGAAATGTAAGTCCAATAAGCCTCTTTCCTTTATAAATTACCCAGTCTCAGGTATATCTTTATCAGCGACATGAAAATGGACTAATACAATAAATTGGTACCAGGAGTGGGGTGCTACTGAAAAGATACCTGAAAATGTGGAAGCAACTTTGGAACTGGGTAATAGGCAGAGGTTGGAACAGTTTGGAGAGCTCAGAAGAAGATAGGAAAATCTGGGAAAGTTTGGAATTTCCTAGAGACTTGTTGAATGGCTTTGCCCAAAATGCTAATAGCAATATGGACAATAAAGTCCAGGCTGAAATGGTCTCACATGGAAATGAGGAATTTGTTGGAAACTGGAGCAAAGGTGAGTCTGGTTATGTTTTAGCAAAGAGACTGGTGTCATTTTGCCCCTGCCCTAGAGATTTGTGGAAATTTGAGGTTGAGAGAGATGATTTAGGGTATCTGGTAGAAGAAATTTCTAAGCAGCAAAGTATTCGAGAGGTGACTTGGGTGCTGTGAAAGGAATTCAGTTTTAAAAGGGAAACAGACCATAAAAGTTTGGAAAAATTGCAGCCTGACAATGCATTAGAAAAGAAAATCCCATTTTCTGAGAAGAAATTCAATCCTGCTGCAGAAATTTGCATAAGTAATGAGGAGCCTAATGTTAATCCCCAAGACAATGGGGAAAATGTCTACAGGGCATGTCAGAGGGCTTCATGGCAGCCCCTCCCATCACAAGCCCAGAGGCCTAGGAGGAAAAAGTGGTTTTGTGGGCCCGGCCCAGGGTCCCCATGCTGTGTCCAGCCTAGGGACTTGGTGCCCTGCATTCCGGTTGCTCCAGCCATGGCTGAAAGGAGCCAATGTAGAGGTTGGGCTGTGGTTTCAGAGGGTGCAAGCCCCAAGCCTTGGGAGCTTCCATGTGGTATTGAGCCTGCAAGTGCACAGAAGTCAAGAATTGGGGTTTGGGAACCTCTGCCTGGATTTCAGAGGATGTATGGAAATGCCTGGATGCCCAGGCAGAAGTTTGCTGCAGGGGCAGTGCCCTCATGGAGAACCTCTGCTAGGGAAATGCAGAAGGGAAATGTGGGGTCAGATCCCCAACATAGAGTCCTTATGGGGGCTCTGCCTAGTGGAGCTGTGAGAAAAGGGCCACCATCCTCCAGACCCTGGAATGGTAGATCCACTGACAGCTTGCACCGTGCACCTGGAAAAGCTGCAGACATTCAATGCCAGCCTGTGAAGGCAGCTGGGAGGGAGCCTGTATCCTGCGAAGCTAAAGGAGTGGAGCTGCCCAAGACCATGGAAGCCCACTTCTTGCATCAGCATGACCTGGATGTGAGACATGGAGTCAAAGGAGATCATTTGGAGCTTTAACATTGACTGCTCTGCTGGATTTTGAACTTGCATGGGGACTGTGGCTCCTTTGTTTTGACCAATTTCTTCCATTGGAAATGGCTGTATTTACCCAATGCCTGTACCCCCATTGTATCTAGGAAGTAACTAGCTTGCTTTTGGTTTTACAGGCTCATAGGCAGAAGGGACTTACCTTGTCTCAGATGAGACTTTGGACTGTGAACTTTTGAGTTAATGCTGAAATGCGTTAAGACTTTGGGGGACTGTTGGGAAGGCATGACTGGTTTTGAAATGTGAGAACATGAGATTTGGGAGGGGCCAGGGGCAGAATGATATGGTTTGGCTCTGTGTCCCAACCCAAATCTTATCTTGTAGCTCCCATAATTCCCACATGTTGTGGGAGGGACCCAGTGGGAGATGATTGAATTATGGGGGCGGGTCTTTCCCATGCTTTTCTTGTGATAGTGATTGGGTCTCATGAGATCTGATGGTTTTAAAAACAGGAGTTTCCCTGCACAAGCTCTCTTTTTCCCTGTTGCCATCCACGTAAGGTGTGACTTGCTCCTCCTTGCCTTCAACTATGATTGTGGGACCTCCCCAGCCATGTGGAACTATAATTCCAATAAACCTCTTTCTTTTATAAATTGCCCCGTCTTGGGTATGTCTTTATCATCAGCGTGAAAACAGACTAATACAGTTACATGTGTAAATGTGTGCCATGGTGGTTTGCTGTGCTTATCAACCTATTACCTCTGTATTAAGCCCTGCATGCATTAGCTATTTATCCTGATAATCTCCCTTCTCCCGGCCCCCTCACAGGCCCCAGTGTGTGTTGTTCCCCTCCCTGTATTCTTGTGCTCTCATTGTTCAGCTCCCACTTATAAGTGAGAACATGCGATATTTGGTTTTCTGTTCCTGTGTTAGTTTGCTGAGGATAATGGCTTCCAATTGCATCCATGTCCCTGCAAAGGACATGATCTCATTTCTTTTTGTGGCTGCATAGTATTCCATGGTGTATATGTACCACATTTTCTTTATCCCATCTGTCATTGATGGGCATTTGGGTTGATTCCCTGTCTTTGCTATTGTGAATGGTGCTGCAGTAAACATACGTGGGCATGTATCTTTATAATAGAATGATTCATATTCCTTTGGATGTATACCCAGTAATGGGATTGCTGGGTCAAATGGTATTTCTGGTACTAGGTCTTTGAGGAATCACCATACTGTCTTTTACAATGGTTGAACTAATTTACATTCCCACCAACAGTGTAAAAGCATTTCTTTTTCTCAGCAACTTTGCCAGCATCTGTTGTTTCTTGACTTTTTAATAATCGCCATTCTGACTGGCATGAGATGGTATCTCATTGTGGTTTTGATTTGTATTTCTCTAACGATAAGTGATGTTGAACGTTTTTTCATGTTTGTTGGCCACATAAATGCCTTCTTCAAAGAAGTGTCTGTTAATGTCCTTTGCCCACTTTTTAATGCAGTTATTTGTGTTTTTCTTGTAAATTTGTTTAAATTCCTTGTAGATTCTGGATATTAGGTGTTTGTCAGGTGGATAGATTGCAAAATTTTTCTCCCATTCTGTAGGTTGTCTTGAACCCTGAATTTTTAAGAGGTCATTTAGTCCTTTAGTCTACTGATATTTAGTGATGGCCTCAAAAATTTTCCCATTTTACAGATGGGTAACCTGGGCAAAGAGAGGGACATAACTTTCCCTGTACCATAGCTACTAGTGGTGATGGCCAGTACTAGAAGCCCAGCAGAAGCTCTTAACCACATAATGTACAAACCAATCTGATCCAAACCAAAAGAAAACAAATAAATAGAAAACAACTTGACTTAGGGATAAACTAGTCACAAGGAAGTTTTTGATAGGTATTGTTTTGTTTTAATTCTCAGACCGTTAAAGGATGTTAAGGCAGCATATTTAAGTAAGAAGGAAATTATTTTAGGTTTCAAACGAATTCAGGGACTTCCAGCTTTTACGCTGCAACAGGAGATATATATAGGGCTCATAACAATTATAACATGTCCAATTGTTATAATTTTATACTATATAGTTATATATACATTTATACAATATATAATACACAATAATAAATATGAGATATATATTATATTGATTATAATGTTATATAATATATATTTAGCATATATTATATAAAGTGTTTGGAACAGCTTTATCAAGATGTACTTCATATATTATAAAATATATTAAGGTGTGTAATTCAATACTGTTTAGTATAGTCACAGAGTTGTGCAACCATCACCACTAATTCCCGAATATTTTCATTACCCCCAAAAGAAACTCCGTACCCACTAACAGTCATTTGCTATCTCCCTTCTCTCCCCTCCGATTGCCTGGCAACCACTAATCTACTTGCTGTCTCTATGACGTTGCCTATTCTGGATATTGCATATAAATGAATCATAAAATATAAGGTCTTTTGTGATGGGCTTCTTTCACTTAGCAAAATGTTTTCAAGGTTCATTCGTGTTTTAGAATGTATAAGCCAGTACTTCATTCCTTTTTATGGCCAAATGATAATCCGTATGGAGTATACCACATTTTGTGTATCTATTAATCAGTTGATGGACATTGGGGTTGTTTCCACTTTTTTGGTGATTATTACCTAGATGTGGAATTGCTGAGTCAAACAGTAATTCTAAGGCTGAGGTGGGAGAATTGCTTGAACCTGGGAGGTGGAGATTGCAGTGGGCTGAGATCGCGCCACTGCACTCCAGCCTGGGCAACAGAGTGAGACCCGGTCTCAAATACACACACACACACACACAGACACACACACACACACACACAAACAGTAACTCTATTTTTAACTTTTAAAGAACTGCCAGACTGTTACTCAGAAATGGCTACACCATTTTACAATACCATCAGCAATATATGAGGGTTCCAATTCTCTACCCTTGCCAATGTTTGTTACTGTCTGTCTTTTATTTTAATCATCCTAAGGGATACAAAGTGATATATCATTGTAATTTTAATTTATAATTGCATAGTGGCTAATGATGTTGAAGATATTTACAGGTGCTTATTAGCCATCTGAATATCTTCTTTGGAAAAATGTTCATTCAGATCATTTCCCCATTTGTTAATTGAGTTGTTTGTCATTTTCTTGTTGACTTTGAAGAGTTCTTTATACGGCAAGTGTTTTATTAGATATATGGCTTGCAAGTATTTTCTCCCATTCTGTGGTTTTTATTTTCACTTATTTCATGATGTTCTCCGACACACAAAAGTTTTTGATTTGTGCTTTTGGTGTCATACATATGAAACTATCACTTAATATGAGATCACGAATATTTATACCTAGGTTTTCTGCTAAGATTTTTATATTTTAGTGCTTACATTCAGATCTCTCCTACATTTTGAGTTAATTTTTGTATATGATATGAGGTGGGGTCCAACTTTATTCTTTTGCATGAGGATATCCAGTCACCTCAGCACCAGACTATTCTTTCCTCACTGAATTGTGTTGACATCTTTGTCCAAAATCAATTGATTATAAATGTAAGGGTTTATTTCTAGACTCTCAATTTTGTTCTATAGATCTATATAACTATCCTTATGCCAGTACAAAGTATTCAGGATGATTCCTGTAGCTACGTAGTAAGTTTTGAAATGAGGGAGTGTAAGTCTTCCAACTTTATTCCTCTTTTTCAGGACTATTTTGGCTATTCTGAGTTTACTACATTTCCATGTGAATTTGAGGATAGGTTTGTCAAATTCTGTAAGCAAGGCAGTTGAGATTTTGATAAGACTTGGGTTTAATCTGTAAATTAATGTAGGGAGTGTTGCTAGCTTAACAATATTGTCTTCCAATCCATGAACATAAAATGACTTTCAATTTATGTATGTATTTTAAGAATTCTTTCAGTAATATTTTTTTATAATCTTGCATTAGAGTTCTCCAGAGAAAGAGAACTAGAAACATACATATATGTGTGTATATATATACATATATTTATATATATACACACCCCATATGTACCTGTGAAAGAGAGAATAATCGATTATAAGGAATTCGCTCATGGAATTATGGAGGCTGAGAAGTTCCAAGATTTTCAGTCAGCAAGCTGGAGAACCCAGGAGAGCTGATGTTTCAGTTTGAGTCCAAAAGCCAGAAAAGACGAGCTCAAGTAGTCAGGCAGGAATTCCCTTTTACTCAGCTTTTTTGTTCTGTTGAGGTCTTCAGTTGATGCATTGAAACCAACACACGTTAGGGAGAGCAATCTGCTTTACTCTGCCCACTGGTTCAAATGTTGATTTCCTCCAGAGACACTCTCACAAACATGCCTAGACATGCCTAGAATAATGCTTGAACAAATGTCTGGGTAGCCCAAGGCCTAGTCCAGAGGACATAAAAAATAAATGACCACACACTTATTTGCTTACATTTTTTCCTAAGTATTTTATTCTTTTTAATGTTATTATAAAGTAAATGTCTTTCTTAATTCCATTTTTGGGTTGTTCATTGCTAGTGTACAAAAGGAGAATTGATTTTTGATTTTTGATGTTTTATCCTGTAGTCTTGCTGAATTCATTTATTAGTTATAATAGCTTTTTGTGTGTATGCATGGATTTTTTAGGATTTTCTACATAGAAGATCATGCCATCTGCAAATAGACATGATTTTACTTCTTCCTTCCCAATCTGGATGTCATTTACTTATTTCCATTTTTTCTTACTTCTTTTTGCTTAATTGCCCCAGCTAGAAGCTGCAGTATAATGTTTAATAGAAATGGTAAGAGTGGCCCTCCTTGTCTTGTTCGTGGTTTAGTGGGGAATCTTTTCAATTTTGTGTAGTATGATGTTACCTGTGAATTTTGTGTATTGACTTTTATTAGTTAAGAAAATTTCCTTCTTTACTATTTGTTATCATGAAAAGGCACTGAATTTTGTCAAATGTTTATCCTGTGTTTATGGGGATGATCAGGTTTATGGAGTAATTTTTGAAATGGGAAATAAATGAAATGGACGGATAGAAAAGGGTGTTCTCAACCCAAATGCCCATCAATCAACGAGCGGATAAAAAGCTGGTATAGGCTGGGTGCCATGGTTCATGCCTGTAATCCCAGCACTTTGGGAGGCCAAGGCGGGTGGATCACCTGAAGGTTAGGAGTTCAAGATCAGCCTGGCCACAATGATGAAACCCCATCTCTACTTAAAATATAAAAAATTAGCCAGGTGTCGTGGCAGGTGCCTGTAATCCCAGCTACTCGGGAGACTGAGAAAGAAGAATTGCTTGAACCCAGGAGGCGGAGGTTGCAGTGAGCTGAGATCTCACCATTGCACTCCATCCTGGGCAACAAGAGTGAAATTTCATCCCAAAAAAACAAAAAACAAACAAACAAACAAAAAAAACAAAAACACCAGGCTGGGTGTGGTGGCTCACGCCTGTAATCTCAGCACTTTGGGAGGCCGGGGCGGGCAGATCACCTGAAGGTCAGGAGTTCGAGACCAGCCTGGCCAACATGGTGAAACCTCGTCTTTACTAAAAATACAAAAATTAGCCGGGTGTGGTGGCAGGCACCTGTAATCCCAGCTACTCGGGAGGCTGAGGCAGGAGAATCACTTGAACCCGGTGGGTGGAGGTTGCAGTGAGCCGAGATCACACCATTGCACTCCAGCCTGGGGAACAAGAGTGAAACTTCATCTCAAAAAAACAAAACAAAACAAAAAATCTCAGTATATATATATAATATATATATTATATATATACACATTATATATAATATATATATTATATATATACACATTATATAATATATATATATTATATATATTACATATATTCACATTATATATAATATATATTATATATTACATATATTATATATAATATATAATATATTATATATAATATATTATATATTATATATAATATATTATATATAACATATATAATATATATTATATATATAATATATATACACACACACACACACACAAATACCCAGTTTTTTATATATATATATAATGGAATACCACTCAGCCATAAAAAGGAATGAATTAATGGCATTTGCAGCAACCTGGATGAGACTGGAGACTATTATTCTAAGTGAAGTAACTCAGGAATAGAAAACCAAACATTGCTATGTTCTCACTGAGATGTGGGAGCTAAACTATGAGGATGCAAAAGCATAAGAATGATACAATGGGCCAGGTACAGTGGCTCATGTCTGTAATCCCAGCTTTTTGGGAGGCTGAGGCAGGTGGATCAGCTGAGGTCAGGAGTTCAAGACCAGCCTGGCCAACATGGTAAAAACCCTGTATCTACTGAAAACACAAAAATTAGCCCGGAGTAGTAGCACATGCCTGTAGTCCCAGCTACTCAGGAGGCTGAGGCAGGAGAATCATTTGAACCTGGGAGGCAGAGGTTGCAGTGAGCTGAGATTGCACCACTGCACTCCAGCGTGGGCAACAGAGTGAGACTCTGTCTCAAAGCAAGCAAACAAAAAATCAAAGTAAAGAATGATACAATGGACTTTGGAGACTTTAGCAGAAGGGTGGGAGGGGGATGAGGGATAAAAGGCTACAAACAGGGTTCAGTGTATACTGCTCAGGTGATGGGTGCACCAGGAGCTCACAAATAACCACTAAAGAACTTACTCATGTAACCAAATACCACCTGTACCCCAATAACCTACGGGAAAAAAATGTGAAAAAAAAAAAAAAGAAAGAAAGAAAGAAAAGAGTGTTCTTAGGGAGCCCATCTGATCAAGAATTTGTCTGAAGCCAGGTGCGGTGGCTCATGCCTGTAATCCCAGCACTTTGGGAGGCCAAGGCAGGTAGGTCATGAGGTCAGGAGATCGAGACCATCTTGGCCAACATGGTGAGACCCCGTCTCTACTAAAATACAAAAATTAGCTGGGCGTAGTGGTGTGTGCCTGTAATCCCAGCTATTTGGGAAGCTGAGGCAGGGGAATCACTTGAACCCAGGAGGGGGAGGTTGCAGTGAGTTGAGATCATGCCACTGCACTCCAGCCTAGCGACTGAGCGAAATTCCATCTCAAAAAAAAAAAAAAAAAGAATTTATCTGATTATGTGATTTGATCAAAAATATGTTAATAGATGACAGGAGATTAAAATGTCTTTCTTCTAAGCCTCAAGTCCATAGGCTGGGTGAGAACTAACTATTTTATTTTATTTTTGTAATAAAATTTTGGTTAACCAATGTTTCTCAATGCCAAACAAAAGTAACTGCATTAATCTGTTTATTAAATAGCTTCAAAATTTTGGATAACATCTCACCTTGTTTTATGGTTTTCAAGTTTTTCTTCAAAGCAAAATAAGGCAGGCTTTATAAATTCCTGGGCTGTTTTCTTTGACCACATCAGAGTCTGGTTTCTAAGTTCCTAATGGTTTCAATCAAGGTCTCATTCTCCTTAAATTGTCGTTTCTCTGTTAAGAGGGTTGTAATTTCCTCCACATTTATTTGAAATTGAATGGTCAATTAAAATACACACTAACCCTTAAATCGGTTGGACTTCTAAGAGATTTTTCAAAAGGTATTTAGGGGGATATTAAAATAAATGATGCTTGAATGTTTAAAAGCCCCACAGTTCTATTAAGGTCCATTCTAATTTAGGCAAAACCCATGCAATATGCAAAGAGCTATAAAGAATGGAGCAGAGCAGTGAGGGGATCTGTGTTCTTCACTGAAAGGAAGGGATGGGCGGAAATAGCAAAGGCAGAGAGGTGGAGATTAATGGAGACAAAGAGAGGGATGGTGGCTTCCAATCTCACACCTTAGCATCTTCTTAGAATAGGATATATATATAACACCCACAAAGAGAAGCTTGACACTAGGCCCTGGGGAAGCAGCCATATAACAAGGTGCCCTGTACCCCAAAATGACAGAGAACTGTCAGAGGCACCTTCTTTCCAGGGACTACACAAATCTGAACAATGATCATACAAGTTGACCAAATAACAGTGACATCGAATTCTATGCTGCATACAACTTCCTGGGCCATTTTGGGAGCTGAGGGGTGGGCAGGAACAAATCATACTCACTGAGATTGAATCTTCCTCCACCTAAGTAAAACAAGGAGTTGGAGTCAGCTACAATTTGACTTTTCTTCTTTTGAAGAATAAAGCATGGTGCCATATTTTTAAGCATGAAACTTTTTTGGAAGCAGAAGCAAGCTGACAACTTAAGTTAAAAATCTTCCTTCCCTTTGATCACTGCATTCCCTTACTCTTAGTAAAGAGTCAAAACCAAGCAGACATGAGTAAGTCATATACTTTGTGGTTAGAATAAAAACAGATGATGGAAACAGGTCCACAGTGATAGAAATTCTCTCACTTACATTTAACAGGAACCTTCTGGGTTGCATGCTTTAAGAATAGAGGCATCGTGGAAAGAGAGCCCAGAACCCAGGGGCCGATGAGAAGGCACTCTACCTTGTCAGAGGGGTGTAGGGTATGGCTAAGAGAACAGCTGTGTTCAATCCTAGCATCACAACTTACTAGCTGTGTGATCTTAGGATGCTATTTATCCTCTCTGTACTTCAATCCCATCATTTGTAAATGGTGATAGTAACAGAATATCTCATAATGTTTTGGAGATGATTAAATGAGGTAATATATTCATAGCACTTAGAACAGTGTCTTGCCCAGAATTAGTACTTGAACATTGATATCATCATCATCATCATCATCACTTGTGTCTATGTCAGGTGACCATGGTTCTCATTCTGATTTTAGCACTTCCTTTGGCACAACAAAAAGGACTAGATCACTAGGATAAGATCAGCTATTTCCAAACATGTTTTTAGCAGCAGAAATCATTTTCTTCTACTGCTAAAACACAAACTCCAAGAGAAGCTAAGCATATATGTACACATTGATTTTTAAAATTCTAGTTGCTTAAATCACCAAACAAAATAAATTTGTGAGCTCACATAACAAAATAGTCCAGGGGAGATCAGCTTCAAGAACAGCTGAATATCAGGTTGAAAGCCGTTAGGATCAACTTTTTTTTTCTGTCTCTTCTCAGATCTACTTCCTCTCTTTCCACTCCATTACTAGGATTCTCTGCCACTTTTCCTATGTTTGCTAGCAGCTCTCAAAGTACTATACTTCTAAATTCCAATCTAGTGAAAAAGGGAGAACATTGTTTTCCCAGAACTCCCTGGGAATGTCCTGATACTCACTTTGATTGGCCTGACATGGACTACGTGTCCAGCCCTATACCAATCACAATGGCAAGAAGAATGTGTTGCACTGATGGGCACCTTGGGTCAGTTCCACCCCTGAGGCTGGGAAGAAATCCTCCCTCTGAGGCCAGAGAGAGAGAATACTGTGTCTCTAGAAGGCTTGCTTTCACTGTACTTCCTTGGAATCCCTTCTCAAAACCTGAGTGTTCCTAGTTTGAAACCCACTGAACAAGGGGATTTCTAACATTTGGCAAGTTTCCAAGATTGCATATCCTCTCAAGGCAATTACTGTGGAAGAGGTCAGGGACCTGAGCAGCCCCCCTGAGGGAGATTACTTTGAGTCATTCTCAAATCATAGCATGCAGACATCCACCCACTCTACTGTCTTGTGAGGCATGGCCTTGGCTCTGTGCACCCACAGCAGTGCCAACTCTCATAGGCATGTATCCAGTGGTGGGTAGGAGAGTCCTTTGGGTTGAATTGTACATTATATTATGTGTAATGCACCTCCTGTTCCCATTATGTATTGCAGTGGAACCAAGACCTTCAAAACACAGTAGCTTAAATCAATAACAATTTATTAGTATCTCTCACAGTTCTGGGGTCCACTAGGCTCCTCTGGGCATTTCTGGCCTTGGGTTCTCTGTGATAACAGTTGAGCAGTAGCTAGGGCTAGTGCCATCTTGAAGCTTTTGTCGCTCCCATGTATGATGCCTGAATAGCTAAGGCTTGTTGATCATCTCTCTCTCTCTTAGTGGTCTCTCCACCTAGTATGTCCAGCAGGGCAGCCTCGGGACAGTAAAATTTCTTACATGGAGGCTGAAGATACAAAGAGTATGTGTTCCAGGAGAACAAGGAAAAAGCTACATGACTTTCTTCAGACCCAGCCTTGGAAATTATAGTGTCACTTCTGCTGCACTTTGGTATTGATCAAGGCAGTAACAAAGCCCACCCAGGTTCAAGGGGTGGGAACATAGACCCTACTCTCAGGGGTAGAAGTGTCAAATAATGTGCAGTGCTCTTAAAACCATCCTACTTCTAGGCCATGTGCAATGGCTCATGCCTGTAATCCCAGCACTTTGGGAGGCCGAGGCGAGTGGATCATGAGGTCAAGAGATCGAGACCATCCTGGCCAACATGGTGAAACCCCATCTCTACTAAAAATACAAAAATTAGCTGGATGTGGTGGCGTGAGCCTGTAGTCCAAGCTACTCGGGAGGCTAAGGCAGGAGAATCACTTGAACCCGGGAGGCGGAGGTTGCAGTGAGCTGAGATCGCTCCACTGCACTCCAGCCTGGTGACAGAGTGAGACTCTGTCTCAAAAAACAAAACAAAACAAAACAAACAAACCAAAAAAAAAATCACACACAAAAAAACCCATCCTACCTCTTGAGGATGGCTTTGGGTCAACCTACTAAACAATGTGCACCTTCCAGGCCTCTGACAAACCATATCATACTTCTCCATTTGAAACCACATTTTAGAGATTATCCTTGTCCATGCTGTTCTGATTCTGTCCTGCTCTTGATGGAAATGAGTTATTCAAGAAGCAAGATTATCAGGGCATAGCAAGAAAAGTGGTTTCTTAAACAATTGTGCGCTGGCAAAGAAGCTTAGACGTTATGCGCAAAAGCAATAGTCTCCATCTGGGCACATTGACCAATATTAGGAAGAGCAGTAATCCTTTTTAACACTTGTGAAAATATTACAACACCTCATCCTGGTGCAGCTTAGGCTTTTGTTAAGAAATACCATTAGAATCGAGAAAGACATTATCTTTATCACGTGCTTATTAAAAGCAGTGAAGTACCCTGAAGGAGCTATGATACAACCTGAGGTTACTACCTGGAGTTTGAGCATCTTCAGGAGAAAGATGGTGCTATTTTCAAGGTGAGCTCCAGCATTAACTGCGAATCTTAGCATGGCTTTATATACAAGGTAAAGGGGGAAATACACAAACATCTGAGTGCACTAAAGCTCAATGCTCTGCTGTTTATGGCTACCCCATCCTTACAGTGATTATTAAGCCTGTGAGTAAAATCAGAAGGCAGGGAGAAAGCAAAATGAGAATGTTTCTACATGGCATTCCAGAAGAAGTGGATTATGAAATCTGGATTCTCACATATTTTCAGGAGTGTTTAAGAAAGCATGGCATGGGTGTAAGTGTGAAGGTATTGTCAAAACATGCAAATTATGCCTTCATTTTAATTTCTGGCACCAATTCCAGGCCTAATCCCTTTCATTAGACCTTAAATGCTTTCAAAGTAGTGGAAGGATGAAATTCAGCATTTTGGAATTGGCTCGGGACTAGGAGCTAAGTTTTGCTGAACAAAGAACACACTGACTATAAAGTCAGTGAAGATGGCCTTCAGCCGTCTACTCCTTAGTGTGCTAACATTTGTGCCTGAAAAATCTATTCTCTTCCTAGTGACTGGCAGATGTCCAGATGGGCTGGACAGTTTTCTTCAGGGCTACATTAAAGTGTTACTTTCATACACTAGGAAGCATATAGACTTCAGCATGAGAAGATGTGAGCTTTAGAATAAGGAAACAATGGTATATAATGGCAGAGATTTTGCCAAGAGGCTGCTGGAGGTAGCATCAAGCAATTGGATCAAATGACTGGCCTGTGGGCTGTCACAGGCAGTAGAACAGCTTCAAAGCTCATTACTGCCTCAGCTTCCTGAGGCTCACATGGTGTAAAGGAACTGAAGGTGTGGAGGAGTGCGTATAAACAGACCAGCTTGGAAAGGGGGATTCAAACTTGCAACTTCAGATGAGCCTTTGGGACCAGCAAGGTACTGACGTTTGTGAGCATGTACCCAGCTGTTTCCTGTGTGGTGAGTTTATCCCCAACAAATACACCAGCTGGTGGAGTTTTATTTCCTTGTTGACTTTTTGCTGCTATCTAGAGAGTCCTGGTAACTGTAAACAAAGCTTTAGAACACTAATAAAGTGTCAGGCGCCAATGCAGTGGACTCTGAGCAGGTACTAAAATCCAGGAGCCTGTGGATAGGCACATGGCATGGGGGGGCCCCAGCCACACAGGATGATGGGGAGTAGGAGGAGGCCAGGAGCAGGAAGGTGGGATGAGAAAAGGGATCTGATTGCTGAAGTCCCACGTTCATTGCCCAAGGCCCAGGCACTTGTAGTAGATGCTGGTGGATGAGCAGGGGCTCTAGCCTCCAGCTGCTGTATTGACTGCTAAAAGCTAACAGAGGTCCTCTTCCCCAAGTATCACCCTAAGTTAATGCCCAGAAAGTTACACTCCCTAAATGGTTTTATCAGGAGAAGTCAATGGCAATGACTGGCTGATACAGGAGTACAAAAGGCGAACCACCTTGTCTTAATGATGAGGACCATCATGTCAGTGTTGTAATTTATGCCCAGATCCTCTCTCATATCAGGCCAGGTTTAGATTTTTCCTGAGCACGCATCTTTGCTTGGCTTCTTACCCTAGTTGTCCTGTCTGCTTTTCTTCTTTTAGATGCTTCTTTTGAGAATCTTTCCTCAAGAGGACTGAAGCAATGTGTGCCTGATTTTCCCTTTCTTGGGTTCTGCTTCTGGGGAACCCAACCTAAGATAGCATTGAGAATTTTAGGCCCCATTGCCATGGTTCAGTCTGGCAGGAGGAGGGCAGGGCATTGAAGCAGAAAGTCCCTAGAGATGTGTATTTGGGGCAAATTCTCCATGTGTCTCTGTGAAAAACGGCAGGTAGAAGTTGAAGACATACTTTGAGGAGCAGGTGTCAGCTCCTGGGGAAAATGAGTTGACAGAGGATGGGTGTCAGGGGCTCAACTAGGAAAGTACTAGAGCACTCAGTAAGAGAACCAAGGATAAATCTAGTGCTAGAGCCTGGGGTCAGCAAAACCAGGGTAGGGAATGCTATGACTTGTAGGATACGTGCAGAGTCAGGCTCATGTCTGACTCACTAAATCCTTGGTTGGTTTGTGGCAAGGGCTGGCCACATAAATCTGGGCAAGTTAATCTTCATATCTAAACTTCCATTTCTTCATCTGTATAGTGGCATATAGCATGCATTCAATACATAGTAAATATTTTATTACAGAACTATTATTCTAAGCCACAGTGGTTAATGAAACTTTTTGCCTGAAAAAAGGTAGACCTGGCTTTCTAGACAAGGCCCACCTCTAAATCCAGACTCGGAAAGCAAAGAAATGTGAAGCTATGAGATACAAAGTAGAGGCTGAAATAATGGCTCAACCAACTGGAAAGCCCATGATGTTGCTTGTATGGTTACCCATGGTCTTGCATCTTAAAGGCCAGAATCCCGGAGTTGCCTTCTTGTATATTCAGAGCCAGTCTTAAGGGAAGTAAGCAACTGCATTGAAAGAGAGAGAGAGAGAGAGAGGCCAGGAATCCTCCAGATTTGGAATTGGGCCATTATTAATCTGGAATTGGACCCAAGAGGGTATGATCGGGACAGAAAGTTGGCCAGTCAATAGTAATTGACCTGAAGTCTGAAGTTGCAGCAGTATTCTTCTAGCTTGGCAGACACTACATTCACTATGCCAGGTTCCTAGTGCCCAAATCAAACTGGAATTTCCCAAAGATAAAAGCAGCAGGAAACCTTAACCACTCAAATATTCTTTCCCTAGAACTACTTTTTTTTTTTTTTGGCATTATCACACTTTTACTTGTACAGTATATATACTTAGGTAAATGACCAAAATAGCCTTACAAATAGTGGGATTATGGGTGACTCTCATTTACTTCAAATTTTTTTAAATAGAGAACATACTTTTATGGAATAATCCTGTTTGTTTGTTTGTTTTTAAGTTCAGGGCTACTTGTGTAGGTTTGTTATATAGGTAAACTTGTGTCACAGAAGTTTGTTGTATAGATTACTTCATCACCCAGGTATTAAACCAAGTACCCATTAGTTATTTTTCCTGATCCTCTCCCTCCTCCCACCCTCCACCTTCCAATAGGCCCCAGTGTCTGTTATTTCTCTCTTTGTGTCCCTGTGTTCTCATCATTTAGCTCCCACTTATGAGAACATGCTGTATTTGGTTTTCTGTAGAACCACTTTCTACTCTCTTTTTACTTCTAGTACAGAGCTGTATGGTCCTCATTTTAGGAAAGGGTTCCCAGAAGCAGACCTTGAGATGAGAAATCACATGCAACTCAATTTATTGAGGAAAATTTTCAAGGTAGAACTGGGTGTAAAAAGCAGGAAAGATAAGGGAAGAAGCCAAGCAGAGATTCAGCCTCAGCCTGATCCCACAGGGGAGCTTCGGAGTGAAAATTATACCTTAGATTTGTTCAAACTCTAAGGCAAAGGAGCTGGGCTTACATTTTCCCACACCGGTCAGTCATTGAATAAGGGCCGTGACTGAGGGCATAACATCCCAGGAACTTCTGTTTCACAGTAGACACCCCAGTGGCCTAAGGGTGGTTCTCCATAGAGAATCACAGAGATGGATAATTAGAAACATAATATGCAGGAGGTAAGAAAAGGCACACTGAAAAAGTAAAAGAAATTCAAGGTAACCTGAGTGGAACATTGACAGATATGCTACCACACTAAGGATTCTCTTAAGGACATAGGAAAGGCTAATCATTTCTGCAGATATGCAGTTTATTCTACATGTGTTAATGTTATAAAACGGAGAGGGCATAGGATTACTATTTAGAAAGTGTGAGTTTTAGTCCTGGCTTGAATTCATACAAACTTTGTGATCTCGCATGAATCACTCAACTTGCCTAGGCCCCAGTTTCTACATCTATAAAGTGGGTTTATTATTTTCCAGCTTTTTAATACAAGTTGGTGTTTTCTGCTGACTCCGCTGGCTTTTGATATGTGTTTTAAAATCTCAGACAAGATAGTAGATTTTTCAATTTTGTTTTGTAATTTTGTCAGCATTTTTCTTTTATATTTCAAGCCATAATCTTAGCCATTCAAATACAGGACTGGTTTTTTTTTTTTTTTTTTTTTTTTTTTGAGACGGTCTCGCTCAGTCATCCAGGCTGGAGTGCAGGGGCGCTATCTCGGCTCACTGCGGGCTCCGCCTCCCGGGTTCACGCCATTCTCCTGTCTCAGCCTCCCGAGTAGCTGGGATTACAGGTGCCCGCCACTATGCCAGGCTACTTTTTTGTATTTTTAGTAGAGACGGGGTTTCACCATGTTAGCCAGGATGGTCTTGATCTCCTGACCTCGTGATCCGCCCTTCTCGGCCTCCCAAAGTGCTAGGATTACAGGCGTGAGCCACCACGCCTGGCCAGGACTGTTCTTTTTATCACTACATAATGTCTCTTTTTATGCTTTTTGGCCTAGATCCAGTGCCATCTGACATTCATATTGCCATATCAGCTTTCTTTTGGTTAGTGATTGAATTACTTGTTTTTTCCCATTTCTTTATTTTCAACCTTTGTGGACCATTATGTTTTAAGTGTGTTTATTATAAACTACATATGGTTGGATTTTTAAATACCTAGCCTGATAATCTTGCTCTTATAAGTAAGTTGATTCCTTTACATTTATTTTGATTACTGCTGTATTTGGACTTAGTTATTATATATTTTATGTTTACCATCCTCTTTTTTTTTGCTTATTTTACCTCTTTTCTTTCTTCCTGTTTGATTGATAGTTTTAACATTTTAACATTTTAAAGTAAAAAAAATTCTGAACAGAATTTAAGTGATTTAGTATCTCTGCTGTTCTCCCAAATAACCCAATAACTAAGTATGCTTTTATTACACACATAATATCTTTCCCATCTATGTCTTTCTTGGTGTTATTTGAATTTTATCTCATGATGTGAAAAATACCATTCTTTTTAAGAGTCAATAGTTAATTAAATTTATCATCATATTTTACGAAATTCTGTACTGTTGTTTCTGCATTCCACTCCATTCTTCTATATCTCTTAGGGTGTTTTCTTCTGCCTGAAATACATTCTTCAGCAGTTATTTTAGTGAAGACTAGTGGGTAATAGTCTATTTTATTATTTCCATTTCATCTGGAGTGAACTCAGTTCTATTAGTTTATTTTGTTGCTGTCTTTCTTAGCATTACTTCCTTATGTGTTTTGGAATTTTATTATTGAATGGAGGTCTCTCTCTCTCTGCCTCTCTCTCTCTGTCTCTTTCTCTCTCCGCCATTTTATGTCTCACAGTCTTGCAGATTTATATTTAATTTCTTCTTCCACCATTTCTCAATAACATTTAGTCAAAAACCAGGTCTTATATTGGTAGCTCAAGGCTCCCAAACTGCACTGAAATTGAGGTTTTCGCACATTCAGCTACCAAGTCAGCAGTTAAGCCTAAGTTCAGGATAAAAGACTTTATTTTCTACGGCTTCCCTGCTATCCAGTTTTATAGTTCAGATGGTGGTTTTAAGAGCTTATTTCAGCCCCCTTTAATGCATGAGAGAACCTCAAACTTGTTACTAGTTCCAAGCAATGAATTTGAAGACTGAATCTCTTACTTCCCATGGGATACTTTTAGTTTTGCTACCCCACAGGGCCCCAGATGTCTCCATTTGCTTCTGGATGTGGAGTCAAGTGAATCTGCAAACTCAATCCCAGTCTGAGTTCACCTCCATTTCTGGGTCTCAGAACTATTGATCTGTATTTCAAGTTGGTTATGTTGTCTTAAATTCTTTGCAGGTGTGTCATATTTTGTATCAGTCAGATAATGCTGAATTTTAAAAAAAACTCCTAAAAATGGAGTAGTTTAGTGCAGCAGTTGTTAATTCTCACTAATTTTTCTGGGGTTTGGTAATGTGGGCTGGGCTCAGCTGGGCAACTGTGCTTTATTCTGCAGGAAGTGAACTGGGGGAATAGAAACTGTGGCTTCTTTATCTCCCTGCTATCCGGTCTTCTGTTAGTATCCTTGATAGCTCAGCCTGATTATAGCCAAAGGACTAGGGTGACATTGATACATACATAAATGCCAGTCTCCTGGGCACAGAGTTGAGAAGGTGACAGAAGGCAACAGAGAATATCCAGCGCATGACCCAAGGGGAGTCATGGGCAGTTGGAAAATCACTGGGAGACAAAGGCCACATGCAAACACGAAATGAAGAGGACTCACAAGTTTAAAAAAGATATGATCACCCAAGACATATTTTGGAAACTTACTTTCTTGGGCTTTTGGAAATTGGCAACTGTTGGCTCAGATGGAGGATACTGAGGCAGAGGGGACCACGTTTCTTCAAGTGGGAAAATCCTGTCACCTTTGGAAGCTTGTCTTGCACTCAAAGAAATACAGCACCCTATGGACTTTTATGACTTAGATCTCATTCATCTAGGGTTTTATACTAAAAATAATAAAAAGGGAACAAATTTTTCCATTCAGTGGATGCTGCAGTGACAGTCAGAAAAGCTACTGAGTTCCAGCACGGCTGCTGTCAAGCCATGTGACCTTGGACAATTCACAGGGCTTTCTTAGCCTCCAGTTTCCTGCTGCAGAAAGTGAGGAGGTTGAATCAAATGCCTTCAAATCTCTAAACACTCAGATAGCTACAGCTTATAGGTGGGATAAATGGCTTGCATTTAAACATTTTTATTCAAAAACATTTAACAGTAACTGCCTATATTCTGGTTTCCTTGCTGAATCACTTGAACTAACGGGAATCTTAAAAAATAACTTTATATTTTCCATCTTCTCTCTTAAGTCCATTATTTTCTTCTGTGCCCCCAAGCAAAGAAAAGCCATCTCTGACAGCTGCTCAAGGCAAACCATGGTTTGATAATGGTAAAAGGAGAAGCTATCAGCATGCAAATTTAGATTTCCAGCATGTGTACTGATTTCCTGGCCTCATAGACATCTCAGTAATTATCTATAATTATGCATAATTTACCTACTTTCATTTTTTAAGAAATTGTCACTTTTAAGGTCAGAGTTTGACAATTTATTGGTTTGTCCTATAGAAATAAATTGGGGGCATTTGGAGCTGGAGTCTTTAATGTGTGCAGTTGGGGCCATAGATGTGAAGCTGCCTCCTATTTATAGCTGGGTAAGCTTAATCGTTGCTTTTCAGTCTAAATAGAAAGGCTCTGTTTACTGCTGCTTTTAATTGTAGCAAGCTGGTGAAAAGGCATGCAGGGCCTCTTCAGTAAAGGCAACTCAATAAAAGCATTTTGCAGTAAATTATTATTGCCATCATGAAAACCATGCACAGCATTCAAATATAAAGCAAGAAACAGCTCAGATTTTCTCTTCAATGGGAGAATCTTTGATGAACCCAGTGCACAACTTTTAAATGTTCTTAAATCATTTTTTTTCTCATTTTCTTAGAATATTAGAGCTGATAAGGGCATGTGGTTCTCCTTATTCTTCAGATTTAATTTTAAGGATAAAAATCTGAGTTCCTTGTTCAGGTCTGAGACATGTTTATATCCAAAATCATAAAAACAAAAGATTATCTGGGAAATCAAAATGTCAACCCCCTTTCTGTATGTTCCTGTTTGAAAGAGAACTATGAGGCACACTGAACCTTTATTTAGAGAGTTCCCTCTTTGATAAAGATCTTCTCAAAAGTTTTCTGCCAAATGTGCCATTTTATCCTCAAATCTCTGGAAGTTGGGTAGCATAGCATAAGGATCCAATTCTGATCTGGAACAAAATCACAAACCCAAGTGTTTGAAAGTAAGCTCCAGAAAGAGAAGCTTCGTGTGGGAAGGTAGGTATGAATGGAGGATTATACTCTCCAAACATGACTACAGCAGTAAATGCAGTCCCATATTCTCTTCCAGACCTTGACACTCTCCATCAAAAGGAAGAGTCTATTTCCCCATCTCTTGAACTTTGACAGTCTTTATAAATGCCTCAAATGAGTAGAATGCAACCAAAGGACTTTTTAGTGACTTTTGAAGTTAGGTCATAAAAAGCACTACAATTCCACTTTTTCTCTTTCAGGATGCTCACCCTTGGAGACCAGCAACAATGTGTGCAGAAACCCAGGCCATGTGGAGAGGCCCCACATACGTGTCCAACTGAGGTCCCAGCTGACAGCTGGCATTGACATGTGAGTGAGACTCTGAACGTTCCAGCTGATGACGAGTAGAGTTTGAGCGAGCTATCCCTGTTGGGCCTGTCAAAACTGCAGATTTCATGAAGAAAATAAGTGTTGTTGACTTAAGCCAGTAAGTTTTGACATACTATGTTACACAGCCATAGTAGCTGGAAGAGTGTGAAACAAATACTATTCTCCTGTGTCTCATTTCTCTATAAAGTATATCTTCCCCCTTCCTTGCATAGGGATTCTTTCTCCTTTTCTCTCAGACAGTTCTGCTATTATCCCTGCTAGTGACGCTATTACTACTTCAAATACTATTGTTTTTATATCTGTTGCTACTACTGAAAATAAGATAATTTTATAACTAATGTTGAGTATGCATCTACTATATAGATTTACATCCTTAACATGTATTAAATCACGTAATTCTTACATCAAAAGCATGGAATTGTATCACCCCAAGATTCATATGTTGAAGTCCTCACCTTTAGTATTCACAATGTGACCTGTTTGGAGATATGGTCTTTAAAGATGTGAAATGAAGCCATTAAAGTAGTCCTTAATCCAATATGACTGGTGTCCTTATAAGAAGAGGAGATAGGACACAGACACACACAGAAGCAAGATCAGGCGAAGATATAGAGAAAAGATGGTCATCTACGAGCCAAGGAGAAAGGTCCTCAGAATAAACCAACCCTGTCGACACCTTGATTTTGGCCTTCTAGCTTTCCAAATATGAGAAAACAAATTTCTGTTGTTTAAGCCACAAAGTCTGTGGTACTTTGTTATGGAAAACCTAGAAAACTAATACAACTTTATGAGTAAAGTACTATTAAACTTTAGATAAGGAATCCACAAAAGAGAAAGCTGACACATTGTAAAGGTAAGTAACTTGCCCGAGGTTATACAGTTTTATTTCCTTTCAGAAATAAGAAAACAAGGGCTCAATAACTTGACTTCCTGAAGTTTCACAGTCAGTTTAAAGAAAGATTCAAAACTAAAAAAATCAAACTCTACCCTATATTTACACCATTTAGTATCGGGGTCCTCAGAAATATGTCACTTAGTCCTGTTAGCTAAGTTAAGACAGGATGGCAGCATTATTGAGCACCAACTACTTACATAGCACTTACAACCTCAGTTTTTCTTCCTAATAGAACCTCAATTTTGTTCAAGTGCCCTATCTTCATGTAGTCCATGTGACTGCAAAGAATACCCTCAGCTTCAGGAGTAACTCTGATTGGGTTAAGGGTTAGCTCCTACCCCCTTGTCTGTGATTCATTTATAAAAAGTCCTGTGACTCAGTTCTGGCCAATGATATGTGAAGGGAGGTTCGTGGAAGACTTCTTGGAAAGTTCTGCCTTGCTCTAAAGAACAAGCTATTCTCCCGCTCTCTCCCCAGATTTGAATGAAAGTGGATGAATCCACAATTGTCCTCTGGTGGGAACCAGCCTTAAAAATGAAGTCAACTGTGTGTATAGCAAAGACAAGAAATGTAGAGAACCTAAGTCCTAGGTAATAACACTGGGGTACTGGATCAACCAGCTTTTATTAAATTTCCTGTTAAATGAGCTTATATATTCCCTCATTTTAAAAAGCCAGTTTAGAGTATATTGAAATCACTGAAAGTTAATGGCTGCAAAAGCTTCCCAGTAGAGTTGACCCTTGAACAAGGTTGGGGTTATGAGTGTAGACATCCTGTGCAGCCGAAAATCCACGTCTAACTTTTGACTCCTCCAAAACCTAACTAGTAGCAGCCACCTCTGGACCAGAAGCCTTCCTGATAACATAAACAGCTAATTATCACATATTTTGTATATTATATATATATTATACACTGTATTCTAAAGTAACTGTATTCTAAAGTAACCTAGAGAAAAGGAAATGGTATTAAGAAAATCATTACTATTCATTAAGTAGAAGTGAATCATCGTAAAGGCCTTCCTCCTCTTCTCACTTTGAGTAGGATGAGGAGGAAGAGGAGGGGGTGGTCTTGCTGTCTCAGGGGTGGCAGAGGTAGAAGAGGTGGAGGAGGTGGAAAGGGAGGCAAGAGAGACAGGTGCTTTTATTGAAAAAAGTCCACATGTATGTGACCCAAACAGTTCAAGTCCATGTTGTTCGAGGGTCAACTGTAGTTCCAAATTTCTACAATGGAGCAGATGATCTCTACCCTCTGTTCCCATAGCAGCAATAGCCAAGATTGGCTTTATCCCTTCTAGCTCTGTCTTCTTAGGCTATAAATGGCCGAATGGCTCCCTTCTCACATGAAGGATCATAGGATGAACTCTGTGCAATCTCCCCAAACCAGTCCTGAAATAGAAAATGTTGGAATCTCAGCATTAAGGTGGTCCATTCTGTACAACACAGCTTAAATGAGGTTATTTCACAGCAACCCTTGCAGCAGAAAGAGAACACGTGGCATATTCCTGGTTTCTTCAGTGAGTCATAGGGTTGGAAAAGAGATCAGGCTCTTCTCTTCTCTTGTCCAAGATTGTTCTTTGCTTATATTTCTGAGATTTACTGAATGATGGTGAAAGTGAAATTAGTTGGTGGTCTTATCCAGGTAATTATATTTCTAAACTACCAGGAGAAATAGGCTTTGAGGCATCATTTATATAATGCAAGCTTTTAAATACCAAATATTTATATACAGCCTTGGTTCTTATGTTTTTAAAGTTTTTCTCTTAATTAATATAATTTTTACCTATTATCAACTCTGGGAGATAACTGTAGCAGGTCTTGTCAATTGCATTATACAAATAATTTTAGACAAGAGGAGTTATTTACTTAAGTTGATTGAATCAAAACCTGAATCTAAAACTCCTGACCCAAAGTCCAGTGCTCTTTCCAATTATTTCTCCACTTGACCTCTTTCATATTTAAAATTTGCTTTAGCCTTAACATTTTTTTAAAATAAACTTTTTGAGATAATTGTAGATTCACATGAATTTATAAAAAATGATACAAAGGAATCTTGTATACCAATTACCCAGTGTCCTCCAGTGGTGACATCTTACAACACTGTAGTGTAATATCACAACAAGGATATTGATATTGATGCAGCCAGGATACAGAACATTTCCGTCACCACAAGGATCATTCATGCTATACTTTTATAGTCAAACCAACTTCCCTTCCACCCTTACCTGGTCCTTAACCCCTGGCAACTAGCAATCTGTTTTTCATTTCTTTAATTTTGTCATTTTAAGAATGCTATATAAAGAAAGGCTTATCGTGTGAAATCTTTGGGGATTGGCTTTTCTTTTCACTCAGTATAATTCCCTGGAGATTCATTCAGATTATTACATGTATCAATAACTCCTTCCATTGTCTTGCTGAGTAATATTTCATTGTATGGAATGGTTTGTTTAACTATGCATCTCCTGAAGAACATCTGGGTGCCTTGTAGTTTTGTGCTATTATGAATAAATCTGCTATAAGTATTCATGTACACGTTTCCGTGGGAACATAAATTTTTATTTATCTGAGATAAATGCTCAGGAGAGCAATTGCTGGGCCATATAGCAGGTGCATTTTTTTTTTTTTTTTTTTTTGAGAACAAGTCTCACAGTGTTGCCCAGGCTGGACTGCAGTGGCGTGATCTTGGCTCACTGCAACCTCCGCCTCCCAGGTTCAAGTGATTCTCCTGCCTCAGCCTCCTGAGTAGCTGGGATTACAGGCACCCACCACCACGTCCAGTTAATTTATTGCATTTTTAGTAGAGATGGGGTTTCACCATGTTGGCCAGGCTGGTCTTGAACTCCTGACCTTGTGATCTGCCCGCCTCGGCCTCCCAAAGTGCTGGGATTACAGGCATGAGCACCCGGCCTCGCAGGTGCATGTTTATTCCTTTTTTAAGAAACTGTGTGACTGTTTCCAGAATAGCCACACCACTTTATATTCCCAGCAGCAATATTTGAGTGATATGATATCTCTGCATCCTTTCCAATATTTGGTTTTGTTAATTCTTTTTTAATTTTAGCTATTCTGATAGATGTGTAATGATATCTCAATGTGGTTTTAATTTGCTTTTTCCAAGTGGCTAATGTTGTTGAACTTCTTTTTATGTGTTTAATTTCCATCAATATAACATCTTCAGTGAAATATCTCTTTCTTTTGCCTATTTTCTAATTGAATTGTTTGTTTACTGTTGCATTTAAGAGCTTTTTATATATCCTAGGTACTAGTCCTTTGACATGTATGTGGTTTCCAAATATTTTCTTCTAGTTTGTACCTTGTCTTTTTATCTCCTTAATAGGTTCTTTCACAGAGCAAAATTTTCTAACTTTGGTGAAGTTCACTTTTTCAATTTTTCTTTTTATGAATCACATTTTTGGTGTCTAAGAACCCTTTGCCTAGTTTTATATACCAAAGAGTTTTTCTTGTGTTTTTTTTTTTTTCTAAAGGTTTTATAGGTTTACAAGTTGTAGTAGCCCATTTTCATACTGCTATGAAAAAATACCCAAGACTGGGTGATTTATAAAGAAAAAAGAGGTTTAATAGACTCATCAGTTCCGCATGGCTAGGGAGGCCTCACAATCATAGCGGAAGACGAAGGAGGAGCAAAGGCATGTCTTAGATGGTGGCAGGCAAGAGACCATGTGCAGGGGAGCTGCCTTTTATAAAACCATCAGATCTTGTGAGACTTATTCACTATCATGAGAACAGCATGGAAAAACCCACCCCCATAATTCAATTACCTCCCACTGGGTCCCTCCCACAACACCTGGGAATTATGGAAGCTACAATTCAAGATGAGATTTGGGTGGTGACGCAGCCAAACCATATCACAAGTGGATAATAAATTTTAGTTAATTTTTGTATAAGATGTGAAACTTAGAGTTCATTTTATAGTTTATGGATGTTTAATTGTGCCATCACCTTTTGTTGAAAACATCTGTAGTGATATTCCGTTTCATTCCTGATACCGACCTTTCTTCTTTTTATCTGCTTTGATGTTTGTAAATATCATTGATGTTTTCAAGGAACCAGCTCTTTATTGATTTTAAATTTTCAATTTTGTTGATTTTTTTGCTCTTATTTTTGTCATGCCCTCCCTTCTCTTTGAGGTGGGAGGTTAGAATTTTTATTTGAGGATTTTCTCCTTTTGCAGTGTATGCACTTAGTGATATACGTTTTACTCTCAGTACTACTTTAGCTGTGTCCTACACATGTTTTAATTGACACTTAATAATTATACATATTTATGCAGTATAGTATGATATTTTGACACCTATATACAATGTGTAATGATCAAATCAAGGTAATTAACATACCTGCTTTCTCAAACATTTATCATTTCTTTGTGTTAGGAATGTTTAAAATTCTTACTTCTAGTTATTTTGAAATATAAAATATTGCTAACTATAGTAACCTTAGAGTGCTGAAAAACACTAGAACTTATTTACCTTACCTAGCTGTAATTTTGTATCTGTTAACGAACCTCTCCCTATTTCCTCCTTCCCCCTTCCCTTACCAGCCTCTAGTAACCACTGTTTTACTCTCTACTTCCATACCTCACCTTTTTTAGCTTCCACACATAAGTGAGAACATGTGGTATTTCACTTAACATAATGTCCTCCAGGCTCATCCATGTTGCCACAAATGGCAGGATTTTATTTTTTATATGGCTGAATAGCCCATTGCATACATATATATCACATTTTCTTTATCCATTCATCTTTTTTTTGTTGTTACCAAACATTCATTTCCATTCATCTGTTGATAAATGCTTAGGTTGATCTGTATCTTGGCCATTGTGAATAAATGAACATTGGAGTTCATTTATAAATAAATTATTTATTTATTTATAAATAATGAACATAGAAGTGCACATATCTCTTTGACATACTGATATCCTTTCCTTTAAATATATAATCAGTAGTGGAATTGCTGGATCATATGATAGTTCTATTTTTAGTTTTTTGAGAAAACTCCCTACTGTTTCTCATAATGTCTGTACTAATTTATATTCCCACCAACAGTGTACAAGAGTTCCCCTTTTCTCTACATCTTTGCCAGCATTTGCTATTTTTTATCTTTTTTTTTATAATTAGCCATCTTATGGATCAAAGACTTAAATCTAAGCCTTGAAACTATAAAAATTTTAGAGGGTAACATCCCCAAAACTCTTCTAGGCATTGGCTTAGGCAAAGAGTTCATGACCAAGAACCCAAAAGCAAATGCAACAAAAACAAAAATAAATAGATGGGACTTAATTAAACTAAAAAGCTCTTGCACAGCAAAAGAAATAATCCACAGAGTTAACAGACAACCCACAAAGTGGGAGAAAATATTCACAAACTATGCATCCAACAAAGGACTAATATCCATAATCTACAAGGAACTCAAACAAATCAGCAAGAACAAACAAATAATCCCATCAAAAAGTGGGCTAAAGACATGAATAGACAATTCTCAAAAGAAGATACACAAATGGCCAATAAACATATGAGAAAATGCTCAACATCACTAATTATCAGGGAAATGCAAACTAAAACCAAAATGTGATATCACCTTACTCCTGCTGGTGGGAATGTAAACTAGTCCAACCACTGTGGAAAACTGTATGGAGACTCCTTAAAGAACTAAAAGTAGAACTGCCATTTGATCCAGCAATCCCACTACTAGCTATCTACTCAGAGGAAAAGAAATCATTATATGAAAAGTATACATGTTTTTAAAGCAGCACACACATATTTATAGAAGCACAATTTGCAATTGCAAAATATGGAACCAGCCTAAAGGACCATTGACCAATGAGTGGATAAAGAAAATGTGGTATATATATACCGTGGAATACTACTCAGCCATAAAAAGGAATGAAATAATGGCATTCACAGCAACCTGGATGAAGTTGGAGCCCATTTTTCTAAGTGAAGTAACTCAGGAATGGAAAACTAAACCTTATATGTTCTCACTTATAAACGGGAGCTAAGCTATGAGGATGCAAAGGCGTAAGAATGATATAATGAACTCTGGGGACTCAGGGGTGGTACTACACATTGAGTACAGTGTACACTGCTCAGGTGATGGGTACACCAAAATATCAGAAATCACCACAAAAGAACTTATTCATGTAACCAAATACCACCTGCTCCCCCCAAACTATTGAAATAATAAAAAAGAAAAAAGAAAAAAATAATTAGCTATCGTAACTGGGATGACATGATATCTCACTGTGGTTTTGATTTGCATTTTCCTGATGATCAGTGGTGTTGAGCATTCTTTCTTATACTTGTTGGCCATTTGTGTGTCTCCTTTTGAGAAATGTCTATTCAGACCATTTGTCCATTATAAAAATTGGATGATGATGATGATGATGACGACGATGGTTTGTTGTTGAGTTACTTGTATATTTTGGTTGTTAGTCCCTTGTCAGATGAATACTTTGCAAATATTTTCTCTCATTCTTCAGGTTGTCTCTTTACTCTGTTGATTGTTTTCTTTGCTGTGCAGAAGCTTTTTAGTTTGATATAATCCTATTTGCCTATTTTTACTTTTGTGGTTTGTGCTATTGAGGTCTTATTTATAAAATCTTTGCCCAGACCAATGTCCTGAAGCATTTCCCTTATGTTTTTTTCTAATAGTTTTATAATTTCTTGTCTTACATTTAGGTCTTTAATTTGTTTTGAGTTGATCTTTGTATATGGTGAGAGATAGGATCTAGTTTTATTATTCTGTGTGTGGATATTCAGTTTTCCCAGCACTCTTTATTGAGTAGACTGTCCTTTCTCTCTTACACTCAAAAGAGAAAGACAGTATCTCTTTACAGGCCACACCAAGACACCGAAGTCTGTTCTAGAAATACATTAGCTGCTCCTTCAAGGTAGATTTTAAAGCCTTGGGGAAAGTTGGGGATATTTATTGTTAAATTCTAGAATCCCTGTTTCCATAAGAGGAGATGTCTCTTCACCCATATTTCCAAAAACTATTTTCTATTTTTTTTTTTTTTTTTTTTGGTCTTAGGTCAACTCTGTCTCTGGATTGAGAGGATTCAGGATGAGGCTTTATTTAAGATTTTTCTGTTTCTAATCACATCCAGACAACCAGCCAATCGTATGGTTTGACTCAGTGAGAAAGATGAGCCTAACTAATCCCTGTACTCACATTGGTGGTGGTGGCTGGTGAGGGTCCTAGGCAAGCAAGCATTTTTTGAGGGATCCCCTTGCTTTGGGCACTGTTCCCACCTTGCTTTAGGCACTGTTCCGAGTACATTATTTTAGTTGAGGTTTATGACAATTCCCTGACATCGCTACTATCATTATCCTCAGTTTATAAACAAGAAAATGGAAGCTCAGTAAAGGGAAGTATTTGTCAACAGTTACTCAAGATCCATATCAGTGTCACCTCTTGAACCCTATCAGCCCTTGCTAATTACAGGAGAACATCATATTCTTTTCTCTCCTTTTTTGAAATTTAAGATAAAGATAATAAGATGACATCCACCTAATATCCATTATGAGGAATTGATCATTGTTGACATTTTATCTCACTTGTTTAAAATATTTTAAAGAAAATGTTAAATGCCTTTGACCCTCACTTTCAACCTCATCCTATTGCCACTCTCATTTCCATTCCTGCCCCCAAGAGTAAATTCTTCATTTTTTTCGTTTTCGTACTTTTAGCAGAGACGGGGTTTCACCATGTTGGCCAGCCTGGTCTTGAACTCCTGATCTCCTGAGGTGATCTGCCCGCTTCGGCCTCCCAAAGTGCTGCGATTACAGGCGTGAGCCACCACACCTGGCCCCTCTTTTTCTCATGGCATTTTGTGAAGGCTGGGTATGGGCTTTCTCTAAGTTTGTAAAAGACATCAAGAGTTCTCTCTCATTTACATTCAAGGGAGAAAGGCAGTATCTCTTTTCAGGCAACATCAAGACATCTAACTTATAGCAAAGAATAAATCTTTACTATTACTATAGTAAGAATAAATCTTTACTATAAGTTTACTGTTTTTTTCTTGCAGTCCATTTTTCTGTGCCTCTCAAAGACCTTTCTTGAGGCAGAAGGCTTCGTTCTCCTTACTGCTTCTCCTCCCATGGGTTTTGCGAATCCTAGTTTTTAGAAAATGCCTCCTATCTTAGCCTGCTCCCTTTGTGCTTTGGCCCCCATGGTTTGTGATGTTGCTGCCAAGGTGTGAGATCAAGATGGAGTGGTGGCCTTGGTAGAGCTGAAGCGACCCATCATCACTTTGGCTGGAACAGTTGTTTGCTCTCAACTCATGCTGATAATTGTTAAATTCCAAAGACAACTAGGAACATCCCTTTGCATTTTTTTTTCCTGAGTTATAGGACAACTTAATACAATGCCATCTAGTGTTCCAACCTTTGCCAGCAAGAGAACTGAGGCATCATCCAAAATACAGTAAACAGTCTTAAAAAAAGAAAAAAAGATGTTTTGACTAAAATAACATAAATCTGAAACTTGAGGTTTTTTTTTCTTTTTAATCACCATCACAGTGAAGGATATGTTGTAGGTGGTGCCCTACTCATATCCTCCTTCCCTTTTATCCTCTTTGTCTAACCGCTGCAGGGCACAACGGTCCAGCTAAGCTAGCTGCATCTGCTTTTCTTTTTTTATTTTTTTGCCAAGGTCTTGCTCTGACCTCTTAAGCCACATTGCCCAGAGTGGAAGGCTGAAATTACAGGGAATTTCTGTGCTCTGAGAGCAGCCTCAGTAAATGACTGATACGGATTGTATTAGTGTGTTCGTGCATTGAGAAATACCTGAGACTGGGTAATTTGTAAAGAAAAGAAGTTTAATGGATTCACAATTCTGCAGGCTGTACAGGAAGCATAATGGCTTCTGCTTCTGAGGACACCTCAGGAAGTTTCCAATCACGGTGGAAGAGGAAGGAGGTATAAGATGTCTCACATGGCAGGAGCAGGAGCAAAAGAAAGTTGGGGTGAGGGAGGTGCTATATACTTTTAAACCACTAGATCTCATTAGAACTCACTCATTATCATGGGAGCAGCACCAAGGGGATGATGCTAAACCATTCATGAGGAATCCACCACTATGATCCAATCACATCCCACCAGGATCCAGGATCCATCTCCAACATCGGGGATTGCAATTCAATGTGAGTTTTGGGCAGGGACCCAGATCCAAACCATATCATGGATTGATGTATAAACATCCTGGCGTCCTCCTTTAGGTAGGATAATGATGAGGCCTGTGTCCTGCACCAGCTTCCAGAGTTCTCCAGTGGAATTATACTCCAACTGCCCAGAGTGCTAGCCGACTTGGCTTTGCACCCTTTACTGGCTGCTGCTTCTCTGTGTCTCCATTTTTCTCTCCCCTACCAGTATTTCCTTTCCTTTCCAAGTAAACCATTTGCTTTGGAATCTTTGTCTCAGACTTTCCTAAACTAAGAAAACCTCTCTGTCGTAGATTGCAAAAATGGCCACGAACCTTCCGCCTCTCTACATCCTTATACTGTAAAGTTACAGTTCCTTTCATTAAGAAGTGGGCTCACCTTGGGTCTTGCTTTGGTCAGTAGAGTATGGAGGAAGTGATGATATGCCAGTTCCAAGTCTAGGCTTCAAGGGATCTTAAGCATTTCTCCTTTCTCTCAGAGACTTGAATACATGGTTGTAGTTTAAAGCAACTAAGTTTTGGGTGATTTGTCATGCAGCAGGACTGATACAACTCCCACCCCAAGCACATTTTTGATATCCTCTTGTGTGTTCATTCCCTTGAATGAGAGTATTGTTTTCTCTAAAGAAAAGCATCTTTTCAGGCACGGAGAAGTTGATTGACCTTCTCAGATTTGCTCAGGAGAATCTGGGTGCCAGTTGTTGGCAGTATCCTGGTATATTCCTTAGCCCCAGGGCCTCTATGCTGACTCACCTTGTCTGGGTTTGCTTGCTAGCTGCTGCATTTTCTCTCTGCTACAGTGGCCAGCACAGCTGCTGTTTTTTTCCAAAGCCCTCTTTCACAGAGCTGTTAGGTAGGAGGCCACTGCGTTTCCATGATTGTGCGGATGACATATGTGTCTGACAGGGATTCTAGCACCTCAAAGCTGGCCTGGGATGGAGAGCTCACCAAAAATACTGCAGTTGCTGGATGCCAGGGAATTTATTGAGCTTTGGAGCCAGCAGGATGCAGAGTAAACAGCATAGAAATAGAGTCAGGATGCTTAATCCTGACTTTGCCTCTTGGCTAATTATATGGCCTTGAGTGGGACCCTTGACCTGCATTTCTTTAATTGAGACAAGGTAGCCTCTGAAGTCCCTTTCAGCTCTAAAATGCTAGAATTCAAGGACTGAATAGGGCTTTATAAAAATGAAATGCCAGAAAGCATGGAGTTAGTTGTCTAATTAGAGGAAGTTCTGATAGGCTAGAATACTGGTTCTCAAAGTGGGGTCCCTGAACCTGCAGCATCGCAACATCACCTGGGAACTTGTTAGATCACAGCTCACTGCAGCCTCGAACTTCTCAGCTGAAGGGATCTTCCTCCCATGTAGATGGGACAACAGGCTCACACCACAATGCCTGGCTAATTTTTAAAAAGTTTTTATAGAGATGGGGTCTCACTATATTGCCCAGGCTGGTCTCAAACTCCTGGCCTCCAGTGATACTCCTGCCTCGGCTTACCAAAGCACTGGGATTACAGGCATGAGCCACCATGCTGGGCCCAGAACTTGTTAGAAATGCAAATTTTCAGGCTCCACTCCAGACGCTCTGAAGCACTTTCTCAGCAGGTACTCATGTTCACATGAGAAAGAGGTAACCAGCTCTGTTAGCAAAGGTAGATAATTAATTAACCAATTTATTCATGGATAACCTATTTCTGTGTGCAAGAAACTGTTTTATTCTTGGGGTGAAAGTAAAGGTGAAGGTGCACGGCTATTATAAGACCATGTGAGAGTAGGGCCCAGCAATTTGTGTATTAACAAGCTCTTCAGGTGATTTGAATACAGGTTCAAGTTTGAGACTTACTCATCTAAAGCTGCGTTATTCCAAGTGTGGCTCACATCATCGGCATCATCTGGGAACTGCCCGAAGAAGCAAAAGCTTAGCACTACCTCTTTAGAACTCCTGTGCCAGAATCTCCATTTAACAAGATTCCCAGTGATTTGAATGCACATAACAGCTGAGAAATCCTGGGTGCAGCCTCCATTCTTGGAGATTGTAATCCAATAGAAAGGGGTTGGGGGGAGTGGCAGCAGGAGAGCAGAAATTTACATTTCTGAAAAGCTCCCAAAACGCGGCTGATGTTGGAGGTTCAGGGACCACTTTGAGTAACAAGGCTCTAGATTTTAGCCCAGGCTTAGAATCTTGAATATGGAAGGGTTTCAACCCAGAAGTTGGTTTCAGCTACACTGTACAGATGTGCAGGTTGTGCACTGCCAAATTCCAGAAGTCAACATTTGCATAGACTGAGTCAAGAACCTGAACCCCAAAGCTAAGAGGCAGGGGCTAGCTAAAGAGTGGGTTTTAGAGAGTGTTAGAATTGGGTTTGGATCCTAATCCTGCCACTTACTTAGTTGACCTTGGGAAATATATTTAACTCTGAGCCTCGATTTCCTCATCTGTAAAATGGAGATAAACATACCTGTGTCCCAATATAAGATACTCAACAGTAAGCACCCAGTAGAAGCCCAGATATTTGCAAATAGCTATTCTCTCTGGACTTTCCTTTCAACCAAGGGAAGAGTAGTTGTATAGGTTCCTTTCCTCCTTCAGTCTCATCCTGGCCAGTGGCCTAATCCCCTCGTCAGGCTGAAGGCCAGGTGAGTATGATGGGCTTTTCTTTAGAGCTCCCAGGGGTCAGATGAAGGTGATACCACCATAATGCAGACTGTTTATATTTAGGAAAGCTTCCCATGGGTTTGTACAAATCAGTTCATAAAAATGACCAACACAGCCAGTTTCAAACCATGCCCTGAGTTCACGTGCTTACCAAAGTCATAAAAATCAGCAATAGTTTGTGGTCCCACCAAGGCTTTGATGCCCCTGGTGCCTGGAATCACTCAAAGGCTTTGCAGGGGAAGGCACTTGGGCCCACTGGACCTGGAAATCTTCGCTCTTCTGCATAAAGAACCCACTTAGACCCCTTGTGTGTTTCTGTGCGAGAAAGACCATCAGGAATTCGCTGAAACAAACCTAAAGATGCATTTGGGGTGAGGGAGAGCCCATTTGGGGGTACAAGCAGGCAAGCAGGATACTTTTGAAAATCAGTTGCTTATATAGGTGTAGGTCTGTGTCTGGAGTCTGTACTCTGTCCATTGATAATTATGTCTACCCTTATGTCAATCCATGCTGTCTTGATTCCTGTTAAGTCTTGACATCTGGTATAATCTTTCAACTGAAAAATAAAAAGCTCATTAAAACACAAACCAGGGGAAGGCTATGAGACCAGATAAATCTTGATCAGAAACTAGACATAATTAAGTTTATTTCTTTGCAGTTTACGAGAAGCAAAATAAATATATATACATATTTCTAAATTCAGGGACTGGCTGAAATTTTAGCAGGAGCTGAGAGGCTGAGTTCTGAGGGATTTCAGCCTAAGAATAGCCACTAGAGGGCCTAGGAGATCCAGAAACGCTGCATGGTGTTTGTAGGAGCCAGGCAGGCCCAGAGAGCTGCCAAGGCCTGAGTATGGTGTTCAAGGTGAACCTGATTCCTGAGAACCTTCTCACCAGGTGCTCACCTTCACATGAGAAAGAAGTAACCAGCTCTGTTAGGGAAACTAGATAATTCATTAAGCAATTTATTCACCAATAACCTATTTCCGCATGCAAGACACCGTTCTATTCTTGGGGTTAAGGGAAGCTGAGAATGCAGGACTATTATAAGCAAGCCTCTCACTTAGGGCTCAGTGATGGCATCAAGGACCAGCTTGGGAGGTGTGGGCTTTGATGCCCATTATTTCCATGTGCTGCACCAATAAACTTAAAATCAAGATAAAAACAGCGTGTGTGCTAAGCAAATACAGCTTCAAGTCAAATCCCTTTAGGTCACTAGACTGCCACACTTTAATCCCTCTACAGAAACTCTAGAGTTTTTGTGATTGGAGCTTTGTGATGTGTCTTGAAGCAGGGATGAAGCTGATTTCTCTATTATTGTTTAAAAAGTCCTTAAAGTATGCAGTACTTTACAGACAGAATACAAAAAAATTTAGAAACTCACCTTTCCTAGAGAGACCTAGGGGCTATCTAGTTACGGCATGTGCTAGAAAATGACCTACAAGGTATGTTCTAGCCTGAGGAATTGCTGGCATGTGAATCATGAGGACAGATGCATGGGTAGAATGTGCCATTTCCTCTGTCAGCATCTGCTAGGCAAGAGATGCCTTCCCCTAGGCCCCCTGGCTCTGCAGTTTTCCCGCCTATGGGAGGCCTTTTACCAACATGACCTATGCCACCCACCCTCACTCCCACACCACCACATCTGGCAGCAAATTTTGTAAGCCAGGAAGTTTGGGGGGTACAAAAGAGGGGCTCCTTGAGGTGGGAGAAGGGTCTCCCAGTCCATGGATAGCTCTAAAAGAGCTGAGTCCTAGATGACTTGCAGATATGGTCTCCTCCATGATCAGAGCTTCTAAAAGAGGAAAGAAATTGGTTGTTTCATCATGTTTCCTTGGCCATGGGAGAAAGTCAGATAAAACAAGCAAGATAAAACAGATGTTATCAAGCAATGCAGTGATGCTTCCCTTTCTTATAGAAATTTCCTTTTCAGAGGGTAAAAACCCAGTTAACTTCTCATATACCAATTTCCCCAGGATATAAGGAGGGTCTTCCCTGTAAGATTTGCTGTCTGGATTACTGAGGCCAGCCCCTCTGACTTCTCTCTTTCCACCTGTTTATATTAGGAAAGCTTGCCATGGGTTTGCACAAATCGATTCATAAAAATGACCAACGCAGCCAGTTGCAAACCATGCCCTGGGTTCACTTACTTACCAAAGTCACAAAAAACAGTAATAGTTCCTGGCCCTGGAAAGAGAGAGGTCATAGGGACTGGCCTCAGTAATCCACATCCATCCTCCTATAGATACAACTTTTGTCTGATCACTCTCTGCTCCCTAGCTTCTATCATGAGTTCAAGTGTCCTTACCCGACTCCCAAGGACAGGCCATCCTTTCCACTCAGTACTCATCCTTTACGCTTGTAACTGCTCAACAGGTTCATTTTGCCAGCTGTCCAGATAGAATCGATTTATCAAGACAGAGAAATTGCCTTAAAGAGTTTAATTCTCGCAGAGCCGGCAGAATGCGAGGCCAGAGTTTTATTACTACTCAAGTCAATCTTACCAAAAATTTGGAGACTGGGGATTTTAAGGATAAATTGATGGGTAGGGGGTGCAGGAAGTGGAAAGTGCTGATTGGTTGGGTCGGAGATGAAGTCATGAAAAGTTGAAGCTGTCCTCTTGTCCTCATTCCCAGATGGTTAGGCATTCTAAGTCACAGGATGAGATAGGAGGTCAGTACAAGATATAGGCCATAAAGACCTTGCTGATAAAACTTAGATTGCAGTAAAGAAGACGGCCAAAACCCACCAAAACCAAGACAGCAATGAGAGTGACCTTTGATCATCCTCATTGCTCATTATAGGTCAATTATAATGCTTTAGCATGCTAAGAGACACTCCCACCAGCACCATGACAATGTACAGGTGCATGGCAACGTCAGGAATTTACCCTATGTGGTCTAAAAGCCTGAGGAACCATTAGTTACAGGAATTGCCCAGTCCTTTCCTGGAAAGCTCATTATTAATCCACCCTTTGTTTAGCATATAATCAAGAAATAACCATAAAAATGGGCAACCAGCAGCCCTCAGGGCTGCTCTGCCTATGGAGTAGCCATTCTTTATTCCCTTACTTTTTAAGTAAACTTGCTTTCACTTTATGGATTGGCCTAGAAATTTTTCTTGTGTGAGATGCAAGAACCCTCTCTTGGGGTCAGGATCGGGACACCTTTCCAGTTGCAACCTCTCATCTTACTCTCTTATATGAAGATTATTGGCATTGACCCTTCTGGACTTTTGCTCATGCAGTTCCCCTTGCTAGGCAAGCCTGTCCTTCTGGCTGACAAAAAAGTGCACCTAAGCTACTTTTTCTCTGGAGTCTTTCTGGACTACTTTAGCCCTTATTGATTGCTCCTCCTTTGAATTTCTTATAGACATCCGGGGCCTTAATCTCATACCGGTGGGGATTTTTCTTTTATTTTAGGAATCCTGATTGTGGCTTGGCAATCAGATGGCTAGATCCTTGAGGACAGAAGTTTGTGTCCCAAGACTCCAGCATGGTGACCCCTTGCACACATTAGAAGCCCAATTAATGTTTGCCTGGTTAACTTCCATGCATCCTTGGGATCTTAAGTTGACCCTCACTTCCTGAGGGCAGCCCAACCCATTAGATCCAAATCTCCTACTGCAGATTCTAATACAACCAGGCATCTCTCCTGCATAGGACTACTCAAAGATGGACAGTTTTATTCGTTTGCTTTTATTACTCAGTTCCCTCCATGAGGGCTGGAAACTATATTTGGTTTTATTTAGTGCCTGGCATACACTGGGTAATCTATCAATATTTATTAAATTAGTGAATACGTGTTCGTTGGCTGAACTGAAATGTGACACCGACTTCTTGGGAAATGAGAGCAAAGCTGAAGATGTTAATCTCCTGGGAGCCAGTGCCCTTGAGCACAGTCCTAAACAGAATCTAACAACAAAGGCTCAGATGGGCCAAGTTATTGCAGGACCATTGGTGGCAATGAGTGGCGATATATATATATATATATATGTATATATATATATATATATATATATACACACATTTATTTATATTTAGAGATTTCATAAAAAATCTTTATAGTTATAGGTAATACATGTCCTTGTGGAAAGCAGGTAAACTTTAGAAAATTATAAGGAAGCAGAGGAAAGTAACTACAATCCCACCACTCAAAAACTTTTAAAAAGTTAACATTTTCTTCCAATATTGGTTCAGTACATGTTTTTTACAGTGTGGAAATCCTACCAGATATACAATTTTAGATCTTGCCTTTTAAAAAAACCACTTAACTTTAAATTATAAATGCCTTTTCTTTTTATTGAAACTATGCATCATAATTTTAAACAGATTCAGAATATTCTGCTATATGGATGTACTCTATTATTCCCTCAATACGGGACAGGAAGGTTGATAAATATAAGTTTTGGCCCTTATGATTTTGAAGGCATTCTATATCTAAAGACAATTAAGATAAATGGGAGAGGTATTATATTATAGACTTCCCCAGCAGTTTCAATAGAATGCCTACTTTTGTTCATTGAGACCTGGCTACACAGTTGTCAGTCCTCCCCAAGTGAGTGCTCCTCATTCCTTGCTTTCTCATCCCCCAGCCCCTACTCTGCTACCCTTTACTTTTCCCCATATAGCAGACACGATTGATGCCCTATTTACATATCATCAATACTCAGTATTCCTGCACATGCCAATGGTTTCTTACTGCAAGCACCTTGGATTCTCTGCTTACGGACTTTCTTTGGCTGCAGGAGCATGATCAGTTATGAGTGGGGCAGTCTAGGAGTGCCCAATGGGCCCAAGTGCAAATGGGAGTTAGTAGATAAATATCCCAGCTCCTCATCACACATGGGGAACAATTTGGAGCTGTGTTCTACATAGAGCTTTCCGTGGGGACTGATTTCCAATTACCCACTCATTAATGCACCTGTGTTAGCTTCCTTTCCTTCACTGTCTCATTTCCACATTTTCCTACAATGGTTCCTGGGGTCACCTCACAAATAAACCATCTGGACTCAAACCCTTGTTTCAGTGTCTGCTTCTGGGGGACCAGTGTAAGACTCCCCTCCTTCTTAATTATGAGTTCTAGCACTCTCCAGCTTAGACTTTCCCTCTTTTTTTTTTTTTTTTTACTAAAGTGGAAGCTAAAAAGTCTAAATGATTCAACATATATTTTAAGGAACAGTGTAAATATGCAAAACGGTGCCAGATTGCTAACTCTCTTTTCATCAGAACTACTGATAGGAATGCTCCCAAGAGGGAATAAATTATACAGAGACTCTGGTCTCTTCGGAGGTGACTTTGAACTGTTCTTTGTTTCTCCTCTCTGTTGTCCTCTCTCATTTCTCTCCTAATCTATTTCCTCTGCAATAGAAGAGAAATAGCTGACTGTTTTTGCTACCAACTCCTAATTAAGTTTCCAGATACACCCATAAGCAGGGGTGTGATGACAGGCATGTTATAAAGCAAGTTTATATTCATTTTATGTAATTAGTTGTTATTACTGGTTACTAAAGACTTGATGTATGCTGAGTATTTACTAGGTTCTGTAGGAGATTCTGCAGAGATTAAGAGGTTATCTTTGTAGGGAAGATAAGACACATTACACAGCTGGACTCATGCAGGGACAAGTGTGATGTGTCAATTGAGGGGCACACATAGATCAAAACCAATGAACAACTCTAGATATTCAGAGAAAGCTGTGGTTCACTCTGGCTGGATTTTGAGAAAGCTTCATGGAAGAGGCTAGGAATGGATGGGTTGGGTTTTAATAGGTAAACAGGACAAGACACAGAGAAGAGAGGTGTTCCAAGTCTTCCCCATCTCAATTCCTAGGGGACTTCTATTTGCTGTTAAAGGTTGAGACTGCTGCTTCCCTGCTCTCCCCTCCTTCTGACCTCAGTAGGCCATAAAACTTTCAGTTTCTTTCTATTTTAGTTTCTCTAATACCCAATGGGGGAAACTATGCCATCTTTCTGATGCAAACAGACTAAGCCAGTTCCAAGCCAAACTGTAAATTAGGCATATCAGTTAGAAATTCATTTAATTTTAGATATCACATTAGATATCACCCATCTAATAGGGGCTTAAACAAAATGGACACTAATTTTAGCTCTAAGAAAAAGAAGACTGAGGCATTTGTTACTGGGGTTTAGCTAACTCAGCAACATCATCAAAGACCCATGCCTTTTCCATCTTCCTACTCTGCCCTCCTTAAGCTGTTGATTTTTCAACCTCACGCTGCTCCCCTCCTGGCTGCACCTTGGCTGCATTAGTTTCAGGAATCATGACTGCCTTCAAGGCAGGAAGAAGGGAGAAGAGCAGTAACAAAAGTCTGCTTTTTTCATGACGGCAAACGTATTTCCAGGAGTCCCCTGAAAAAAAAAAAAAAACAACGTATCACTGGCTACAAATGCATCATATGGCCACCCTAGCTGTAAAAAATTCTGGAACTTGAGTATTTCACTCCTTAGATTCTATAATTATACAAAGCAAGGAAAGAGGGCCAGGGAATGGCTACAATGAAGGCTACAAATTCTGCCTTGTCTTACAGGAAACTTTACTTGCTATGGTTAAGACACTCAGAGCGTCTCTCTGTCTTAGCTGAATAACTAGTGTATTAGTCAACTGTTACCTCAGCCATACTGCACAGCAAACCACCCCAAATCTCAGTGGCGTTTAATGATAAGCATTGATGATCACACTCACAGAGTTGCTGATTGGCCAGGGTGCCTCTGTTCCATATGTCTCACATTCTTCTAGAATAGAAGAATGGTGTGGCAGAAACCAAGAGGAGTGAGCAGAAAGGGACAGCCCTTCTTTGGGTGTAGGGTCAGAACAGTACATCCTCATTCTTTCCCATATGTCACTGGCCAAAGCAAGCCACATGGGACAAAGCACACTTTCTAGAGGAAGGAACTGGAGAGTTCTTGGGCAAGGACATGGGTATGGGGAAGAGTGAGGAATGGGAACATTCCCACACCCGGCTGAGTAATCTAGTACATTACCTACATGACAGTGGTGGTGGTGCTAGAATGTTAATGTGTTTCCCTCCAGGTAGCAAATGTCCCTGTAACAGGCAAGGGCCTACTTGAGGCAATGCCAAATCAGAGAACTGACCCTAGGGCTGTAATTTTAGACTAATCTTTTTGGAAAGGTAGAGCATGTGGTCCCTTGAATTACCTTTTATAGGTGGCTCTTTCCTTTTATTTATTGAATGTATCCAACAATAAAGGGACTCTAAGACTCGGCTTCTCACCGTATATCAATTTGGCATTTTCAGGAGCAGGCAATTCCTATTCTCAGTCTTCTTATGTGTCTGAGAGTTTTTATGTCCTAAGTAGGGACTGAATTCTGCCTTCCCCAGCAGTGGTGTCTGGAGATGCGACCTTCATATCACAAGGAGTATTTTCCCAGCCAAACTACATTTGCTATAATTACTGTCCTATATAACTTAATTAAACCAAATATTGTGACAATAAGAATAGAATGGGGATGGAAACAATTCCTCATGATATGTGTAATGCTCAGATTGTTCCTTGACGCCATTACATTAGGCAGAGCTTCCTTGACAGGAGGACTGCATTGGTGTTAATTTAATTACATTCTAATGCAAGCTCACAGAAATTACAATACAGATGAGCCGCATTAAAGGACATCCGTGTGTCTTAAAAAGTGTCTATGACCTTTCCTTTGAAAATGAGACTCATTTATTTAGTAAACATTTCCAGTAGTTTCTCATCTCTCTGGAGGCCACCTTGATGGGAAGAAGCCTAGATGAATTCATTTGAGAAGTCAATGAATCTTCTTTTCTGAGAAAAATGTATAATATCACACTTTAGTGTATTTATTTAGTGGGGTTTTTTTAGCCCTTGTCATCTGCCAGACTTTATTGCAAGCACTTCACAAATAAGAACAAATAAAATAGGAATGATAATAGGACCTACCTCATACATTTATAAAAGATTAAATATAATCTTTATTATATTATCTTATTATATAAGATTAAATGTAATCTTTATTATAAATGTATGAGGTAGGCCCTATTATCATTTCCATTTTATAGATGGAAAATCTGAATCATGGTGAGATTAAACAACTTTTTCAAGGTTAGGTAGCTTTAAAAAGGTATGAATTCCCATGTGACTGACTAATGGGGAAAGGAGATTAGGTGCTTGGCAGATGATACAATTTTCTTCATGAAACACCTAAAGTCTGAATAAATTATTTTGGGGGAACTGACTAGCCTCCTCATTGTCAAAAGTCTTGATTTAACACACAAGAAATTTTTCCTGCCCAGCATCCATTCCCTCTTCTCCTAGCTATAGCAGCCTGATTTTCCCTTGGAAGAACAAATCACTCTCCCTTTTCTAATTCATGGGGGTTGAGTGGTCAGATCCAACCCTCCATCTCCAAAGCTGGGAAATTCACCAGGCCTGGGAATTAGTTGAGGAATGAGCATAAGATCTATGCCCAGACCAGGGAGTATCAGCCCAGGACATTGGCTGGGGCTTTTCAGAAAGAAGTACTCTCTTTTTGGTAGAGTTGTTAAGAATAGGACATAGGTTGGGGTAGCTGGTGGCCATCTTTTTACTGTGGTGAAACCCTGATTGGATTTAAAGCAACACAGGGACATTGATGCTGAGCGATTAAGAAAAATAAATTTGTGATGACATTATTTGATCCTCTGGATTTAGCCATGCCTGAGCTTCTCACTACAGAACATGTAGATGTTTTATTTATTTGAATTGATAGAGTACTTTCATTGTCAAAGCCAGTTTGAATCAAGTTTCTGTCATTTGTAAACAAGAGCCCAGTCTGAAAGTGTGCTAGAACAATTTCCAGGCCCATCCTACTGCCCTGGGAACCTCTGTTCTTTCTGCCCAACAGATCTTGGAGAGTTAGGCTGATTTCCTTTCTCTGAAGCTTCTGCCAACATCCTCCATTCTTTCATAGAAACTTCTCCCCTTTCCTTACCTTCTTCACTTCCTTATTGACACCACTGACAAGAACACAAGGGCCTCTCATTTAAAGGCTTCAGATTAAACATGGAGAAAAAAGTGGGTCACATAGAAAATTAGCACAAAAAATTTATGAAAGTGAAACAAATCTCACACATTCTTATAATCATTGTGTATGAGCTAGTGTTGTGATGTTCAATATGGTAGCCATAAGCTACAGGTGTCAACTAGGCATATAAAAGGCGGCTACTGCGATTTTTTTTTTTTTTTTTTTTTTTGAGACAGAGTCTCGCTCTGTCACTAGGCTGGAGTGCAGTGGCACGATCTTGGCTCACTGCAACCTCTACCTCCTGGGTTCAAGCGATTCCCCTGTCTCAGCCTCCTGACTAGATGGGACTACTGTTGCGCTCCACCACGCCAGACTAATTTTTTTGTGTGTGTATTTTACCAGCGACAAGGTTTCACCATGTTGGCCAGGATGGTCTCAACCTCCTGACCTCGTGATCCACCCATCTTGGCCTCCCAAAGTGCTGGGATCACAGGCGTGAGCCACCGTGCCCGGCTGCCTACTGTGATTAAAGAACTGAATTTCTAATTTTATTTAATTGTAATTAAAAATTAAAATAAAAAACTGATTCAGTTATTGAAAACTTTTTAATGTATGCTTAGAACAACTTGAGTATGTGAATCTTACTTGCCAATGATAAATTTTATGAAATGTAGCTACAGATTAATTATTTCTGATAAATTTTACTATCTAAATTGAGATATGGTTTAAGTAAATTACACATCGGATTTCAAGAATAGATTTGAAAAAGCAAAATATTTTGTTAATTTTTATATTGTTTACACATTGAAATGATGTTTTTGCTATATCAAGTTAAATAAGATAGATTCTTACAAATAATTTCATATGTTTCCTTCAACTTCTTTGAACATGGTTCATGCTATATTTCCATTGGATATTGCTGGTCTGTAGTTTCTGTCTAACCCATGATTTGAAGTACTCTGGAGGGTGTTTACCACACCTAAGATCATGTGTGGTCTTTTATTCTGAAAGCATTGAGAGTTTGAGCTTTTATTCTGGAAACACATTGAAGAAATGTGTCAGTAAATTTATATTAGTCTTCCTTATAAAAGTCTAAACAATCTAACTAAATAGTTTTTATTATTTTTCATGTCATTAACTGATGTTTGAAAATTTTTTTTTCTTGTCTTGACCTATGTGATGCTTTTCTAGTTCAAGTGTACAAAACCTGAGTTTCTGAAAAATAAAGAAATGAAGAAATGTCATTGTATTCAGTGCAAAATATAAGACGTTATGGATTGTTTCCAGAAATCTTTCTATATTGCATTTTTGTTGCTATTTTGTCCATGTTTTTTACTCACACATGTCTGATATTTTTATTGAAATAATCTGGCAACTCTGGAAAGAACTCCATTTTGCTTCATTTCCCCCACTTTCCAGGAGCCATGACTCTTCCTTCCAGTAGGCTCCTTCTTCCCATTCAGAAACCTAGAGATACAGTTTCAGCGGAATGGTAAATGAGGGTGAATGTCTACCCATGTACCCAAGCCTCAATGGACCTGCCAACTGGAGGGGTCCAGTGCCAGTGGGCCCCATGCTGTGTGAGGTAACATATTCAGTTTCCAAGGATTAGAATGTGGATGTCTTTGGGGAGAAGGCCATTACACTGCCTACCACAATAATTAACAGCAGGAAGACATCCTACATCTGTAAACTGAAGGCTCTTGTTAACCCCTCCTCCATCTAGCATGCTCTTTTCCTGAGAAGACAATTTTTATTCAAGTTCAAATTCACAGCAGTGAGGATTTCTCTTCTGATTATGCATAGCCAAGCAGAAAATTTGCTGTGCATTTTTACAATAGAAGACAATGATAAATTTACATATTCATTAGATGGTTTTCATCAGGATAGCCAGGCAAATCTCAGATTAAACTCATGACAGAGCATTCTTCTAGATTTCCTTAATGAAGGGACAGGCATCATTTACTCTGATTGTTGCTTTGCTATAACAAATCATTTTGGCTGTGATGACAGATTAACACTGATCTATGAGATAGAGTTTATTGCACTGGTTACAGTGCTTCCACTGAAAATAGGTCAATTTCTTGTGAACCAGGGCTGAACTTGGTAGGTATCTAGAAACTGGATCTTGGAACTAATTATTAGAAAGTGCTAATGTTTGCTCACCTATGATGAATAAACCTTCCTTGCCAAGTAGATTAATTTCTCTTTAAGGAAAGAGCTAATGAAATTTAGAAACTCCCAAAGATATCACGAGTAGACATTTGATTAAGCAATCAAGTTAAAGCAAGAACTTGGCACATAACCATGAAAACAGTTCTTGTCAAGTCTCTTCACATTTCATAGAGCAATTGCATTCCTCCAGCAACCAAAGGGATGGCACATTAAATGTTCAAGGACTGAAATTATGCAATCAACCATCAGAAATGATCAAGCTGCCCTTCCAGTTAGTCAGAAGTAACTGGTTTTTCCCATCATCCTCCAAGCATTTGTGTGGTTTTGTCTGTTTAATTCCTGAAGGACTATATTAACAGGTTGAATTTGTTGCAAAATTAAGATGCAAGAAAGGGACATTTCTCTGATTTCATAGCTCAAGTCAAATGCTGCTCACCCAGGTTAGCAGAAAGTCTAATAGTTGTTGTTATTGTTATTATTATTATCATTATTGGTTTCTTCCTCTATTTTGAATTAATGAAAACCAGGACAAATGGGGATGTGGCTTCTGGGCTGCCGAGTTATATATTGCCTATCACAAATTGGACCAGTAAATTGTTGGCAGTTATGTTGTCAGCACCTGCCCTCTCTAGGAGGTCTAGTTGGGTGCAGTGAACTTAACAGATGCCCCCAAGGATGCAGTGCTTTGTGTTTTAAACTGATTCCCATAACGTCTCTTCTTGAAAGGTGCTTCCATAGGAGTGGAGTCCTCTATCCTGCCAGTCTTGAGAAATCCAACCCTGTCAATGGCCTAGCTTCTCTACCTGTGAGGGGGAAGGTGAAAATTACCTTTTCAACCTTTCCATTGGCATTTATTGAACATTGTCTTAGTTTAGGTTTCCTTAAAAGCAGACTCGGAGACAAGAATTCAAGTGTAAGTGGTTTACTTGGGAGGTGATCCCAGGAAACACTAACAGGGAAGTGTAGAAGTGAGACAGGAAGGAAAGGCAGACACAGGAGGCCATTATCAAGTAAGTCACCACTGTGGGCAGCTGGGGCTCAAGCCCACTGGGGAACTCTGGGAAACAGTGTAGAACACTCAGAGTTAACCTACTGAGAAGTGAAGCCAGCTGGACTTCCCGGGTCAAGTGGGAACTTGGAGAACTTTTCTGTCTTACAAGAGGATTGTAAAATGCACCAATCAGCACTCTGTAGCTAGGATTGTAAAACGCACCCATCAGTGCTCTGTAGCTAGCAAAGGGATTATAAAATGCACCAATCTGCACTCTGTAAAAATGCACCAATCAGCAGGATTCTAAAAGTAGCCAATCATGGGGAGGACTGAAAAAAGGGCACTCTGATAGGACAGAAATGGAACACAGGAGGGGCAAATAAGGGAATAAAAGCTGGCCACCCCACCCAGCAGTGGCAACCTGCTTGGGTCCCCTTCCACTCTGTGTGGAAGCTTTGTCCTTTCGCTCTTCACAATAAACCTTGCTACTGCTCACTCTTTGGGTCCGTGTCATCTTTAAGAGCTGTAACACTCACTGCGAAGGTCCACAGCTCCATTCTTGAAGTCAGCGAGACCATGAACCCATTGGAAGGAAACAAGTCTGGACACACATGGAGGGGTGAGGGAGCTGGGTTACTTCCACCAGCTCCTGAATTCAGTGCTGCCAGCAATTAATATTCCAGACTATCCAGTCTACTATGCCCAAGGCCAGAAAGGCTTCCTGCTGCTTGGGAAAAAGCCCTCTGGCAAAGAGATACAGATCCTGGCAGTTGGAAGTGGAATAAGCTCATGCTGTAGTGGTGAGGCCCGAGGGGCAGTAGTACAAAAAGTTTCTTATCCAGCCTATGATTAAGGCACTGAAATAGGTGCTGTAGAAAAGCTTTATCTACTTCATTCAGTACATTAGGGAGAAGCAGCTATGTTTTGCTGACTACGTGCTCAGAATCGTCCCAAATGATATAGGTGAAACAGAAGAAATAGGAGGCATGGTCTCTCCCTGATTTGGAGGAACTTATTCTCTAAGTAAGGAAGACAACCCTGGTGCTACCATGCACCAATGGGTAAATGGACAAAATAAAATGTTGATTTAGGCATTAGGGGACAATTGGAATTCTGGGAAAGGCTTCATGGGGAAAGTAGGAAATGAAGGATAGTGTTTTCAGAAAAGAGCCAACGCCTATATAATTTGAGGGACAATGAGAGGAAGCCTGGAGGCAAATTTAGCCCAGTATGTTGGTAGACAGTGAGCAAGCCCATGAGAATGGAGTTGATGGAACATGTTCAAGAGGACTGGGAATCTAACAAGCAATGTTGGCTTGTTATTGACCTACAGATGTCAGTCATTACCCTGAGTGCATAATTCGTCCTGAAAATCCACTCATGCCCACAGTACCGTCAAAGAAGTGGTTGTGTCATGGCAGATGACTCTGTTTCTACTGTTGAATCTGATTTGGATGGAGCAGGGACTTGACCTTGGATGGGCTCATCAGAGTCTGTTTTTTTATTTTATTCTATTTTTGTCTGGCATTTGGACCTACAGAATTAAGGGACTGGATAAGTTGGTTCTCTATAGAGCCAGGGCAAGAGTTTCTTTGCCTTAGGAAGCCACAGTCACGTGTAAACACATTACATTAGAGTAAAACATCATAGGCAATATGGGACCACAGCAAAAAAAGACGAGTACAAGTGCTAAGAGAAACAGAGGAGAGACACCATGTGGCCCTAGCAAGTAAAGGTGACTTGCGAATTCCCCCAAGCCCGTCCAGTACTTCTAGCAATGTAGAGTCCTCTGTAAACTTTCCACTCAAGCTAATTTGAGTGGAAATTGAGGATCCTTCTCTAAGATGACATGGCAGTCATTAATTTTTCTATTGCCTACTAATTTTTCTATTGCTGTTTTTTTGTCCTATGGGTTGATGTCATAGCTGTTGATCTTCATAAGCAAACCTTGAGAATTGTGTGCAAGTGGTTTACTAAGGAAGGCTCCACAGAGACAGTAAAGGAATGGGGGAAGTAGGACAGGGAATGGAAGGAAGTGAAGCTGGCGGTGAATTCAGACCGCGTCTGTGGAGCCTGCAGGGGGCGCTGCAGTGGAATCTTGCCTCAGATGCGCTTTTCTCTTTACCTGGGCAAGGGAACTAGGCATTTACACCCTTGCTTCTTGTCCTGGGTATGTAGAGGTAAATTAGACAAGATCCTTGCCCTCAATTCATTTACAGCCTAGTTGGGAGAGACAAGCTTGCAAGCACAGGAAACTAGAAACAAGGCTTCTGGGTGGAGGAGGATAAGAAACACTCTACCCAAAGGATGTTCTCTGCCAAGGGTGAATGATTTAACATCTATGTGCCTCTCCCCCACCCAACATGTTAGAATCACTCAGCAACACAAGCATGGCTCATTTCCTCCCAGGTACTATTTTTTTATCTCTTCCAGAAAACAGAGCTTCCTGAAAAACAACTATTGAAGGAATATGGTAAGAACCTGGCAGGAGCCCAGTTTATACTCAGTAGCTTTGACCTAAGAAAGAGAAGAGTAAATATTAAACCCAAGGTCGGTAAGACTTTTGTGTATTCTTTCTTTTTCCTTTAAAGGTATGTTTGCTCTTTTAAGAACCGGGAACTTATTGTTTAAAGTATTTTTGGTGCAAGGGTCAGGCTGCCAGGAAAGCAGTGGGCATCTGCTTGTGGTTCTTGGGGTTTTACCCAGTGTCTGCAACCTCTATTTAGTGCAGGAAGAGAGTGTGGTCCAGCATCTACCTGCCTATCAGGAGTCTTAAGGGCCCAAACTGGTAGAACACTGAGAGCTTTTTCTTTATTATGGGAAATGATATGCCATATGATATCATTTCATTATATAACCTGCTAGTAAGTTACTATATTAAGAGCTCACAATTAGTAAAATTTGGTATTTCTACATTTGAAATAGCACAATACTGGAGCTTATTGAGAACAGTAATTCAGGATTCTGTGAAAGTCAGCGTCCACTAAATATTTCACAACACTGCAAAACTTGCACCGCTGCTGCACACAGGCAAACAGTATGAATTCCCACAGGGCTTGGCCAAGACACTGTGTCATCAGTGCATCCATAGTGTTATCTACAGTTTTTAATTGCCGCTATTCTTGCTGCTTAATCATCAGTCATTGTTGGTCCCAACTCTTCTTACTCTACTTTCTTTTATATTTGATTTTCCTTTGTAGAAAAATGTCTTGTGAGTTTGGGACTCCCCAGAAGTAGAGATGTGGATGTGAGTGCAAGTGATTTGCTTCGGGAGTGATCCCAGGAAACAATGGACAGGAGTGAGGAAATAAGACAGGAAAGGAGGAAAATTACTAAAGGAGTGTGCTAATGTGCAGAATTGCTGCTGTGGGTAACTGGGGCTCAGGCCCTTTGGGACTCTAGGGAGACTTTGCAGGACATTCCTCAATGTTGTCCTACCCAAGAGGTGAGGAGTTGGGATATTTATCCAGCATTTCCTGTCTGATGTCTGTTGAGGGCTGCTTCCTGAGGCATTAACTCACAGATTCTTCCAGTCTGCCCTGCACGCTGAAACATGCTCCTGCAGCCAGAGAAAATCCTCAGGGAGAGCACTAGTACTTGCTGAGAGGCTGTCAGTGAGAAGAAGAATCAGAGGAGACTGTTAATGGAATTGGGTGTACATGGGAGCTCTGACAGCATCTGCTATGGATGCATACTTCCATAAACAGCAGTTAGGGCCCAGAGTCTTCTAATCACTTGACTTTGAAACACACGTGTTGCATTTCAATGTGTTATATAAGATCAAATTGCTAAGTATTCAGTGAAAACTATACTTAAGGATGTGATCTTAAAATTGAAACCTGGATAATGGGAAGAACCCAGCCATGTGAACAGCGAGAGGAGAGTGGTCTTAAAGTCTTTCCTGTTGCCCATTTATTTTTTATTTATTTTTATTCTTTTAGATACAGTCTCGCTGTTGTGCCCATGCTGGAGTGCAGAGGCATGATCATAGCTCATACAGCCTCGAACTCCTGCATTTTCCCTATTTAAATTCTGAGCCTAGAACAAGGAAATTTAAATCCTGGATTGCTTGAAGACTGATTCTTGGCAATCACATTCTCATTCAGAATAAAATTGTTTTTAGCCATCTCCTTCAAAATAAACTTTCAAATTTTCCATTTGATATCATTACAATGTTCACGTTCTCTTATCTAGTCAGCTTCTCTATGCCCACCATTCGTGAAATTTCCCCAAACACTGCTTTGACAGTTTCTTTTTTCCACGCTAGGTTTCTCTAAGCCCCCTCAGATTTGCATAGAAACTATAGTTCCTTAGATAAAAAGAAAACCTTATTTAAGACCCAGAAAATCTCAATCCCCTATGCCAACAGCAAAGAGGGCAATTTGGATACCTGAGCCTGGACTTGCTCAAATCTTTCTAGTTACAAACTTGCCCCCACTGCTTCCAGCATCTCAGGCAAAAGGTAATTCCATATCTCTTAGACACCAGTGTTGAAATTTTTTAGACTCTTAATGTTCTCTGAGTAATTACATGGCATGAAAAAAAATCAGATGAGTTTTTGAAGAGATGTCTTCTCCCCAAGGCCCTGAGTCACAGATTTTTTTTCTTTCTATAGAGTCACTGTCAAAATTGTGAGTCATCCATTTCTTCTTGCCAGTGCAGCACACTCCCAGGGGACACGTGGCTTCACTCCTGAACAAGTTCAGTAAGCAGTGCTGGAGAGAATACTGAGAACGTTAAAGAATTATGAATACAGCTCAGATCTCACTTTCCTGTTTTTTAGATTTTGGGAATTCATTCAGGTGGAAACAGCATTTCTTGCCATCACATGATGGGGGTGTCCCCCTCTGCCATGTTTCCCATCAGTTCTATCTTCCTCCCTTCCAGTTTCTCTGGACATGTCTGACTTTTGAAACAGTAATTTTCTCCAACGTGTATTTTGAATTATCTTCTCTGTACATAATTATTTTCTATCTCCTAGAAATTCTTCATAATTTTTGTTCCTCTAATGGAAGATTTTAATTTTTTATGTACTATTATGCATTATTTTAATCAATTTTTTTTGCTAAGGCTTTACAGTGAGAGTAGATACCTGTACTCAGTTTGTAAGTTGATAAAAATTTTTAATAGCTCACTATACATGATTTATTTTTGCATATCCAGCAACACAATGTTGGCTTTCAATAAAGGTTGAATGAATAAAATGTTTAAAGCATTGCTTTTTAAGAAGTTCTAACCTAGTGAAGTCATAAGCAAACTTGAAAAATGTGTGTTAAAATAATTCTAGGTATCAGGTTTTCTAATCTTGTATGCAAAATCTTATATCAATTTAGTTGAATTTGCTTATACAGTGTTAGCAAGAAAAACAATTAATACATAAGCATATCTTCGCATAGCTGCAACAGAAAAAAAAGAAAACGCCCTTAAAACTATAAACCAGTATTTTAATGTATGTATGATTCCTGCTTGATGCATTTCATTACTGATATTCCAGGCTTTTTTCTTTTAATACTTCCAATGTCCACAAACTCATGATACCCTCATAAGGCGATTTAAAGCAGTTTCGGAAAGTTCTAATTGTTGGGGGAGAAATTATTTAGGAGCCAAATTATGTATTGTGGACTGTTTTAACTGCTGTGCTAAAAAATGTAGATAGTTTCTGTGTCAGTCACCTTGATTAAGAAAACTGCAAATAAATCACATTAGCAACCGAAATGGAAAAAGCAAACCATCAATATTGAGCCTCAATGTCCCCTGCTAGCTGTAAATCCCTAATTCCCCATGCAATACATTTGTTTACCTAGCAAATGTGTACCCATTTGAGTACCTGTCTCATTAGAGGACTATAAATGACTACGATTTAGTAAGTATATTGTTCAGAATAGATTTATTATTTCAACTTCTAGCCTTGATAAATCATCATGGCCCAAAGGAACACTTTCCTAGTTCTTTTGCAAAAGTCACGTTGCCCAATGAGAAGTTCTTGAGATGATCACTCTGAGCCATCTGCTCTCCGTATGTGATGTAGCATAGGCCTCTGTTCCTGGATTTCAATTATGGTGTCAGAATTTTACTCAGGTTTCTTACATTGATCCCTTTAGGATAGAATCCAAGATATATTATTTGCCTTGTTTTTAACCTCATATCGTAAGACTGAAAGGAGATTATCAAGGCAGGTCTTGAGATATTGTCTTATTAATAATTTGGCAAGCATGATCAACATCTGAGGTTAATCCCCAAGCTGCATGTAGATAGAAATAGTCTAAGCCTCCTTGACTTTCTTAATATTCATTATATTACTGCTGCCTTCATTTAGGCTCTCTCCATTTCTAATCTGGATGATGACCATTGTTTACTGTTCTCTTTAGCTTCAGCCTTGCCACATGTCTTATCTGTCCCCTCCTGCAGCCAGAGTGCTCTTTCTTAAATGCATACCTGAATATGTCACTCTGCTGCTTAACTGCTTTGTTGTATTTTGCATAAAATTCAGGCTTCTTATTATGGAATACAAATCCTGCAGGCCAACTTCTCCCACCTCATCTCCTGTCACTATCTTTCTATCCTCCAACCATATGGAATTGCCTTTGATCCTAGACTGCATATGCTTACTTGTGGCTCTATTCCTCTGTCTTTGGCTGCATCCATTGAGAACTAGCCTTACTGCAAAGCCCCCAGGAAGCTTTTGGTTTTCCTGAAACCTTCTCCTCCACCAGACGAGGTTTGTGTTCCATCGCAGTGCCATGGCATCCTGAGCATATCTCAAATCCTAGCATTAATCACTCTGTATTATAATTGTTTCCTAGTCTACATCCTCCTCAGACCTGGAGCTCTTGGAGAGGACAGGCTAGGTTTAATTTCATTGATAATACCAGGGTGTAACACGTTGTTGTTGCTTCATATTGCAAATGCATGACGTGTGTGGGTGCTCGAACTCAGAAGTGAATAAATGTTTGGCACTCTGGAAAATACAATTGCACTGCTAAGGACCATTCTGCAGAATACACCTTTTGAGTGAATGCTAAAGTAGCTAAGTAATGGCTGCTTTTAGGGGAAGCACTAAAATATGAATAATGACTATCTCTGATGGTTTTTTCCCTGGGTTATGTTTTTGACTTAATAATTTTCATATTTCCTTATAAGGAACTATATAGATTGCATTTATAATTATACACAAATATTTAAAAGCAGCATATATTATTTTGTGTTCTATTGCACCTCTATGGCAAATGTTTGCAGAATAAAAGGACTAGGGTAAAGTCCTCAAGTGGTCAACAGTGATATTTTTCTAGGGTTGGAATTATGAGTGATTATTTTCTTCCTTGTAATTTGCAGGGCTTTCTCTGATATGATTTTGTTTACAAGATTTTCTTTTACAAGAAAAAATTCATTTAAATATTAAAAAATTAAATAGATGGCATGATGATTAATAATTTGAATAATCAAATAAACCACCCCTGTCAAGGGACTACTGAATTTAATCAAACCTTACTTATTGTCAAATCATTTAAGCTGTCATTTTGAGAACACATGGAAAACAACATAAATATTGATGTGTTTTTTTAAATGGAGAAAACGATGACTCTGGCAATTATAAAACTGGAAATTTTGTTTTAGAGCTTTGGGAGCCAGGTGTGCCATGGGGCTGGAAGCAGACCCCAAGTCCAGTCATGAATTATGGAGTTGGTTTTTAATGGAATATAACTGTCTATTTTTGCTGCCAAATCTATTAGCCTTTAGTACATAATACACCAGAGATTAAGGCCCCATATATTCAGCAGAAGATTTACTGTGAAGCAGTAAAAATAGATTTAGTCATAATTTATACAGGTGCTTATTTATAGGTAGAGTATGTTTGTAAAAATGGCAAGGAGAGAAAGAAATTGATATTGTTTTAGAATGTTTTCTTTTGATTTTCTCCTTTAAACCCAAACATTTTGCATCTGTAATGAATTAAAAGTAAATACTTCTTTAATATTTTCAAACAGTTAAGATTTATCTCAATTACATTTGGCAAGAGCTATCAGTTGCATATCATTATTTATTGAAAAGGAGATTAGATATGTTTTCAGCCATTATGAGTTTACTTTTGTGAGCAAAGTAATGTTCAGTTCTTGGAGGTTCTTGCATATCACCTATTATCATAAACCAAAAATATGATTTACAAACTTGATGACCAATAATTTGCATGTATAATTAAATGTCAGGGTAAATATTTCTAACGGTAACTTGAATCATTCAATTCTAGGCTTGAAAATTAAATCCTGAAAGCTACGCAAATGCTTGGGCAGAGAAATCCGGTAATGCTAACCTGAAATATAGAAACCTATATTTAGTACTTCATAGTGTGCCAGATAGTATAACAATTGCCTAGTGTCTATTATCCCATTAAGTTCTGATATGGTATGGATCTGTGTCCCCACCCAAATCTCATGTCAAATCATGCATGTCCCCACCCAAATCACCATGTCCCCAGTGTTGGAGAAGGGGCCTGGTGGGAGGTGAGTGGATCATGGGGACAGAGTTATCGTGAATGGTTTAGCATCGTCCACTGCTTGATACTGTATAGTGAGTGAATTCTCATGAGAGCTGGTTGTTTAAAAGTGTGTGGCACCTCCCACCCTCTCTCTTCTTCCTACTCTGGCCGTGAAGTGCCTCACTGCCCCTTTGCCTTCTGCCATAATTGGAAGCTTTCTGAAGTCTCCCCTGAGCCAGAAGTTGCTATGCTTCCTGTATAGCCTGCAGAACTGTGAACCAATTAAACCTCTTTTCTTTATAAATTACCCAGTCTCCGGTATTTTTAATAGCAGTGCAAGAATGGATGAATACAAGTTCTAATCACAAACCTACGAAGTAAGTCTGTTAGTGAGGCTGGTCAATAACCTAAAGTCCCAGTTGCTTATAACCCACCATGTCCATTGATGGGCAACTCTGCATCCTACTCCATATTTCTTAGGCTGACAGAGCGGCCGGCAGCAGAGGGGAGGATTGCTCAGAGAGCCTCACACTTGCAATCAAAAGCTCCAGCCTGGAAATGGCAAACCTCACTTCCATGCATAGCTCATTCGTCAGAACTAGTCACCTGACACCACCTAACTACAAGGGAATGGGGCAGAGAGTATAATCCTACCATGTGTCCAGAGTGGAGAGAGCAGGAAATATTTGGTGAATAGTGCTAATCACTACTGTAGTGTGTCCCTATTTTATACATGAGAAAACAGAATCTGAGAGGTCAAACAACTTGCCAAGTCACAAAGCTAGTAAGCAGAAGAGCTAAGATGCTGTTAAAGAACAAAGCATGAATTTAACAAGTTTTTACAGCAAATTCTAAGCCTACTAATTCTGTGTCACTTAGAAAGACACAGGAAAATTAGAGATTGAACAGAGACTAGCAGATGTCTCTTGCTCTCACATTTGTGAAATCTGAAATCCTTTGGCTATACTTCCAGCTGCCTACTTGAAAAGCTAGAGACTAAAAATATTGACTTTCTATTATCAGAGCTGAGTCCTTCATAAAATTGTTATGGCCCTAGGAGTTCTTGAGGATAATTTATGGATGATACAGAGCAATGTGACTTGTAATCACTTGGGAGATGCTATCAGCAATGTGAAAACCAATTGAACTTGGAAAGAAATCCACACTCCTTACTCTTCCCTGAGAGTTCCTCGATATCTGGCCCCGTCCTCTTCGTCAACCTTGTCCTAAGCTGGCTTCCCCTTGCTACCACCATCTTTGTGCAAGCTTTTCTGGTTTTCTTCCTGCTCTTCACCAAGCCAGGCTCTTTCTGGCCTCAGAGTTGTGGCAGGTATTGCCCCCTCATGTGTAGATTGCCTCCCCACGCCACTATAGAGTATCCCTTTTGAAAATTATGTGGAAATTTTTATATAATGTTTTATTTTTAATTTTTGTGGATATATGGTAGTTGCATCATGGGGTACATGAGATGTTTAGATACAGGTATGCAATGTGTAATCACATCATGGAAAATGGGCTATCCATCACCCCAAGCGTCTGTCTTTTCTGGTATAAACAATCCAATTACAGTTATTTTTAAATTTACAATTAAATTACTATTGTCTACAGTCACCCTATTGTGCTATCAAATACCAGGCCTTATTCATTCATTCTAATTATTGTTCGTACTCATTAACCTTTTCTACCCTGTCTCCCATTTCCCCACTACCCTTCCCAGCCTCTGGTAACCATCCTTCTACTCTCTATCTCCTTGGGTTCCATTGTTTTGATTTTTAGATCCCACAAATAGGTGACAACATGCAATGTTTGTCTTTTCTTGCCTGGCTTATTTCTCTTAATATAATGACCTCCAGTTCTACCCATGTTGCTGCAAATGACAGGGTCTCATTCTTTTTTATGGCTGAATAGTACTCCATTGTGTATAAGTACCACATTTTCTTTATCCATTCATCTCTTGATGGACACTTAGGTTGCTTCTGAATCTTGGCTATTGTGAACAGAGCTGCAACAAACATGGAAGTGCAGATATCCCTTCAATATATTGATTTCCTTTACTTTGGGTATATACCCAGCAGTGGGCTTGCTAGATCATATGGTAGCTATTTTTTTAGTTTCTTGAGGAACCTCCAAACTGTTCTCCATAGTTCATATTGAAATTTAACTGTCAATATAGTTCTATCAGGCGGTGGGGCTTTTAAGAGGTTAGTCATGAGGGCTCTGTCCTTATGAATGGGTTAATGCTGTTATCTTGGCAGTAGGCTAGTTATCTTGGGAGTTTGGCCTACTTTTTCTCTCTGTCTCACTTGCTTGTTTGCCCTTCCACCATGTTATGGTGCAACAAGAAGGCTCTCACCAGATGCAGCCCCTTGACCTTGGACTTCCCAGTCTCCAGAACTATGAACCAAATAAATGTCTATTGTTTATAAATTACACAGTTTGTGGTATTCTGTTATAGTAACAGAAAACAGGCTAAAACACCTTTCCTCCCCTTAATCTGACAGCTTCTACTCATTTTTTAGGTCTCATAGTAGACATTTCTTCAGAGAGGCACTCCCTGACTCTCAAACTAAAACTCCACCCAGTACTTTTCCATGGTAACATGCATCCCAATTTATAATAATATAGCTGTGTTTATTTAATTGCTATCTCCCTATTATGGTGGCAGGAACCAAGGGAGCGGTGAGTGCTGCGTGTAGCATTATACACCAGTGCCAACTGGAAAATAGTAGATCCTTAGTATTTATTGAATGAAATGAATAAATGAATGACTTTTAGTCTTTAAGTAAGGATTTCAAGTGAGTTCCTAAAATCTGAATTTGTGTTTCTCTTCTTTTAAGCTTTATCAATAATTCCATGTTAGTAATAATGAAGTGGAGACGGAAAAACCAGAAACAACCAGAAAAATTTAGATAAAAATGAAAACATTTATCCTCTCTTTTCTGGTTTTTGTTTTGTTTTCCAAAAGCCCAAAAAGAGTTAACATCTTTGCACTATTGATTTTTAGAATGAAGTATAAAGGATTTAAGAACATTTTGCTGCATTGGAGATGATTTTTACAAGTAGAAAGGATAATATAGAAAACCGCCAAGCCAATTACTGCACTTGAATCGATACATATGTTTTCTTTTTTCTTGTCAGACATTTCTTACCAAACGGTTTAAATAATATCATCTGTTCTTGTTTTTTGTGCATTCCTACTCACACATATCAAATGAAGAAAAGCCAAAGGCTTTATGAAGCACTGGAAAGAATTTTGTTGCCAACCAGTTCATGCTACTGCAATTCTGTGGGTCCATGACACAGAGGAAAATATAAGGCTATGTACTGATTTACATCACAGAACACATGGTACATCCAGGAATGAGCACCACAAGGGTAATTTTAATGCTGCAGAACACATTTATCTGCTGATATATGGTCTAGGAATACACTGTTTTTATTCTGCCAATTCTGACTCCCACTATTCCCTCTAAAAATGGAAAAAACTCTTGCAAGGTCATTTGGAAAGAATGTTTAAAACTACTTTTTCTTTGCTTATTTGCAATCCCTTCACTTCTTAAGAATGATTGGCAATGTTTATGTATCCTGAAGCCTGGGGCAGAGTTAAGATTCAAACAGGAGACTAATGGAGTAAAGGAGTCCCTCTCCTAGTGGGCAGAAATTATAAGCAGCCATTTAGGTTACTTATACACCTGGGATAGCTACAAACAGCTATGTTCCCAGTGGCAAAAGGGAAGGCTAATACAGTCCAGCAGAAAAAAACCCAGAAACCATTCTAAAGAACAGAGGCAGGAACTCAGGAGTACAATAGTCAGGGATGAATTAGTATAAGATAAACTCTCCACATAAAGAGGCGCTGAGAAAGTACATATGTGATTTTCAGTTGTGCACAAATTTTAAAATACTTCAAGTTTATATTATGTTATAATCCCATCAATGTGGCCAGAAAATATGTGGTATATTTTGGAATGTTCAGTCATGACAGTTATGGTGTCAAATAATTAAATATTATTCAAATAATTGCACAGGTGAAGATATAGTTGCAACTGTGGTAAGTGCCGTGAAGGAAGGTGCATTGTGATCTATGAATGTATATAGGAAGAGAATTTAACTTCGTGAGGAAGGTGAGGAAGGCTGCCCTAACAAAGAGGATTTCTCTGAGATGAAAAAGGAATGGAAAATTAAGCAGACGAGGGGTTGGGGAAGAGGAGGGAGAATGAATTCCTGGACAAGGAGGATACAGTTTATGCAAAAACTTAATGGAAGGTGGGAGCATGTACATAAAATAAAATAACAGACTGTCTACAGCAGAGTGTTTAAAGGCCTGATCTGGGGGAGGAGTAAGTATGCTCAGACCACTCAGGTGATCATAGGCCATGTTCACGTACATTGTCTTACATTATTAAGAAAAGCAGTAATTTTGAAAGTATTTGAATTAGATGGTAGGTAGAGTACTGAAGTAATCACTTTTCATCCTTGAAAAGACTTGTCTGGCATCAATGTATAGACAGACTGCAGGACAGAAGGAGATAAAAGAACAGATCAGAATATTTCTTACAGTTTTCTGGGTAAGATGATAAGGTAGACTACGGCGGTAAGGGTGGAGATAGTTGGAGGAAGAGTCACAAGAATTTATGAGATTAAATGGAGTTGAATTGGGGTGGGTGGGTGCTTGGGGAAGCAAGTCATGATGATATCTGGGAGTTTGGCTTTCATAGCAGAATGTTGGTGGTTCCATTACTGAACTAGAAAACACTCGAAGTAAACTAGACTTAAGGATGGGCAGTGGAGGTCTAAAGTTTGATTTGGGAATTGTTGAGTTTCAGGAGCGTTTGTAAATTCAAGAACTGATGTCAAGTATAATTAGATATGTTTCAGTAGGCTTAGATGAAATAACTGCGCTTAAGACACAAATGTGGGAGTCATTCCAAGGAGAGAGTGCAAATGAGCTTGCCTAGGGAGAGCTCGTAGTGTGAGACAAAGGTTTAAAACTGAGTCTTGAGAAATTCTGACATTTAATGGTCAGGCGGAGGTTGTAGTAGCCACTTTATTCCTTTCTTTTCTTCCCCTCTCTTTTTTCTTCTTTTTCTTTCTTCCTTCCTGTCTCCTTTTTCCTTCCTCCCTTCATTTTTCTTCCTTCCTTCCTTTCCTTCTCTCTCTTTCTTTCTCTTTCTCTCTTTCCTTCTCTTTCTTTCTCTTTCCTTCTCTCTTTCTCTCTTTCCTCTTTCTTTCTCTTTCTTTCTTTCTTTTTTTTCTTTCCTTTTCCCCTTCCTCTTCCCTTCCCTTTTCTTTCTGCCTTTCCAGCATCCTTAACTCTTTTTTGGGGGAAGAATAATCCCTACTTTTTCTTGGGAGCCCACACCTATACAAGTAGCAGTCTGGTGTTTTGGGTAGAGTGACTCATTCCCTGAGTCATGGGCTGACAAAATGATCTGGCCAATCAGAATCTTGTGTCCTGTTGTATAATGACTGGTGTGGAGAAAGACCCTTGACTCAAGCCTGACCATTGAGAGTGCGATCAGGGTTTTTACAGGACCAGTTGGGAAAGAGTACCTCATTTCACTTGGAGTTCTAGGATGTAACCCTGGAGCTTCTGGTGGACATCTTTGCTACATTCTGGCTAAGGTTGGAGCTCACACAGACTAAAGCCAAGTAGAGAGAGCAAGGGAGCCAGACAGTGAGAATGTCAGCAAGCAAGGAAGAGAGAAATGGTTTTCAGGGAAGATGTTTTGCCTCCAGTCTTGCTCAATCCACCCCTTGAAATTCTGTATTAAGAATTCTCTTTTTCTAAGTCTTAATAATTCTCTTGTTATTGTCTGCTGGTGTTGAGAGTCCTGATGCAAAAAGGATGGCTACAAAGGATATTGAGAAGCACCAGGAAACAGTGGTATTGCTAAAGTCAAGAAAATTTCTAGGACAAGGGACGAATCAGCAGAATCAAATGGAAATCCATCACTTTCCAAATCCATATGGTTGTCTTACAAATCTCTCCAGGATGTGGCTTTGGCCTCTTTTCCCTGACCATTTTTTATTTATTTCTTGTCACATTGCTTTTATTTCACTTGCTGGAATGGGTCTGCACTGCAAAATGCTGCTGCTTCTACTCAATTCCTCTCTTCCCTCAGGGTCAACTTAATTCCTCACTCATTCTTTAGAGTTCAGCTAAAATACCATTTCATTAGTGAAACTTTCCCCGATTCTGTAGCACCACTGTAAGTTCATATGTTGTATAAGGTAGCGTTACCTTGCAGCTATCCTGGGGTAGCCCTCTGTTTGTCTCCTGGGATGCTTGAAGTCTGGTCAAGGTAAGAATGAAATGTGCTACTGAGGACTTTATAATGTGCAATGTGCTATTTAAAGCTCGAAATTCCCTTGGAGGCAGCCTGTATTAGCTTGTCTACATTGTTTAGGACTGTATAGACTGATAGTTTGTACCTGGTCTCACAGGGTGTACAGCCTGGGTTTAGCTACATGGCTGGTGGGTATGAAAGACCCCTCAATAAATTATATACCTGGACTCACACTTACGGTGATCGTATGTAATCTGAAGATAAAATGTGTCCTGTACCGAGTGATTAAAATGGACCCTGGGGGGCTGTGCCTGGAAGCCCTAGACCCCTCTGTGATCATCTGTGCTCTGTGTCCTAATGTATCCTTCACCTGTATTAAAACCTTGCTCAAATACACACTGTGAAATCTTGTGAGTCTTTTGATAATATTCAATTATTCAATCTTGTGCAATCGTCTCATATGTATTTTAGGATTATTCCATTAAAATATGCTTTTCCTACCAAACTATAAACTCCATGAGGGCAGGGGCTATTCCTGGTTTTGCATTCCATTTTATCCAGACATGCCATTGTGCTTGATACATGATTAATCAGGATCCACGTGGGAAAGCAGAAACCACTCTGAGTTCCTACAGAATGGAAGTTAATGGGAGGATTTGGTTGCACAAGCAATAGAAGAGGCTGAGGAAACAACCGGAGCACAGTGAGGCAGCCCTGAGACTAACAACAAAAGAAGCTGGTACCACCCTTGGAGGCTTAAGGGACAGAGGGAGTGGGTAGTACTACCAGAGTCTAGGGGCCAGGGTCACGTGAGGGAGGCTAGGACCACAGCAGGATACACAGCTCCCCACACAGTGGGGAGTGGAGTCATGGGGGAGACAGACACAGCTGTTGACGGGGATGCCGACAAAGGCAAAGATGGAAAGGGGGAACTACCTGGCTTTTCCTCTCCTCCCTCTCTCATCTTTTGTTGTCTCCTGTTGTCTGGATCCTACTGGAAGCCAAATAATGCAGAAACCTGGGACATGCAAACTGGACGAATTGCTCTCCTGTCATGCACCATGAAGAGAGCAAGGAACAGACCTAGGATTTTCATTATCGGTGCTCAATAAATATATGCTGAATGAATAAAACCAAATTGTATGTAGAACAAGGGCTGCTGATAGATTCAGCATTCTAGCAGTAGCAGCCTTGGACAGCATGAAAATTCTCAATCTCTAACTGAGACGCATGTGTTATATGGACCAGAGGTCTGCAGAGTCTGAACACACAAGGTCTGCCTAGGTACTCTCATTCCATGATTTTCTATTGCTGATCAATTCTCCTTCTGGCTGACTTGTTAGCTTTGGGAAGTGTTGGGAAGTGTTGCTTTAGTGTGAGATATATTCAGACATCAATAATACTCATTGCTCATTTAATTCTTTATGTGTTAATTTCATTATTTAATTTTTATGAGGGAATACTTATTTCTCTCACTTATTTTTCTCACTTCTAATGCTTTTCAGAGGAAAGCATCGAACTGCAGCCTGCGAGTCTCAATAATGAAGAACATAACAATCTCCCACATTTAGAAAAATATATGGCTATTTCAAACCATCTTACAAAAAGTCATTAAGCCTATGAAAAATAAATCTTTTTTTGCATATTAATTCCTCTTCAAAATCTTATTTACTGAAGATAAAAGGAAAATACCATCATTATTAATCCTGAATAAACACATACCTACACACACATATCACATCATACATCACACAATACTCAATTATTTATCTAGGATAAAAGAAATCTCCAGTAAGTTCCAGAATCTCAACAGAATATTCGGTTCTTCCTTATTACTCAGATAAAATTCATGATGTAGTAATAATTACCTAAGGATCTAAGAATATTAGCACATGGTTATTTGATATACACAAACACCCCGTCTACCTTCATTTGTAAACTTCCCCTAGGATGCATTGTTACAGAAATACAAATCCATATAATGAAATATACATACTGTGTAAATAGTTAATAATACCATAGTTCAGATGACTGTTTACTTCAAATTTATGCCAGTGTGGAGAAGGCATTTGAATTTTCCCATTTCTCTCTTTTTACACCACCCGTTTTGAAAAAAAGTACAGGCTCAGTAGTTCTTTTGGGCAATTTTCATGGCTACGTTGTGACTTTAATAAAAGTTGCTAAACTAACTTCACTGGGGATGATTGATTTGTACCAATTAGACATGACCTTATCCTGAGCATAAGGCTGCGTACATCTTTCTGTCTCTCATGTTTATCATTTTTAACCATTGATAACACTCAAGTTGATAACACTCAAGTTGTGATTCCCCTTTCAACTAGCTGCCAAATCAGTTATCAATGCTGTTCTTGCTCATTCATCTTTATTCTTAACAATGAGGCAAGTTCAGAAGTTTGTTGAAGTTAATATTCTTTTTAAAAACAAAGTGTGCCATGCAAAGTGATCTCAAGGAGTCACCTTCTGAAATTTTGCACCTGAACTTTGCACACAAGAGCATGCCATTTGTAGCAGATGCTGTTGGTGCACTGCCCAGATCCCCTTAACCAGCTGGCCCACCCAGTGCTCAGCTGCTGTGGTTGGAGGCTAAGCGCTACCCACTTCTCTGGAGATTGCCTTTGGCTGATCAGAGCCAGCTTGCGAATCAGCCAGGTGACACTTGAAAGGTTTCTCTCCTGACAAGGGGCTGGTTAATGACTGATTGATGCAGGATGTAACAGCCCAGGCTTCTTCCCTCTGGGCAGGACAAACCTCTGTGGTTCCATTCATCCTCCAAAGCTCTCCAGGAAATTAGGTTGGTGCTAATGCCCTCCTGAGATCACAACCTTCCCTCAGGTCTTTCCCTGCTTTATTCTGCTTCTCTTATTCCCTGACATGTTCCTTCTTAATAAGTCACTTGCACTAGAGTCCCCATCTCAGCTTCTATTTCTAGGAAGCTTGATCTAAGACATTATTTTAACTACCTAACTAGTAATTACCTAGATAACCTTTGGGCCACTATCCACAGGAACTATACTGAAATTAGTAAGTATATCTCATGGCAAATAGGGATTTTTCATTTTTCTCTGATTATCAGAAACTGGATAAAGTAGATAAATATGTAGATAAAATATCTACATGTTTAGGGCCAGGTGCGATGGCTCACACCTGTAATCCCAGTATTTTGGGAGGCAGAAACAGGAGGATCACTTGAGGTCAGGAGTTTGAGACCAGCCTGGCCAACATGGTGAAACCCCATCTCTACTAACAATACAAAAAATCGGTAGGCTGAGGCAGGAGAATCTCTTGAACCCAGGAGGTGGAGGTTGCAATGAACTGAGATCATGCTACTGCGCTCCATGAGACCCTGTCTCAAAAAAAAAACCATATATATATACACACACACATGTACACACACACACACACACATATATGTTTAAATGACTTCGATGGTCTGAAAGTGAATCTGCTCCAGGAAGCCTTTTCTGTTCTGACTGTTCAGGTCTGGGTCCTTATTCCTTCCTGTGCCTTCTTTTGGTTCACTTTTCAGATAGAGACTGTAAGATGGTTAAAAACAAACCATATGTTGACCACCAACCAGGCATGGGCACAGACTGAGCATCCTTAAAGACATTATTCCACTAGAGTCTCATAAGAGTTCATTGAGGGACGTATTATTATCCCTACTTTATAAATGATGAAATTCGGAGTCATGACCCTTCGTAACTTGATCCATAGGCAAGCAGGCAGTAAATGCAGATGACTAACAATATGCAGATTCAACTCCAGGTCTGCTAATATAAAACCCACAGTCTTACCCAGTTCACCAAAGTGTAAATTTAAAGATAAGTGCATGTGTTCCCTTTCCTGTGCTATGCACGCAGTTACAGCTTCTGCATGCTTTCTAGCCAATAGTTCCCACCATGACCTTTGCAGACTTGCCCTCGAGCACTGGAACAGCCTCGCCAGTACACCCTCAATCCTGCAGGATACAGGAACCCAGAAACCCAGCTCCTTGCCTGTGCGCTGCAGCTCCCCACGGGCTACTCAGAAGCTGTGGTTTCATCTGAAAGCGCACCCTTGTTTGGCTCCTTTCATTTCCATGTCCTGTTTCATACCCCTCACCCCATACTGCTCTCCCCTGGGAGCACTTCCTTCACACATCATTTGCTCCTGAACTCTTGGCTCCGTTCTTCTGAGAGAATCTTAATGCAATGCACAAAAAGGCATAAAAGAGGCAAATACTAATAAACTCACTTTGGTATTACGGACTTCGGTGTTAACTTGTGTTTTTTCTTTTTTTTAAAGAATTGTTAATTCCAAAGTAATACGTGTACATTGTAAAAAAAAAAAAAAAAAAAAAAGAAAAAGAAAAAGAAAAACAGAAAATACAGGTAAGCCAAAATAAAACAATAAAGGTCAGATAACTCATAAAGACCCAGAAAAATTACTATTTATGTACATGTTGTGCATTTGCAAGTCTGATATTATACTACTTATAATGTAGGTACTTTTCATGCAACATTGACAGTCTTTTTATGCCAGTAAGATTTCCTCTACAAAATTTTCGTTACGCTCATATAGACTTCAGTACCATAATTTTGGGCGGCAGGTAGTGGGAGCAAGCTCCCTGTGATGCTGCTGGCCTGTGGATCACTCTTTGAATAGCACTGATGTTCTTATGGGCCATTGTTAGAACTGTGGCTCTGCTATGTTTGGGTTTAGCATTAAACTCCAAATAAACTCAGTCAATTGTGTGACTGTTCCCCTCACACAATTCCCCTTTAAACATGTTGAGCCATTAAAATGAATACAAACACTCCGTATGTGGGGAAAGAGAGTTAATAGGACCTAACATTAATGCTTACTCTCAGTTTATGTTTGCAAGTGGCTGAAGGTGATCCCAGGACACCACTATCTATCAAACTGACATTTAAAAAATGTACTCACTAGAGTGAAAACAGAAAGTGATCACCTCTGAAAATCTGCTGTTGCAGATTCATTTTCCTTGTTCCTGAACGAAGCCAAAGGTGGGCATTTTCCCTCACATTCAAGAAATAAAGAGTCCTCTGATTGTTTTAGAAAACAAAATGTCTTTTTATCAGGAGCCAACTTGAAGGGTTTTCCCCTAGTTAAATCAGGGACAATTTGAGTATCAAAATTAATAATGAGAGTAAAGGATCACATACGGGAGGATTAACTTTTCCTCTACCCTCTTAGGTTCAATGCCTGGAGCCTGTGAATTAAACTGACAAAAGGCATTTTAACAGGAGAAAACAAGTTTATGCATGCAAGGCATATACACTTGGGAGAACTCAGTGATGAGTAACTCAAAAGGATAGTTAAAATCGGTGGCTTATAATCATCTTGATAAGCAAAGGGGAGGGGGAGAAGAGGTTTATGTAAACACAATGACTTTTTAAAAAGATACACGAGTTTTCAGGTGAACAAACAGGAGATAAAAAAGTATGTGATAATGTTTATCTATACAGGTATAAATGGTCCTTAAATTTCCTTCGGGGCCATACAACACTTCTGGAGAAGGGATTTGGGGTAGGATTACTTGTGTTCTAGAAGTAGATCAAACCTGAAGAGGAATTTATGGCAGCCTTATTTCCTAGAAGTTACTGCTTGTAGTCAGATAAGCAAAGGTCTGAGAAGACTTTTTTTTCCCCTGCATATGGTATGTTAAATCTCAAATGTCTTTGGCTTAAAATAATCTTTATACCAACTCTGGAGTTCTGAGTTGGTCCCCACACATATATAATTCGCATTAAATAAAAAGGGAATGCATGAGTCTGTACTGATTTGAGTACATAAATTAATAAGGAAGAAAAGAAAGCTCTGCCCAACAGCAGAAGGCCAAGTAAGAAATGGAAAGAATGATAAAATGTAGAAATTACTTTATGGCAACTGTCGCTGTAATAATTATTTTAGGCAAGAATCATCCATGGATGCTAAAATTAGTAGGTGAAAGTATGAAAGTAGAAGGAAATTTCCATAGCTTCAAAGTATCTATCTATCAGATATTCATTAAGTACAAGGAAAACTACTAGAGAGCTACCGGCACCAACTCTCCTTACAATAAAAAATCCATGTATAAGTTTTGCTTCCCAAAAAACTTAGATACTAATAACTTACTATTGACCAAAAGCCTTACCCATAGCATAATCAATTAACACGTATTTTGTATGTTATAAATACTGTATTCGTGCAATAAAGTAAGCTTGAGAAAAGACAACAATTGAACTCAACACAATAGCAACAGGAGGTGGCTACAAAATTATTACAGTTGTACAGTATGTACTACAGTTAATTTTATGCAGTTATGATTTATTACTGCAGCTTTACTTTTATTTACATTTCTCTCAACTGCAAATGTAGTTAAAGTTTACATCAGGTATCAACATCATGTGCCTCCTGATATGATGTACTGAGAAGGGTGCAATGACATCTGTAGCACTGCTGCCCCAAAAGCATCACCTGAATCTATTCTTGAAGACATTTAAGACAAACCAAAGTTGAGAGACATTTTACAAGATAAGTGGCTTGTGTTCTTCTTATATACTGTCATAAACAAACAAACAAACAAACAAGAAATACAGGTGGTTCTAAACTAAAAGAGACTAAAGAGATGGGGCAAGCGAATGTATTTCATGACCTGGGAGTACAAAGGAAATTATTGGGATAAATAGCAAAATCTAAATAAGGTCTATAGATTAAATAGTTCACTTAAGTGTTAATTTCCTTAGTTTGCCAATGGTAATATTGTTATGCAAAAGAACATCGTGATTTTAGGAAATACACAATGAAATATTTAAAACATCATGTCTTCAACTGACACACAAATATGAAAACATCATGTGAAGAACATCATGTCTTCATCATGTCTTCAACGGACACACAAATAGTTCAGGGACAAAAATTAAACGTATATATGCATATATGTAGAGGGAGAAAGAGATAGAGCAAATGTGGTAAGTGGTTAACATTTAGGTAATCTGGGTAAAGGGCATATAAGAATTCTTTGTCAAATTATTGCAACTTTTCCATAAATATGAAATTATGTCAAAACAAAAAGAAAAGAGAGAACAAAAAAAAAAAACCAAAACCTTACAAAACAGACAAAATTTAGTTGTAATAGCAAATCTTGGGATCCAAATGCAATGCTTGTAAGCAACCCCTGTTCAGGTCTGTCTCCTCCAGAGGGTTGGGTCTAGTTACCTGCTTCATTCTCTCTCTTCCCTTCTCCTCCCTAACTGGCTCCTGTGAAAGGTCCCTCCAAGGTTGGAAAGAGAGGGAGGAGGTTAGAGGAAAGGGGTTTAATCCATATGTGACTGACAGAGCTGTAATCTGCAATTGGTGCCTTCTGGTAAGGCAGATTCTAAAGTGGCTTCTTTCTGTCAATGAGACGTTGGATATTTTTGGAGCTCCTGTTCGGTACCCACTGCATTTCTTGGTGTGAGTAATGTCTCAGCTAGCTTTTTACTCCAGAGTACACTTCCGGAGATGGTCAGTTTTATGACTCAACTTGGCTAGGTTGTAGCACCCAGTAACTCAGTCAAATACTAATCTTAGGTGTTGTGGTGAAGGAATTGTGTACATGCAACCAACATTTACAATTCATTGACTTTATGTAAAGGAGATTGTTTTAGATAATCTAGGTGAAACTGATCCCATCAGTCGCTTTAACAACAGTTGAAATTTTCACAATCGTAATCTGGTTAGGTAAATGGATGCCTTTTATTTTAGGAAAGACATACTGAAGTATTTAGGTGTATGAACAAAACTGAGGTTTCCATGATGAAGAAGAAATTCCACTTGTGGACTTCAGGGACAGCTCCTGCATGTTTCCAGCCTGCACTTCCTGATAGCCTACCCTACAAATTTAGCACTTAACCATCTGGGGCCCAAAATTATGTAAACCAATTATTTGCAATAAATCTCTATCTATCTATCTATCTATCTATCTATCTATCTATCTATCTATCATCTATCTATCTATCATCTATCTATCTATCTATCATCTATCTATCTATCTGCCTTTCTAGCTAGCTAGATACCTAGCTGTCAGGTTGGAGCAAAAGTAATTGCAGTTTTTGCTGCAATTAAACGTCATGGCAAAAACCACAATTACTTTTGCACCAACCTAATAGCTATCTATCTAGGGCTAGGGCTATCTATCTAGGGCTAGGGCTATCTATCTAGGGCTGTTAAAAGTGTATTCAACCCAAGGTATCTAATACACATAGTTTATAATGGCATGTGAGAAATGAACTCCTTCCTTAAAAGATTAAATATTACTTCTTTTTCCAAAACCTAAATTGTTTCATCAATTTCCACTAGAAATGTATCTTCAATAAGCAGGCTGGGCACAGTAGCTCATGCCTATAATCCCAGCACTTTCGATGGCCAAGTTGGGAGGACTGCTTGAGCTCAAGAGTTCGAGACCAGCTGGGGCAATATAGTGAGACTCTGTCTCTATTTAATAAATAAAAAGGATAATTAAAAAAGTAATAAGCATAATGGTGTAGACCTGGTAAATCTTTTGACAGCAACGTTTATAACCCACATGCCATGTATTTCACTACATTCATAAAGGGGCTTGGGGATTTATCCAGAATGACATACCATTCATTTCAAAATAACATACATCTTTTCTCTAGACAGCTAAGAATATTTATAGTTGTTAAAGCAAAAAGAAATACTTGGTAACAAGTTCTTGGTGTATGGATTGCTTTGGCTTTGATGGAAATATCTACTTTCTCCAAAGATTGGTCCCTGGGCCTCAAAGCATTTACCCCAAGAAATAACTGCTATGACTTAGGTCTTCAAGGCAGCTTCCAGTGCTCGAGCTTTCTCTGTGATGTTCTTCTGAAAAGGCATCATAAAATCGTCGAAGTCCACCTCATGTGTAAACCTCTCTCGCCGTAGTTCCCTCTTCCTGATCAGCTCTGCTGTTGTGGCTTCAGGACTCCAAATCTTAAAAAGAAAAATAGCCATACCCCAGCAGGTATGAGTATGACAGCCAGTAAATATGCTAATATCCAGACAATTTTCAATACACAGTTTTAACTTAAAAATTTGTTTATAGTTTTAACTTAAAACTATTAAATTTACTTTTAGATGTGTTTTAACTTCTTCCCCCCCTCTCATATGACAGTAGTGGTTGCATGAGCATCACTGTTTTTGATGATGACTGTCTAGACAAATAATGTCGGAAATATTCTTCAGTTACTTCTCTGGCCAGTTATGCTCAGACCAGCTGCTGTGCGTTTTTTAGGATGCCAAAACAGGGAAGCAAAGGAATTAGAAGATCATCTAGGTTTACTACCTATATGTCTTATGTGGAAGTCAAAATTATTTTTATAATAGAAGGCGAGGGGAGCTGCTTGTTCAGCCTGGTTGGATGGCCAATGGAAAGACAACCCTTTTCTCCAAAAGATGTCTCCACCTCTTTAGTTGTGGAGGTTTTCGGAAGCTACTGAATAAATCCAGTCTTGATTTATATGAAACTCCTGCATGAGCTGGTAGTAGTTAAGTACAAAGAAGGGTTGGGTCTGAGAAGTACCAAAAAAAAGTATCCTTAGGAGTTAGTGATTAAACAGCTGCAGATCATGCCATTGATTCAGAAAGACTTCAACCTTTCTAGGAAAATGTAAATCTCAATACAGAAATAGTAATAGAAAGAGAACTAGATGCTGGGAGCTATTACTTGGGCATACTGAGTTGAAAGTACCAGAACCTGGCAAAAGAACATTCACAAGTAGTAACTATGAAAGACAAACTGTGCAGATTTGTTTGGATATTCTACATAAAAAGCTTTTGAAAAAATGACATTATGAGCTTCTACCATGCTATGAAGATCTTTTCGAAGCACTTACCCTCCGTGGAATAAATGTGATATCCACTTTCTTAGTATAACCACTGGTAATCAATGAATTCAGATGAACCACATTACCCTTCTGTACTTTCTTTCCCTCTGATGTGGTTGGTACACCATAAATTGATGACAGCAGTTCCTGGAAACAAGAACAAAAAAATTATAAATTGTAAAAATCTATACTGACTTTCTAATATTATTTGCTGTTTCACATCTTACTCTGAAGCCAGAAAGAAACCTAAAAATGCTACTGTACAAGTTATAATTTGAGATAAAATAGTATATTATTATAACTTTGGGGATGGGGAGAGATAGTTTGCCTTGTTTAACTTTAATTAGAAGTATTGGTAGAAGATCACGTAAGTCTTTGAGATACCCATCTTTAATCTGTGGCCTACTAAAATGACAATGGAAGAACTTTAGTTGACTGATCCTCCTTCACCTTTTGCCATTCTAACATCCTCCATGTTTATAAGTCTGCTGTCTGTCTACAATCCCTTCATCCTATCTACTCCCTACCACCTACATTTCCCCAATGCTTTCCAATTTGATGACACTAAAACTTTTCCTTCTTGACTTTCATCTCTTGTCCTGTGTCAGCCAAGAGTCTCCAGTAGATATTCTGCTACCTTAAGAAAAGCTTCCAATCTAGAGACACACTTAGGGGTTTCCTGCTAATGATAAAGTCTTGATGTCTCAGTAACTCCCATGGGCAACAACTTCAACCTTCCACTGCAGTTTAGAAGTTCCAAATCACTCCGGATTACCAGAAACGTTGAAAACCTACAATCATTTTGCAGGATATTCTAGAGACAATGGCTCCATATCCCAGAATTCAGTGGTATTCATTAAAATTCCTTGGTGGAGGCGGCAGGTGGGAGGAAGGGGAAGTGGTGGGCAATGAAAGGGGATATGGTGGTAATGAGACCAAAATGAAGAAAAATCATGCTTTACTTCACTCCTCATAAGGGTTAGTCTCCTTCCCTATTTGGACCATCTCATCAAATCTGTATAATTCAGGACCAAATATATACAAATCCAATACCAGTTTTGGTTTTCTTTTTCAACATTCTAATTGTATTTGGCTGAACCCATTTGGTTTTTGTATGGATTCTCTTTGCAGTGAGTACTTTTTAGGCTCTTCAGTGATAAGAATTTTATTAGATATTTCTTTAAAAGTACTATATAATAATGCTATTGAAAGTATGCACTGCATATTATCTTACCCATGTTGTATAACAATATGTAAATAGTGCTTCTGCCTTCCCCAAAACAGATTTTTAAAGAGTTCCAGTTACTAATGGGTAGTCAACCATTTTTCTTACCTCTTCTTTCTTAATTTCAGGGCCTTCAGTCTTCAGTATAGGAGGTGTCTTGCCTTTTAGTTTTTGATTTTCTGCTGGTTTCGGCAAGTTATCTAGCTTTTCTTTAATCAGATCAATTATTCTATAATCAGCATATGCCTTTGCAATGTCCATGGCACTATGCCCTGTTGAAACATAAACATAAATTCAGAGTGACTATAAACATATTAACGATAAACCATGTAGAAAAATATCTCAGCACATCAGCTCTAAGCCTGCCCTAATAAGGGTGATTCCTAAAGCAAGGGGTATATATACAGAAGTTCACAGAGCTAGATCAGATTTTCTCTATGGTGGTCCCAGCTTTAAGATCCCATGATTTATAGTGCCATCTAAATACAGAAAATTACTTTTCGTTAGTTTTTTTTTTTTTACTATGTTTCTTAAAAGAGTGATAGGAAATATTATATTACATCTTAAATATCAAATTGATTGTTCTCTCCCCACATTGTGCAAATTTCCTTCTATGTGATAGATAATTTTACATTATCTTCCCCTTTCCTTGATGTAAGGAGGTAAATTCCAAAAGGTCTGGGGAAGCTAGTGGCCACAGGTGCTCCAGGCAGATGGCTGGGCAATATGTTACCTATAATATCATCAGGCAGGACAGGTGCAGTAGTATCTGTGACTCAGAGGCAGCCTGAACCAACCAGAGGTATGATGCTCCTCAGTCAAAGGAAGCAATGGCTTCCAATGTAGGAAAATGGTACTTCCAAACAAGGAGCTCAAATATATTCAAATGATTTTTTAATTTTTCCTGTATGGTATTTATGATACAAGGTAGGTTGTGTGTTTACTTCCTAGAGTCAGGGAAGCCTCAATTCAGGAATTGCTTTGTCCAGCTTTAAGAGAAACCCAAAGTCTATAGGGTATGCAATTATTAGTAATTAACAGTCATAACAGTGTAATAACTCAATGTGTCATCTGCAAACTGGTGCAAGTCCACAGACTAATAGTTACTGATCCATAATGAAGTAACTACAGAAACTAAGTATTTATAAATGTTTATAGCAACTTAATATAATTTTCTGTCATTAAAATTTAAAGGTTAAAAACAAAGTTTTGGCCTTGTATTTTTTTCATTTTATTTTTCTAATAAATAATTTTATTATATTTTACAAAAGTATTTCAGTCCATGAAAGATTGTAAACATAAAGAATTGGCCCTCCAACACCAATGAGTGGAGAAGTACTTGGTATAAGATAAACTTCCATAACATTTAACTCAGGCTTGTGTTTGTACCAGGAACCCAGTGGACAATGCAAGCCTACGAGAATAGAATCAGAAGGGGCTTAGAATCTAACATAAGTTCTCCTTTTCTAACCCGAATCATCAATAATATGAACGCCTACCTTTTCTATTTTCCAGCTGGAATTTAGCACCAATATCAAGTAGGTATTTTACTGTATCCAGTCTGCAGCTTTCAATGGCTCTATTTAAAGGAGTTGAGTTGTTGATTGAAGCTGCATCTATTAAAGCTCCAGATTCAACAAGAAGCTCAACAATGTCTTGTTGGCCTGCATGGCATGCAAAATGAAGTGGAGTCCACAGAAAGTTATCTGTTGCATTAACGTTAGCTCTGTAAAATAAGATAGATGAACAAACTAAAAATATGGTTTTCCAATGACTGGACACTAAAAATGCAAAGTAAGATTTCATAGAGTTCTATCAAGTTGCTAAATTGTAAACTTTGTGCCATAATTTTTCTTCAAACCTCTTTGTTCTGCATTATTTGACAGTCTTAACTTTCTTTGTGTATATCTACATTAAAAGGCACTTTAGATTCTAGGGATTACGATTTGCAAAGGTTAAAATCAAGGAAAATTATAAAATCAGATCCAATGAAGATAAAAGCTGACAGGACATATTTCATTTTGTGACTTTCTCTGCATGTAATACATTTTTAAATGAAACTTCATTAATAAATTATAAATATTACCATGTATTATTTAACATTTTAGTCCTTTTTAGAAATTCACTGTCCAGAAGTTCATATTCTCATTAGTTGCTCTCTTGATGATATACAAATTTGAGTCTTTCTTTAACATTAAAGTACTAATAAGATTAGTGCTTTATTTCTCAAGTATGCAATTACTGTGTTAACAAGAGCTTTACATATTTTAACTCATCTAATCTTCAACTAATCTTGTGGCATGAGTCCCACTACAGTCTCATTACATACATGACAGAACTGAGGCACAAAAATATTAAGAAACTCACCCAGGTTATACAACTACGGTAGAAGAAGGAATTAAACCTGAGTGATTGTTGTAGTCTAAAAAGTTAAGTATTATAAAACTGTCATGATTTGATATTTTAAAAATATTTACATGACCAAGGAAAAGGCTGCCCCACACTGGAGGAGGGCAGCAGGTTTTGGGACCAAAACATGTTATTATAGCCACCATTCCACTTGTTTGAAATTGCTGAGATCCTCAAATAGAGGCAGATTAAAAAGTGACTCCACACCATCTAGGTGAAGCTCTGAGACAGGACTGAGCCGTGCTGCCACTGATAGAAGGCCAGTAATAATCAGAAGACTCTATTTACCCTGAGTAAACACTTACTGGCCTTCACTTCATGCATAATTGCTATTGGCAAAATATATTTGTGCACACGCAATCCTATGCTCCCATTATCCTGGTTTCCCATATAAGATCTATAGGCTTAATTAATTTATTACAGGCTTTAATAAAGGCGCTAGGAATCTAACATAACATAAATCTAACATAAATTCTCCTTTTCTAACTCTAGCCATCAATAATATGAACACATACTTTTATAGGGCGTTTTATAGACTTTAATAAAGCCTGTAATAAATCAGCATTTTTAATAAAGCATTCTTTAATAACATTCTTTAATGAAGCCTATAAGTTAATTGTTAATAAAAGGCTTTTATATATTAAAGCCTTATTATAGACTTTAATAAAGTAGCACTTTTCTATATTACTAAAATTCTGTCATCTTTTCACTTCCTTGAAATGTGAAGACTCGTGAAAATGTAAGCCACACCCGACGGAGACGCATACCCTTTTTCAAGAAGAAACTTGACCACATCTATGTTTCCACTTGCACACGCCGTCATTAGCGGAGTTTTGTAATAATTATCCTTCATATCCACAGGTATTCCTGATTCAAAGGCCTTTTTCAGAGAAGCCAGATCCCCTGCTTTGGTGATAATATTAATGTTTGAAAATACCTTCTCTGAATCATCAATGTACCAAGCAGAGTCATCCTGAATGGGATGTTCTGGGGGATGATCCCTATTGAACCGGCTGCTATCAGTGACATTCTTGTAGGTCTCAATCATGTAATACGGTGGCCCACCATCCTGCCGGCGTGGAAACGCGTACTCAGGAATGACACAGATTGGAAGGGGTAAGACAAATTTCCCTTTCTTTCCTTTTTTGCCCATCCCTTTTTCCTTTTTCTTAGGTCCATACGATCCTAAGACAAAAGACTTGTTTAAATATCTGGTTCCTTTAAAGAATTCATTAATATTGACCCCTCCTCCCCGGGTTTTCTCATGAAGTTGAGCGATGGCAGCCAGCTGTTCTGAGCTTGCATAATCCTGCCTTTCCTCCAACACCATCACGAAGTCGTTCTTGCTGATGCTTCCATCACCCCTGTCTAAAACCGCAAAGGCTTCCCGGAGGAAAGCCTCACGTTCTACGGACCAATCGTGCAGTCTAAGGGCCCACAGTGGATTTGGATTTTTGGCTCCTGGCCTGGCTAGTTTATTAGCGATTCTCTCTGCTCGGCGTATTTCTTTGCTTGCTGCTTTGAAGCCGCCTTCCTTAGCCACAGCCCTGGGCGTTTTATGATCTAAATTCTTCCATTTCAGGTCACATCCTAAAACATAAAGCATCATAATTATGAATGGTGCCAAGGCATCTGCATGGCTAATAAGTGACACTCATCCAACTGTTTTCTTAATTTCTCGTGATTAGTAAAAAATGTGTCCCCAAATTATATGTATATAGAGATGTGCACATTTTGCTGTTATAATTACAAAATTGAGCTGTGATTTTTTTTTTTCTGTGAGCATCACTTTGGTGAATTCTGAAGAAGATACGTTTACAATTTACAATAGGATTAGAACATTTATCCCTAGAGATATTTGAAACACATACCATATTGGTACACTTGCTCAGGGGACTTCAGGCCAACAGGAAAAGAGCAAGGATACATTTAAATTTGGAAAGAAGCTGGATTCAAACAGCTTACCTAGGACCTTATGAACTCAGATCTGAACCTGAAAAGATGCAGAATACCCACTTCCTTTTGAATGATTTAAACTGTAAATCTGTGTATAATTTTAAGTATATTTTTTCCGTATTCTTCATTAAATAATGTAATTTATACTAATCTGCTGTTTTGTGGTATGGCCATATGAACAACCTTCACAGAGGAAAAAGTAATTGTAATTAAATCTGAGGAGTTCAGCATTATATTTATGTGCAAGGTAGACATTAAAATTCATTTTCCTTTTTGGTCCCTTATTTAACAAAATGATGATTCCAACATCATTTATAAATATTCACCAAAGAAATAAACTTTTTTGAACATGTTAGGGAATCCATTTAGTGCTACCAAAAAGGCTGTGTTGTCTATAATAAGTATAAGTAAGACTCTGAAGAAGCAGTCAGACCATGTTTTTCAAGATTGATACTTTCCTTAGTATTGCCAAAAATTAAAATTGTATACGATGGGTAAAAAAATAGAAAGAATGAATAACACCCACTATTTGATAGCACAACAGGGTGACTATAATCAATAATAAGTGTATGTTTTTAAATAGCTAAAAGAGCGTAATTGGATTATTTGTAACACAAAGAATAAATGCTTGAGGGGATGGATACCCCATTCTAGAGGATTTGATTATTAAGCATGGTATTCCTATATCAAAACATTTAACATACTCCACAAATATATATACTTACTATCAAAAAATAAAAAGTAAAAAAAGAAAAATAAATCTATTTTACTACACACACACACACACACACACACACACTTTTATACTAAGGCTGATAATTTTACTAGTAGTAGAAAAACTAAAAAAGACTATGGGGACAATAAAGGTTATAAAATTTCTATATTGGATAGTTTTCAGAACAGTGACTCTATAGTGTAATTCCATAGCGTAGTAATTCCATAGTGCAATTCCATACTAATTCTGATATGCTGTTTTTACTTAGCTATTTATTTTGCTTACTCAGGGTGTCTGGGGGTTTTTGATCCCACCTCTCAAGCCTCTTCTTTTATGTTCACCCAGCACTAAGGACCAAAGGATTTTCATCCTGTTTTAGCTTACCCTCTGCAGCTTCCAGCTTAATCCTAGTTAGAAACTTCCATGTGTATAAAAGACTCCAACATCCCACTTTAAAGAGCTAAAGGCAGTTTTCCTGTCCTTTTGACTTGGAGCTTTCTGTCTCCTCCTTTATGATTAGTAAATAAAGATCTATTCATTCCTTGTGAGACTTATGCTCCTCTGTGGTAAAGATGTTCAACTTCCAGCTGGCTGGTGCTGCAGAACTCAGGGAGTTGAGGGCCCAGGAAGAGGAGGAGGAGGACTCCACGAGCTCCTCTCCTCTGCCCTTGGATGTGGCTCTCACATGCTTACAGGGAGTTGTCAATTGCTCCAGCAGGGGGACGAGGGGGCGAAAGAGGACCATCATGAGGAAATGTGAGAAATGAATCCAGCCAGCACAAATGCTTTACAATTAAGTACAGAAGAGACTAAGCCCAGGGAGCTTATTCAGAAACAAGCATTTGATCGCTAAGGGTTTCTTCCTGCTCTGATTGCCTTAGATGTAAGATTCTAAAGGTAGAAATGTAACTGACAACACTTCTGCTGTGAAACTGGGTCACCCACATAGGATCTGGTGACGTGTTTATATTTCCGAACATGCACAGAACTCAGAACATTTTCAAACATTTGCTTTAAAATAGTCTCATGATTGATTCTTCTAGGAAAATGGATCTTTTCGGCATCACTGAGTTAGGCCTTTTTGCATGACCCAGGCTCTGGTCCTTGGCTTCTCAATGTGCTTTCTGTGACTTTATTCCAGGAATACATAAATGATAGCGTATGTGTGATATTTGTCCCAATAAGAAATAAGTCAACATATTAAAGTTAAAGAAATTCGTCTCAACTTGAGTGGATCTTTAGTTTTTAGAAATACATAATGTTAAACCTGAAATGTCAGAATAAACTGCTAATAGAGACAGATTTGAAAACAAAACCAATTAAGACAGTTTGAGAGAACCAGAATTGCATTTGATATATTTTTTTCTCATTTGCTAAAAGGGTTTATCACACTGGGGACATAGGGAAAGTATACATTCATACAAGTAAAAATGGATGTTATTATGCTATTATAGTTATGCGGGCATGTTAGTTTTATTTATAATTTTAGTGACTTCTAAAATTTTGTGTCTGTGTGAAAGACAGAAAAATAAAACACTTTCTTTGCTCTATTATAGAGTTGTTGAACTTTAAGTTTTTGCCTATTTCTCATAAACTAGAAAAAATATATACAGTTCTGCAAAATGCAGTTCTATCTCTAACAGAGTTAAAAAGCTTTTAATGTGCATTTAATTAGCATGTAATTAACAAAAAATACATATCCTTAAATATTTTCATTTTAAGAAACTCATTAAGCTATATATGATATAGTTCATATTTCTAAATTAATACTTAAAAGCTACAGGAAAATCTAAAATTAAAAATTCTGCTTACATTTCAAATTTTCCATGAAAATTTTCATTTCATGTTTTCCCCCAAATTATTTTCCCCATAACTGCAAATTATCCAGAAAAGTTATCTTTGCATTTGACACAATGGAACATTTTTTAAAATAAACTAAAAATTCAAATGAAAGCAAATGGTTTCCAGTGTGTGTCCTTTTTTAGATTGATGTTGGCATTTTTAAAATAAGGAACTTAATCAACTGTAAGTTTTTCGTTGTTGTTTGTTTGTTTTTTGAGACACAGATCTTGGCTCACTGCAACCTTTGCCTCCCAGGTTCAAGTGATTCTCGTGCCTTAGCCTCCCAAGTAACTGGGATTACAGGCGCCATCACCACCCCTGGCTAATTTTTTTTTGCATTGTTAGTAGAGGCGCGGTTTTGCCTTGTTGGCCAGGCTGGTGTTGAACTCCTGACCTCAAGTGATCCACCTGCTTCAGCCTCCCAAAGTGCTGGGATTACAGGCATGAGCCACCACACCCCGCCCTCAACCATAAGTATTTGAATAATTAGTTGGCTCAGGAACAATCCCCTTTAGGTTTTTAACAATAATCTAAAATTTTTGGACAAATGGGTTTTCATCACTTTTAAGAGCAGATTCATGATTTAACAGAGGGTAGTATAAGAAATAATTTTCAATTTTCTTTCTACATATGAGTGAGGTTTTGCTATAGAAAAAAATAAGCCACTGACAAGTGATAGGCCCAAATTCTCTGCTTATCTATGACATGGGTAAATCATAAGTACTTTAAGCACAAAATTGCTAGACAATTTTACCTCGCTGAGCTATATATTTACAGCAATCTGCAAAACCACCCATGGCAGCATAATGAAGTGGTGTGTTCCCATTTATCGAAATCAGCCCCACGTCTCCATTGTAGGCAAAAAGAAGCTTCAATATCTGTAAAATAAATAGTGGATATTGTGGAGGAATAGGAATGTACATTTACTATATAAAGACTGACAGCTAGACCGGCACTATCCAGTACAATATCAATTAGCCACGTATGACTATTGAAAATTCAAATTGAAATGAACTAAACTGAAAATATTTAAGTTTCATTTGTTTGTTTCACTAGCCACATTTAAAGTACTCAAAAGCCACGTGGCCATTGTGTTGTACTGTGTTGTATAGCACAAACCATCATCACCAAAAGTTCTATTAAATAGCATCGATCTAGAGTATAGAAAACTCTATACTTAGAGGGGGCACTACCATTTTTGTTAGTGTAGGTAATTTAAGAAAGCATCAGAGCATGGAAAACAGCATCCAAGGGGAAAATTCTTTACCAAACGTGGTTTCTATCTTTGTGTATACTTTTATTGCAGGAAAATAGTGATATAAATGAAGATAACTATGTTAAAACTCAAAGAAATTGAGTAAAGAAATTTCAGATGGAATTCAGAATTTAAAAAAATAGTGTTTTAATTTTGTTTTTGCAATGTTACTGTATCAGTGAGATATTCTTTGCTGTATGTTTAGATAATCAGAATACTTGAGTTTAAAATTCAGGTATATCATTACCTAATACACACAAACACCATGGAGATAAGAGTATGAGGGCATTGTTCTCCCATAATTAGATCATATTATATTTTGAAGACGCTAGTATGTAATGAAGTCATAAAATACAGTAGTCCCAGGTGGCAGAAGTTTTAAATTGTTATCATCGAGTGTACAGAAAAATACTATGAATAATATTAAATAAGTAAATTAGCAAACACATAAAACTAAATAAAGAGATGAAGTTTTTAAAAATATAATTTTAGAATTATTTGGGGAAATCAAGATGAAAACAACATAGGTAACTCAGAAAAATGTCTGCCTTAGTGTACTCTATATGACATATAAAAAATTTGAGAAAAAGGACAGAAAAGTTTTAGCAACAAATTTTAAAGCAAAGAATAGATTATTACATCGAAAAAGCCTCCTTTAGCAGCAAAATGAGCGGCGTGATGCCTGTCGTTGTCAAATGCATTCACTTCACCTCCTCTTTCCAATATGCCTCGAACTATTTCCACTACCCCTTCTCTTGACGCTTCCATTAAAGCTGTGCGGCCTGTGGACTGGACATGAAACAGTCCAATATGAGATGCTGTTTATACCCATCATGTTAAGTAGCAGAATCAGTACAAATACAGTCTGAATCCATTTGACCTTAGCTTTACACTTACAAGTTTAGTTCTCTACATTTTTCTTAGCTTCATGTAACAAAGAGGAAAAATTAAGCAAGTACAATGGGTCAGTATCCAAAACGTAGAATTCTAAAATCAGAGTCAAGGTCACACTGCATGCCCCTGTGAGAATATCATGCTAAAAAATGTATTTCTTGCAAATAGAGCAGAATAAAAAGGGAGAAAGAGAGATAAAATATCAACACCTAATATAAAATTAGGTCATAGGTGTTTTATAATGAGAAGAAAATCAATGTTTAGTGTCAAGAAAGGGCAATTACAAGAAAACTCAAAATTAGCCAAATAAGGAGAGTGAACGAAATTGATATAACAACAGAACTAGGCTGGGCATGCCTGTAATCCCAGCGCTTTGGAAGGCAGAGGTGGGCAGATCACTTGAGGCCAAGAATTTGAAATCAGCCTGGCCAACATGGTAAAACCCTGTCTCTACTAAAAATACAAAAAATAATTAGTGGGGCATGGTGGCATGCACCTGTAATCCCAGCTACTCGGGAGGCTGAGGCAGGAGAATTGCTTGAACCTGAGAGGCAGAGGTTGCAGTGAGCCAAGATTGGACCACTGCACTCCAACCTGGGCAACAGAGTGAGACGCTGTCTCCAAAAAAAAAAAAAAAAAAAAAAAAAAAAAGGAAAAGCAAAAGAAAAGAAACAGCAGAACTATATATTTTCTTTCTAAGAAGATAAATCCTATTAGGCATCAGCAATGCCTTTTTTTACTATTTCCTATAATGGTACCTTGACATTATGCATAATAAATACCAAGTTTCCAAACATAATTAGGAAACAGACTGTAGAATCACAGCAATATGAAGATAATAAAAGTATACCATCTTCAAGCATTTTGAATCAAAATGAACAGTCTATCAGCTAACAGGATAATGTCATCATATTTAAATGCAAAGATTATACTATGCTGTAATTGAAACAAGAAATATTTGTAATCACAAGAATAGCCATACTGAGTTGATTGCATTAGGATTGGCTCCTTTTTCCAAAAATGTCAGGCACACATCTTTAACATCATGTGCATCTTCACAAGCTCTAAGGAATATTGGCTTTCCTTCATAGGTAGAATTGTTGACATCTGCACCATGTTCAAGGGCGATCAGAGCACAGCGATAATGCCGCTTAGTCGGTAAAATGCAGTAAAACAAAACACCTGCAGAGAAATAAAATCCCCAGAGAGTATTTAACATCTATACATATTTGACAGGAAGGAAGTAAAATTATTAAAAATCCATATTTAGCTAGTTAAAGGCATATCTGCCTCAGTTTCCTCTCTGAAACCAACTAAAACACCAAGACAGGAAACAAAAAACAAAAAATCTTAATTCCTGACATCGTTAGAAAACAGTCACAATCACATGTGATAGGACCTGGCTTATGGAAGAATTGGAGCACTGATAGGTGAACCCTGTTGACCCTGAGTATTTGGCATCTTGCAGTACGTACCCTGAGTGTCCCTTCTTGGAATGTGAAGGGCTATAGCTATGTGTGCCAAAGGGCTACTGGTAAGTCCCCCGGTCCCCTCTAAAACTGCAGAATGGCAAAAGAGATGGTACTGGGTGATGAAATGTGTAGACTGACCATGTTTGTAAGAAGCAGGCTGTCGATATAGCAGTAAAGAGGTGAATTAGATGCCAAGTGGCTAATTAGATGGCAAGTGGCTCTGCCATTTTAGCAAATCATTTTGTTCCGTTGGAGAAAGGAAAATGCTAAATCCCTACACCCAGGACCTGTAACATACAGGCCTTCAATATAATCCATGTCAAAAGCATACTACACATCAGGGTTACTGTTACAAACCCAGGGCAGAGTGTTGCTAAGAAAGTCCTAGGTAAATAACAATCAAACTCCAAACTGACTTTGTAACGAGTTCATTCCAAAAAAGGGACTCCATTCAAAGAATAACCAAAAAAGAAACCACTATGCCACCTATTAAAAAAAATACTGCAAGGAAACTGATACTGAAAGTCACGCAAAAAGGATACATACTAGAAAAGATATACCAGTGAAAATTACTGGCTAATTCATTTCCATGATAGCAAAGAAACTAAATATAACTTGTTCAAAAATAAAAGTGCAAAGATAGACCTGAATCTTAAGATTAAAAGGGTACGTTGGGTCTTAGGAAAAGTTGATTAAGAACAGTCAACAAGGCATGCCTAGGTAAAGCTAGGCAAAGAAAGTGTCTCATAAGAATCCAGGCAAAAATTCAACTAATCCATGAAGGGGAAAAGTCCAGCTGCCCTCAAAAATGTATCACAACAACATTCAATGCTACAGTATAATCAAAGGATCTCTACACTATAACTTGGGGGAAAAAAACAGGAAACTTTTATACCCAGTCAAGCCTTTGTTCTGTAAAAACAACAGACATGTATAGTCTTAAGGATATAAGTAATCAGGGATACAAGCCCAAAGAAGTGACTTAAACTACTTGATGGCAAAAGTGAGTTTTCCAAGAGATCAATAGAGAATATGTGACTAAAAGAACAGTCATAAATACTGAATCTCTTTAGCCACAGAACCAAAGCTAAGTCACCTTAGCAATTTTAGATAGAGAAAAATATATTGCAATCCGTAATAATGTAAAAATAATATAATTTATCAAAAATTTGGAGGGAAGGGAAGGAAGGAGAAATAGTATAAGTATTTGATCTTCTCATCTTTTAGGGCTAAGACTGAGATATTATGTAAAGCAGGTAAGGAAATAAAGTACAGGGTACTTATTATTTAAAGGGAATCATTGAAAGAACTAAGTAATTATAATTGAGTATAAAATTGAGTGGTAGAAGGGAAGTAGCAGAGGTAAGAGGAAGGGTTATTGTACTAATCTTATCTAATTTAAACTATTGTACTAATCTTACTAAACAGATTAAAGAATCAATGAATACTGTTTAAGATGCTAACTCAATAAACAGGTTTAAGGGCATATGAAGTATCAAGTTAACCATTAAAATAACTAAAAAATAATAATAAAAAAATTAAAATAACTAAAAAGCCCATCAATTTTAGAAAATACACTTACAAGCATATAAAGAAAAACACACATATACAGGAAAGTAAAACCAATATATGGACCATATATGACAATACTTTCACATGTATTTTATATATTAGATATATTTTGCCTTCACAATATAAATGATGTTTCTGAAGCCAAACCTATGGGAAATCTAGATAACTATAAATTGGATAAATTCCACCATTAAAATAAAAAATAAAATGTATATGAAAATCAAAACCTAAATATATTTTATATAAACTGATGTACCTAAAGTAGGGTTACTCAGAACAGTTAAAAAAAAAAAAAAGAAAAGATTGTCAAGGATATTATTGAAAAGAGAAAGTCAAAGAAAGAGCAAGACCTAGAAGGCAAGAAAAGAGCAAAACAACAACAACAGCAACAGCAAAACAACCTAAGCATAATACTCGAGGAGGCTGAATTCATTACAAAAGGCCCAGAGCCACTTATGAAATGAATATTTCATAATGATGGCATGTGCAACACACAGTTAAAGTGTATCTGGGCTGACTCTTTAAGCCACAAAGAACACGAATCAGCATTCCTAAATTGAAGGGAAAACAGTTTGAAAAATATTGTACCTTATCATAGAACTGGCATACGGCATTGAGGACTGAGTACACATGCCTATAAATGCAAAAACCAATGGAATGGGAATGGGTGCTATAAGGAACTATTATAGCTTAACTTTTAAGGAGAATGATTCCACATTGTAATTAATTCCCTAGGACAACATACAAGAAAGAATGTATTGGCTTAGAGCTTTACCTGCTCCATATTCTGTAAAATTGTTCCAAGAGAAAGTGCCGCTTAGGCCTAGGGCATGTCTCACATCCTAAAGACCCACTTAGCCATTTAAATATTTGCTTATCCTTTAGGAACGATGTACAGTGAGTCAAACATGAGTCACCAGAAAATAGGATGTCAATGACAGAGAGGGTACTGTGGAATAAGCAAAGCACTTTGGCCACTGGCAGCCAAACTGAGGGATGTGCAAGCTGAGTGAGGCTTGTCGATGTGGGAAGAGACAATGTACTCTGTACAATGGGCAGTACCTTGGGTTATGCAGAGTGAGGGCTGCAGGCAGCCATCCTAACAAGCTTATGTGTGAAACAAGATTTTACATTTGTTTCCTTTTATAGTTTCAGTTCTGCCCATGAGATTTGTTTCCTTTAGCCATATGCCTGTTGCATTTGCTGCAAGTATTTACTTGACCTTGTTTCCAATTTTACCTTGATTTTTTTTTAAAAAATGTACACTTTTACATTGTTACGCTATAGAATTTCTCTCTTTTTTCTTTGTGATTTGCATCTGTTTCAAACTCAGTAAGTTAAACGTTTCTCTATTATAGTGTTTCCCAAAGGTTAGTCCACAAAACTCCAGGCATATAAGATGTCATTAAAAAAAATTATTTTGTGGTCAAATAAATATGGAAAATGTCACCATTTTTTAGCCAACAATGTGAAAGATAAATGCCTAAAATGTGTCTCTAATGAATGCGACCGTGGAACCAATTTTGCCTGTAGTACTTCTCAACATCCTGGCAATTCAGTGGTCCATGAACACACTTTGGGAAATGGTATTCTATAGAGCTTTGAGAGGATACCGTTTTTTCAGGATTTAGCATTTCAAAGTACATCTGGCCCCTGAATGCATCTGAAGTTTATTTTCTTACATGGTACAATTAAATATGTAATTATCCCTTTTCTTTGTCCTCTTTTGTTCTAAGCAAGTAATCATATCAAACACCAAGTCTGAAGAGAGTTAGAAAAGTAGATTTTGCTCTTGTCAGTAAATATTCACATTATCAAATGAGATTCATTTCTCGATTGCAGGGCTGATGTTAATGGCCTTGTATCTGCAGAAACTCAGGACAACTGCTTAAACCTATCAGTTTACATTAAGCTTATTGGTAATTATCTCAGTTATTTTTATGAGGCTGTGTCAATTCTTGCCTGAACCTTAAGTTATTTGGGCAAGAAGTCCTCAGACCATGGTCTTGAGATGATGGGATTAACGGTGTGGAAGTGCAGTTGTTTGCTCTGAATCACTGTTGAAAGGTCATGTCTAAAGTTTGAAGTTGTATTTCCAAATACATTTTTAAATGATCCTAGAAAGTTGGAGTTTATGCCAGAATTGACTTTAGTCCTTTCAAGTTTCCAAGTGCAAGTCCTTCCTACATCAGACTGCTATTGAGGGGGTCAAAATCCTTTTGGAGTCCTAGGTGTAGTAGTTCCTGAAATTCTAAAATGTAAAAAAGAATAAGAAATGCTCTACTTCATCTTTGTTTTAAAGAAGAGTTTATAATTTATAATGAATAATCAGTGTGTATAATGTTCAAAATTCTCCTCATTTAAAAGAAACCACCAAACACAAATTAATCTAAGTATATGAGCAAGCTCTCATAACTGATTTCCCTAAGATATAGCTATCTCATTTTCCAAGTATGAGGAGACAGTAGGTTTAGGTATAGGAGTGAGAATTTAGCCTTTCCCTTAAAACCATAAGTAATTCACTTCTAAAGTTGGAAAACAAAAAGAGTCCATGTTATTGCTTTCTGGCTACAAAATGAATTGCAATTTGCTGGAGAGGATGTCGGGATTTTTACCTTTTCCTTCATTATCAACTATAGTCATATCAGCCTTTGCCTTTGCTAATATTTCCATTGACAATTCATGGCCCAGTTCTGCAGCCCTCATTGTGGGAGTACAGCCCATTCGGTCTTGCACATCAGGGTGAGCACCAAGGTCAAGGAGAAAGCTGACCATATCAATATCATTGGAAACTGAGGCTAAGTGCAAAGCACTAAGTCCATTAATGGGTTCTGTATAATTGATTAGTTCAGGGTATCCAAGCTTGGTCAGCTTCTCTATCTGCTTCTTGTCTTTGTTCCGCACACATTGAAGAACTTTGTAGATCTGTAAGTTCTCAAGTCTCTTATCTGCTAAAGCCATGCTTGACCAGCTCCTTGAAAATGCTTTCTGGACCAAAACTAAAGCTGAAGCAACAAAAAAGAAAAATAACTCAAAGTTAATTTTATCATCTTCATTTTGATTAAATAACAATATTTTGGAACTTCCTTAAGAACAGAGATTGTTTTTTAAGAAATGTTCAGAAAGTAGGATTTATACATAAATATAAAAAATATTGAGTGGGCATAAAGTTAAAACAGTTCAAACAAATCTTCCATCATAATTAAAAATAGTTTGCCAGGTGGTTTTCTTATTATCCATTTAACCTTCCCTCCTCATCACACTTTACCATTTTACCATGAAGAAGCTGAGGTTAACTAAATTGCCATGGTAAGGGTTTGAGTTCCCACCATCTATCTACATGGTTTCACACCAGCACAATAGAGAGATCATGCAGGTTTTAATAGTTTTAAGGTGTTATAAAAACATATAATTTTGAGGTGTTCATTATAAACAAATCTACTGGGCTCTGTAACATATCAGAGATGTGATGAGTGATTCCTATGTCATCTTAAGTGGAAAAGATATAGTTAAATGGCTGCAAGGAAACTGCAAATCTTCATAAACAATCTCCCTGTTAAATTGTGATGGGCGTTCTAGTATGTAATTTTACCTCCTTGTATGGAAAATCTTTTGGATTGAGTAGCAGGCCATGCTAGGTATGACTGGTTGTTTCTTCATTTCTTAGGAGAAAAGAACTCCATTATCACATAGGGAATCCAGTTGTTTCTTCATTTCTTATGAGAAAAGAATCCCATTATCACACAGGGAATCCTATCCGGGTCGTTTGAATGGGGCTGTCCCTTCTGTCCCCTGCCAGAGGAAAGGGTCTGTGGCCTAGGCTTGGCCCATTTGAGGGAACCATCCCTTTCCAGGTACACTGAAGCTCAAGCATATGTGCATAAAAGACATCAACCAATCAGCAGCCCATCATCCAGAACTATGAGGGAAGACTATTCTGCTGAAGTTGTTAAGCAGTATGGTGTGGGGCTGGGGCGCAGGTAGCTCTCTTGGGTGCCACAGAGAGAGTCCATGCTTGGAGGATGGAGAGAGACAGATCGATGGCATTAGTTGCAACATGGATTCCATGGTGCCAGAAGCCATCTACCACTTTATGGGTAAATATATCTTCTCCCCCTGCCACCTTATTTTGGTATAAGCTAGTTAGCTGAGTTTCCAATATTTGCAATGAAAAGATTCCATCTTACTACAAAAGCTGAAACTATGCACCATTTTTCTCCATTGCAATCCTGCTCCCTCACCTACATTCTCTATGGCAGTGAGCTCTCTCTCCTTTAAATGTGTCTCTCTAGGCACCCCAACATCTCCATCGCCTGCTTCCATCCAACACCAATGCCCCCTCCTGCTCAGTCTCCTTTGCTGACTCCCCATTTCAAGAAGCCTATGTTGGGTACCCAGGACTAGGTCCTCAAGACTCTTTTCTGTCCTCACACACTCCCCTGGTGTCTTGCCCTATCCCATGACCCTCGACCCTCAGCCCAACTCTCACTCTGTCACCCAGGCTGGAGTGTAGTGGCACAATCTCGGCTCACTGCAACCTCCACCTCCTGGGTTCAAGCGATTCTCCTGCCTCAGCCTCCCGAGTAGCTGGGATTACAGGTGCCCACCACCACACCTGGCTAATTTTTGTATTTTTAGTAAAGACAGGGTTTCACCATGTTGGCCAGGCTGATCTCGAACTCCTGACCTCAGGTGATCCACCCGCCTCAGCCTCCCAAAGTGTTGGGACTACAGGCGTGAGCCACCGGGCCAGGCCTCCTTTGCCTTTTAATCTGTTTATAATGTGCGGTGGACTAGAGAACCAACTGAGGCTGCCTCAGAGTCATCCACTTGGACTTTGCTGCACAGCTTGGTGACACTCACCTTAGCTGCTATTTATGGCTTGTTTTATTATTATCAGCCATATTCCGATTAGGTGCAGTGTCATCATACTGCATATGTATATGTGTCATCTATGGAATAGGGCAAGATGCTCCTACATAGGTAATGATTAGACTGAATCAATGCCACTTGATTTGTGAAAATAAGGATTTCCCAATCAGGGACTTCAGTGTTGCCTCTGTTAGCACCCATCCCTAATGGAGAATTAATTAGCAGCTACAGTGATGAATTCAGTAGGTCCATGGGTCGGTTTCCTGTGGACTGCCTCCCTCCCAGCTAAAGCCCTGAAGTGCTGGGGAGAGGGCAGCACCCTGTATAGTGTCCTTTACAATCAACTGCTAAGACTGACCAAGAGCTCACCCCACTGCAGGAAATCACACAAGTGTAGCCCTTGGGTCCTGGGTTCCTTGTAAATTGAGCAGCATATAGGATCCTCCACATACAAGTACACCTGCACTTTTCCCCAGCATGACCCTGGGCCACCTTAGACACATCTAACCATCTACCAAGGTAGTGGAATAGAGCAGAATGTCTTGACTTGAGGTCCATGTTCGGGGTCTGAATACTCGGAAATTACATGAAAATCTGTGGGAATGTGCGTGTGTTCAGGTCATTTAACTCTCAAAGGGGGGCTGTGCGACAAGGGAGGATCATTAGAAAGAGGAATGGAGGAAGACAAGCTTGGTACAGTGGAATGTAGGGTTTGAGGTGGGGAAATCCGTTGTGATCCTCCCTTCCCTGTATCATTATTTACACAAACTAGTTGGATAAATATGGATATGCTACCTACCTAGTTTGTACCTCAGTTTCTGCATCTGTGAACTGGGAATAGCAATGGTGCCCACTTCATGGGGCTGTGTGAAAAGGAAATGAGATATGATCCTTGTAAAATATTTAGCAAAGTCCTTCAATATAGGCTCCTTATGAATACACCAAACTTTTGCGGGTTTCAGCTCACCCACAAGTGTAAGCGATAGTTTACATGTTGGGGGTTCTCTACTGTGCTTTCCACTTTTTAGTCTCCAGAAAAATGTGGAGAAGAGAGGAGTGGAGGGGGTAGAGATGTAATGTCAAAGGAAAGGCCATGTGTCATGCTCACCTCTTAGTCTTCCGGGCGATCAGAAGCCAGGGATCTCTGGGGCGACCGGGGAGGCCCCTGCTCTCGTCCTCCGACGCTCAGCGCTGGCCCAGCGGCGACCTTGGGCTCCCGGAGCCCGGCGGAGGCGCCCAGGCGTGAATGGTGTCCCTTGGGTAGGGCTGGCGAGCTGGCGCGCGGGACAGCAGGGCTGGGTGTGTGTGTCCATGGGCCCCGGGTCCCCGGAGGGCGAGCGCGCGGGCAGGTGAGCGCAGGGGGCGGGGTGGGAGCCGAAGGGACCGGGCTGATTGTGAGCTTCCGCCACGCAGGGCGCGGCTGCCGGGGCAACCGCAGCGTGCGCGGTGGGGCGATGCTCGCCTCCGCCTCCGCCTCCGCCTCCGCCCCTCGCGCCTGGCTTCGACGCCAGGTGGCCGGCCTGGGCAGGATGGGGTAGCTGCGCTGGGCGTTCCAGGGCGGAGCGCAGAATGCTGCTGTCTTGAGGATTCCGCCCTTCTCTCATCCTCTTCTCCCACCTCCTGCCCTGGGTCAGAACGTAATTTAGTTATAAAATTAAAGCTGCATATGGCAATTAAAAAATGAAATAAAATATACAATAAATATTTAGTTTACAAAGTACAATTAAATGAAAAATACAATAAATTACACAATAAAGCGAAAGTGAACCTACTCTCAACTGCCACAGATTCTTGTAAATCTTCCCAGAAATTTTCTTTCCATACTCTAGGATGCATATATGCTTAAAAAATATTTATACACAAATGGAAGCAAATATGGAGATCACTTTATTTCAGGGCCTACAAATGCACCATAACACCCCTCTCTCTCCCTCCACACATACTTTTTGGCGGAAAATTCTGAAAGCTTTGGTTTGATTATGTGAATGTAAAACATATATATGTGTGTCTATATATATATATGCTTTTTAATGCAGTATGTAATTGCTTCCAATTAAAAACAGTAATTCCTTACACCAACCTACCCTATTCTACTCAGAGACTGTTTAAAAATGTTAAGAGCGAAGACATGGAATCAACCTAAGTGCCCATCAATGATAGACTGGCTGAAGATAATGCGGTACATATACACCATGGAATACTATGCAGCCATATAAAAGAACAAAACTATGTCTTTTGCAGGAATATGGAGCTGGAGGCAATTATCCTTGGCAAGCTAACGCAGAAACAGAAAACCCAATACTGCATGTTCTCACTTATGAGTGAGAGCTAAGTGATGAGAACACATGGACACATAGAGGGGAACAGCACACACTGGGGCCTATTGGAGGGTAGAAGGTGGAGAGTGGGAGGAGGGAGAGGATCAGGAGAAATAACTAATGGGTACTAATCTTAATACCTGGGTGAGAAAATAATTTGTGCAACAAAACCACATGATACAAGTTTACCTATATAACAAATCTGCACATGTACCCCTGAACTTAAAAGTCAAATAAAAAATAATAAAAATGTTATTAAGCAGTATTTCATGCACACCAAAATATACTGTATGATATATGGAAAGCACAAAAAATACAAAGCATACCATATCTAAAGAAAAAGAAAGCTAGGAAAAATAAAGGAAAAAGGAAAAGGAAAAAAAAGTCTGCCTCTACTGCTGTACTTATATGTATTTCTTCCCAACACTGCATCCTCCTCTTCCTGTTCCCAGAGATAATACCTGTTCTGAATTTTACATTTATCATCCCAGCCTCTTAAAAATGCATTGCTACATTGAATGCCTCCCTAAATGATGCATGTTTAATATTGCATATTTTGAGAATTTATAAAAATGTGGTAGAATGTTGTGTGTTGTTTTGATGACTTTTTTCCTTTCAACGTCTTGTTTTTGAAATGTATCTTTGTTGGTATGTTTAATTGGAGTTCCTTTATCTAAACAGCAGTAGGCTATTCCATTGTATTACCATGCCACACCCCTTTCAAATCAATTCTACTATTGATAGACATTTGGGATGTTTCCAGAATTTGCTACTAAAAGCAATACTACTATGATCATGTTTATACATGTCTTTGGACGCACACGTTCAAGAGTTTCGCTAGAGTATATGTCTAGGAGTTAAATTTCTGGGTCATAGGTTATTTATAACATCAAGATAAAGACAACTTGTTTTCCCGACATATACAGCAATTTAGACTCCCATCAGCAGTGTGTATCTCAGCCAAAACTTGGTTTTGTCACACAAAAAACTTTCTGCCAATCTTGGTATCAATGCTCTTTTATAATTTACTTTACGTGACCTGATTACTAATTATTAATCTGTAAGTTTGATTCCTTGGAGATATTTGAGTGTAAATTTATTGTCAAACTGTGTCCAAAATTGGTGGGTTCTTGGTCTCACTGACTTCAAGAATGAAGCCAGGGACCCTCGCGGTGAGTGTTACAGCTCTTAATGTGGCGCATCTGGAGTTTGTTCCTTCTGACGTTCGGATGTGTTTGAAGTTTCTTCCTTCTGGTGGGTTTGTGGTCTCGCTGGCTCAGGAGTGAAGCTGCAGACCTTCCCGGTGAGTGTTACGGCTCATAAAAGCAGTGTGGACCCCAAGAGTCAGCAGTAGCAAGATTTATTGCAAAGAGTGAAAGAACAAAGCTTCCACAGTGTGGAAGGGCACCCGAGCAGGTTGCCACTGCTGGCTCAGGCAGCCTGCTTTTATGCTCTTATCTGGCCCCACCCACATCCTGCTGATTGGTAGAGCGGAGTCCTCTGTTTTGACAGGGCGCTGATTGGTGCATTTACAATCCCTGAGCTACACACAAAGTTTCTCCACGTCCCCACCAGATTAGCTAGCTATGGAGTGTGGACACAAAGGCAAGGCCCCACCAGAGTAGCTAGATACAGAGTGTGGCTTGGTGCATTCACAAACCCTAAGCTAGACACAGGGTGCTGATTGGTGTATTTACAAACCTTGAGCTAGATACAGAGTGCCGATTGGTGTATTTACAATCCCTGAGCTAGACATAAAGGTTCTCCACGTCCCCACCAGACTCAGGAGCCCAGCTGGCTTCCCCCAGTGGATCCCGCACGAGGGCTGCTGGTGGAGCTGCCTGCCAGTCCGGCGCCGTGGGCCCGCACTCCTCAGCTCTTGGGTGGTCGATGGGACTGGGCGCCTTGGAGCAGGGGGTGGCGCTCATTGGGGAGGCTCGGGTCGCACGGGAGCCCATGGAGCGGGTGGGAGCTCAGGCATGGCGGGCTGTAGGTCCCGAGCCCTGCCCCGCGCGAAGGCAGCTAAGGCCTGGTGAGAAATTGAGCGCAGCGCCGGTGGGCTGACACTGCTGGGGGACCCAGTACACCCTCCGCAGCCGCTGGCCCGGGTGCTAAGCCTCTCGTTGCCCGGGGCCGGAAGGGCTGGCTGGCTGCTCCGAGTGGGGCCCGCAAAGCCCACGCCCACCCGGAACTCCAGCTGGACCGCAAACGCCGTGCGCAGCCCCGGTTGCCACTCGCGCCTCTCCCTCCACACCTCCCTGCAAGCTGAGGGAGCCGGCTCCGGCCTTGGCCAGCCCAGAAAGGGGCTCCCACAGTGCAGCGGTGGGCTGAAGGGCTCCTCAAGTGCCGCCAAAGTGGGAGCCCAGGCAGAGGAGGCGCCTGGAGCCAGCGAGGGCTGTGAGGACTGCCAGCACGCTGTCACCTCTCAAAGCTACCCTATTCACTCTCAACTACTTACCACATAACTCTCAGATTATTTTAACAGAACCAGGGCTCCGTTTCTTGAACCACTGTTTCTCAGTGTAGGCAAAGCCTCACATTTGAGTTTGTTTTTTTGACATAATGGAACCTAGCAATGATGAACAAGTCACTCAGGTTCCTTGGGTCTCAGTTGTAAAATCAGAATAGTATGAACTGCCCTTACAAGCCATAAAAGAAGTATGCATAACAATGACATAAGCTCCATCTTGGCTCTGTGGTTGATTCTTGGGGAATACTTCTGTGGATAAACAGTTCCAACTATGTATTATAGGTCATCAATAGATCTTTCCAATGATAATCTTCCCCATGTTTGGAGACAAAGTTGATATCAGTAACAACCTTGTTTCTGTTCTGGAGAAAGTTTCTGAAGTTATTTGAGAATCTGGTAGATTTTGGAGGAAACACATCTAGAAGACTGAAAGGAGTAGATTAATAATGTGTAAACTCTGCTTGGGTCATATCAGAACTACTGGTGCAAATATTTTGAATAGAAGTTGGGTAAGCATTTGTTGGTTGATTGAGACCTTGGAGATAAGCATGTGGTCCGATTCACTCTCCTAACTTTGTTTTAGGGAATTTTTTTTTTTTTTCCCTGAAGGGGTACTGAGTTTCATGAAATAATCTTTGATTTTATAATCAGGTAACTGAATAGTAGAACAATAGATAAACACATTTAATTTCAATCTTTTTAACCTAGGGAGGCTACTAAAGTCGTTATTGCTGAACTATTTAAATAACAGCTTCATACTAATGAGGGGACAGGCAGGGCATGGGTAAAGTTTTGGAAATCCCAGATTCGTAATTAAACACAACCTTTCTCCTCTTTCACCAGAGGAGAACTGAGAACACTGCAGAGCCTTCTTAACTTGAACTTTATCATTTTTGCCCTGAGCTATCTGGCAGTAGAGTTGTCAGAATTTGGACAACACAAAGGAAAAATGGGAGGAAAGGGTATTAAATATTCCTACTGCTCAAAACATAGCTAGTTGGGAGGTGACAGAAAAGTACACGTTGTTCTTGCCAATGACTTACGATACAAACTGATACACTGGCTAAATTCTCTAATAACCTAACTTGTGCTTCTATCTTTGTCTGGTATTAAACCAATTTTTATCTTTAAATTACAACTATTCAAAGGGCATGCAAATTTAATACTTCTTACATAGTCCTAGGCATTCTGCAAAATGCTTGGCAAATTAAATGTGATTCTATTGAATAACCTCACACATTTTTATAAAAATTTTTCTTAAAATCCAATAAGAAACTTCATTTGCTATCACAAGCCCTTAAACTCTTATTTACTGGTCTGAATAGCAGGCTATAGAGCTGTTGTTTTATAACAGCAATTATAGTCATTAATTTAAATTAGAAGATAATTGAAGTATGAATTAGAAACTGGTATGGCATACTACTGGGTGATAACATATTTAATTGGAAATAAAATTTGATTACTCATTATGGAACTTTTTATAAGATCGAGCTAAGATTAGTAGAGTTTTGTTATTTTTGTTTTCTTTTCATAATTATTTACAAAACTCATATCCTATGGTGCTCAGGTTTTAAAATTTTTTTCTTCTAAAATGAACAAAACTTTTCAGGATGGCTTTGTGTTATGGGGAAGTCTATTTGCCATTTTACACTGTGCAGTGATTTAGAACTTTATGTATTGTACAAGTAAATGATGGATTGATAACATATTTAGTTGTTTCCTTCCAAAAGAGAAATGAAAACATGTCAACTAATGTTTGAAATGGGAAATAAATTAGTTGACAACATAGAGCACTACTTAATACTTCCATTAAGAAATTGTTTTGACTCCTTTATATTGGAACAATTACAGAACAGCTCTTGAATGAATGAGAGTTGAATAGTATTACTTCAGAATATGAGCCTTTTGTAGATAAATATATTCATATCAGGATCTGCACTTTTCTTTGGCTTAAATAAAGTAAAGCCTCTTTAAGATTGCATGGGGGAGTTTTTGTGAATTTGAAATGAATATCTCAAAAGCTGTCTTGCTATGAGCATATTTTCATTCTTTGTAGGCTACTGAATCTTGGTTCTTCTGAATTCTCTTATCGTTTCCTAAGAACTTTCCTCCTTCTTCTGTTGTCTAGAATATTTAAAATATAAGTGGAACTATTTATTCTTTAAGGATAGACAGAATACAGCTATGAAATCTGGTCTGGTCTGCTTTCTGCCCTTCCTTCCTTCCTTCCTTCCTTCTTCCCTCCCTCCCTCCCTCCCTCCCTCTCTCTCTCTCTCTCTTTCTTTCTTTCTCTCTTCTGGAGGGCACTGGCACAATCATAGCTCACTGTAGCCTTGAACTTCTGGACTTCTGGGCTCAAGTGATCTTTCTGCCTCAGCCACCCATGTAGCTAGGGCTACAGGCATGAGCCACCATGCCCAGCTTGCTCTTTAGAGGGTACATTTTTAATCATCTTTCCAAACTCTTGCATGAAACTTGATCTATTCCTGTTTTCTACTTCAGAATAAGGTCAATTTTCATTATTTGTAATTTGTTACACAATCTTCTGTGTCCTCTCAGTTTTCAAATTTATTGCCATATAACTGCAATTATTTGAAACTTCTTTGATTGTGAAGTTATATCTCCTTTCTTAATAATACATACACACACACGTACACAAACTTTTTTTCTTTAATCTGAACCATAAGGCTTTCTGTTTTACAGATTCTTTAAAAGAGCAGATTTTTAAAATCCTTTTTATTCTTTCTAATATATTTTATTGTTTTCTATTTCATGAAATTCAGTAATTTTGCCTTTATTTCTTAGTAGTATATTTCACTTTATTTGCTTTTTTCCTAATTTCCTAGGATAAAAACTATTTTTTTCTTTCATTTACTTTATCAATGTAACCATTTAAGGCTATACATTCTCCCCTGAACACAGTTTCATCTGCGTCTCATAGGTTTTGGATTTAGTGTTCTTTAAATTGCTTCCTAGAAAATTAGTAACATTAGTTGTGATTTTCTCTTTGATGTAGAGAGGATGTTTCTTAATTTGCAAGTACTTAAACTTTAGGCCACCTTTAAATCATTTATCTTCAACAGCCTATGATCAGATAATATGGCTATTAAATCCCGATTTTTTAGAAAAGGTGTGTGTGTGTGTGTGTGTGTGTGGTTAAATATATAATTGATTTTTTTTTTTTTTTGAGACGGTGTCTCACTCTGTCGCCCAGGCTGGAGTACAGTGGTGCAATCTCTGCTCACTGCAAGCTCCGCCTCCTGGGTTCACGCCATTCTCCTGCCTCAGCCTCCCGAGTAGCTGGGACTACAGGTTCCCGCCACCACGCCCAGCTAATTTTTTTTTTTTTTTTTTTTGTATTTTTAGTAGAGACGGGGTTTCACTGTGTTAGCCAGGATGGTCTCGATCTCCTGACCTCGTGATCCACCTGCCTCGGCCTCCCAAAGTGCTGGGATTACAGGCGTGGGCCACTGCACCCGGCCATATATAATTGATTTTAAGAACTATTTCATAGGCATAAAGTATACTATCTGGAAAATGAATATATGTAATCAACTTTGTTGTGTTGTTCTATTTTCCTAAATATTTGATTATATTTAAATTTACCACATCAGCCTAATTTTTGTATGTTAAATCCCTTGTAATCAGTGTATTTTAATCAAACTCATCTTATATTTCTAGTAATTTTTAATTAATGTATTTTGTGGCCATACTGTTTGTGCATATAGATTTATGTCATCTGCTTCCTAACTTTTGCCACTGTAACTCTATGTCATCCTTTTCCTTAGGTAATGTCCGTAGCCTTTAATTTCTCCTTGTTTAACATTTATTTCTTTTTGCTTGCCTTGCCTCAAATCTCTTATTTTTAATCTTTCATTATCAATTTGTTTATAAGAATGTTTCTGATAAATACTATATAGCTAACTTTTTGTTCTTATTTAATCCAATTTGACTTTCTCTGTTTTTTAATGAGAGAATCTGGTATATTAATATTTAGTGTAACAAATGATATACTTGATTTTATTTTTTCAGTCTCATTGATTGCTTATTATCTAGATTATTCTACTATGACATCTTTTTTTTTTATTTTTATCAATTTGGTCTTCAAGTCCCTCCTAACTTGGAGAATCTGATGAACTTTTTCATCTCATTAATAATCACCTTCCGTTCTCAGGCATTAATAGTCAAACATCTATTTTCTTTTAAATAAAATAAGGTAACTCTTTGTGCCCATTTCTAGATGCTTGATTCTCCCAGTCCTTTCCCAACCTAAAAAAGCATTTTGTCTTCTACTTCCCCATTTTGTTTTCTTCTCCTAGATGAGATCTTGAGAATGACCTTACATCCCTCCAACCTTCTACCCAGCCCTAAGTCTTTAGTTTGGCCAAGATAAGTTAGAACTTCTAATTCCATATAACTATGGTACTGTCACTGGCAGTATGAATGCTCCATGTGAATGCATATGCCACATTTGAAGGGAATCTTTCTTTCTTTTTTAATTGAAAAGCAGTTAGATTCACATTGTGGTTATGAGTTTGGGTGCTTGTATCAGACTGCATGGATTTTTTTCTCAAAGGTGTTGCCTGCTAACTGTGTAAACTTGGACAAGTTAAATAAATTTTTTTGTGCTTCTGTGAAAAGAAGAATTATATTGTGGTTGTTCAAAATATCCATACATTCTTCAACTCTCTCCCAAAAAACTGGAGCCTCATTCTCCTTCACTTTTCTGTTTGGTGAATTTAGTCTCTCACTTCTGGTGAATAGGATACAGTGGAAGTGACAGCATGCCTTCTAACTCTCTCTTTCTCTCTCTCTCAGAATGTTCACTCTGGGGGAAGCCAGCTGCCATGCTGTAAGGACACTCGGGCAGTCCTATGAAGAGGCCCGTGTGGTGAGAAAGTGAGGCCTCCAGCCAACAGCCATGTGAGTGGGCCATTGAGGAAGCAGCCTCAGTGCCTGCAGCCCTGACTGGCATCCTGAACTACTACCTTAAATGAGACCCTGAGCCAGAGTCACTACTTCCAAATTCTTGACCCACAGAAATTGTGAAATAATATTTGTTGTTTTAAGCCGCCAAGTTTTGGGAGTAATTTGTTATATAGCAAAAGATAATTAATACATTCACTTCCTAAGATTATGGTGAAGAATTAAGGATACAGCATGAAAAGAACTTTGCTATTATTTTTATTATCTGATCCAATTTATGTTGAAGGGCCTTCAGTACTTTCTTCTTTTACTCTATCTTGACATTTGTCTGAAACATTTTTGTTTGTTTGTTTGTTTGTTTTTTAGAGATGGGGTCTTGCTATATTGCCCAGTTGGAGTGCAGTGGTTATTTACAGACGGGATCCCACTACTGATCAGCATGGGAGTTTTCACCTGCTCCATTTCCCACCTGGGAGGTCATCATATTGATGGCGAGCTTAGTGTGGACACCTGATCAGCATAGCACAGTACAGCCCAGAACCCCTGGGCTCCAGTGATCCTCTTACTTCAGCCTCTTGAGTAGCTGGAACTACAGGCCTGCACCACTGCACCCGGCTAGTTTGTTTTTGTTAGAGTTTTGTCTCTAGGATTTTCCTCAGCTGAGTATGTGAAGGCTAACTTCTCCTTGTGAATCTGCAAATATCCTTATTTTACCCTTTATTTTACCATGTATCATTTACAGGTAAATGATATCTTAGCTGTGTATTGAATTTCTGGTTTTTGTTTTTTCTTCAGTACTCTATAAATATTACTCCAATATCTTCTAACTTCTCCCATTTTCTCCTAGTGAATAGTTATTCTGCTCTTATCTAGCAGGTGATAAATCTGTCAACAGATAGTTTTTCCTTTTTGTTTTATGTGTAAGTTGTTATTTCTTCCTTAAAGTTCGTAATCTTTTCCCATTTATTCTTTAAATTTTAGACTATAACCAGGATGTGTTTAGGTTGATATCTTTGCTTATCTATTCTGCCTGGAAATCAGGAACCTCTTCCAATATTCAGACTTGTGTTTTCAGCTCAGAATAATTATTTTATCATTTGTTTGATTATTCCTTTAGTTGCACTGGATCTTAGTTAAAATGCCCATTCTGATTCAAAGTATCTGGAAGGCAAGTATTTGTCAACTAAGGGAAAGGTGACCATGCATCATTGGTTTTGCTGAGACTACCTGGTTTACACCTTCAGGCTTTATACTTAGAAAATATTGCGATCATCTTCTGGTCATGAAGTTACAAACTTCAGGACAAAGGCTAACCAGCTAAGACTAGCAGAGCAAATTCCAAGAACTTGGGGTTTTTAATTAACTTGAATTAATTTGGACTTGCCCTACCTTTAACTTCACACTAAGTGAGATAAAAATTCCCCACATTTTCAAGCCATTTTTGAGATGAGTCTCTTATGGTCGAAAGCATCCTAATTTATACAACATCCTTTTGGTACCTAACTAAATATTCACCAATATTTGGCACATTTGTTAAATCTTTTGGTGTGTGCCTCTTCTATGTAATGTAAATATGGTCTGAATATCCATTCAGAAATTATAGTTGATTTGCAAAAATAACTACTATATCACCTATATTAATTGATAGTTATTCCTTCCCAACCTTCTTTCACTCTTCCATATATATACAGAGTAAATCTACATCATTATGTTGATTAAACAAAATAGCAGTGAAATCAGGATGTTACTGCTCATTGTACATTTATTTTAATTATGGAAAAAGCCAACACTTTACTCCCTTATTTAACACTTCTGTAGAAAAGCAGTTGAAATAACCTACTGTCATTCTAAAATGATTTGTATACTATGTAGACCAGAATCTAGGGCTATACCTAAAAATCCATAAATGAAATTATTCTAGAAGTTAAATCTTCATGAAAAAACAAATTAAATGGTTTACTAACCTCAAGCTGATTAAATGTTTTTATTAAATGCAGCCTCAGCCAGCATCTCTTTTCATGGCTGCAATAATTAAGTATAATAAATATTCAAATCAGTAATTGAATTTGTTAAAAAAACATGCTCAGCTCAGTGAAGACTTTCTAATAAATAGAATTCAAGTACCATATTTTCATACTTCATGACACTTGCCTCATCTTAGTTTAATGACTGCCATTTCTTGCACTGTAACAAGATTTTATTTTTATTTTGTTTTACGCTATTCAAACAAATACATTCAAAGTCATAGGCTACACCTATGTATAACCATATTCTGAGAGTTGGCTTATGTGTTTGTTTATTTTCTCACAAGTAAAGATAGGTCAGATGTTGCCCAATTAGTAAATAACTAAACTTGAGATGGGAAATACTCTAGAGACACAATCTGCTTAGTTTTGCATAGTTTTAGTCACTTTTCCAGTTACTCTGTCCAGCTTTCCAGTAATACTCATAACATTGCCTTGATTTCATATGACCACGCAGTAAAGTGATTACTGCACTTAGAATTTTGTTGCTTTTCCTGTGCTAACAACTTAAAAGTTTAAAATAACTGATGTTCAAAACAGTGAAGATTTCCTTTTATAAACAAGTTGGAAAGGAAAGTTTTTATGTTACTATCCTCAAGTATTCTAACTAATATAAAATGTCTTTCAGTCTTTTAGGCAAACCATTTAGACAAAAAGTACAAATAATAAATTTACATTGTGTTAATCTGCGATCATATTTCTTTCTCTTGATTTACTTTTGAAATTTTCCTTATGCACCTGGTGATACTGATTGATGAGTCCAATAGTGTAATACAATAGGGCAATATGAACTTCTGTTCTAGTTTCCATTAGTTGCATCAATTCAAATTGCACCTGGAAAAGATCTAAGCATGACATAAAGCCAAGACAGCAGATAAGGGTGATGGCAAACAATAATAATATTTACATCTTTTTTTTTTTTTTTTTTTTTTTTTTGGAGACGGAGTCTCACTCTGTCGGCCAGGCTGGAGTGCAGGGGCGTGATCTCGGCTCACTGCAACCTCCGCCTCCCAGGTTCAAGCGATTCTCCTGCCTCAGCCTCCTGAGTAGCTGGGACTACAGGGGCCTGCCACGATGCCCAGCTAATTTTGGTATTTTTAGTAGAGACGGGGTTTCACCATATTGGCCAGGATGGTCTCAAACTCCTGACCTTGTGATCCACCCAATCTTCATTGCATCATTTAACTTTCATTGGTATCACAGTAATTCACTAACATTCATTCCTTACAGGCAGTTATGAATAATTGAAAAATTTTAAACATCATCTCATGGGCAAAAGAATATTTATTCATTGGCTTAGCTTAACAAATCATTATTAAACACCTACTGTGTTCCAGGCACTGTTCTAGACACTGGAGTTACAGCAGTGAACAAAATAAACACGCTCTCCAGTCTGGTGGAGTTCACATACTGGTGCGGGGAGAGAGATGCATACAAACAAAAATGCATATTTAATACTTCACCAATTGATAGGTGCTATGAAGAAAAATAAACCATAGTAAGGATGACATAGAGTGCTGGATGGAGGTTTTAGTACATATACGTTAGCCAGAGAAGGCATCTCTGAGAAGTTGCCATTTGAGAAAAAGAGGGAGTAGGCTCAGTGGATTCTAGGGAAGAATAAGTTTGAGATTCTGAGTCATTCATGTCCTTGGCAGATCAATAAAGAGGAAGCAGATGCTGTGGCCGAAACTCGGTGTGCATGTTGGGGCAGTGGTAGGAGGCTATGGTTGTAAGACAGGGCTACCTCCCATAGGGTCTTGAAGACCATAGTAAAGACTGTGGCATCTCCTCTCCAGTAGTTTGAGCAGAGGAATGGTAGCATTCTACTTAGGATTTAAAAGGTTTGCTCTAGCTGATTTGTGGAGAATAGGTTTGTAAGGCAGCATAGTGAATGAAAGGAGAAAAGTTAGGCGATTGCAAACATCCAGGTGAGAGTTGATATCAGACGGTGATGGTGTGACAGATGCATTTCATGTGATGGGCTCAATTAATGGCCTCCATGTTTCACCCTTCTCTTTCTTGGGACTGGCTTGCCTGCTGGAAGGTGAGGAAACAGCCTGTCATCCCAGCTGAGGCCATCCTAGATCAGCCAACTGTCAGCTGCTTGTGTGTGAGTGAACCCCAGCCAAGACCAGAAGACCTGCCCAGCTGAGCTCAGCCAAGATCAGCAAAACCTCTCAGCTTATAATCTTATAAACTTACCAATTTAGGTGTGGTTGTGACACAGAATTATTGTATTATTGTATGCATGGTGAGTATTGCATATTACACATGGGAATCATAGAAACAGTGAGAAGCCAGTAATTTCTGAGTATATATTAAAGTTAGGGCAAATTGTGTGAGGTAGAGAAGCCACATACTCCAAATTTCTGGCCTGAGACATTGGAAGAATGAATACGGATGATGGAGGTGGATATTGAATCTGAAATGAATTTTTCATTTTGTGAAATTTTGTGAAGTTTCATTTTGTGTTGAATATCTTGTGACTCACTGAAATGAAAATCATAAAATAAAATTTGTCCTTAATGCATAAAATTTTATAATGTTATTCTATTCTTTAGGAAAAAAAATTCTGGCTGGGTGTGGTGGCTCACGCCTGTAATCCCAACAGTTTGGGAGGCCAAGGCGGGTGGATCACTTGAGGTCAGGAGTTCACGACCAGCATGGCCAACATGGTGAAACCCCATCTCTTAAAAAAAAAAACAACAAACAAACAAACTATCAAACATCAGCATGGCTTTGTCTAGAGACACAACAGAAATAAAAACCCAGTTAAAAACCTGCTTCTCTTTAGTCACTTTGCTAGAGAAAAAGTGTCAAAGTCATATAGCCTAATTATTTTTAAAAATAATGTTATTAAATATTTCTCCACTAATTGTGGAACTGGACCTTGGTAGATGCTGGCCCTTTACCTGACCAGTGTGTTTCCTCCCAGCTGCTGTGACTGCTACTGCTAGTAGCTCACAGCCGTTCACTCTCCCGGGAAATGCCCTTGGCCAGTGGGGCCCACCTACCAAGAGACGTCTGGAAGTTACAGTCCACTCACCCATCAAATGAATAGTGCAGGGGTACAAAAAGCCAACACCTTGCCTCATGGTTGGAGAACTCAATTTTGTCTATAATGCAGACAGAAGTCAGCATTGTCGTTTCCTCCTAATTAATAAATATTTAATACTAGTTTTCCATTGCACAGAAATTAAAACCCTGTAGTATCTCATTGCTTCCTCTTATCTAAAAACATTTAAGTCACTGTTTAGTATCTTTGGTTCTTGTGCTGTTTTCTGTAACTGTGCTGCCTCAAGTTACTTCTTGTTGAAGAGCTAGCAGAGTTATGGGACAGAATTTGGCAGTGCTGCATGGAATGTCACTTGAGTGGAGTTTGTCAATAGAACAGCACTTCACCATTCGCACCCAGAGCTGCTCTGGTAATCAGCAAAGGCCAGATTCCAGTTAGATCCCCATCTCCGCTCAGCCCGTTTCTCCTGTCCTTTCCTGTTCTCCTCAGCCTCTTACCAGTTTCTTCTGAGAGCACTTCCTCAATAAATCACCGAGCAAGAAAGAATCCCTGCCTTGTGCTCTATTTCTAGGAAGCCTGAAGTAAGGCAAGGCTTGATTAATATTGCAAAGTACATCTAGGGTAGTAATGCCATAGGAAGATGAATATTGTTAAATGACTCCAGTGTGGTGGCTTTTTACAAAAACGTTCACTTTATCTTTGAAAGGTATCACATTAGTAGCCTTTCATGCCAATGCAGCAACTTACATACTGATTTTCATAAAATTATTATTGTGAAATTTGGGGGGAAGATGAGTATTACATATACAGAGCAGGGTTAATCTGGCTGGGGGAAAAGAGTCTTATATGTAACTAAATCCCGTGTCAACAAAATTTAAGGAATCATGCATTTGTTTAATTTGTTTCATTGTTTCCTAAAACCACATTGCAAGTTAAGAGAATATATTGTCATGACTATAAATGCTTTATTGAATTTGATCGGTTCCTGTAATTATGTATGAAAAATGAGACTTCACAGCCTTTATTCAGAATCATACTTTATATTGCTTATGTCTGACTCTGTAACAGTTCATAAAATTATATAGCATGTTTGGATATGATAAAAATTTAGCATTATCTAACGTAAAGCCAAAAGAGAGAGATGTTGGAGAAATCTAGTCCAATTCTTTTATTATTCAGTTGAAGTAATTGTAAGTTACAAATCTTAAGTGGTTTGTCCAAAATCAGAAAGGTAATTGGTGTCAGATCTGGAACCAGAAAGTAGAACAGGGTTTAGGAAACATATTCATTATAAGGTTTAACTGTTGTAATTGTTGCTATTTTTGAAAAAAGAATAAAAAATGCGTTAAAATGAAATGGATAATTGACAATTATTGAAATAATTGTTTCAAATGACTCACTTATCTACATAATTCAGACAAAAGTCAGCATTGTAGTTTCCTCCTAATTAAATAGATATTTAATACCAGTTTTCCATTGCATGAAAATTAAAACAGAAAAGCCTTTAGAATCTTATTGCTTCCTCTTATTTAAAAACATTTAATTCATTGTGTTAAGTAGTATCCTTGGGCTGCGTCAAGTCACTTCTTGTTGGAGAGCTAGCGGAGTTACGGGACAGAATTTGCCAGTGCTGTGTGGAATGTCACGTGAGTTCAGTTTGTCAATAGAGAAGCACTTCACAAACTTAATGTTCACAAGAATCATCTGGAAGTCTTGTTAAAAGGCAAGTTTTAAAGTGCATGGCCACAAAAATGAAATTAAGAAAATTTCAGAATTTTATTAATTATGAGAATTATGTAATTAAGAAGAATAAATATTTGGAAAAAGTTTAACAAAAGAAGTGCAAGACTTGCAACTGAAAACTACAAATCATTGTTGACAGAAATTGAGGAAGACCAAATAAATGGTAAGCTATTGCACGTGCATGGATGGGAAGACGATGTTAACATGGTAGTATTCCCAAAATTGGACTACAGATTGAACACAATCCTTATCAAAATCCTAGCTGTCTTTCTTGCAGAAGTTGACATGGCTGATTATAAAGTCCATATGGAAATGCAAGGGATGCAGTAAGAAGAGTCAAAACACTCTTGAAAAACAAACAAAGCTAGAGAACTAACACTTTAGAGTTCAAAATTTACTACAAAGCTGTAGTAAACAAAACAGTGTGGTACTGGCATAAGGATAGAGATATAGGTCAATGGAATCTACTAAGAGTACAGAAATAAACCAATACACCTATGGTCAGTTGAATTTTAACAAGGTTTCAAGACCATCTAATGGGGAAAAGAAGAGTCTTTTCAGTAAATGATACAGGGACAACTGGATATCTACATGCAAAATAATAAAGTGGGACCTCTACCTCACGTCTTATACAAAAAAATTAACTCAAAATGGACCAAAGACCTAAATATAAAAGGTAAAATTATAAAATTCTTAGCCAAAAACATAGCAGTAAGTCTTTGTGACCTTGGATTAGGCATAATACCTCTTAAATATAAGACCTAAATACAAGTAACCAAAGAGAAAATAGATAAATAGGACATCATTAAAAAAAACTTTTGTGTTATGAAGAATACTATCAAGAAGTAAAAACCCACAGATTGGGAGAAAATATTTGCAAATCATATATCTGATAAAGTTATAGTATCCAGAATATATAAAGGACTCTTACAACTCATCAATAAAAGACAAGTGACTCAATTAAAAAATAAAAGAGTTGAATACTTATCCAAAGAAACATATAAATGACCAATAACACATGAAAAAAAAATCTCAACATTATTAGTCATGAGGGAAATGCAAGTCAGAGTTACATTGAAATATTACTTCATACTCATGAGGATGGCTAGAATCAAAAACATGGACAATACCAGGTGTTGGTGAGGATGTGGATGGAACCCTTAGACATCGCTGATGGGAATGTATAATAGTGCACCCGTTTTGGAAAACAGTCTTGCAGTTTCTCAAAAATTTAAACATAGAGCTATCATATTATCTAGCAATTCCCACCCCCAGGTATATATATACCCAAGAAAATTGAAAACATATGTTCACACAGAAACTTCTATATGAGTGTTCATAGCAGCATTATTCATAATAGTCAAAAAAGGGAAACAACCCAAATGCCCATCAATTAATGAATAAACAAACAAAATGTGGTATATCCATAAAATAGAATATTAGCTATAAAAAGGATTAAAGTATTGATACATGCCTCAACATGAATAAATCATAGAAATACTAAATGCAATGAATTAAATGTTTTTAAACAAGAGGAAGCAATAAGATTCTAAAGGCTTTTCTGTTTTAATTTTCATGCAGTGGAAAACTAGTATTAAATATCTATTTAATTAGGAGGAAACTACAATGCTGACTTTTGTCTGAATTATGTAGATAAGTGAGTCATTTGAAACAATTATTTCGATAATTGTCAATTATCCATTTCATTTTAATGCAATTTTTTCTTTTTTCAATAATAGCAATAATTACAACAGTTAAACCTTATAATGAATATGTTTCCTAAACCCTGTTCTACTTTCTGGTTCCAGATCTGACACCAATTACCTTTCTGATTTTGGACAAACCACTTAAGATTTGTAACTTACAATTACTTCAACTGAATAATAAAAGAATTGGACTAGATTTCTCCAACATCTCTCTCTTTTGGCTTTACGTTAGATAATGCTAAATTTTCATCATATCCAAACATGCTGTATAATTTTATGAACTGTTACAGAGTCAGACATAAGCAATATAAAGTATGATTCTGAATAAAGGCTGTGAAGTCTCGTTTTTCATACATAATTACAGGAACCGGTCAAATTCAATAAAGCATTTATAGTCATGACAATATATTCTCTTAACTTGCAATGTGGTTTTAGGAAACAATGAAACAAATTAAACAATTGCATTGTGTATACAGTCTGTCATTGAGCAAAACTTTGTTATGCAACTTATGACTGTATTTAAAGTGTACAATGTAGTGGAGTTTCTTGTATATCCACCGTATTGTATGATCATCATACTTCTTAATTCCAGGATATTTTCATCACTCCAAAAAAGAAATCCTGGACCCATTAGCAGTCACTCCTCATTTGCTCCTTCCCTAATCCCTAGGCAACCACCAATCTCCTGTCTCTATGGATTTGCCTATTCTGAACATTTTATATACATTCATGTAAATTTCATATGGGTGAAATAATACTTGGCTTTTATCAATTAAAATAATATTTCTATGAAATTAACATGAATTTTAAAAATAGAAGAAAGCTTATAGAATAAGGGTATAAAGAAAATATTTTTGTATGATGTGTTTGTTTTAAGCTAAATGTTATTATGACAGAGTCAAAAAGTTTTAAAAAACTAAAATATATGAAGTTTACACTAAGTTAAGGTTAATTTATTATTAAAGAAACAAAAACATTTTTCATAAGTTCAGTGTAGCCTTGGTGTTCAGTGTTTATAAAGTCTACAGCGGTATATATACAGGAATGTTGTAGGCCTTCACATTCACTCACTACTCTCTTGTTTACTCATTCAGACAAACTTCCAGTCCTGCAAGCTTCATTCAGAGTAAGTGCCCTTTATAAGTGTACCATGTTTTGTTTTTTATACCATCTTTTTACTGTATCTTTTCTATATTTAGATTCACTAATACTTACCATTGTGTTATAATTGCCTACAGTATACGGTAAAGAGTATAGTAACATGTTGTACAGGTTTGTAGCTTAAAGGCAATAGGCTTATAGCCTAGGTATATAGGCTATGCCATCCAGGTTTGGGTATGTATCTGATACGGTTTGGCTGTGTCCCCACCCAAAATCTCATGTTGAATTGTAATAATCCCCACATGTCAAAGGTGGGACCAGGTGAAGATAATTGAATCATGGGGGTGGTTTCCCCTATTCTGTTCTTGTGACAGGGAGTGAATTCTCATGAGATCTGATGATTTTATTACAAGTGGCTTCCCCCTTCTCTCGGCTCTCATTCTTGCTCCTGCCACCATGTGAAGAAGGGCGTGTTTGCTTCCCCTTCCACCGGGATTGTAAGTTTCCTGAGGCCTCCCCAGCCATGCGAAACTGTGAGTCAATTAAACCTCTTTCTGTTATAAATTACGCAGTCTCTGATATGTCTTTATTAGCAGTGTGAGAATGGACTAATACAATATCCCTGTTGTTTAGCAATGCATGACTGTAGATAAATCTTATAGAGTATGAATTAGCTTATATGTCAATTTTTAAAAACCCATATCTAGAGTGGGGCTCAGGATTCTGGTTTTCTGAAAGCTCTGGGGTGATATTGATGCTCCTTGGGATTAAAAAGGCCTTAGAGAACCCATTCCAAGCTCTGGTGAGGGATATATCGCTCTACTTCTGAACATAATATTAGTGATATGTAATTTTTCTGGAAGGGGAAGTTTCTCTTATATCTCCATTGTTAAGGCAGTAACTCTGAACAACAGATCTTGGGTCAATGTGCGATGTATGTATCTGGCAATGTGACATAGACCTGGTGTCATTAAGATGGTATCTGATTCATGAGGATCAGAGTGGGCTCTAGTGGAGGGAACATCAGAGATATACAACATCTGGGAAACTAGACAGTAGGCTGAAAACTGCGTCAAGCAGGGCCTTACCATGAAAACAGAAAGAATTCTAAGGTATTTAACACAGAGGAAAATTTACTGGGAATTGGTCATATAGGTGATGGAGGAACTGAGTTAGTTGCCAAATGGAGTGGTGAGATACCCTAGAGTTTACATACAGTAGGAAACTACTAATAGCCCTTAATTGGAAATCAAAGGAAAGTGCTGTGTTAAGGAAGTCTGTGGGCCAGGTTATGCCTAAGAAATTGAAGCCACAGTGAGTCTGTCTGGCAGGAGCTGGAGACACAGGAGGACACAGCTAGGGGCACTGCACAGAGAGGGGAAGAGCCACCCTTTCTCCCACCCTCCAGGTTCCTGGAAGAGCCTCCCACTGGGTATTGGGTGAAGCTCTTTTGGAACCAGCTATCTCATGAGCCTGGGAAAGAGCCTATGGATATTTACCCCCTGAAATGCACTACCCACACAAGGAAAGAATAATGGTTTGGAGGGCAAATAGGCCAACACTGGCAAAAGACCCTTAAGGATAGGGTGCATTTGTAATTTACCATCATAAATGCCAAGGAATAACAAAATGGAAAAGGGCTAGCTTGAAAAGCTATCAGCCTTCATGCTTCCCAACTTTGGTTGCACGTTAGAATCATCCAGGGAGGTTTTGAAAATTCCCTGCCCAGGCAGCACCGCAGACTAATTACATCAGAACCTCTGGGGATGGAACCCAAGCATTAGTATTTATTAGAGCTACCCATAATATTCCAACATCCAGCCACAGTTAAGAACCACCACTTTTAAAAAAAAGAGATTGTGCATATAATATTTTTATGTGACTTACTACCAGGAATTATAATAATAGAGGTCATAATTTTTCTATTAGCCTTGTAATTCAGTAGCAAAATAACTACAGCAAGAGGAAAAAGGCAGGAAATAAGTCTAGACAAGGAATCTTTGCAAATTGAATCTTTTTTTATGGTGAATATAATATTGTAGAGAGACACATGTAAAAGGTAAGCAAAATATTGGGGCGGCAGTCTTCAGCAGCGGAGCAATTCAAAGGGAGAGTCTGATTAGGAGGATGGAAAGCATCAATCTAAGCTGATGGAAACAAGAGAATTTGAGCAATACATTCAAGAGAAATTAGACAAATCAGCCAGACACTGTAGACAGGGCCACAAAAGAAGAAAAAGGGCAGAACTGGGGAAAGAATTGCATTCTTTTGACCATAAAAGTGAGAGGACCCAAGCGCATAATAGAAAAACTACAAGTAGGGTTGCAGTCAGTAGGCATGTGCACGTGCTGGTTCTGGTTGCTCAGGCAACAGAGGCCCTTTCCTCATGTAATCGCAGTATAATGAGGAAAACCACATGCAGATGTAGTAAAGAATAATTAGAGGTGAAGTCACACCTGGTCCAGGGAGCATCTTCCTTTGGGGAATGCTAAGTAGGAATCTGGGTGAGATTTATGTGAGAGGTTGTGAAGGCGTGAAGGGGATAAATTTGATTTTTGTGTGAAAGCAGGAAGCTGAACCTTCTGTAGAGTGTCTGGTAATGGAGTATGAACCATGTGTCTACTTCTCCATATTGTTTCTTGATGCCCTGTGTAAGTTCACCTGGGGATGGGGAAATCCAGACATCTGGGGCTTGGTTGGCTTTTCATTCAGAAAGCAGAAACACATTGATTTTTAGATGCAAGAGGGAAAATTACAATCTACAAAGATCACCCTGCCCTTTTTAAGATATGTAATTTTTTTTTTTTTTTACTCTGTTGTTCTGCTTCCCAAGTTATGGAAAAATTCTAATTTTATGTTTAACATTTGAACATTTAAAAATATTGTTTAATATTGTGAAAGGATTATCTCCACATATTATCTTTGATATTTGAAGACACTTTCCAGTATTTTTTTATATATTAAAAAATAAATTCAATGAGGTATTTTACTTTTTAAGCAGTTTCTTTGTCAGTGATTGAAGCAGAAGACAAAATGCTTAAAATCTTAGAGGAATGTTTCGCAAACTTGAATGTGCATAAGAATCACCTGGAGATCTTACTAAATTTCAAATTCTGCTGGTCTGAGGTGGGGCCTGCCATTCTGCATTTCTAAGTAGCCCCCAGGTAATGCTGTTGCTGCTGGTCCAAGGACATCACTTTGAGTGGCAAGATTTTAATTGATTATGGTAGTAACCAGAATCTATAAACGGTAATTCGACAGTTAAATATTAATCAAACATAGTATTTTTGTTTTATGAACTTTTTTCATTTGTGGAAACAATTTTTGTTGATTTATTTTCCTTTTATAAATTATACAATATATTGTTATTTTAAAAATTCAAAAATTATAGAAATATATAGAGTAACAGTAAAAGTCCATCTTCATTCTTCATTGAAACCTTTTCTCTTTTCTAATTTCTCTTCTCTGTGGATAATATTTTGGTATAATAAGCATATATATATATATATATACATACACACAAACACACACATATAAAAATAACTGAGGGTAGTATAATGAATACTTTGGTATTTATAGAGAACTTTTACAATGCATTTAGAAGTGGATACACACATGTGCACACATCCACATACATAAAATAGAAGAGAGGATCACATTGTATGCAATTTTTTTCCATGTGCTTTTAAAAAACTTAACAACTTCAAATTGACATTTTTTCCATGTCAGTATTTATTTAATTTTGTGACTGCATACCAGTCCATTCTATTGATTGAGGTTATTTCCATCGGTCACTTTTAGAAATAACAATCATTTTTACACGTATTTTTGCACATATGTGAGTATTTTAGTAGGCTAATGGCTAAGTTAAAGTTGATTTTTAATTTGACTAGTAATGCCAAATTGATTTCCAACATTGTGGAGTAGAAAGCTATTTTCCTACTTCCTCATTGAACACTGGATATCAGAGCTCTTTTAAAATTTTTGTAAACTTTATAAATGTTTGTTGTTATTTTTAAATTGCATTTCCCCAATTGTGAGTTTGAACATTTTTTCATACATTTACTATTTATTCTTTTGAAAATTGCTTATAGACACTATTCCCATTTTTATTTCTATTGAGTTGTTTGTTTTTAATATTGATTGATGGGAACTTTGCATATGATGGATGTCAACTTTTTGTCCAATATTTGTATACACACATGCATATTTTTGCCAGAGGCAGTATAGCATGCTGGTAAGTAAGTGAGGAGCACTGGCTCCGAGTTTGCATCTTGGTTTCACCACTTGGCAGCTGTGTGACCTTTGACAGGCTATTTAACTTCCCTATATTTCAGTTTCCTCAACTGTGTAGAGTGTAAATGGAATAATAATGGTATGCACCACATATTTAAATACCATTTATTTATTCCTTTTCTACGCATATGAATGCTATCTTTATTATAATATTTCCAGCTGTTCTTATGCATTTACTCTTAGAGATAGCATTTTGAATCAACTGGAATAACTTCATTTAAAATTACCCTTAGAGTTTTAATAGGGATAATGCTGAATAGATTAAGAAAAAATTTAAAACTTATAAATTTGAGGCTTCCCATTTCAAGCCATGTTACTCACTTTCTGATGTTTAGGTTTATTTTTCTGACTTTAAGTATGAGTTTTTAGTAACTTTAAGGTTTTATGGGGAAACAGATATTATGCTTTTGCTGTATTTTGAATGGGATCTTTTTATTGATGGCTCATTGTTACTATATTGAAATGATGGTTTTTGTATGTTTTGCTATCCCTAGACATCTTGCAAATCTATTTATTTAATGTGTTTTTATTTCATTATTTTAAATTTTAATGTGAAAGGATTTATTTTTTTCTAGTATTTATCAATGTTTTGGTCTCTTTTTATAGGACCCTCAGGAGTATTTTGAATAATGGGGATTTGTGGAATTATTGCCTTGCCTGTGATTTTAATGAGAATAAGCCTAACATTTTATCACTGGTATTTGACAGTTTTCTTGAAGGCAATCTGTCAAATTTAGGAAATGTCTTCTTTTTCCCAACTCCCTGAGAGTTTTTAATTTTTTAGACAGGGGTGGCTAATACAGTCTGTCAAATACTTTTCCAAAGACTGTTGAGATAGTATATGTTCTGCTCATTTATTCTGTTAATCCAGTGCTTTAAACATGCATGCGTTTCCTATTACTACAACATTCTTGCATTCCTAAAATAAACCTTCCTTGATCGCCATGCATTGTTAATACTTTAAGATGTTGCTGCAGTAAATTTGAGAATATTTTATTCATTATTTTTATTTGCATCGAGCTTAATGTCTATTCTCTTTACTGGTGCTCTCTTTATTGGGCATAATATTAGCATTCGTCAAGCCACATGTAATTATTTAGGAAGGTTTCCATCTTTTTAATGTTCTGGAATAGATTATAAATGTTAAAGGGATTATTTATTCGTTAAAATTTTTATAGAAATCCCTCCCCACAAACCAGTAAGGCTTGCTGTCAGATTAGGGAATATGGGGGTGCAAAGACTAGATCTTTGACTTTCATCTCAAGTTCTTCAATAATGTTGATTTTCTAAGCTGGGCATGGTGGCTCATGCCTGTAATCCCAGCACTTTGGGAGGCCAAGGTGGGCGGATCACCTGAGGTCAGGAGTTTGAGACCAGCCTGGCTAACATGGCGAAACCCCATCTCCGTTAAAAATACAAAAAAGTTAGCCAGGCATGGTGGTGGGCACCTGTAGTCCCAGCTCCTTGGAAGGCGGAGGCACAAAAATTGCTTGAACCCGAGTGGCGGAGGTTGCAGTGAGCCGAGATCACGCCACTGCACTCCAGCCTGGGCGACAGAGTGAGACTCTGTCTCAAAATAATAATAATAATAATGTTGATTTTCTAATTTTAAGTATATTTAAAGTCAATAAGCAAACATTCAAAAACACTCGTATGACTCTCCTAAATCTTTATTATTTAAATAGTTTTCTATTGTACTCGAAAAGATTTGAAGGTATATCCTTCTGTGTCCAAAAGGTCAGTATAATATTATGTATACATTATCTTCATAGCACAAATGTTTGGAATAAGCTTTTCTTCAGAGATGTATCGGCATAAAGGAGCTCTGATTTGTTTAAATATTTTAAAAGGTATTAAAATATATTTTCATTTGAGAACCTCCCCTATATACTCAGGAAAGCTCACCTTTTCAAAACCTGAGTGTTAACTATTTCCAAACGTTCTGTAATGTTTATCAAAAACAAAAAATAATGAAAAGAGATGAACATTATTTTGGAGAGCCTCATCGTCTTCATCTACTCAGATCATCCACAATCACTGGAGAGGAGGCAGAATTTTGTCACTGGGACAGCAGTCACTTGACCCAGAATCCTCTACAGATTCCCTCCAGGGAGCCCTTCCCATTGGCTCTTTTCCAATAATTTCATGTTTTTTAGTTTCCTCAGTAAACCTTTGGTCTTAGCAAAAGTCTTTATTCCCCTGTTATAATTATCACCCTAACTACAGGCAAGAAAAAAAATAATCTACCACTTATATCAGTCAACTATTGCCGCTATAATGCTACCTCATAGATTCACCCAGAAATTTAGTGGTCACAGAAGTAAGCATCTGCTGTCATGCTTGGGTTCTTGAGTTGACTGCTATTGACTCATTTAGAATATGCTTGATTGGGCAGCTCTATTTCCGTATTTATGTCCCAAGACTGAAGCTCTTGGCTATGGTGGGTTCAAGTTTGCTCCACGTTTCCTTCCAGGGCCTAGGCTGAAGGAGAAGACATAGCAGCCCATGGGACATGTTCGTCTCATGGATGATCACAATTGCTAAGAAGTTAAGCCAACATACAGGTTATGCCAGGTCTGCTAACAACTTCTTTTCCAAAGCAAGTTACATGGCCAAATCTAGAATCAAGGGGTGGGGCAGTTCACTCAGTCCACTAGGCAGTAGTATGAATTTATAACTTAATTAAGAGGAAATGAAGAATTGGGGTGAATTTTTAAAATCTATGATACCACTGAGAGTATTTCCTTTCTGGCCTCTTTCGGCTCTGCCCATGCTTCTAGCCCTGGTGAAATCCACTGTGTTTAAGACCTATTTTCATATCTTGTCATCCAGCTTTTGTATCAGAAAGCACTCATTCTTTGAGTGGCTCCATCTTAATAATGAACCAGAGCAATGACTAGTAAGAGAAAATTTAAAAATATCCATCAGCCCCCATGTAGTCTTCACAGAAACAGAGCCAAACAGTTGTTACTTAACATAGTTCAGTGAGGTTCTTGGTTTATAGGTGAAAGCAATAAACATGTTGGTTTCTTTTCTTTCCTCATTTGTTCTGCAGCAATAGCAAAGGGGATTTTCATTAAAGGGATCCAATTCCAGTTTAAAGTTTTGGTCTGCAAAGTTTAACAAATAGTCTCAGTTTCAGAGTTCATTTTAACTGCCTCTAACCCTTTACTAATTAACTTATCATCTTTCCTTCTAGATGCTAGAAGAAGACTGTTGCTATTGTTTTTCTCCATGCTCGAGGATTTTTGTCCTTTGCAAAATAATCTCAGAATGTATTGTAGAAGCTACTGATGCCCCAATCTATGTCCGTCAGCCAAATGTCTGGATTCACTGCAGCTGCGCGACACACCCATGTCTTTCTACCTCAACTATCCACGCCTCTCTGCTTGCTTCTCTGCCTGTGGGGCTTTCTTGGCAGTACAGGAGTTTGCTCTGCCTATATGCAAGGCAGCCTAGAAGTGTAATGAGTTTAATTTCCCAGCAGCAATTTTCAACCAATGAGAAACTGGAACTGGTGCATAAACAGCCCAGATTCCCTATCACTCTTTGGGCCACACTCTCAGAAAGCTTGAGATTGCGGTTACCTGCTCCCTGCTCCCTTGTGCACACACCTTTCATTGGCTGTCTTCCCTTTTCTACTTCACTCCTCACTCCCTTGTTGCACTTCCTGGGATCACCTGTCAAACTACCTGGGGCATGGTGACATGCATCTGTAGTCCCAACTACACAGGAGGTTGAGGTGAGAAGATCACTTGAACCCAGGAGCTCTAGTCCAGCCTGGGCAACATAGCAAGACTCCTGTCTCTTAAAAAATAAAATAAAATACATGTATCTACATCATTTTCTCAGGGTTGGCTTTTGGAGGAGCCTAAACTAAGACTGTAAGCAGGAAACACTGAGAGCTCTCCCTAAAATGCACAAAACTCAGAGAAACTAAAGCAATAAAGTAACTTAATTTATGTGTAGATAAAAAGTGTCTCAGAGATGGCATTGTTCTGTCAGAGCTGGCAAATTAAAAAGCAGCCAAATACAAAAAATATGCACAGAAGAAAAAGAAAAACACTCATCCAGGTGTTGGTCTGTGTTTAAAGCACAGAGAGGTGCAGTTTAGTCTTAGGCTTCTTCTGGGCCCTGGTATATTAGTCTGTTCTCACTCTGCTATGAGGACATACCCGAGACTGAGTAATTTATAAAGTAAAGAGGTTTAGTTGACTCACAGTTCAACATGGATGGGTAGGCCTCAGGAAACTTACAATCATGACAGAAGGGGAAGCAAACACACCCTTCTTCACATGGCAGTAGCAAGGAGAAGTGCCACGCAAAAGGGGGAAAAGCCTGTTATAAAACCATCAGATCCCGTGAGAACTCACTATCACAAGAACAGCATGAGGGTAACGACCCCCATGATTAAATTACCTCCCACCAGGTCACAGCTCTAACACATGGGAATTACAATTCAGATTACAATTCACAATGAGATTTTGTGTGGGGACACAGCCAAACTATATCACCTGGCTTCTTCCACTCCCTAGCTAGTATTACCAGATCTTTTCTCTCTGTGGGTGCTCCTTTCTCTGACTATTGTCCAGAAGGGACAAATATGGTCCTGTGCTCATTATTTCAAGAACAATAGATTTGCATCAGACTCATGTGCTTCTGAGAATTGATGTCGAACCACTCTTGTGTTGTAGCTCACATCCTCTTGGCCACATTTTTACAGCAACCAGCTTTGTGATAGTGTCACTGCCAGCACCTTGCATCAGCTGCAGCACTTATCTCTTGCTTCTCTGTTACCGTCTGTTAAGATGCCTTCTGCAAACTACTCAGCCATTCTGAAGCAGGTGCAATCTTTGAAGTCCACGGTCGTGAACACCTTTTCGGCCAACATGACCAATGGTAGAAGACAGCCAATGGACCATCCCTTCTCTCATTTGTCTTTCTGGTGGACAATTTTGAAGTGTATTCTGTGTAGTTTCTCAGAGTGTCCCCTGGAGACCTGTGTCTCATTTGCTCACAGCATTGTTTAGATTAACACACCTTCTTGATTTTACTTTTTCCTGCATGTACACTCTTGTGTCCAACCCAAGTTTCTGGGGAACACTACGCTGTTTGGGTCCACATTTCCCTGTTTCTCCCTTCCTAGTGGCTCCTCACACAACCCTGGACCAATTGCTCTGACATCAACATGGTCTCCATCTTGCCTTAAAATGAACAAAGGGGTAAAGGTTTAAAAATGAGAATCTTGCTGCTAACTGCTCTGAAGGTATTAACCACGTGTAAAATTTTGAGCAAATGTTTATAACTCTAACTTGTTGAATACTTGTTGACATACTTGTTGAATTTGTTAAATTTTAAAAAACTTACTGATTGTACTTGTTGAATTTTTGAGAACCCTAATTCTTCCTCAAAATTGGTCCTTCATTCATTTCCACTTTTCTTTGGAATGTACAGTATTTACAACCATGGCTGCAGATTTTTTTGGGGGGTGGTTATTGATTCAGAAAAAATGCTTATTAATATGTCATTTGGGCAGGCACTATAACGAATATAGAGTGACTAAAATGCAGTTGCTAAAATACAAGGATAATTTAATGATGAAATAGGAAAAGCTTCACAAATAACCAGAGCAAGTGAAATACAGAGTATGATCAGCATAATGAATAAAGTGTTGACATAATACATAATACATGAAGTCCTAATACATAATGTTATGGTGACAAGAGAAGCCCATCTGGTCAGAAGCATAGACTACACACTGGTTTTCAGTTGGCTCATGAAGGATGCTCCTCTTGGGCTGTGCTGAGACTAGCAAAGACAACTGGCGAGCTTTTTTTTTGTCACAATGACAAAAATGTTTGTATTTGGTTGGCTAAGACATTTTGAAGCAACATTTTTCAATTTAATTCTTGAGAACATTTTGATGGCTCGCTCTCGACATCTCAAGCTCCAAGGATATTTCAACAAGTTTCTGTGCTATGTCATCAAACAGCATGTTTCTCCTCTCCAAGGTTGAGCTTTTAAGAGTTATGGGGTCTACTTTTCCTGAGGTCATGAAGTCCTAATACATGTACTTTTGAAGCATGATGACTCTTCATGCCTCCTGGGTATTTCTGCTTCTTTATGAGAATTTCATTGTTATTCATATGTAGATGACAGTTTGAATGACCTAGAAAGTACAAAACATAAAAGTAATGATTACATAATTCATGCCATCCCTAATTAACTATGTTTTATTTTCTAAGAGCTGCAGATGTTATATTACTCATAAAAGTCTGTTCATATATTATTTATGCCACACGAATAAAATGTTTGTTAGCTTGAAACACTTAAGCAAATTCTCTGGGTTTCTTTAAATTAAAAAAGCAGGTATGAAGGTATATTAGCCTTGTGTCTTTTGATTTTCTGTATTGTGAAGGCTTGACATCCAGGGCCTTGCTCCTGCCCGACAGGGTTCACTAATTCCTAGAAATAGTAAGTCAACAACTCTCCTGCTAGCAAACCTTTCAAATGCAAACCAACCAATTCAGAGCCCAACTATTTCCTTATCAGGTCCTCCTCATACACCAGTATCTCCACCTGCCCAAATCTCCCCAGGTACCAGACAAGGAAGGATAAGCCCTGTGCTCAATACTATTTTTACAAGATAAGCACTTACATATTTCACAATAAGTCTAAGAAAAACTTGGGAAGAACAAATATCAAGCTCTGAACAGCGGTGACCTCAAGGGCAAAGGATTAGAGAACAAATTTTTGAGTTTTCCCTTTCATAGGATTTTTTTTTTAATGTGAGAATATAGCATGTTTTTATTTTTAAATTTTCCCTACTTTCAAATTTTAAAAAGTATAAAGAGAACCGGTGAAATTAGTTTACTTAAGCACATACTTCATAGCTTTGTAAATATTTTTATAAATCCTCCAGAGTTTCAGTCTCCTTTCTAAAATAAAATGAATACAATTAAAATGAAATTTTCTCCTTGTAATTATGCCAATGAGATTGATAAAAGGCATGAATTTGGTGGGCAGGAGGAGCGTGCGTATTGTGTTACCAAGTTGGGAAGAAGGAAGAACACGGAATTCTACCCTATTTTTTCATTTTAAATTAATGCCATTTGGAAGGGAGGCGGGCAATAACATTGAGGGAAGAGACACCATACTGTGTTTTCTTTGATTTGAGGGGCATAAATTGTAAGTAAATAAATACTGTCTTAAAAGCTTTCTATGGCACTCTTTTGAAAGACATATTTGAAAGTTCTATATCTTGTCTTTCTCCCCTCACCCCCACCTGTCCCTCCAGGGATCTTTGACTTTTAAGGTTTTAGGAAATAAGGCACTGAGAAAAATGAGAAAATAAGAATACTGAGCCAGGATCATGATTCAAATAATTTAGTGAGAGCCTTAAACAAAATTAAGAAGTAACCAAAATGAAGAAAACAGAAGGAAAAAATGAGCAAACTGGGTTAAACATTTGGATATATTTTTAGTGTTTATTTTCAAGGATTCAAGTGGTATTATCTTTCAACCCTGCAACTTCCCGCTGTGGCTGCATGTGAATGTATGTGGCGATTACATCTGGAACAGGATGAGGCCTGCTTTAAATGTGAGGCCTGAACCCTGCCCCTCACCCTCCCCATGGCAGGCACTGATGGACTCACTAATTCCTCCATCACTGAGAAACACAGAGTGGAAGCAGTGAGTTCACTGTGCTATGCATGTGCTTAGAAAATGTCCAGTATTCATTTCCATATTTCTTATGATAATTAGGCAAATTTTATCTCACTTTCATGAAGTAATAAATTTAAAATGAAATTAAATGAAATAAAATATTCTTATCTGTTGGAGAAGCTATAAGCAAAACCCAAGAGAAACTGCTACACCCTTTCTTGTGTGGGGTCAAGGCAGTGCAGTGAGGAAGAGATGAATGCATAAAGTATTTTTACTTTTTAAAACACTCGCCTATGCTGTATAAGTGTCTCTAGCATAGTGTCTACTAAATTGACATGCACCTGATAAATGAATAATGATTGAAAAGTTAAATGAACAAATACATGATGCAATTTTGGGGAGGAGGGGATCATTTTGTTAGCCATCCAAGAGGACTGAAAATTCATGTTGAAGTAGGTTATTAAAATATTATTTTAAGTACTATGTACTTGTAGGGAATTCATTATTTCTATTGGTTATCAAAAAAAGCTGCATTAGTTATCATGACAGACAAACAGATCAGCATGGTCGTGTTACGATTCTTTTTTTTGGCAACATTAAATGCTTCTGTTTCTCTCATTACTTATTGGGAACCCGAATGTGGCCATATATATCCATGTGCTAGATAAAATGATGGATGATCTGTGGTATTTGAAACTGGCTTCCTTCAGCTGTGATTGTATAGTGGTTAGTACTCTGCATTGTGAAACTGGGGTTCTTCAATCAAACTTAATGGGAAAATCTTATTACCACTCATAATAGGACATTATTCCCTTTACAAAGATATTAACCTTGATGCTTTGATCTAAAAATATTTAAGTATTTAATTTTTAATGCAATTCTCTTAACATTTAAAAATAATCTATGACATGCTAGGTGTTACAGATTTCTAAAACAATGAAACATGGCCCTGACCTTGTGAAGCTTGGGGTTTAGTGGGGGAGTCAGGGCTATATATACCATCACAATACAAAATAGTGCTATACTTAGGGGTATGAACAAAACAATATTAACTCACAGAGGTGGTGATGACATAGGAGTTAAGAAAAAATTATTTAGGCAGATAGTGAGGGTACGAGAGTCCTTGGTAAAGTTTTCCTTTTAATGAAAAGCAGCCCCCAAATCATTTTCTTTTCTAACAAAGAGCAGCCTGTAAAATAGAGCTGCAGACATAGACAAGAAAGCTGGAAGCTTGCACAGGTGAATGCCAGCAGTTGTGCCAAGAGGAAAAGGCTACCTGGGACTAGGCATGTGCAAAATGTCGACTCCATGTTCCCTTCTTTTGCCAGCTACGTGTACAGTAAGGAGCAGAAAAGATGGCCCCGGCCAAGTGAAAAACCCATTTGCATAATAAGATTAGGGTGGGGTGGCCAGCCTTCCCTGTGCGTTATATAAACATCACATCTGGTCCAACCAATCTGTGGGCCCTAGTAAATCAGACACTGCCTCCTGAAGCCTGCCTATAAAATCTGGTGCAGTATGCCACAGGCTGGTTTTTCCCTTTTGGGAGCCCCTCTCTCACGAGGGAGAGAGCTATTCTCCTTTCTCTTTCTTTTAGCTAGTAAACCTCCACTCCTAAACTCCCTTGCCCTGTGTGTCCATGTCCTTAATCTTCTTGGCGGAGAGACAAACCTTGGGTATTTACCCCAGATAATGACACAGCTTCAGTGAGGTCACTAAAAAGGAGAAATTTTAGTTTGAACTTTTTTATTTATTTATTTTTAGTTTCAATCTCTTTTAGACTTCACTGGATAAAAAAGAGAAGAAATGAATAAGTGAATAAATAAATGTCCTGCCTCTAAGAGACAGCAAGGGCAAAGGCAGAGAGGAATTTAAAAACATGGTATCACAGCACACTCACTGTGCAGTAGCTGGAAATAGAATACAAATCATGCATTGCTCTTCAATGTCAAATTACTGAAGGCCATATGGTGTCTATTTGGCTTGTTTAAACTGCACTTTCAAATACAAGAAACAAAACAAATTGTATTTCAAGTTATTTGCTTCTTTCTTAAGGAGGAATCTACCTACCGTTTCTAATCTCCTTGTCTAGAGGGAACAAACAGGTTTGCATCAGCAGCTATTCTGTTGGTGTAATATGCATGTCCAAAAATAGCACCAAATCAAATAGTTTTAATCCTCAATTTTGTTAAATAGCTGGATATATTGGATATTTTTCCAAAATAAATCTAAGTAAATATTGAAAAACTAATAAATATACCAACATGGTATACTTTAGAACTATGAGTGATAGTACGTCAGGTAGCCAGGCAGGTGTAGAAACAGATGTTGCCCAGCACAAGGTCTCTGGGTCTGTTTCTTCCAATCTCCACCCATCATCACTCTGGCTTGACTCCTTGATCATCAGCCTTTGTGTTCTACTCATGATTGTGCCCTTTATTCTTCATATTTATTTATTTATTTATTTTGAGGCGGAGTCTCACTCTGTCGCCCAGGCTGGAGTGCAGTGGCACAATCTCGGCTCATGGCAACCTCTGCCTCCTGGATTCAAGCGATTCTCCTGCCTCAGCTTCCCGAGTAGCTGGGACTACAGGCACCCACCACCACACCCGGCTAATTTTTTTTTTTTTTTGTATTTTTAGTAGAGATAGGGTTTCACCGTGTTAGCCAGGTTGGTCTCGATCTCCCGACCTTGTGATCTGCCCACCTTGGCCTCCAAAAGTGCTGGAATTACAGGCATGAGCCACTATTCTTTATTTTTTTCCATTTGCCTTACTACAAATAAATATATAATCTAATTTCCCAATAAGCCTATATTTTAAAAAAATCAAATTTGGACATACAGACAGTTCAGAAAGGAATAAAACTAAAAAGGAACTTCGCTCCTTTCCCTGCCAAGTTTCTTTCCCAAAGCGGTAAGTGGTATCAATTTCTTGTGATTGCTTCTAGGAAGCGAATGTGTAAATATGTGTTACATTCTGTGACTGGGGTCAATCCTGGGAATTCTGTTTTTCAATACAATCCTCAATATTAGGAAAAATTTCCAATTTATTTGTAGTGTGCAACATACTTTCTTTGGGTAGTTTCAGGTTCCTCTCTGTTTTTGGTTACTCTTCATTTTCAAATTTTAATATTGTGTTTTCTCCTTTTGGTGACTAGGTTCATTAGCAAGTTACTTATAGTTACTAATCTGCCCTTAGTTGCTTATTTTCAATCTATTTACCCACTTTCTGTTTCCTAATTAATTTTGCTTTTATTATTTTCTTCCCTTTTTTAGGTTTATTTTGTTATTATTTTCTAACTTTTGGTCTTGAGTAGCTAAATTTTTTTGTTTTTATTCTTTCCTACTAGTAATATAGATATGCAAGGCTATATATTTTTCTCTGCTTTTAATTTCTAATATTTATTGTTTTAATTATAATAATTTCTAAATACTTTGCAATTATAATTTTGATTACTTGTTTGATCTTTGACATTTATGGGAAGAAAATTGCAAATTTCAAGGTGGTTGTAGTTTTTCTCCCTGATTTTTGTTATTATTTTTTATGTTTTGTATGTATTCCTGTGTGCATCAAGAATGTAGTCTGTACTATTTCTGCTTTTCCCCTAATATATAGCCAATTGCTTTATAAATATAAGTGATTAAAGTGAAGTATATTCTATAAGACTATAGAATTTAATATATTTTTATTACTTTAGCTTCAATTATTTTGTTCAGAATTTCAAATTTTTTCTTATCTGTATCTATTTTTTCCTAGCATTTCTTGAAATTTATGGTTTTGTCATTGTTTTTGCTATGTTATTTATTGCTACCTTATTATTTAAGTAAATGCGTGTTATAAATGTTTCATCTTTATGTGTTTAAACTCTTTTAGACTCTTCCTTGAATTCAAACTTCTCTGACATTAGTATCATACTTTCAAATTTGTATTTATACTTTCCTGGTCTGGATTTGTTTAAGCTTTGAAAGTTTTTACCCTTTCAGAATTTCTCTATATTATCCGTGTTTTATAGGATATGTGTTCGCTACTTTTTTTTTTTTTTTTTTTTTTTTTTGAGATGGAGTCTCGCTCTGTCGCCCAGGCTGGAGTGCAGTGGCGCGATCTCGGCTCACTGCAAGCTCCGCCTCCCGGGTTCACGTCATTCTCCTGCCTGAGCCTCCCGAGCTACTTTTTAATTTAATTTGTGAAAACTTTTTATTCATTTTAATGTATACCTTGACATGTTTGAGAGCAAAGTTACATTTAGACTTAGTTCTGTCATCTTGACATCTTTTCTGCTTTCAATACTATATGTTCAATTGAACTAACTTTTAAATCTGCAAACTAATATTCATTTTAGTTATTTTTTTTTTTTCATTTGGACTCCCGCTTTTGGTACTGGCAGTGCTATTTGAACAAAATATTTTGCTACTTTATTTTTACTACTTCTTACTTATATCTTTTTTCACTATTTACTTTTTACTATGTACAAATTTACTAGTTAGCTAGTCTAAGGTATAGGACAACAAGACAAGAAATTGATTTGCTTACTTAATTCAAACACATTTTATAGGAGTTTCGATAAATGTGCTTAAGCCAATGAATTATCTCACAACTACAAAACCACTGTAAGTTTGATTAAATCTAGCATGAAAATAGCAGTTTCTGTGGGGGGGAAAATTAAAAATTTTTTAGAAAGCACTGAGATATTCTAAAAAACACTGCACCCTCAGCATGAATTGGCACAACTCAAAAGCAGTAGCTAAGAATGATAAGTAGATATTACTGCTTATAAGCTTATGGGGCAGCTGGATGTTCCTGTGATCTCACCTGGACTCCCTCATGCATATGTGGTTCACTGTGGGTCAGGTATGCAGCTCTGCTAAACTCGGGGGTCTCTCTCCATGTTTGGGAGACGGGTGGCTGTAGCTGGTCCAGGCTGGGCTCCCCAGGGATGGTTGTGATCTGCTCTTCATGTGCTCCCATCCTCTAGCTATCTTCTGGAACTTGTTCCCAAGATGCTGGCAGGACTCCAACAGAAAGGGAGCAGAAGTGCCAGGTCCCTTGAGACCCAGGCCAATCTCAAGCTGGGTCCCTTGAGACCCAGGCTCAAATCTCTATTGGCCTCGCCAAGTCCAAAGGCCAGCCCAGATTTAAAAGGTGGAGAAACAGATGCCACTATCCTCTGCAGGGAGGAGTTAGTTGCACAGTCACATTGTCAAGACCACAGATGATTGAGGAATTGAAACCCTTTGGCAATGGGCTCTCCATATGCTACTACTTGGAATTAGAATCCTTTTGTCTTCATGCTACCCTCTCCTTGACTCATGCAGCCCAGGCCTTCTCAGGGCCTGGAGCATTTTTCATTAACAGGAAGACTATTTCATCATGTAAAAAAGACGGAATGAAGTCTGCTGTGTGGCAATTCATTTGGGGGCTCTTATTAATGTGTTGTTCTGTGACCTATGTCAATATGTTCACTTTGAAGTTTCAAGATGATCTCCACCCTAGGATAACTGAAAATGTTTACATACCAATTTATGAACTTTGCAAAAGACTATACTTTTCAAACTAAAGACAAAATTGTTGGAGAAAATTTATATTTATTCACATTTGTATTTTATATTAGTGTTTATAAAACACTAATACGTTTAAGAAAGATGGATTTTATATATAGCTGCTCATTGATTTTATTATAGTCATGTCCATTTTCAGGGATGGTATTTCTCACTGATTGATTAATTTATATCTCTGAGATCTGTGATATATAAACACAGTTCCATGATTCCACAGCAGTTATGTTTGTATTATTTTTCTCGATCATACTGTAAGTACTCTCCAGTTAAATGAATCTAGCTGTAAGGAATATAACACCTAGAACTAAAAAGTCTTTCCAAATACATTGCCTAAATTTGGCAGGCTTACTTCAGAAACATAGTCTTGTTTTTTTTTTGTTGTTGTTGTTGTTGTTGTTGTTGTTTTGAGACAGAGTCTCGCTCTGTCACCCAGGCTGGAGCGCAGTGGTGTGTGATCTCAGCTCACTGCAGCCACCACCTCCTGGGTTCAAGTGATCTTCCTGCCTCAGCCTCCCGAGTAGCTGGGACTACAGGCACGTGCCACCACACCCAGCTAACTTTTGTATTTCTAGTAGAGACGGGATTTCATCATGTGGGCCAGGGTGGTCTTGAACTCCTGACCTCAAATGATCTGCCTGCCTCAGCCTCCCAAAGTGCTGGGATTACAGGCGTGAGCCATTGCGCCCAGCCTAAATCTTGTTATAAAATAAATCTGTGATTGGCTCTTTTGAACTTGTCAAAACTACCAATGACATGAAATCATGGGTTTTCACAGAGATGTTATTAAATAAAATTGCTAAAGATCAAAATCCAAGATGAAAAATAAATCCAGGATATATGTCTCAATCATTTATTTCTTTTCTTTTCAGCAAACCATTCACACATAAAATGAAATGGAGAATTTTAGCAATCCTAAGTATTTTAACAGGGCTACTTTATTGAATTTTAGTAAGTCTTGAGATATTTATTGAGATAATTATCACGTATAATAAAAATGAGGAAAAAATTACTTGATTCAATGAGATATTTCTTTTTTTTAATTCATTCTTTTTAAATTATTATTATTATTATACTTTAAGTTTTAGGGTACACGTGCACAATGTGCAGGTTAGTTACATATGTATACATGTGCCATGCTGGTGTGCTGCACCCATTAACTTGTCATTTAGCATTAGGTATATCCCCTAATGCTATCCCTCCCCCCTCCCCCGAGATATTTCTTTTGTGGTCAATATCTATTAGGTGGTGGTATGCAATGGAAATTTTGAAACAATTATTGTGTCCCGAATGATTCATTAAATGATTAGCTAATTGATCATATTTATTATAATCTATTTCAGTCAATGGTCTCTAAGGACAAGAATTAATGTAGGAATGCCATTAGCCATTTATAAATGAAAATTTTTGCTTTATTCTTAATGACAACTGACTACTAGCTAAAGACAAAGTAAATTAAATAAGTAAACAGTAGAAAAAAACTAGAATCTATAGGGACTGTAGTCTAGACAAATTACAGTTATGTAATTTCAAAAGTGCATAACAATGTTTTAGTCAACAACCACATATATGACGGTGGTCCCATAAGATCAAAATGAAGCTTAAAAATTCCTATCGTCTAGTGAAATCATAACCATCACAACATCACAGCACAATGCATTACTTATGTTGTTTGTGGTGATGCTGGTGTAAACAAAGCTACTGTGCTGTCGGTCATATGGAAGCATAGCACATACAATTGTGTGCAGTACATAATAATGTATAATAATAATAAATATGTTACTGATTTATGTATTTACTATACTAGAGTTTTTGTTGTTACTTTAGGGTATGCTCCTTCTACGTATTAAACAAAAAGTCCATTGTAAAACATCTTCAGGCAAGTCCTTCAGGAAGTATCCAGAAGTAGGCATAGTTACCATAGAAAATGACAGCTCCATACATGTTATTGACCCTGAATATCTTCCAGTGTGCAGGCGGAAAACAGTGATATTGATGATCCTGACCCTGTGTAGGCCTAGGCAAATGTATTGTTTATGTCTTAGTTTTCAACAACATAAAAATGAAAATAGATATAAATTTTTTTCAAAAAATATGGATATAAAGAAAATATTTTTGTACAGTTGTATGCTGTTCGTATTTTAAGCAAAGTATTATTTTTACAGAGTTGAAAAGTTTTAAAAATTAAAAATGTTTAAGTTATAGTAAGCTAAGGCTATTAATGAAGAAAATTATTTTAAATAAATTTAGTGTAGCCTAAGTGTACAGTGTGTATAAAGTCTACAGTGTACAGTAATGTCCCAGGCCTTCACATTCACTCACCACTCCCTCACTGACTCAGCCAGAGCAACTTCCAGTCCTGCAAGCTGCATTCATGATAAGTGCTCTTTACTGGCATACCATTTCTTATCTTTTATACCATATTTTTACTGTACCTTTTCAAAGTTTATTTATGTTTAGATACCTCTGTGTTACAATTGCCTGCAATGTTGAGTATAGTAACATGCTGTACCGGCTTACAGCCCAAGAGCAATAGACTACACCATATAGCCTAGGCGTGTAGTAGGCTATACCATCTAGGTTTGTGTAGTACACTCTATGATGTTTGCACACAATGATAAAATCACTAAACAATACATTTCTCTGAATGTATCCCCCTCTTTAAGTGACATGTGACTTTGGTTGTATAAATAAGGATATCTATTTTATAATTAATATTTTGAATTGTGTTTTCTGATAGTATCTCACGTAATCAACACAGCAACCCATTAGTCAGTTCAGGCAAGTTTTACTAAGTAACTATATAGACTTGTGAGTTTACATGACTTGACCTGAGTTCAGAGCCAGTCTGTGGTGGACTCATTTTACTTGTACCAAAGCCCCTGTTCTCTCTACCAAGACAGTACTACATTTGGCCTCATCTGTGTGCACTTCTGGGAGAGCTTAGCCATTATCAGGGATGATGGAGGTAGAGAAAGAAACTCAAAGAACATATCATGGAACAATTTCCAGCCTTGAAAAATGGCCATAGAAAGAACTCGGTTTCCAAACAATTCTTTCCAGTAAATGGACCTGATCTCTGTTCAATGGAAGTCATAAAAAAACTCAACAATTTAAGAACATGGACTTCAAATCCTATATCAAACTTCACCCAGGCAATGTTAAGCCTTCATTTTATTTTACATAAAATAAAAACTGTTTAATAATATTAGTAATGTTATTGATTATGAAAAATGTTATTCTGTTACATTTTATGGGTATATTATATTATGGTTCATCAAATATGTATTCACCACTCCCCTCCGTGACTTCTATAGACAGCATGCACTTCTTTGCCCCACTGATGTTGGGCCCAGTCACGTGACTTTCTTTAGCCCATGGAACATAACCCAAAGTGACAATGTGCCAACTCCAAGCCTACACTGTAAAAGTCAACATGTTTCCCTATGTCCTTCTTGTGCTCCAGCCATCCATCACAAAGAGAAGATCATGCCTCACATAGCTGCCAGTTCAAGAAGGAAGAGGGACCTGTGGACGAGGCATTGGGCCCAACCTGCAGCTTGGAGCCCAGACTAGCCACATTTAGTTTAGGTCAGCTGAATCTCAGCAATGCACAGTGAAATCATTGGTAATAAGGTTGGAAAGATAGTGTCTAGAAAACTAAGAATACCAGATTAAGTTATTCACAGTTACTCTATTTTAGGTGAGTGAGAGTTATTACAAGTCTTTGAGCATAAATTTTGCCAAGATTATTCTGGCAACAATGTGTAGGGCATAGGGCCAAGACTTCAAATGGAGTTTACTTCTATAGCTCCCAGAGAAGAAATAAACCATGCCTTTAGTTTGATGCTAGGACTTTGAGAATGCATGAGGCAATATGAAGAATAAATGGGCTTTGGGAAGAACTCATGCTTGGAAATTTACAGCATAATGGCTTAATGCCCAACAGAAATAATGAACCTGAATCTCTGAGAATATGTTTGTCACCTAGTTCAGGAGTCTCCCATAAGAACAATCACATAGTAAATATTCTGCAATTGTTTTCTGTTGTCTTTACTTTGGCATCTCTTGATAAGAACCTTCAGGTTAGGCTTTCAGGTCATTGTTGTGTTTTTATATTTGAATGATCTTCATAAGAATTAACTGCCATTAAGCATCAAATGAATTGTTGACTTACCTTGTTCAAGACTGAAAGCAAATCTGATAAATGTGCTACTGAATTGTTATGAATTGTTTTTAATTTATCTAAGAACGTACTGTACTTATTTGTAGAATTTCATGGTGTGGCTTACTAATATTGAATTCTTCATTATGAAAAGCTAGCTAATCAATGTAAATATACTATGGCTTGAGTGTGTCTCTCAAGATTCATGTGTTGGAAACTTAATCCCCCATGGCAACAGAGTTTGGAGGTGGGGCCTAACAAGAGGTGATTTGGTCATGAGGGCTCTGCTGTTATAAATGGATTAATGTCATTATTGTGGGAGTAAATTAGTTATAAAAGCAAGTTTGGCCACCTCTCTCTCTTGCTTTCATGCTCTTTTGCCCTTCTACCTTCTGCCAAGGAATGATGTAGCATGAAGGCCTTCACAAGATGCTGGCACCATGCTCTTGGATTTCCCAGCCTCCAGAACCATGAGCAAAATAAACAATTTTTTATAAACTACTCAGTCTCAAGTATTCTGTCATAACAACACAAAACAAACTAAGATAAGATACTTCATGGTCATCAGTGCCAAGAACAAACCAAATGATCAGACTAATATAATTCAATGATTGAGAACCTAGGGCAGTAGTTTTCAATTCTAGCCACACATTACAATCACTTGGTGATGTTTTTAAAATCTCCATGTCAGGTCTTTACCCTAGAACCAAAAAACGATTATTTTTAAATAGCTTGCTGGGTGATTTTATTATGCAGCCATGGTTGAGATTGGGCATATATGTCCTATACAGTTTTTAAAAGCCAAATAATCTGGATAGTTTACCTATACGAAATACCCCCTGTGAAGACCATCATTCCCCATAGCCTAGTTTTTATAATCAGGCAAAAAAATAAATTGTATGTATATAATTCTATATGTAATTCAATTACATAATTGAATTATACCTATATAGATATCTGTTATATCTGTATGCAGATATAATTATATTGTCTATATTATTATCTGTAATTATATTATCTATATAATTATATTATAGATAATATAATTATCTATATACATAGATATAACAGATATCTATGTATATAGATAGATATATTTATATCTACATATATATAATACATATATAATGAGATTAACCCAACACAAAAAATGGAACAAATTTGGGAGGTGGACAAAACCACAATTATTGGGTGGAAATTGTGCTCTGAGTGCTTCAAGGTAACTGGTTTTCAAAAAGAGTAATTTTTTTTAAGAAAAATAATTTTATAGATGTCAACACAGCTGGCTGGATTATTGGGATTTTTAAACGATCCTCTTTAAAGGCAATTTGGAGACCTGTCCTGTATATAACAGCACTGTAGCAATAAGTGTGACATTTTATAATGATAAAAAAAATGCCAGGGCCAGGTTCAGTGGCTCACGCCTGTAATCCCAGCCCTTTGGGAGGCTGAGGCAGGCAGATCACTTGAGCTCAGGAGTTCAAGATTAGCTTGGGCAACATGGTGAAACCTTGTCTCTACAAAAGAGAAAAATACAAAAATTAGCAGGCCATGGTGGTGCACACCTGTAATGCCATCTACCTGTGGGGCTGAGGCAGGAAGATAGCTTGAACCTGGGAGGACGAGACTGTAGTGAGCCGAGATCACGCCATTGCACTGCAGGCTGGGTAACAATCTGAGACCCTGTCTCAAAATAATAATAATAATAATAATAATAATAATAATAATAGCCAGAATATAATTGATCTACTTTCTTTTTTATTTTTCTTATTGTGTTCAAATATACAGAATATAAAATTTACTGTCTTAGCCATTTTTCAAGTGTATGATTCAGGGGCATTAAGTACATTCACATTGTTGTGTAACCATCACCACTGTCGATCCACAGAACTCTTTTTCTTTGGACAAAACTGAAATCCTGTACCCATCAAACAACAATGCCCTACTTCCCCCCTCCCCAGTCTCTAGCAACTACTATTCTACTTTCTGTTTCTATGAATTTGACAACTCTGTGTACCCCACGTGAGTGAAATTATATGGAAGTATTTGTCTTTTTGTGACTGGCTTATTTTATGTAACATAAAGTCTTCAGCTGGGCGCGGTGGCTCACATCTGTAATCCCAGCACTTTGAGAGTCTGAGGCAGGCAGATCACGAGGTCAGGAGATCAAGACCATCCTGGCTAACATGGTGAAACCCCATCCCCATCTCTACTAAAAATGCAAAAAAAAAAAAAAAAAAAAAAAAAGTTAGCTGGGTGTGGTGGTGCACACCTATAGTCCCAGCTACTCAGGAGGCTGAGGCAGGAGAATCACTTGAAACTGGGAGGCCAAGGGTTGCAATGAGCCGAGATTGCACCACTGCACTCCAGCCTGGGCGACAGATGGAGACTCTGTCTCAAAAAAAAGTATTCAAGATTTATCCATGTTGCAGCATGTGTAAGAATTTCCTTCTTTAAGGCTGAATAATATTTCATTGAATGAATACACTATATTTTGTTTATACATTCGTTCATCAATGGACACTTTAATTTCTTCTGCCTTTTGGCTATTGTAATGTTGCTATCAACTTTGGTGTACAATATGTATTTGAGACTCTGCTTTCAATTCTTTTTGATATATACCCAGAAGTGGAACTGCTGAATCACATACTCTACTTTTTAATTTTTGTGGAACCGCCATGCTCTTTTCCATAGTGGCTGCACCCATTTTATGTACACAAGAGTTCCAATTTCTCCCCTTCTCAACAAAACTTATTTTCTGCTGCTGTTTAAAAATAGAAACTACTCTAATGGGTATGAGGTAATATCTCATTGTGGCTTTTATTGAGCATCTTCTCATGTTATATTGTCCATTTGTATATCTTCTTTGAAGACATATCTATTGAAATCCTTTGACCATTTTTTAATCAGGTTTTTTATTTTTGTTGTTGTTGAGTTGTAGGAGTTCTTTATATATTTTGGATATTAACTCCATGTTAGACATATGATTTGCAAATCATTTCTCCTATAATGTGGGCTGCCTTTTCACTCTGTTGCTTGTGTCCTTTGATAAAAAGAAGTTTTTAATTTTGAAAAAAATTCTTTTTTTCCCTGTGTTTTTGATGTCATACCCAAGAAACGAGTGAGAAATAGTTCATTTACTTTTAGCAAATTCTGTCTTATAAGTCAAATAAGATGATTTACAATGCAAAACAATTAGATTGCCTGGCTTGATTTTCTCATTCAAAACACAGAATATTAAAAATAAACAAAATTAAAGCTGGCAAACTCTGGGACTTTACTGAAACTTTAACTTTTGAAAAAGCATTACATTTTATTTGTTTAGTTAATTACTTTACCTGAGATTTCCAATTTATGTTTGGTTCATGGATGCTTTCAAACGCAAATAAAATGAGAACTCTTTTGAAGTCTACACCTATGTGTTACGTGTCTTTGTTTTGCCAAACCACCTGGCAGAGTTAATAGCAAAGCGTAGCTACTCAATATACCTTTAAAATCATATTAACCCAGGTGGGACTATTTGATAGTATTTACACCATATATTCATTTTATAGTTGAACAAATTGATATCTTGGGAGGCAAAATAATCTAAGTGATTAATACTGAGTACAAAACAGATACCTTGCTTGTACACAGAACAAAAATGCTTGGGTTTAGACGTTTAGATAGCCTGTCTGAACTAACAGGACAATGGATACCTGTGGGATGCAGGTATACATATCATGTTGTACTTTAATTGTGAGCAGGTAGTGCAAGAGGGACATGAAGATAAATGTCGGGTCCCCAAGAAAATTTATTCTGAGGGTTTATCCTTAGTCCTACAAGTGCTCCTGAAAACTCTCACCTTTTCCCTTGGGGGTTCCCACAACTCATGCATCTCCCAGGTATTAGCAAAGTATAGTGACAGATGATGAGAAACCATGTGTGTAAATTGCCATCTTGGCCGACCAGGAGTCTTACTTTTTTTTTTTCCCCCTGAGACGGAGTCTTGCTCTGTTGCCCAGGCTGGAGTGAGTGCAGTGGCGCAATCTCGGCTCACTGCAACCTCCCCCTCTCAGGTTCAAGCAATTCTCCTGCCTCAGCCTCCCGAGTAGTTGGGATTACAGGTGCACACCACCATGCCCAGCTAATTTTCGTATTTTTAGTAGAGACAGGGTTTCACCATGTTGATAAGGATGGTCTCGAATTCCTGACCTCATCATCTGCCCATCTCGGCCTCCCAAAGTGCTGGGATTATAGGCGTGGGCCACCGCGCCTGGCCGGCATCTCACTTTTAAACTCATTTTGTTTTATAACATTTACAGTAGTTTAGGACTTAAGGGGCCTTACAAGGCATTAGTTTTGCATGTCCTTCTTTTCAGACGGAGAAAAAGAGGCCAAAGGAGGCAATGACTTGATAGAAATAAACGGCCAGTAAGTGGTGTGGTCCAGATCCTAAAGGGACTCCCAGATCCAAACGCTTTTACTGTTATCCCTCTGTATTCATGGGGGATTGGCTCCAGGATCCCCAGTGGTGCCAAAATCTAAGGATACTTTAGTTCTTTATGTAAAATGGCATAGTATTTGCATTTAATCTATGCACATCCTCCTGTATACTTTAAGTAATCTCCTCCTGTATACTTTAAGCTAATACAGTGTAAATGCTATGTAAGTAGTTGTTATACTATATTTTTAAAATTTGTATTATTTTTTGTATTGTTCTTTTTAAATTTTTTTGAATATTTTTTCATACATGGTTGGTTGAATTAACGAATGTGGAACCCATAGATAGAGAGAGCCAACTGTATATTGTTAGAAATGTCACCAGAGGCAAAAACAAAAAAGGGATTATAGATATGCATTCCAGGAACTGACTTTCTCTTTGTCTTCTAGAAGCTTGCTCACCCTCAGCCTTCCACAAAGCCAGAAAGTCTTTGGCTTCTTTTTTTTTTTTTTTTAATACTTTAAATTTTAGGGTACATGTGCACAACGTGCAGGTTTGTTACATATGTATACATGTGCCATGTTGGTGTGCTGCACCCATTAACTTGTCATTTACATTAGTTATATCTCCTAATGCTATCCTTCCCCCTCCCCCCACCCCACAACAGGCCCTGGTGTGTGATGTTCCCCTTCCTGTGTCCATGTGTTCTCATTGTTCAGTTCCCATCTATGAGTGAGAACATGCGGTGTTTGGTTTTCTGTCCTTGCATAGTTTGCTGAGAATGATGGTTTCCAGCTTCATCCATGTCCTTCCAAAGGACATGAACTCATCATTTTCTATGGCTGCATAGTATTCCATGGTGTATATGTGCCACAGTCAGAAAATCTTTGGCTTCTAACACTCTGACTCCCCTAAACCTACTGATAAAGCCATGAGGATCCTGAACATGGGGACTTCCTTACTGCAGCCCCAGGGCCCCTTTAGCTGAACCCACCAGAAATGCAATGGCTGGACTCTTTCCCAATTTTCTCCACTCTCAGCTACCTTTGATGAAAGGGGCTTCATTCTGTAAAGATTAGCATAGCTTGATACTGGAGGTATTCCTGTTGCTGTATTTACAAAAAATTGTATTGGCGAGATTGACAATTTCCTAAAATGCTCAAATTTATCTGACCTTACAAATAACATCCACTGGAAAATTATCAGACATCTGTGAGAGTCATTTTGGGTTGAATTAAATTTTTGATGTGCTGTGAAATTGGGTTAGTGCATTAGAATTACATTTTAATCGTTATGAATGCAGTCATGAAATGTTGTTCTTCCATGCAAATTGGCAACACTCCCAGACTTGAGGAAGCTTTGAAGAAATGAATTTCAAAATTCCTGATTAACAAATATGTACAAGAAGTCAGAAAGGACAAATCAAGAATTTTCTAATAATGTACAAAATAAATTCTAGATTTATCTTACTATTATGATCTTAAATGGGTTATTTGCACTGAAAAAGGCAACATTATTCAATGCTTTGAGTAGAAGGCAGGAAATTTATAAAAGGAGAAGCTGATCTTTCTTCTTAGAGTTTGTGGTTCCAGTGAAGTCATTGTACTTAGTCAACTGTTTTCTGGATTGCTTAACAGAGTAAAAATAGGACAATGTGGAGACTCAGATTTCCACTGTATGTTATAAAGAACTTCTTAACAACACACTTCCTTATGAGGGAAAAAAATTCCATCTCATGCAGTATGGCTAAGCAGAAGTTGAACAACTATCTTTCAGGGATATTATAGAAGAGGGGTTTCCAATCTTTTGGCTTCCCTGGGCCACATTGGAAAAATAAGAATTGTCTCAGGCCACACATAAAATGCATTAACACTAATGCTAGCACATAAAATACACTAATACTAATGCTAGCTGATAAGCAAAAATTGCAAAAAAAAAATTCGTAATGTTTTAAGAAAGTTTATGAATTTATGTTGGACCACATTCAAAGTCATCCTGGGCTGCAGGCAGCCCACAGACTGTGGGTTGGACAAGTGTCTTATAGAAAATATTGGATGAGAAGTGTACTAAATGACTCCCAAGACCCTTTTGAATTTTAAGAGTGGGCTGGCGTAGTCTGAAAAATAGAGCCAATAGGTACCTGGGTTCCCTGGTTGAATCACTGATAAGTAATAAGTCTTAGAAATGAATTTTCACCTAACTGAATTTATAAGTTAGCAGTACTAAACTTACCTTTCTGGAACCCAAATAGAAGCTAAGGGAAAGACAGCTTTGGATGCAAAAGTAACTCAAGTGGAGCTGGAGGAACCTGGCAGGTTACACAAACTTAAACGCCTTGCAGGGCCAGCAGGTCCTCCGAAGCCAGGTATAAGACAGGAGTGTAGTGGAATTTGAGGGTCAGCTTCAGAAGATGTTCAAACGTGAAGCAATTTTGATTTCCTTTCTTATCAAATCATTGCCATCAACCCTAATCCTTTACATTAGGAACACATAGGAGATACACAAGAAAACTCTGGGGCAAATGGCCAAGACCACACAAGAAATCTTTGTTGGGGTCCAATCATGGCCCATCCCCAGTGAATGTTAGCACAGTAGAGTGTAGAGTTTTCTTCAGTATCTAAAAGCTTACACAAGGCAAAAGTGAATGTTCGCCTTGGTATGCTTCAATTTCATCACATCCTACATTCACATTGTGTCTCTTTTCCACCCTCCTCTTCCTTACCCCTACCCCTTAGTTCTTCCCCGGGATACCTGACTTCACCAGTGCCTCACATGCAGGACCTATGCTTCTGCCTCCTCTGAATCAAAATTTACCTAAATTATTCCTCATCCCTCTAGACCCTGTACATATGTTGTGGAGTGAATTAATGGCAAGATTTAAAGACAAACAGAAACATACTCTGGGTGCCTCTTTCGTGATATTTGCATGGTAGTCAAGTTTTCTTAGAACTGAAAAACCATTTCATTAAATACCGGTTCCATAATTGTAAATTCCATGCAGGTAATCAGCAATTAAGGGCAATTTTTTTTCTTTTCCTTTTTTTGGAGGGGGGGATGGAATCTCACTGTTGCCCAGGCTGGAGTGCAGTGGCACGATCTTGGCTTACTGCAAACTCTGCCTCCTGGGTTCACACCATTCTCCTGCCTCAGCCTCCTGAGTAGCTGGGACTACAGGTGCCCACCACCACACCTGGCTAATTTTTTGTATTTTTAGTAGAGACGGGGTTTCACCGTGTTAGCCAGGATGGTTTCGATCCCCTGACCTCATGATCCACCCACCTCGGCCTCCCAAAGTGCTGGGATTACAGGCGTGAGCCACCGCACCCGGCCAGGGCAATTGTTTATAAGGTATTCTTCCATTGTGCATCCCCCATCCCACCAGGTAGGTCAGCCCCTCTACTTCTGTGCATAAACCTGGAAATGATGCAATGGAGATGATTTTAAAATCCCTTACTAAAATTTGTACTCATTCAACAACATTTAACCAGTTTCTTCTGTGGAGGAGCTATTGTACTCTTCAGCAAGTGGCATGACTGATCTATGGATAACATTATTATACTAAAGCAATTATTTTTCCTAAAAGTTTATGCATTTATGGCCTCGGAGGCTAAGCCTATTATTTTTCCTTTATTGAGTATGATTTTGCTACATTTTGTAAGGAATTCATGTAAGTGTTATCTGACATTTAGACTGAAATGATTTTTCAGTTTGTTTGTAAGAAATACTTTTAAAAAGTTAAGAAGTCAGAAATCTACAAGGCAATGGAGATGAAATATATAAACAAGGACTTGGTTTTAAGAGTTGTAATCACAACTGCTAAAATTAAATCAACTTACCAGAACCTTCTGAAAACAAACATATATGCAAATACCATAAAATATATGGATTTATACCACAAAAACCCAAACACAGGAACCTATGGTAGCCATTTTTTCTGTCAAAAACCAAGGCAAAACTGATTTGCTTCCACTGAACCAAAGCTGTGAAATAGAATAGGGATGATCAAAGCATCCATTTTCTCAAACTTTCTCTTCTACCAAACCTTTTAACCGAACTGTTAGAGAAGATTAAAACTGAAGTTTCATCCTCTTTTGCCCTTTGTCTAATCAGTACTTGGGAGAGAAAATAACATAGGTAGGATTCCTTGGTTTGTTGGGTAATTGAGACTCAGCTAAAAACAAAAACTTTTGCAGTATTTATAGACGATGACAACTCCAATTTTGAAAACTAGAAGGCAGTGATTAAAATAATTTGTTGTTCTCCTCTCATCTCAAGCATGCGTTTTACTTGTATTAAGGAGGAAAATGAAGGTCAATGTCCAATATGCTCACCTTAAAAAGTACCTCTTGGTCAGGTGGGTGCAGTGTTCTGGGAAGTCTTCACACCCTTCTCCACCTCAGAGAGCTCCTTGCTCTTTAGAAGAGAGGACCACTGTCCTCGGGCAGGAAAGACCCTTCTCCTACAGCTGGACAATGGACAGGAAGCAGCTTGGAGCTGACTTTCTCTGCGCCACCTGCCAAAGGCTCCTCAGTAGCATTGCTAGAATCCAGCGCCCAGATTCGGCGCTTGTTGAAGTCAAAGTTTTTTTCCATCTCCCTTTTGAAAATATAGAAAATGACCGAGATGAAAATAACAGTGGCAGCCATTAAATAAAAGATAACAAAAATGGCCAAAGCAAGCGTGAGATCCACAATGAAAATAATCAGTTTTGCCAACATGTTTGCATTTCTTCTCATTCACAGAATGCATTTCAAAAGTCCCAAAGGCACCTACCACGTGATTATGTCTTTATAAAATGTGGGCAGGAATAAGGACATTTCTAAACATGCTAAAGAGTGTTGTAATTCTTCCAAGTATCTACCAGGAAGGCTGGTTTAATGAAAGTTTTGATTTCCCAACTGGTACAAAACAGTGGCTAAAGGTAAAGTGTGGAATATTGCTTCACTGTGGGGACTCTAATGGGGAGAAGTCCAAGAATTTATTTCATCCCATAACTGTGTAATTACTGATTCACTTGGATTTTAATTTCCACAGGGTATAGACACACTAATGTGCATTTGTAGCATAAAAGGCTATTATAGATATCTGATGTTTCTTAGAAAATTAAAATGTGCCAGTCCAGTGTAAATGGAAAATAAAGCCATTTTCAGACATGCAAAGCTTCAGAAAGTTTATTTCTCTTGTGTATGTTTTTTTAAAAGTTACTAGAGAATATAATTCAATAAATTATTGTGTTTGCTGAAAGGGAAAGACTTGGCATGTAAGAAACTGCAAATTTAGCCAATAGAGCAATGAAATTAAATCCCAGAATCATAGCTCAGCAGCAGACATAGAAGGCAATAAATTCAAATTAGAAAAGGAACTTAGTGAGCTACCAGAGACAGTCTTTAAGAAGACAGTCACTTTCCTATGTTAAGTGGTATGATGAAAAGGCATGACAATCTAAAAATAAAATGGCCAGTATATATCTTAGTTAACAAGGTAAATGAAAGGTAATAAGAGAATTCAAGAAAAACCACAACATTGAATAATGAGCCATGATCCTCATATGAAACAAACTGAACTGAAGCACAATTCTGAGAAACTGATAGAATACAGGAAACGAGAATTTATTTGTCCTTAATATTCAACGTTTCTTCTTTAAGTAGCACAGATTGAGAGTGGGAGATTGTACTTCCAAAGGGTTCAATTACACTGCTTGATTGTACAATGAAATTGCCAGACTCATAATATTTCAAATACTGTCACATGTTTTACATTTCTACAGACCTAAAACAAGACAAGAAAATTAAATTTATTAAAGTGATAGAACAGAATAAAAAGGTTATGAACCTTAACAATTTAAAAGTAATTATTATAGCTTGACAAAAGTTTGGAGGCATAGTGGGAGAGGTGGAGAGAAGTGAGGGAATATTAGTTTCCACACCTTGCATAGCTGGAATTCGAAGGATATTGTCTAATACGAGTGTAAGAAAAGAAGAGTAGGTATAGTTTTCAAAATAATAAAGAAGACTAATGGGAGACCCAAAAATACATATTTAATGAGATTTGTAAGATAGAATGGGTAGCACAAGATGTTAAATTCTTCATCTTTTTGGCAGGAAATTAGCAAATACTGTTTAAAATTGCTAAACAAAAAATTTGATGTATTTAGCATATTATCTAGATCTTCACTGTCCAATATGATAGCCACTAGCCACAAGTGGCCATTGAACACTTGAAATGTAACTAATCTGAATTAATATGTGCTATAAGTATAAAATACAGTTAAGATAAAACATAGAATTTAAAATATTCATTTTTTAATGTTGACTATATGTGAAATAATAACATTGTGGATAAATGAGATTACATAAAATGTATCATTAACATTATTTTCACCTGTTCCTTTTTGCTTTTTAAAATGTGGCTACTAGACAGATTAAACATGGTTCACATTATGTTTCTATTGAACAGCAGTGGTTTAGAATTTCCAAGCTAATCACCACAAGAACCAAAACTAAAAAATGTTAAACATAGTCCTCTTTGGAAAGTAGGACAGTTGTAGGGAGAGAGGAAGACTTTATATTTTTATTTTGTGCCCTTTGGTGTAGCCTGAATTTTTATTATCAAGTCCATGCATTTATTGAATGAAATACACATAAAACATAATGTACAATGAATAAAAATTATGATACATTTTAAAGAGTGTATTAGCTAGGTGAATTGAAAGCAAAAATCAAACAAATGAAATGAGAAGAGTAATTTAGACAAAATGTAAAAACAACACACCTATAGGAAAAGAATGAAAAGGAAGTGTAGATAATTGTAATTATATTTTAGATATGAAATGTATTATACTCTACATTTTAGATATTAAATTTAGATTTTAAAATGTATTATAGTAATCAATAGTGCATTTTTTAAAGTTAAGATCCAGTTTTAGAAATCACTGGGCAGTTTTCTACATATTACATTAATAATTTTTAATAGCCAGTAGAAAATGGCATTGCAATGGTTAATACAGTGTACTTAGCTTTATGCTTAAGTAATACACACATGCTCCAATTTAACAAAGAGATAAATTTGGCAGTAATTTTTCTCACTAAAGAAGCTTGTCCTCAACTAAAAGAACCAATGGAGAATTTCAGAATTGAACACCCTCAAGTATTACCTCAAATTCCACTCCCTAATTTCACAGTACTTCTAGAGAAGTAACAAAGGCAGGGAAAGAATCTAGATTTTTCTAACTGCAATTTTTAAAGATTGAAGGAAAGTAAATTCACATACAACATTTAATAAAATCAAATGTAGAGTCAACATTTCCCAGGAACATTAAGTAAAACTAAATAAATATTAGTATTAATTGGAAAAAATATTGAGTTCAGTCTTTCATAATGAAGTACTCTTCATTATGAGGGAGAAAACTCTGTTCCTTTAAGAATTTGTTCCATCAAAAATGCCTGTAAAATTGTCAGAGGAGCAGACAGAAATGTAACATCCGTATTAATCAACTGTCCTTTTGAATACTTGTTTTTCAATGTGCTCCACTGTGTGATTTTAAAAAGAGAGGAATTTATCCCACTTTCACTTTCAGTTGTCTTAATTTCCCTTTAGATCATCCTTCCTTTGGCCAAAACTTTGTTTTCTACTGATACTTGCATGCAATTGCCTATGCTAATAGATTAAATTTCCTCAGCCTTTAAGGTACCTGATGGTAAATTTTAATTAAAAATAACTTCTTTTAAAGAATAGATTTTGAAAGGAAAGATAGAAAAGATTAAAAGATAGGAAAAGAGGAAAGGGGAATTGAGGCATTAAGAAACATCATGAAATTGAAGGCCAGGCCTGGTGTCAGGAGCCTGTAATCCCACCACTTCGGGATGCCAAAGCTGGAGAATCGCTTGAGTCCAGGAGTTTGAGACCAGCCTGGGAAACATAGTGAGATCCTGGTCTCTATAAAAAATAAAAAAATAAGCCGGGCATGGTGGCTCAGGCTTGTAGTCCCAGCTACTCCGGAGGCTGAGGTGGGAAGATCACTGGAGTCCTCACTGCACTCCATCCTGGGAGACAGAGGGAGGCTGTCATTGAAAAAAAAAAAAAAAAAAAAGAATTCAAAAAAAAGAAAGCAATACAGAACAGTTGGGCTCAGAGAAGATTATAGCAAACTTCACCTACTCTACAGATTTGGATCTCCAGGTGCCTGGCTAGTGAGAGACCATGAGGGCATGAATTGGGATTGTGGCTTTTCATGTCCTTCCACATAAAAGCAAGTGTGATTTCAATTGTAGATTGATTTGTGGCTCAAGACTAAAAGGATCACAGAAATTCTTTTTATCAAGTTCAAGAACTTTGGATTCTTATCATAGAACAGATTTATGTAAAAGTTTTTAGATCTAGAACTAAGTATGGTAGAGAACAGTGCTTTAAGATATAAAGTAGTTTGCTGACATATATTTTATTGATGGATGAGTTTTTTCTGAATATAAATCAGATCTTATTTTTGACTGCCAAAAATCACGTTTAACTCTTCACCCTAAAGAGCTCCCAAAATATACTTCCAATTATTTAAGATGCATTTTAAACCAGTAGCAATGAAGACTTGAGTCAATTTTAAACTACTGCAGTTAACTCTTGCAGCTAAATCACCCATTTAATATCTCTTACTTTTCAGATCATCAAATCCCATAAGACTTACTATAAATCTTTTCACTTCCACCCCAAAATGACTTGGGCAGATACATTGTGAATTAAATGATGCTATAACTTGATTTATGTACATCTGGACTTTCAACCCAATGGCTTCCCAGAACTCAATCAATCTTTATGAAGTCCTGGTAACGTACTCCAAAAGAACTGCAATGCAGTGAGTTATAAATGAAGCCTGGATTTTTGCCAATGTTACTAAATAAGGAGCTGTACAACCTGGCCCATGCTTTATAGCTGCTGATGGAGGAGCAATTCCACTTTGGGCTCAGCAGCTCCCTGGGCTATGTTTCCTGCCCTCTCAAGTCAACTACCATGCCCTGAAATGACTTTTAATTTTTTTCACTGTGCCACCGCTGAGAAAAGTTGAAAAGAGTTTCAATGCTTAGACTCCTTGAATATTTCTTTTATAGAGTTAGTTGAAGCTTCTACAGCTTGCTTGTATTTTCACCCTATTAATTTATTCAGATAGGAGCCTCCTTATGCCTAATATAATGTAATTCAGTAAGTCTGATCATTGTATTATCATTCCCAATATTAGGGGACTCTCCATCCTTATAAAGGATTAAACTTTCCTTCCCCATTGACATCAGGCTTGCTTTGGCCAATGAAATGTGGTCAGAAATGTCAGAAGCCAGTTCTGAGCAAAAGCTCTAAGAACCACTCTGTGGTTTCACATCATTTTCTTCTCACAGCCAGGGGCCTGGTAGGTCCCAGGTAGGGGCTGCTCATTCAGCCCGCATGGGCTCGAGATACAAGAGCCTAAGTCAATCTGTGATTGACATGTAAAATGAGAAAGAAAGAAAACTGTTTCTTGTTGTAAGCTACTAAGATTTGGAGGTAGGGGGTGTCTGGTTACTGTAGCATAACACAGCACAAGCTGACTGATACAATAAGCATCCTATATAGAAACTGTAAGAACTGCTTGAACAGGAATAAACCAAGAAAGCTCAGCAAAGCTTTAGCTAAAGAGAGCAGTATCTTATTTTCTTAAGATTTGAGACTTCTACACTTCTGTCCTATCATCCTTACGTATCCTTGGGAAAATATTGGAGACTGGGCAAGCTGCTTTCAGGAATGCTATATTGCATATACTTGCAATCATCTAGTAATTTCCTTTTTCTTGCCAAAGTGAAGATAGGTCTGGAATCTTAAAGTCTGAAGACCACTCTCTTTCCCCTTCTTCCTTGAGGTCAGCATTAAACTGGCCACTATAGACTTCTCAGATGAGAACTTGTATCTGGGAAGAGTCTTGCAAGAGCAGGCTGACTCTATTCTGAAACCTACAGAGATGGGTGGGCATGAAATTCCAGATAGCACTGTGGTCAAGTGCAGAGAAATATCTGTGGTATACCAGCCTACCACAGTCTCTATGTAGACCAGTCTAGATGGCACTTATATTCAAGGGGAATGTAATTTTTGGCAAGTCAGGAATTATCCAAAGAAAAATGGAATGTAACTCAAGGAAGACCATCAGGCCACAGATCATTAATACCTTGGTTTTAAATCCAGTTGCATCTTTAATAGCTTGTTATATAAACTTTAATGTCTATTTTTACCTCTAAAAATGATGATGCAATGATTGTATGAGTTTTTCAGACTGAGTTTTAATTCCAGCTAGCTTACTTGTTGTATATCCTTGGGAAGCAACTTAACTTTTCTCTATTTCAGTCTCTTTTGCTGGAAAAGGGGGACAATAATAATACCTACCTCATATGGCCATTACAAGATTAAATAATTTAATAGGTATAAAGTGCTGGAAAACTGCCTTGAATATTCAAACTTAAATTGGCAGTATTAACGATCTTGCCTATCTTAAAAAGTTGCTTAGACTATCAGGTGCATAGAAAGAATTTTACAAACTTTATGAAGCATTATTTTCATATATATATATATTTAGAGACAGAGTCTCACTATGTCACCCAGTCTGGAGTGCAGTGGTGCAGTCATAGCTCACTGCAGCCTCGAACTCTTGGGCTCAAGCAATCCTCTTGCCTTAGCCTGCCAAGTAGCTGGGACTACAGTTGCACACCACCAGGCCCAGCTATGTATTTATTTTAAAAAAATTTTTTTAGAGGTGGAGTCTTGCCGTGTTAGCCAGACTTGTCTCAGATTCTGACTTCAAGCAATCCTCTTGCCTCAGCCTCCAGAGTTGCTGGGATTAGAGGTGTGAGCCACCATGCCCAGCTGAGGCATCATTTTTGTCGCTCCTTATTTCTCACTATACTGTACAATGCAACTTATTTTTCTTTGTTTGCAACTCTTCAAGGGGTAGCAATAATTGAAGATAGTCAATTAATTAGTTTGAAGAGGCCAGTATCTTCTTGTGTGACCATTGGAATCAGAAACAATTTATCTCCACAAATCTGTCTGAAAATGCATGTCCAATATGGTAAAATATTCTCCATTTTGTTGATCATTTGTGTCAAATTTTAATCCCAAGATGACTTCCTTTTCACAGCTGGACATCTTTCTAAACCACGAAGACTGATTTGACTAAACTAACACTAGGATGATATATCCCATCACAGATAAAAAAGAAAAAAATCCATTCTCCATGCCTAAAGCAATACTTTAAAGAGACTTTGCTATTTATTCACTGTTCATATTGCTGCTTTTTTGTTTAGCATAGCTAATGCTCCTTTTGAAAACTATTTTGAATTTTATGGAAGTTTATTGCAAATTATCTTTTTATTTTATAAACTGTATTGGTCCGTTCTCATGCTGCTATGAAGAAATACCTGAGACTGGGTAATTCATAAAGAAAAGAGGTTTAATTGACTCACAGTTCCACATGGATAGGGAGGCCTCAGGAAACTTACAATCATGGCGGAAGGGGAAGCAAACATGTTCTCCCTCACATGGTGGCAGGAGAGAGAAATGCAGAGTGAAAGGGGAAAAAGCCTCTTATAAAACCACCAGATCTTGTGAGAACTCACTCACTATCACCAGAACAGCATGAGGGGACTGCCCCCATGATCTAATCACTTCCCATGAGGTCCCTCCCCCAACATGTGGGGATTACAATTAGGATTACAGTTCAAAATGAGATTTGATGGGGACACAGAGCCAGATCATATAACAAACTTCAAGAACTATTCCCAAATATTTCTCATTTTTTTTCCAAAAGATAACTGTGGAATAATTCTACCAAATGTTACAGAAATCAATGTATTCTGAGGAGTTTCTGGACATCCTCTATTTTTAAAGACCCCTATTCCAGTGGGTATCTGTATCTCCTCTGCATTTGGATGTCTTTTCGGATCAGCTGAGCAATATCAGAGATCTATTGAATCCTTTCAACCTTCACATAAAAACGGCACGTTGGCCATAGCTTTGGCCTGGAACACAAAAATTGAGCACTTCAGTTCAACAAGACAATGATAAGTGGTGGAGCTCAGACAAGAGAGACAAAGAAATGACACTGCCATCTTTTGGAGAATTCAGAAGTTAGGGGTATGTTTTTGTCTTCTGCTCTCTGGCAAATATTTTCCTCTTATGCGTCATCTTGTCTTTTGCTAGGCAGTACACATAGCAACAGCGCCACCTATTGCCTATTCTGTTGGTTTGCTGTCACGAGGATTTTCCTAACGACTCATATACAGATACAGAGGATGCAGCTCACAGTTTCACTTTTATCGCCCTACCTTTGTTATCTTAATGAGCATCTTTATTGTACAGCAGTTTTATGGTTAGCTCAAAAGCTCACCACTATTAAAAAGATATTTTAAAGTAAACCATTTCTTAGCTCCTAAACCCTCTCTTCTTCAAAATAACAAATTGTGTCAGTAGAGGGTGAATAAGTGATTCATCTTAGGAGGGATCTAAAGTTAACTTTAATAACACAAGCTAACTAACTAACCTAATTCTGTTTTATTTCCTTAACCTCAAGTATTGTTTCTGCTTTCAGGAATAGACATGCTAGAGTTATGAGTTGATGTCAACTTTTTTTAAACGCAACTACTCTTTTTTAAGTACAACTACAAGTTGTACTTGGTATTTGTGTACAATAGAATCTTGGGAGAACTTTATGAATATGTTATTTATTTAAAGATCCTTATTGGAGAAAGCATGGAAATTCTGTTTTATTCTTACTTTTGCAGAATTGTGAAATAGACTGAATGAAATATGAGTCAAGATTGCTTTGAAGTTGGGTGTAATGATCTTCAGACCCAGAATGACTTCTAAAGAAATAATTAAAGTGAACACTAATAGTCTTACCTACAGCTTCCTGATGTTGGGCCACATAAAAGCAATGACTCACACACAATAAGGGATGTGAAATGTTTGAAAAACAAGGGAAGGGAAGATGGAATTTGTACAGAGACTATCAAATCACAGCACAGGAAGTGCAGGCTCAAAGCAGAGCCTAGGACAGGGATCCCTGTGTGTGTGTGATGTACCGAGAAAGCACTCTTCAGGGTAAACCCTCAAGGGGATTAAAAGGGATGAGAAAGGATTGCAAGGATGTGGTCTTAGGTAAGGTCTAGCCTCAGGCAGATCCCATAGGGAGAGCTCTAAAACATAAGCCTTATCACAGATTTATATCCCTATATCACTCAGTCACTGGCTGTTTGTCCATGGTTACATAGAGGGAAGACAAAACTTTCCTGGCAACACACCCCTTCTGCACTGAAAGTAGTCCTCTGGGGAAAGAGTGGCTGGAAGCCATTTGGCATCTAACCTTCACAGCAACTGGGTGATGGGCATATGGAATGCCTAGGAACTGAAGGTAGACTTCAGACAAGAGTGCAAGTGGAAAGAACCCAGGCTGTTGCTGATGAGCTACACGAAGGCATTAAAAGCACAACTGCTTTTAATGGGAGACACAACTGCTTTTTATTCTTACCTAACACGTGGACAAAGCAGGGGTTAGGGGGACTGACCCCCTGTAGAGTCTAAAATCTGTGTATAACTTTAGACTCCCTCAAAACTTAACTAGTAATAGCCTACTGTTGATTAGAAGCCTTACTAATAACATAAACTGTTGATTAACACATATTTTGTATGTTATGTGTATTATCTACTGTAGCCTTATAATAAAGTAAGCTAGAGAAAGGAAAATGTTATTAAGAAAATCCTACAGAAGATAAAATATATTTACTCTCCATCAGGTGGTACTGGGTCATTATAAAGGTCTTCAGTCTCATCATCTTCACATTGAATAGGCTGAAGAGGAGGAGGAAGATGAGAAATAGGTCTTGCTCTCTCAGGGGTGGCAGAGGAGGAAGAGATGAAGGAGATGAAAGGGGAAACAGGAGAGGCAGTGTAACTTTCATTGAAAACTTGTATATAAGTGGACCTGCACAGTTCAAATCCATGCTGTTCAAGAGTCAGCTGTGTATTATCAGTCAATTACGTTTAAAATAAAATTTTGAAGCTAGACATATAATTCATTGCAAGCTTATTTCTAACTTAACCAGACTAGTTAGAGTTATAACCCCTCACCCCAGAGATTAATTAGAATTTTTTCCTGCCAGAGGATCATGAGCAGGTGCCTCAACCATTTATTTTGTAGATAGCTCTGAACCAAATTTAATCCTAGGCTAGGAAGAAAGACAACATAGAAGAATGACCCTTGTGTCTAGAATCACGTAACTTACTTCAGCCTTGGCTAGCTCAATTTAAAATGGATATAAGAAAACTGTATTAATCAGTGTCCCAACATAAACCAAAGGGAATTCTCACAATAGGATAATTCCAAGAAGTTTTAACAAAGGGGCTGTTTACAAAAGTTTGGGTATAGGGGAACCACAATAGAGGGTGAAGTTGGTTGCAGCCACAATGATGAAGGAAACGAGTGTTTCCCAGAACACAGAAGGAGAGACTCCTGTAGAGTTTGCTGCCTTGCAAGGAATGGTGACTTTTAGCAGAGGGACAGAGCTAGCCCAGGATAATCTGTCTCTTCCCTCCCTCCAATTTTTTGGGGCTCCCTATTGGCCCAGAGCAAACAAACAAAGTCAGAGGACATAGCAGTTCCACAAATGTAGCCAGCATAGGTCTGACTTCCGGGGAGGAGAGCAGGATGAGAAAGGAAGAGAGAGGATCTTTATCTTAAGGGGCAAATGGAAGATGTCAGGCACAATTACTGAGGTGTCACAAGGTCCAAACTTCAATCATGGGCATCAAAGCATTTTGTAATCCACAGATGGCTATTGATACATGGGATAGTGGTTACTTGGTTGTTGTTTATTTGTATTCTTGCCAAGCCCCTTCTGACTTAGGAAGCAGTTGTTTAATAGATAGGAGATTCTGTGGAATTAAAAAGAATAAGAATTTGTCATCAACACTTGAGAGAGTTGGCTTGGAAATCTTTAGAACTTTCCTCAATAATGAGCCATGTTTTTCCAACTTTTTCAGGATCTATTGATTCTTTGTTTTCAAAACTGAGCAAATTAGTGTAGAAAACAGGCCTTTATCTCCAGAGTTTAGGAGATTACATTTTTAAATTTTATATTTATAATCTATTTTGCAATCATAATGTCAATAGAGATTTCATCTTAGTTTCATGTTTAAATGCATTTGAGATTTACTCTCATTTTATTCAACATTTCTTTTCCTGAGTTCTTCATTTTTTTTCAACTCCAAATTGACTGGACTTGATCCTCAGGAATTTCTTTTTTTCCAAAACGAATTCTTAGGCATGACAGGTTGTATACTTGAAAGGTTTGTTTTATTTTTACGTTTGAAGGGAAATTTAGGGGGTATAAAATTCTTGGGTCACAGTTTTTTCTTCTCAGTAGTTTATAAATATTACTCTAATCTTCTGGTACTTATTATTTCTGGAGGGAGACAGAAGCTAACTTTTTCCCCATGTATGTCACTTACTTTTTCTCTCTATGATTCCCATATGATTTTTTATCCTCAAACCTCTGTAATTTCAGCAGGATATATGTTGGTGTCTGTATTATTTCATTTTCATGCTGCTAATAAAGATATGCCTGAGACTGGATAATTTATAAAGGAATGAGGTTTAATGGACTCACAGTTCCACATGGCTGGGGAGGCCTCAGAATCATAGAGGAAGGCAAAGGAGAAGCAAAGGCACATCTTACATGGCGGCAGCAACAGAGCTTGTGCAGGGGAACTCCATTTGTAAAATCATCAGATCTTGTAAAACTTACGCACTACCGTGAGAACAGTATGGGGGACCCGCCCCTGTGATTCAATTATCTTCACCTGCCCCACCCTTGACATGTGGGGATTTTTACAATTCAAGGTGAGATTCGGGTTGGGGCATAGCTAAACCATATCAGTGCCCATTAGAGGCAGACTGATGCCCCCTCTCCCCAAAGATAGCCACATCTTAATCCCTAAAACTTCTGCATATGTAACCTTACATGGAAAAGCGATTTAGTAGATACAATTAAGGATTTTGAAATAGTGAGATTATCTTAGATTAATCTAGGATGTGTAATCACAGTGTCCTTAGCAAAAACAAACAAACAAACAAAAACCAGAAGGGGACATGAGGATGAGAGCAGGGTTAAGGAGAAATTTGAAGATGCTACACTGCTGGCTTTGAAGATGAAGGGGCCCTGAGGCAAACAATTCAGGTAGCCCCTAGAGGCCAGAAAAGGCAAGGAAATTATTCTCCCCTGGAGCCTCCGGAAGAAGCCCTGCTGCCTCCTTGATTTTAGCCCAGTGAAAGCCATTTTGGGTGTCCAACATCCAGAACTACAAGATAATTAACTTGTATTGTTTTAAACTGTTAAGTTTGTAATAATTTATCACAGCAGCAATAGGAAACCAACAGAGTCCACCAAAACATAGCTCCCTATAGTTCCCTTTGTATGTCTTCTCTGTCAATTCCTTTATAATTGTTTTCATTGCTCTTTTCCATTTTGTTTTGTGTGATTTTTTTCAAGCCTGTCCATCATGATTTTGATTACACTTTCCACAGTGATGTTTCAATACCTGTTATTACTAGTGGGCCCTTTATCTCAGGAATGCTTTTATATTTTCATTCTGTTTTTTTCCTTAGGCTCTGCAAGATGATTTTTCATCTACTTTGTCTTACAAAGTTGTTGTTTGAACTCTTATCTTACGTTTGGGGGGTGTTTGATGACACCCCCCAAAAGGGGTGATGTTTGTTCCTTTTTCTTTCTTTCTTTTGGAGTCATCATGGTGCACGTCATTTCTTTGAAAATATGGGGACCTATAAGTTTCTCTGGGACTCCTCTTGTTATACACCATATTTTCTTCATCTACCTTTTACTTATATTATATCCTTCCCTTATTTTTATTTAGTGGCGTCTATCAGCAAGTCTCAAACTGGTACCTAATGAATATGCATTTTGAATGAGTACAGATATATGCTACATAACTTGTAGGTGAATAAATCAGGAATGTTCTGTGACAGTCTGGCTCTAATAAAATCTGTTGTTTCTGGCATCCTTTTAATACATATGATTTTCCCTTGGGCCTCTCACGTATATCTCTACTTACAGCCTTCAAGAAATTGGTGTGATTCACAACTAAATTTTTTAATTGCAAGCTGTCATTTGAAATTGACAGTCACTACCTCTTTTTTTCAGCATTGCAACCAGAGTTCTTGCATCTCGCTTTAAGACTGGTAATGCATGGCCGTTTTTGTGCAGATTTCAGTTTGGGGCAACTGTGTTTCCATGATTTGAGGTTGTAGCCCCTTTTTCTTTCTTTTTTTATACAGTTTTAAAAATTGAGACAATTTACATAATATAAAATTCACCCTTTTAAAATGTACAATTCAGCAGTGTTTTAAAAAATATTTACAGTGTTGTGCAGCCATCAGCACTATCCAATTCCAGAACATTTTTATCACCCCAAAGAGAAACTTTATACCTGTTGGCAATTACTTTCCATTTCCTCCTCCCCCTAGTCCCTGGCAACCATTAATTTACTGTCTCTATGTGTTTGCTTATTCTGGACATTTTGTTTAACTGGAATCATACAATATATGTTTGTGTGCATGTGCGTGTGTGTGTGTTTGTGTGTGTCTGGCTTTTTTCACTTAGCAGAATGTTTTCAAGGATCATCCACATTGTAGCATGTATCAGTACTTTATTTTTATTACCAAATAATCCTCCATTGTGTGACTATGTCACATTTTATTCATCTATTCATTTTTTCATGGACATTTGAGTTGGTTCCAATTTTTGGCTATTATAAATAGTGATGTCACCATGAACATTTGTGTACACATTTTTGCATGGACATGTTTTTAGCTCTCTTGCATACTCTTGAAGATTTTCCCCCTCTGTTTATTACTCTTTTTTGATATGTTTCAAGAGGGAATTGAAATAAAAATGTTTTTACTTTTCCATCCTTAATCAGAAATACCCTTATCTTATCTAAACCACAGTTATGAAAACCAAAATCCAAAAGCTTACGTAAATTGCTGAAGGGCATCAGTCAGTTAACAATAGAACTGGGAATAGAGGGCTTTTTGACTTTATGACAGACCATTTTATTCTCACTTTCCATTGTGTTCCCATAATACCTTGATTATTTTTCCTAAATCCTTCAGTTAGCTATTGCTGCATAATAAAACACCTTTATGTTTAGCAACACAAAACATCAACCATTTATTAGTTCTCTGGAGTTTTCAGGTCAACTGTGTGGTTCTGCCGATCTGAGCTGGGTCTGGTGGATCTCACTCACTCATTTTGGTCAGCTGCTGGTTGGACAGGTAGCTTTATTGATTGTTGCTGTGCTCTTTGACATATCCAGGATCTTGGCTGGGATGACTTTATTGCTGCTTCTCATGGCATCTCATCTTCCAGCAAGCTAGCCTAGACTTGTTCTCATGGCAAAGGCAGGGTTTCAAAAGAGAGAAAAAATATGCAAGTTCTCTGGAGGCCTGGGCTCAGACCTGGCACACTATCCTTTTCTTATACCATGTTGGTTCAAACTAGTCACATGGCCAGGACCAAATTCAAAGGGTGGAGAAATAGACTCCACCTCCTTCTGATGGGAGGTGCTGCATCTTAGTCTGTGTGGGTGTTACAGCAAAATACCATAGTCTAGGTGGCTTACAAACAACAGAAATTTATTTCTCACAGGTCTAGAGACTGAGAAGTCCAAGATCAAGGTATCAACAGATTCAGTGTCAGCTGAACGTTCACCTTCTGGTTCATAGAGGTTGTCTTCTCACTGTGTCCTCCTATGATAAAAGAGGTTGAAACCATCTTTGCAAAAGTTATATCAGTGAGAAAATTATAACTGTAAGCTGAGATAACCCAACCCCCGTCTTGCCTTCTCTTAATTATTCCTGGGCTATTGGGCCAAGCTAAATTTGGAAGACACTTAGGCTGTAATGTAAATGATAATAGACCTTGCTTTTATAAAGCTAATAGGAAGTCATCAAGCTGGAGGAAGGAGTGGAGCCTGAGTCCTGCTAAGGTGCAGACATAAACAATTGTCAGCCATTTTGCTGATGTTATGAGATATGCATCTTCTGCAACTACTCCTGTGAATATCACCGCTGTTGTAGATTGGCCTTTTGAGATATCTTTCCACTTTTTTTGCATGTCTGACATCTGTGTCTCCACCTGGACTGCCAACCCAGCTCCTATGGCCCTACCTGGTAGCCATTCAGCCATCAGGAGGACAGTTTCAACCTCCTGTGATTTCATCTCCTTCCCAGCCAATCAGCAGCACCTGTTACCTGGCCACTTCCACCCCTTCCACCAAAATGCCTTTGAAAAACCCCTAACCTACGAGCTTTGAACAAGATGATTTGAATACGTACTCCATCTCCCACGTGGTGTTGCCAGCCTCATGTCTATTAAACTCTTTCTGTATGACAATGCCTGGTCTTTCTTTATGCAGTGGACAGGAAGAACCCCTCGGGTGGTTGCAGGGTGACTGAGCTGTCTAGGCCCATTTTTAGAAGGCCACTAATCCCATCCCTGAGGACTCTGCCCTCATACCCTAGTTACCCTCAAAGGCCTCCCCTCCTAATACCACCACCTTAGGGGTTAGAATTTCAACATATTAGTTTTGTGGGGACACAGATCATTGCAGGCTGCATGCTCACATAATGTGGATACAGGAAGGGGTGAAAAATTGGCGTCATTTGGCAAGTAATCTACCACAGTGCTTGTACTAGGAATTATCTTGCAATAATCATATGAGAGTTGACAGGAAAATGACAAAGAAAAAATAGTTTAAAAAAAGATAAAATTAGCACTGTGTATGGAGTTCTTATTGCAGTCAAATACCTATTTAGGGCTTTCTAGTAACACTTTATTCCAGATAGACTGGTATGCAGGCTGTCCTTCAAATCTACTCCTAATTCTCCTGGTCTCCACCATGGTTTGATGGTGCTTCTTATATGGCATGGTGTTCTGCCTTTCCAAATTCCACCAGCTCTGGACTCTCAGCAGCATCTAGAATGTTCCTCTTATAACACGTGTGGAAGTTGATTATACAAATTTTGCCATTCTTGTCATACCCAACTAAATCAGAGTTGAGGGGCCAGGAATAAAAAGCACATGGGACACATAGCACCTGATCCAAAAGTTTTATTTTCCACAGGCCCAGCTGCTGAAACAGCCTGCTGTAGCCCTAAGACCAGTTTTATCTCATAGCTATTGAAATGACCTGCCTTGAGTATAACTAGTCTAGTTTCACCTTCCACCATCACTTACTATTCAGAACTTGCCAGCTCCCAAAAGCTTCCTAGTGCCAATGAGCTTTCCTTCAAAACAGCGTACAACATTTCCCTTTCTAATAAAAGCCCCAATCTTCAGGCATACTGAAGACGAACCAGTCTGTGTGTATACTCCAAATTGCAATTCTGTGATTCCCAAATAAAACATTCAATTTAGAGATTTGTCTCTGTATTTTATTTTGACTTTGACACACATTCCTATAATAAATTTACATGCCTGCTCACCCCATCCTGCCCCACTAGACCAAAAACTCCTTGATGACAGAAGTATTGCCTAATACCACTTTGAATCATCTAGACCATAGAAGCAGTTTAATAAATGTTTGTGAAATTAATAAATTAATGAATGAAACCATAGCTGCCTTCTCTGACACATTGTGGTTTTTCTCCTATGGCTTATTTTATCTATTATCTGTATCACTCACTTCATCTTTTTCCCATTGTGATATACTGTACAGTATGTGTGTATACATACATATAATCACACACATATATATACAAATGCACAAATACATACATGTTTGTGTATGTATACATCTTAATACATACATACATATACCTAGATTTTTGGTCTTGTATGGTTAATTATTCCATTGCTGTTAGGTTTAATTAACTAATAATATGTAATATTCTTAACTCTAGTTCTTAATTTATATTCTACATACTTTTAAAAAGAATTTGTGGTGACTTTTTCAAAGATACAAAATTGGTCTTTATAGGTAAATATTTTTTGAAATGGAAGATCCCTTTAATGGTAACAATGTTCTACAAACTCAATTTAATATCATTGCTTTAGCAATTATGGTAAGTAGGGGAAAAAAAGCAGAGATCATATTTCCAGAGAAACTCTTCTAAGAGGAATTGACATGGCTGCTTATATAAAGAGCATCATAGAACATAATCAATGTCATCTATAAAAGTAATTTTGTAACATAAGCAGAAAATTGCTTCACATGGCCATTTTTCACACTGACCTTCAATTAAACCCAAAGTATTAAACCATAGCCTAATGAAGGCTTTCTGTGGAGAGCTAAGCTCAAGTGGCCTGGGAGAGCTTGTTTCTGGTGTTCTAGCCCGATAATGGTAAGGCTTAAAGAATATAGGACAACAAGGAACTATTACTCTCCTGAAAAAATGCCCTCAAGAATCTGCAACCTTTTTTTCTAATGGAAGGATTTCAAGATCAATGTGTTTAACATTGAACTCTCTAAAACATTCCAGAAATATAGGTTTTCCTTATTGATTGAAGTGTGATCCACAGTAAAGTTCAGATACAGATTACTAGAATATATTACTGACAAATTTATAAACATTAATTTCATGATAGAGGGCTTCTAGCAAAATACAAGAGGGTCAAAGAAATGCTTCCAAGATATATTTTACCAGGTATGCTTTCTCACGTATCTCAATGATCTGTTCCTTATAAGTAAAGCTTGGTTTTTTGTTTCCCAAAATTTAATAATGCAACCAACGAATCCATGTTGAATAAATGAATGAAGACACCGGAAGCTAGGGTTTTGCTACAGTGGGGCCACTATTGATGCTAGACATGTAGGGAATAAAGAAGGCAGATGCATTGGCCATTTTCTTTTGTCCTCCTTCCATATCCATTCTCAGTCTTCTCTGCTCCGCTCTGTGCCCCAGGAGGCTGATCACTCTAAATGGCAATACCTGCATCCCTTGCACCTTGGCTTTCTTCTGAATATGACCAATGGGAGGCCCTGCTGGAGATCCCATGGTAAGAAAAGAGCTCAGAGTCATTTCTTCCCCACTCTCTGTCAGCTTTGACTTTCCAGTTCTAGAAATGGCTGAGTCCTTGCATAATTATAGCATCCATCTGACAGCTCATCTTCCATGGCTCCAGCTCTCACTTGGCTCTGGTAACATCATCACTGCCCTGCATCCTTTCAGATCTATGGATGATAGCCATGGATGCCTCATCTTTCCTCTTTTTGGTTCCTTTAATGCTGCCTGTGCCTCTGTTAATAGGCTCTTCATTTGATGTCTTTCACTAAATCATCTGAATAGAGTGCTGTTTCCTGCTAGAAATCCACTTACTAATTATCTATTGCAAACTTGTATTCAATTATAATATCCTATCTCCTGTTTTAGTGGAGCTCTAGCAAGGAAACAGCAATGAGGAGTTTAATGTTGTTTATAAGATTATATAATCTGATCATCTATTTAGAAAATAAAGGTATATTTCAGAATATTTGCTTGGCCACCATAGAGTTAAAGTGTGAGTAGAAGGAAGATTTAGGTATTGCAATTAAAAGATTAGTGGGAATAAAGATGCAAGTCAGCACCGATCTGGGTATGACGCTGCAGGTGTGTGCAGGTGTGCGTGTGTGTGTGTGTGTGTGCATGTGTGTGTATGTGCATATGTGTGTGGTGCTTTTGCATGAATCAGATTAGGTGAGGGGATGAGATAATCCAGATATTTGTTTTCCTGCAGCAAACACTTGGCTAAGTATTTTAAGGTAGATATCAGGAAAAGAAAGCATATGAATTCCTATTTTAATTTCATAACCGTGACAAAGGATTAAGTGGTAAATAAAGATCCAGTGAGAATTAACTGGTAAGACGGTGGCTTCAAGGGAGAAGTCTGTATTTTTTGTTTTTCTACCAGCCAGAATATACAGGCTTTTCTTTTTCTCCCAGGAGCTACCACTACTGTGCCTATCAGGACAAACTTTTCTTTATAAGCCTCCAACTTCATCTTTCATAGAGTGATGTAATCAACAGATGGAGTTAATTGAAGGCTGGAGAGGAGAAGGGACTTCAGCAGAAGCTACCAGCCACTCTTTGATAGAGTTTGAATCCCGTCTGTGCGCTCACTTTTGCCTCCTTGTTGGACATTCTTTCCTTTCCAGGGTTACAGTTAAGATTAAATGAGACAATGTTACGTGAAAACCCTCAACGCTATGCTTCGCCTGTAGAGGGCAACCAGTAATTTTATTTTTCCCTTCTGTTGCGAAGGATGATGATGGTGTAGTGCCTGAGGACACAGATCTGAGCTTGAATCCGGCCTCTGTCTTTTTATCCCTTGTTAGCTGAGAGATCTTGAGCAGATTATTTAACTTCTCAGACTTTCAGTTCCTCATTGGAAAAGTGAGAGATCAGAACACCCAAGTGTGACTGGATATGTAATTCATGTGCAATAAACACCATGTCTGTCTAAGCCCAGGTTTTCTCATCATGGTAGTTATCCTGATTCCATTGGATTGTTGCTGGGAGTAAATGAGATGACACATGTGCCAAAAACCCTCAAGGTGTGTTAGTTTTAACCCTTTCCTCAACCCTCATGACTTTGATTTATGAGCGACCGATTCTATGCCACACAGAAGAGAACAGTGGCAAGGCAGGTTTGTGTCCAGTTAACTTGAGTATAGGAGGCTCACCAGAGTATTTCAGGCATTTCATTTGTCCCTAAAATTAAAAAAAAAAAGGCAGAAATGGGCAAGAGTAAAGGCAAAAAATTGGAAAGTACAAGACCACAATCTAGGGTTTTTGCAGGGAGAGAGCAGGAGAAATATTGAGGAATGATGGCTAAAGCCAAAATAGGAAGGGTGACCTTGAATGCAATGCAAAAAAAAAATAGGTTTTTATTAATTAAATGGTACAGAGCCATGGAAAGTGCTTAGGACAGTCAAAGATCTGATCATACTGGATCCAGGCAGGAAGTCAGGCATGAAGAGGGATCATACAGACTCCACATTTTGAATGAAATCATTATTACTGTCTACTGAAATGTGGGAGTATAAGTGAGTCCCACTGAGTCTCATCAACATGAGTGGGAAGAGAAAAGATTATTTTGCTAACTGTTGTGTCCTCAAAACCAGCATGAAAAAGGACCTTGGGGTGACTTGCCCATGTGCCACAGCAAACATTCTATAGGTTGCTTTGCCAGTTATGTTCTATTTGCTCACCTTCCTCCCACCAACCAGACCCATTTTTTGCCCTTTTCTGCCCTGTTTTAGGTCTTGGGAGGGGATAGCGGTAATGGTGTCTATGTACTTCCTGGCCTAGACTCCCTTGCCCTCTGGTCTCTGGTTGGATTTGGGAGCCAGCAGCAAGAGAGGTTGGTGAGAGGAGAGAGGGAAGTCAGGGCATTTATTCCCTTGACTCCCTCTCTGTCTTTCCTGTTTTTGTGGCAGTGGTTGCCTTGAGGTCCCTACTCCATTACCGCTGCTTCCTCCCCTTCCCCTTCAGGCCTGTGGTAGTAATAGCCTCCTACCATGGCAAGTCCCGGGATACCATAACCATCCTGTGGTTTCCCTTAACCCTACCCATACCTCCTAAGAAATCTCCTCATTGAAGTCTCTTGAACAATCTTCACTGGGTCCTATTTTCTTTTTTTTGTTTTATTTTGTTTTTGAGACGGAGTCTTCGTCTGTACCCCAGGCTGCAGTGAAGTGGTACAATCTCGGCTCACTGCAACCTCTGCCTCCCGGGTTCAAGCAATTTTCCTGCCTCAGCCTCCCGAGTAAGTGGGACTACAGGCGTAGGCAACCATGCCTGGCTAATTTTTGTATTTTCAGTAGAGATGGGATTTAATCATGTTGGCCTGGCTGGTCTTGAACTCCTGACCTCAAGTGATCCACCTGCCTCGGCCTCCCAAAGTGCAGCGATTACAGGCGTGGGCCACCACGCCTGGCCTCAGGTCCCATTTACCAGCAGGATCTTGACTTACACAGTTGCTAAGCCCTGATACTAATATTAGTGCCAGGACATTCAGACATCCAAGAGGTTTTGCACTCATCTCTATTTCCACTCACACTTCCTCTAGTCTTGGCTATCTCGGTAAATGGTTCTACCACTCACTCACTTGTTCAAACTCAAAGGAACTATTTTTGATTATTCCGGTTCTCTCCACTTCTATTCTCCAATCAATCTATCGCAAAGTACTGTAACCTCTTTCTCCAAGGTATATCATAAATCTGCCCATTTCTCCTCATCTCCTCTGCTAACAACTTTGTCCAAGCCTCCGTCATCTCTATCCTGGAACGTTTCAGTGGTCTCTTGACTGTTCTCTTTAATTCTTCCTTCCAATTCATTTTATACCCAGCAGCTAGCGGGGCATTTCTAAAAAGTAAATCAGACTACATCATGCACCCCTGCTTCCTCCAAAGCCTTACATTGCTCTTAGATTAACATCAGCGTCTTGACATGAAATAAAAGTCCCTGCATCATATGGGCTCTTAACCCCTTACCTCCCTGCCTTTTTCTTCCTGGGATGCAACTACCAAAGCCTTCATTCTACCCTTAGAACACATCACATTTGTGTTCTTGGGGTCTTTGCACTTGCTGCTTCCTCTGCTGGCATCTCCACCCACAGCTTGTAGGTATCTGGCTCCTTCTTGTTATTCAAATCTCCACTTAAATGTATCCTCCTCAGAAAGCCACTGCCTGATGGATCACCCACTGGAATTCGCTGCCCCTTCTCTGTTACTGTCACATCACATGTTAATTTTCTTCATTGTCTCAAATTCTCATGGATGCTTTGTTCATGGATGAACAAAGAAATTTCTTTGTTCTTTTATTAGATTATTTCTTGCCTATCCCACTTTCTCCAGAATACAAACCCTAAGGGAGCCATGGTGTTTGTCTGTCTTGTTCACCACCTGAACTCATAATGCAGAGAAGAGGGCCTGGCCACAGTAAGTAACCTATACATATTGGTTGAATGTGCAAATGAGCAAACATCCTAAAACTTAAGAAAAAAGCAGAAAATAAAACTCAAGTGGCCAATCAACAACTTAAAAGAAACTCAACCTGATTAGTTTTCAGAAAAATGCAAGAATTAAAAAAAAAGAAAGAAAAAGAAATGCTAAATTCTTCCATTTGATGGGGAAATTTTTTTTTAATCTGCTGAAACCAAGTCTTGGCAAAGTATTGAAAACAATGAAACTTCTAAGCATTGCCCTGAGAATGTCAAGTGAGACACCCATTTTAGAGAGCAATTTGGCAGAATAAAATTGAAAATGTGCTTAGCATTTGACTTAACAATTCCACTTCTGAGAATTCACAGTAGATACATGATTGCATATATGCATAAGCAGATGTTAGGAGAGTGTTTATTGCAACAACTGTACATAGCAGAAAGATTAAATCAATCTAAATGTCCATTAATGAGGAAATAAATGAAATGTAACTTATCCATGTGGTGAAATACTATACAGAAACCAAAAGAAATGACTGTTATGTGTATGTACATACATCACGTGTCTCTCATCCTTTAGCATGCTAGCACACATGTTCTTGTGGAGAAGGCAAAGGACCAAGAGTGAATGTGTAAATGTACAGAATGCTTTTGCAAGTCTCTGCTTGCCATTGTCCCATTGACAAAAGTAAATCACATAGTCAAGTTCAAGACCAGCATGGGAAGGTGTAACAAAAAGAGAAGTTCAGGAGAGAATGAGAAAGGGAATGTGAACTTCAGTGAAGGAATTCCAAAAGTCTGAAAAAATTCCCACAGAAAAAGTAACAGAGAGAAACGTATACCCCAAACTCTAGGAGATTTTCTTTGGTGAGCATTCTGTCAGCCTAGAATGCTGCCATTTGGTTTCTCTCACTCAGATCTCAGTTTGCATGGTCTCAGTTGAAGAGGTCTTGCCTCATTACCCTTTCTCTCACTCAGGTCTCAGTTTGCATGGTCTCCGTTGAGGAGATCTTGCCTCACTACCCTGGCTAACTAAAGACACTTCTCCCTCTTTATGGCTTGCTATCAGAGCACCCCTTTGAACCCTTCACTAGCTGCCAATAATGAAATAATAATCTATCATAATATTTATTTCCCCATTTGGTTATTGATTTTTCCTGTTTTCCTTACTAGAGTGTCAGGTCCAGTGATATTGGAGCTGGCTTGTAGCAGCTCCTGAGGACCAGCTGGTAAATTTCCAGAAATTTTGTGAAGTGTTGACATCATGTTGGTAACTTGAAATAAGGCACAGTGGGAATATTTACTTCATTGAAAGTGGAATGAACTACAAAGCAACTATTTGATTTTGGGAGAGGTGAGTGAGGAGAGGCAGACATTAAACCTTTACCAGCACATACTGGTCATACTTTCATGAAAGCAGCAGTGGTGTGTCTTTTTCCTCATCTCCTCAGTGTCTAACACATAGCCTTCACATATTAGCACTCAATAAATATTTGTTGAATAAGTGAATAAATTGATACATTAATGGACAAATACATGAATGAATGGATGAATGCCAAAGGGCAATAGGTAGAAAATGGGTCTAGATAGTAGATTTTCTGATGTCTAATCCTTTGAGGGCTCTGATAGTTTTGTAACATTGAGAATTCCCACCTATCTGATACTAAATGGGCCTCGACTTGCCACAGTGCAGCCCTCCATGCCTATAATTATGATGATCTTAATTAACCTTGTTTACCTGGAGGCTATACTTGTACTGACTCAACTATCTGCATCTCTCCTAAACCCCACCCCATCCTGACACCACAATATGTGATGACATATGTTCTGATGACCCTGTTACTCTAGTCTGGGTGACCTCTGGATTCTGTCTAATTTACTCCTCATCCTGTTAGGACTCTTTAAGTCCACTTCTTCATAGGAAGCTCAAGACCCTGATGATATCGCATCTCCAAATATGTCTTGAACCCTTCCATGTTCTCAAATCTCTACTGACACCACCCTAGTACTGGCCACTGTTATCTCATGCCAGGTCTGCTGCTGGATCCTCCTAACTGACCTGTCTCATCCATGATTGCCCATCCTCCATCCACACTCCCAACTACCACCTTAACACTCACCTATCCCCACCCCAAGTAAAACATTCCTAGACCCTCCTGCTTTTAGGATGAAGTCAGTGCTCTGTAAGATGGCCAACAAAGCCTGTACCCTTGGGGCCCTACGTACCTTGCTAGCTCTTGAACTGGGCTTTTTCTGTTTCAGTCACTGGAGTCTTCTTTCAGGCTCACAAATTGTCATACTTCCTCCCCTCACGGGCCCTTTGACATGTTCTCCTCTCTGTCTCTAATCCACTTCCTCCACCTTCCCCTTTTTCAGATAACTTCTACTCATCCTGCACCATCAAACTTGATGTTGTCTTCCTGGATATGTCCAGCTGCAATTCTATAGATTAATAGCACCATATTTCTCTCTGTTTCACAGAGCATTAACCACAGGTGCTATTTGTGTGAGTATTCATTTTCATTATTAGGTTTTACAAGCATTTGCTTACCCTCCATTCTCCTCACTGGACTGCTACACGGTGAGAAGTTAGGTGCAGGAGCCATGCCTGGTTTTTCTCACCATTATCTTTCTCTTGCTGTCTCTCTCTCTCTCTCTCTCATTTGCTGGTTCTCTCTCTCTCTCTCTCTCTCTCTCTCACTAGACTATAGAATGGATGAAAAAATGACGGAATGCCACAGAGATCAACATAACTAGGTTATCTATTAATCCAGGAACTTTTTTTAATGTTTTCTCGTAGGAGTATAAGACTATTCAAGAAGCAGTTCTCTCTGATTTCCTCCTACCCCTCATATAAAGATTCCTACATGCTAATCCTGCCCAATTACAGCTCAGACAATTGCTGTTCAGTTTGTGTCATTCTTGCTACAATGAAATCTCTCTTCTAAGTTCATCAGCACCCCAGTTTTGCCAAGCCCATAAATCTCTCATTTCTTATCTTTAGAGACTTTGTCATAGCATTTGACACTATGTGTTATCCTCTCTTTTTTTTTTCCACTGTTAAAATATTTGATTGTGGTAAAATGCAAACAACATAAAATTTATCATCTTAACCATTTTTAAAGAGCGAATGAATGGCTTTAACTTCAATAACTTATGTACAGTTCATATTCTCATAACAATAGTGCCAAGTCAAGAATTAAACCCTGTAAGATGGCACTGCTTATGCCTTCTTTTTATGCTCTTTCTTATGTGTGAATTCCATTATATAGGAAAAATGCAGAATTAGAATCATGAAAATGATTATAGAAAGAATATTTGAGCAAAACTAGGACATACTGTGAAATGGTCATTTTAATATAATTATGCGTTAGGCCATAAAATTATGGAATGTTAGAGGAGACAAAGATCTAGGTATCACCAAGTCTATTTCAGTCACTTTACAAGGAAGGAGGCTCTAAGCCAGGGAAAAGATGCAACTTGTCCAAGTTGCATAACTAGTTGGAATCAGAAACCAGCTTTTCCTTTCTGACTGAAGTGATAGTCATAATTTTTTACACAGTAAGTAACAGCAAACAATTGACACTAACTTTTGGGAAATTATCAGCATGCGATTGAGAAACTGGTAGATTACAGTCATGGCTCAATCTAAGACTACCAATAGTTTTGTTTCATTCAACTTTCTCCTTTTGTTAACCATTTTTAAGTGTATTGCTCATGAATTTTCAGTCCATTCATATTGCACACCTAATCTCTACATCTTTTTGATCTTGTATAACTGAAACTCTATACCCATTAAACCACTCCTCATTTTCCCCTACTCCCAGCCCCTGGAGACTATCATTCTATTTTCTATCTCTATTAATTTCATTACTTTCGTTGCCTCATGTTATGATTTCAACGCCTCATTTATGTTCTTTCCCTTTTGAAATTCTTTACTCTTTTGCCTTCCAGACTCTCCTAGTTTCCTCTACAGCCTCTCTCCAAAGTTCCCCCTGCTTGGCACTTCTTTTACTCTGATAGTTTGGGTTTCCCCGCAAGCTGACCCTGAGATAAGAATCTGAGTGTAGTAATTTATTTCAGAGGGCAATTCCACTAAACAGTGTTATGGAAGTGGAGAAGTAAGACAAGGAAGGGAAACACTGATAAAATATACATTATCAAGAAAAGGTACATTTGTAGACATCTGGAGCTCATTTCCACTGGGGGCTCTGTGAGACAGTGTAGGACATAGCTCAGGGCTGTCCCAAGCAAGCAGGGAGGAGGCTGGGGGATCTATCTACCAACAACTCCCAGCTTTCACCAGCTGAGGGCTCTTCCTAGGGGCATTAACTCTATGGCATTTCCAGCCTGTTCACTGCATTGGCAACCATCTTCCAAGTACAGAAAGTCCTCAGGTAGAGGGTATAATTGCTAGCAGAGGAGATCTGAGGGGCAATAAAAATATCTGCTCATGTCCCCATTTGTTCTTTACCCCTTTTTCTCTGCACACGGTCTTGGCTGTTGCATCTCAACAATGCTCATGTCTTCCATTACCTTCCATATGCTGAAAACTTCCAAATCTTTGGCCCAGATTTTCTTCCTATGATCTGACTTCTTATATTTATCTGTTTACATCTGCTTCTGGGGGAGCTTATGGCATCTCAAAATCACCAAATATCCTCCTCCTCTAACTCCAACTTTGGCTATTGGTGACCCTCCTCTGGTTCCTGCCCTTCCCCCAACCCTGGCTAATGGAACTGTGACTCCCTTGGTCTCTTGGGCCTCAGAGTCCCCGCTGCTCACCAGCACTTCTTAAGGATAATCAGTTATAAGACCTGTCCATTCTAATTCCTCAAAAGCTCTCTAATCCATCTCTTCCACCACCACGTTTATTTTCTTAATTCAGGTTCTTATCATCTCTCACCCTGACCACTGTGGTATTCTCCATAACTGGACCTCCTCCTACCTGTAATTTAAACTTCATCCAGTCCAGGCCCTAAGCAGCAGCAAAAGTGACTTCATTCTAAGTTACAAGAATTCAACTGTTGCAAATCAGGTCACATCACTCTCCTCTTTTCATCCTTTGAGTGTTGCAGTCAGTTTTAAACTCTGTTTTATTTGATCAATTACAGAAAGATGGCCTTTTCTCTTTTGCTAGTTTCTAGAGAAAGTGGTAAACAATAGACTTAACCCTTTCTTAAATGTTTGGGAGATCATACTTATAAAACCGATTGGATCTGGGGGCATTTCTGAAGAGGAGGCCTTTTCTTGAATTCTTACTGGCCCATTTTAGTTCTCTCTGATTTGTGGCAGTTTACATTTTTCTAAGAATTTTTTCACACCATCTATATATTCAAATTTAGAGACAGTAATTTACAGTATTCTTTTTTATTTTAAATTTCTGTTGCAGATATATATGTAGTCTATCCTTTTTAGTTTATGGATTTGTTTATTTGCAAATTTCCCCTTCTCCTCTTCAGTCTCCCCAGAAACCTGTCCTTTTTATTAAGCATTTCAAAGAGCTAGTTTAATTATTGCTACTTGCCATTATTTCCATTTTTCACAATTTCATAGATTTCTGCTATGACCTTTATTTCTATGTCCTTGCTTATTGGATGTGCTTTCCTGCTTCTTTTCCATGTTCTTTATTTGAATGCTTGGCTCACTTTTTTTCTGACTCTTTTTTGGTTTCTTAATACATGTTTTAAACTACACATTTTCTTCTATGTTCTACTTTTAGGTCCCCAGAATTTGACATGTGGTATTTCATTCATTCCTAAATATTTAATTCAGGTGTTTTGTAGAGTACGGAAGTAGGAGTGAGCAACCTAACCTCTTAAATTCCTGAATACTATCAAAGGAGGAATCTCTCTTGAGGAAGATTCCAGGAGAACAAAGCAAAGAGATCACTAGAAACACTGAAAGCTAAAATATCAATTTCTTTCATGTGTTTAAATGTAAGCAATGTTTTGGTCTCTCAACCTTCATCCCTAGAAAAGGGAAGAAAAGGACCTTTGAATGAATGAAAATGACAGATGGGGGATTCTAATTCATTTCACTTTAACTGGTCTGTTTTCTAGGATTAGCCTTTATTCTGGATACAAATCAGAGGTAAAATTTTGTGAGACTTCTTTCACATTTGTTGTTATTAAATAAGAGAAATAAAACCTTTTTATCAAATAATATCATGAGCTATTTATCTTGATACAGTAACCTTATCTGGTTTCATCTTACATATGTCACATTTTTTTCTTGCAATTAAAAAAATTATATACTTGCTGTTAGACCAATTTGTTTTTTAGCAGTTTATGCTTTTCTTGTAAAGTAAATACATAGAGAAAGTTCATTTATGGGATCTAATAAAATTTAAGAAATTCTTTCTAATTTTTAATACAAGTCTTACTTCATTAATCTCAAAAACAGAACACCAGAATACAACACGCACACAAACACAAATATACTCTCATACATACACACAAGTCCAGATGTGTAAATAAGTATGTATTTCAAAGAAATAACATGTTTTCTATTATATTTTGTTGTTTATAAATAATTCATAATTTTAGCTACATTGAATAAAAATTACAAATTCAGTAATGGAAAATAGTATATTGATTTATCATTTTCATTTTATAACATCATAATTTCTTTTCCTCATGTGTTTGGTAATATGCCCCTCAAGATACATTCTGTAAGATAGACATTTTCATATGTATCATAACATAGCTGTTTGTATTGATTTTTGTTTTTTTTTGGAGACAGAGTCTCACTCTGTCACTGGGCTGGAGTGCAATGGCACGATCTCGGCTCACTGCAACCTCTGCCTCCCTGGTTCAAGTGATTTTCCTGCCTCAGCCTCCCAAGTAGCTAGGACTACAGGTGTGCACCACCGCACCCAGCTAATTTTTGTATTTTTAGTAGGGATGGGGTTTCACCATGTTGGCCAGGATGATCTCGATCTCTTGACCTCGTGATCCACTCACTTTGGCCTCCCGAAGTGCTTGGGATTACAGGCGTGAGCCACCGCACCCAGCCATCTTTTTGTATTGATAAATAATGTCCCACTTTTGCTGACAGAGAAGATGGGTTTGGCTAATGGGTTTTAAAATTAGGCCTAGCCTTGCCAATTACGTCATTCAGGGGACTTTTTAACTCATTGATCTATACCTCTGAGATTTTCATGAAAAAAATGTATTGAAGCCCTGTGATATCTTAAGACATTTTAAAAGCATTTAATAAAATGTTTTTTGCAAAGTACAATACAAAGTACAGAAATAAGCAATATTTTGATTTTCCAAAGCTTTTCAGAGTATATCTCTGGTTAAAAGAGTAATAAACTTTGTAAATAGTAGTTGATTTACCTTTTTGCTGTTTCTCCCAGATAATGAGATCTTAAACTATTCTAGAGATTGGGATAGAAATCCTTTTACAAGTCTGGGGATTTCCATTTATGAGCTTTCAGCAAAATTGACGGAGGGCTTCATAAAGCTCATAGCTGATAGAATTATTAAAAGAGTTGTATGGCCGGGCGCGGTGGCTCACGCCTGTAATCCCAGCACTTTGGGAGGCCGAGAAGGGCGGATCGCGAGGTCAGGAGATTGAGACCATCCTGGCTAACATGGTGAAACCCCATCTCTACTAAAAACACAAAAAATTAGCCGGGCGTGGTGGCAGGTGCCTGTAGTCCCAGCTACTCAGGAGGCTGAGGCAGGAGAATGGCGTGAACCCAGGAGGCGGAGCTTGCAGTGAGCCGAGATTGAGCCACTGCACTCCAGCCTGGGCAACAGAGTAAGACTCTGTCTCAGAAAAAAAGAAAAAAAAAAAAGAGTTGTATGATGGGCAACAATGTGATTTTGGCATATATTTGGAAAGTTCAAGCAATTGAATGCCATTGCTGTATTAAAATCCCTTTTAATCTTATGTACTTGTTTATAAGAACAAGCTTTCACAGTAAATATATATATATATACACACACACATATGATAATACAAATAGAGTCCATGATCAGACCTATGTTCTTTTAGCAATAAATAAATATTTATGGGCCGAGTGAGATGGCTCACATTTGTAATCCCAGCACTTTGGGAGGCCGAGGTGGGCAGATTTCTTTAGCCCAGGAGTTCACGACGAGCCTCGGCAATGCGGCAAACTTTGTCTCTAAAAAAAAAAAAAAAAAGAAAAAGAAAATTAACTGGCATGGTGTTGGACACCTGTAGTCCCAGCAACTCAGGAGGCTAAAGTGGAAGGATTTCTTGAGCCCAGGAGGTGGAGGAGGCTGCAGTGAGCTGTGATCACACCATTGTACTCTAGCCTGGGTAACAGAATGAGACCCTGTCTCAAAAAAAGAAAAAAAAAAAAGAAAGAAAGAATTGTGACCTTCATAGACATCCACAAATATATGAATTGGGAAAAAGTCCCATTTATCTCATTAAGAGATGCATTTGTGATAAAATTTTGCTTTTCTGTTTAATATTTATTTATCAAAATTTGTAATAGCTTTATAATGCTTTTATCAATTGTGAATTACTAATAATTACAATTTTATTTCAATATATTTTAAAATATTTCAAATTTTATGATCATCAACAAAAAATTTCAATCTGTTATATATATTTTTGGTGCTTAGAAGAATGTAGAATGACTAAAAACAACTTTCAAATATAAAATAAATTAGGATAAAACTCTGTAGGGGAATCATAATAAAAATTTGATTTCGGGTAATAAAAGAAATGATGTAAATTTTCTGACTGTCATTGGAGAATTTGTTCTTTTTGATGAATGATGCTAAATTTTAAAATGTCATTTAGTATTAAGATTCCTTTGGGTATATTTAAAATATGATGTAAGAGTGCTATTACATCATTGAATTCAATTTAAAAGTTGTGAGAGGATCTATACTTTTTCCAGATTAGTTTTGGAATATGGCAACAAAATATTTAAACAAAGCATGAAGATTGCTTGAGCCCAGGTGTTCAGAACCAGCCTGGACAACATAGTGAGACCTTGTCTCTACACAAAATAAAAAAATAGCCATGTTGTGGCAGACACCTATAGTCCGAGCTACTCAGAAGGCTGAAGTGGGAGGATCACTTGAGCTTGAGAGGTTGATGCTGCAGAGAGACCCTGAGTGAGACTCTGTCTCAAATTTTTTTTAAATTTGGAGAAAAGAACATTTAAAGACCATTGTCTTGAGATGCCACTTATAGGGAAAAAGGCTCACATGTGGGCAGTATTAGGGCACATACAGCATCCCAGCCGCATGTGGTAAGAATGCTTTGAAACTGGGATGGGTCATGGTAGAAGTTCCATGCAAATATCTCAGGAAAAAAGCCCTTTGGCATACTGGCTGCCAGCACAGTCAAGCTCTCATCTCAGTTTTCATGACTCTCCAAGTGAAACTCAAGTTCCTACAATTCATGGCTCTTGCTATTATGAAAAATTATCCAAAACTTTGCATTTTCATGTCGTGCTACAATATTCTTTGATAAACCTGCCTGTGGTTCATCTGATGCTCTAGGGCAGTGTGGCCCAAGGGAACTCTCTGTGATGATGGGCATGTTCTCTATGGGAGCTGTTCCATATGGTGACCACCAGCCATATGTGTCTGTTGAACACCTGTAACATGGCTAGTTTCGCTAAAAAACTGAAACTGTAGTGTACATGCGTTTAATTAATTTAATTTGAAGTTTAAATAGCTACATGCAACTTGGCTACTGTATTGGATAAAACAGCTCTGGCATAATGTACCTTTTTTTGATTCACTATTTCCTATTGATTAGGGCCCAGACTGTAATAAAAAACGTTAAAGATTAACTTTGCAAAGACTGGTAAATTGCGAATGATTTCTGTCCTGTACTACAGGGCAATAAAACAGGACCACAATTGTATTTCCCCGTAGTACATTAACTAGTTTTCTATCTAATTAACAATCTTATTTCCACATTCTTTCACTGATAATATGTGCTTCAGTCTATTTAACCCTCCTTTGAACCAGGTTTACTGTCCCATTTTTTCTGCCATTAATGAGTTTCTGCTACAAATTGACACACATTTCCTACATATTTATGAGGAAGTAGTGCTTTTGAAGTTTTTGGGAATTATACTCTGATGATGTATCCCATCTGACTTCACTTACTATTTACTGAGTTCTGCTAGTCCTCACATTTTGCTCCTGGCTATGATCCTGAAGCAACCGCCAATCACTTAGATTTGCGTGGGACCCAATTTCTATTTGCATTTGCTAGAGGAAAGAAAGTGGGTTTAGAAGTCAGATAGAGTGGGTTAAAAATCCAGCTCTGGGCGGGGTGTGGTGGCTCATGCCTGTAATCCCAGCACTTTGGGATCACCTGAGTTTGGGGGTTTGAGATCAGCTTGGCCAACATGGTGAAACCCCATCAGTACTAAAAATACAAAAATTAGCCAGGGGTGATGGTGGATGCCTGTAATCCCAGCTATTCAGGAGGCTGAACCCGGGTGGTGGAGGTCGCAGTGAGCCAAGATCGCACCATTGCACTCCAGCCTGGGTGACAAAGAGTGAGACTCTGTCTCAAAAAAAAAAAAAAAAAAAAAAAAAGAAAAGAAAAGAAAGGAAAAGAAAAAACAACCAGCTCTGCTGCTTATATCATTGTATAACCTGAAAAAAATTATGATGGTAAATATAATAGGAACTGTCTAATATGGTTGCTATGAGGAACAAATGATGGTAATTTGCTCAGTGCACTGCCTAGCAACTGTAAGTGTTCAATGAAAATTAGCTGCTTCACTGGTTTGAAGTTTCTAGCCCTATCTCCTTTCTCCATATCCACTGGCCTTTTGCGTTGCAGAGCAACCTCATTCTGGAAGCTTTCTTCCATCCCCACTCTTTGCTGAATGGCATTTACCAAAAGTCACTGTTACGGTCTGAATTTTGTCCCTCCAAATTCATTTGTTGAAGTCCTAATCCCCATTCATTACCTCAGAATGTAACCATATTTGGAAATAGGATCTTTAAAGTGGTAACTAAGTAAAAATAAGATCATTAGGGTGGACTCTAATTCAGTGTGACTGGTGCACTTATAAGAGGAGAAAATTTGGACATAGGCATGTACAGAGGGAAGGCTCTGTAAAGACACAGGGAGGAAATGGCCATCAATGAGCCAAAGAGAGCAGCCTCAGAAAAACCCAACCTTCATGACACTTTGATCTCAGCCTCCAGGGCTGTGAGAAAATGAATTTCTGTTGTTTAAGCCTCCTAGTCTGTGGTACTTTATTACGGCAACCCTAACAAACTAATTCTGTTTAAAGATAAAATATCTATCATCTCAGTTAAAATGCAGAGCTCTGTTAATAAGAAAAATACTTCGTCTATTAATCATTTACACTATAGCATGAAGTTTAAAGGTTGAGACCAAATACTGAAGTGAAAAAAAAAATAGGGAAATGAGACAGGAGACTTCGGTTTCGAAAGAATTACTGCAGAACTGTCATTCGGTTAGGGGAAAGGTCCACTGGTGGGTCGGTTTGAAGCCTCTGCTCTAGGATGGTTTTGACCTGAAAAATTCAACTCTCTTTCTAAGGGCCTCTCATCCTTTTGCAAGCTAGCTCAGGCTTGTTCTGCTAGTGGTGGCCAGGATAGAAGAATAAAAATGAAAGTAAAGTCTCTGGAGGCCCAGCCTCAAAACTGCAACACCAGTTTTAGCTCATTCTATTCACCAAAGCTAATCCCAAGGCCAGTTCAGAGTCACTGGGTGGGAAAATCTCTTGGTAAGAAGAGTGGCAAAGTCACATTGGAAAGACAGTGGATTCAGAAAGGGGCAGAGAATTAGAGTCATCTTGTAATATACTAAAATATAAGCTGATTATATATTATATTTTGATGTTTCTGGAACTTCTGCACTTTTTTTTGCATCAGTGCCTTCATAGTATATCTTTATATGTCCTTCAAACAAGATGTGCTTTGAGAGATGTGAAATGTGGAAAATTAAAAATTATGTGGGTTGAATTCTCATTCTCTTCAGTGTCCACCTAATGCAAACAGTTATTTTAAGCATGTGAGAACTGCCAACAGATAAGGAATGTGCTTGTTTTTATAAAGAAACTGAGGCTTTGATACTTTGCAGCAAGAAAGATAGCTCAGGATATGGGTGAGAATGAGGGCAGACTGAGAAATTCGTCAATGGACATCGTTTGAAAAAGCCCATACTTGAAACTAGGGAGGAAATTAGTAAGCCTACTAAATACCTGAAGGTGATATCCATGAGTCCAAGCCCAAGGGGGCATACAGAAAATCAGAGAATGACCCAGCAGGGCCAGGTGCCAACCCACTTCATTAGAGCAAAGAGTTGCACTTGATATTGAGAAAGCTGCAGAGCAGATGTCTGCAAACTGCTTCTGTGACGAGCAAGGCAGTATTTTTCATATGGTCAGAGGTCTTATGGTCTCTGCCATAATCACTCAACCCTGACTTTATAGTGTGAAAGCAGTCATAGACAATATGCAAAGAGATGGGGTATGGTGGCTCATGCTTGTAATCCCAGCACTTTGGGAGGCTGAGACGGGAAGATTGCTTGAGCTCAGGAGTCTGAGACTGGCCTGGGCAATATAAAGAGACCCTGTCTCTACAGGCTACAGTGTAGCCTCAAACGACTGCATCACTGCACTCCAGCCTAGGTGACAGAGGGAGACACTGTCTCAAAAAAGAAAGAAAAGAAAGAAAGAAAAAAGAAGACAATACTCAAACTAATGGAGATAGCTGCATTTCCTTCATTTGCAACTTTATTTACAAAACATTATTTATAAATACACTTCATTTACAAAAATAGGTGATGGGGCCAGATTTGGCCCATGAATCATAGTTTGCCAATTCCTGCTCTAGAAGAACATTCTTCTGTCATTGAAAAATACATCATTGAGAATGCAAGAGACTTCTGATACTGAAGAGTCAAGTAAATAAAATGAATGAGAATAATTAGCAGAAGAAAATAAGAGGCCGCTAGAAAATGCAGAAATTGAGATAACACGTACTCGAAAGATGGTTTTGGCCTATTGGGAGAGGCTAGTGATTCTACGACAACAAAGAAACAACAAATACAGAAACAAGTAAATACAGAAGAGCAACCAGGTGTTTCAGGCGTGAAGAATGTGATTCTTCCAGACAGGCCTGAAGCAATAGATCATGGGATGCCACAAGCTACATTCCCTGTAGACTGCAGGGCAACCCTGATTTTCATGAAGGGCCTTGTGAGTCAATAACTCATAGTGCCTTATCAAGAAATTGTTCATCAGCCATTTTCTTCCAGAGGGTGTTTCTTCCAGAAAGAGACAAAGAAAACGAACGACAGCACAACAGTTTTATCAAACTTTAAGACTACCTTAAAATCAATAAAGATTGTCAAATATGAACAAAAAAAGTAGCAAAGACTTTTTTGAGGAGTGAAGATCAAGATACAAAAGAAACACCCCTCTGAAGAAGGAACTGCATAAAGTTTCCAACTAGAATCTTTTCAAAAATGAATAAAATAGCCAGTGAAATGCTGGTAGGAAGTGTACTTGTTGTTTTGGGAAAACTAGGAAGTGCAAAATGTAGAACACAAAAGAAAACAAATAAAACAAAATCAAACAACTAGAACAAGGTGTTGGAAGGCAAAAGGTTGATAAAAATATCACAAATATTTTCAAGGATTTTTTTGAAACTTTCAAAGTGAATAAAAGCCTTGGTGAAGCTAAGCTCGGCAAAGAGAAGATGAAGTCTGGCCTCTGAAGGTTAAAGAGAAAAATCTAGACCTAAAGAGGGCATGGAGCAGTACCACAGGAAGCAGAAAACTGGATGAAGGGAACACTTGGCTGAGAGAACTAATCAAATTACAGTTTATTATAAAACTCGGAAAGACATAGAGGAAGCTTGTTTTTTTTTACCATACACGAAAAAGAATTGGACATTTTGAATAATTGCATTGGGCAGCTGAAATAACTGGCAAATCACCAGAGTGAGAAGATAAAATAAATCAGAGATGACAGATGAGATATATCTCCTGGGTAGAATCTTCATTAACAATAGCTAGAGAAGATTGAGGCCATTTCCCATCCAAGCTGAAGGATGAGGTGTCAACCAAGCATGGACTGGAAGAACAAATAAAGAAAGTGGGTTTTGCTCACTGCATTCAGCAAAGCTCTCCTGGAAAATGAATGCAAAACCTTGCAGCACAGTGTAGAAATCCTGAAGGGACATAAAGACATACGTCTGTAAAAGCAGCTGATTTAGGAAGAGAATACATGGGAAAAGAGAGCAAAAGCAATCAGCTGCAAAGGAGATACAAATTATAGATGCAGAGAATTCAAGAAACAGAGGAAGAATTGCAGAAATTAGCAACATCCGCACGCAATTCATAAGAAAGCCCATCATTGCTTGAGATAAAAAATAATACCAATGCATAAAAAAAGAAATACTCCAAAAACTAGAGACTCTAAAACTCAATCCAGGAATACATAATCATGAAAATCCCCCGTGCAACAAAATTTCTAACTTGGGAGACAAACTATATCATACATTAGAATCACCAAGAAGGCTAGATGAAACAAGGATGGTTGGGCCTCGTTTCCAAGTTTCTGATTCAGTAGATCTAGGGTGAGGTCTGAAATTTCTAAAGAAATTCTTGACTGGGCACGGTGGCTCACACCTGTAATCCCAGCACTTTAGGAGGCCGAGGCTGGCAGATCACAACGTCAGGAGATTGAGACCATCCTGGCCAACATGGTGAAACCCCATCTCTGCTAAAATACAAAAAATTAGCCGTGCGTGGTGGCACGCGCCTGTAGTCCCAGCTACTTGCGAGGCTGAGGCAGGGGAATCACTTGAACCCAGGAGGCGGAGTTTGCAGTGAGCCGAGATCGCGCCACTGCCCTCCAGCCTGGTGACAGAGCAAGACTCTGTCTGAAAAAAAAAGAAAGAAATTCTCTGGTGATGCTTATGCTGCTGGTCTAAGAACCACACTTTGTGAACCACTGCTGTAAACCAATCCTCGTCACATATTAGAGTTACCTAGGCCCGTTGTAGACCTATTCAATCAGAATCTCTGTGGGTGGGGCTCAGGTTATGGGTATTTTTTGAAGCATTTCATACGATTACAACACAGCCAGGCTTAAGAACCACTGCAGTCAGCCAAGATGGTTCTTTTGACCAGTACACTAAAATTGGAAACATATTTGCTGTCGTCTCTACTGATGACATATTCACCTTTGATGTCTTTCTTTTCCCTTAACAGAGGAAATTTATCCAGAAATGAACCTGTCCAATGTATGGTCCTCCACCTAGTCTTAGAGAATCATCTGATTTGTCAGTGAAATAGTAGCTGCCTCTGATTTGGGTTCTGGTGAAGCTTCATTGAGAAACTCAAGGAGCCACTTAGAGGATAGATCATGGGTTTAATTCCAGTGCCAAGTCCCCCACCTCCTTATCCATCATTTCACCCTTTCCCAGGTATGCTGAGATCTCACCAACAGGAGGATGCCCATCACCTTCTGACCTATTTGAACCTCTTCCCAAAGCCTGGGGAACTCATCTGTTTTCACTCTTTCTTTCACCTATGGTTTTTGCTGTGCATTTATTTCTAGACCTAAGTAAATTACCTTGGCTTTCACCTGGAATAAACAACTTGCCTTTCACTCCTTTGAGAAAGGACTTGAGCACCCAAGATTTAGATATTCAGACTCTCCTGGTTCAAGAAAGTGCATTTTGTCTTGTCTTGGATCAATATCTCTAACTTCAATCCCTAGACAAAATCCAGATAGCTTTTCTCCTCTACCTTTGCAAGATCCTTTTCAGCTTTGGGTTTATTAGCATCCCTACCATATGCGTGAGCACACGCATGCATGCACGCAACACACACATCCACACTTCATAGCAGTGCAAAGGACAATTCATAGGTCTCCACCAGGCTTTCTCATTGTTTAAGACAATAAATAGATGACTTGAACATTTCACTTGATTCAAAATCCCATATTTTTTCATTTTTCTTGACGTAAAATGTATAAACAGAGCAATGCCTAGCTTTTAAATATAAAATTGGATGAATTTTGACAAATGTAGCATTTCTCAAATAGAAATTTTGGTCATCTTATGCCTCATTCTCTTATGCCTCATTTCAGTCAATTCAATAAGTAACCTCTGTTCTGATTTCTATCACCATGTATTAATTTTGCCTGTTCTTGAACTTCATAGAAATGAAATCATACATTAAGTACCTGTTTGTGTCTATCTTTCTTTGCTCAGCATAATGATTGTGAGATTCACCACGTTGTGTGTCTCAGTAGTTCATCCTTTTGTATTGCTGAGTAGTATTTTATTATGTGAATGTAACATAATTTATCCATTTTCCTGTTGATGGGCATTTAGGTTATAACAGATTCTGGCTGTTATAACAGATTGACTGTTATCAATAAAGCTGCTATGAAAACTCTTGCACAGGTCTTTTTGTCGACACATGTTTTCATTTCTCTTAGATACATTTTCTTCCAGGAGCATCAGGTTGTAAATGTTTTAACTTTACAAAATACTTTTCTTTTTTTGAAATTGATTGTACCAGTTTATATCCCAAAACAGCAATGTATGAGAATTATAGTAGCTCTATATATTCTCACAAACATTTGGTGTGGTTACTCTGTTGGTTTGACTTTCTTTTTCATTTTAACCACAGTAGTTGGTTTGAAGTGGTAAGCTTTACTATTTTTGCAGAATTTTTAAATGTACGCTGACCTGAAATTGTTCATATTTGAGCTGAGAAAATTAATTTTGAGGTTCAAACTTAATGTTTACAATTTTGCTATAAAGGCATAAGGATGATACAATGGACTTTGGAGACTTGGGGGGAGAAGTGGATGGGGGAAAGTGATAAAAGAGTACAAATATGGTGCAATGTATACTGCTCGGGTGATGGGAGCACAAAAATCTCACAAATCACCACTAAATGACTTACTCATGTAACCAAATACCACCTGTACCCAAATAAGTTATGGAAAAAAAATATAAAACTTTAAAAAAATTAAAATAAATAAATAAAATCTAACTGGGTACTATGCTCAGTACCTGGGTTATGGGATCAATCGCACCCCAAACCTCAGCATCATGCAGTATACCCAGATAACAAACCTGTGCATGTACCTCCTGAATCTAAAAGTTAAGATTATAAAAAAATAATAAAAATAAAATTTTGCTTTAGATGCAAATCATCTTTTGAGTTGCAGTCTCCTTTATAATATGACTTGACTGGCTTAAATTTAATTATTTAGATCAAGCAATAGTAAATTATGTACAGAATTACAGAAATACATAAATGCCTTTTAAATAAAGATAACTTAAATGATCAGAAAATGGAGCTTGGGCTGGAAGGGAAATTTGGACTATAGAGTGTAGAGGAACTTGATTTAAAGGTAAAACTTGGCAGTGAAGACTAAATAAAGGAAGGTTGTGACATTCTAGATCAGTATTTGGTAAACACCTATTGTGAGACTAACTTGCAAGTTCCATGAGCATTTATTTAGTGCTTCTTCAGCATTGAAACACAATGAAATGTTTCCTAATTAGATTAATACTAAAATAGTATTAATTTGTTTTTGTAATACATGCTTTCCATTTTCTTTTATTGTTTTTATTAACTTTTTGAGTGATATACATTTAAAATTATTTGTCATTAGTGTTCTGCATGAAACAATTGCTCAAAGTGAGAAAATCTGGTGTGCATGATCAACAGCAGTGATCCTCCAACTTCAGTGAAGGTCAGAACTTAGTAAAAATACAAAAGCTCAGGCCCTGTCCTACTTCAGGAAACCTGGTCGTGTTCTTTATTAGTTGTCCAGGTGATTCTGGGTTTAATAACTACTGCTGTAAAGCATGTTCCAGCAGGAGGCCGCATTGAAAGAAAACAAAATACGGCTTAATTATGGTGTAATGTCAGCAGTGGCCGACAGGTGGAGCACTCGCTCACAATGCTAGCGAACTAGGAGTATTAGCATAAAAAGCCATTTCTAGAGAAAAAAGTAATAAGTGGAAATAAAAAGTACAGCTATATTTGTAGAATAATTAAAATGACCTTTCTTCTTTAATGTCTTTGAGCTTGTGACTCCTAACAAATCTTCTAGAAAAACATGTAGGAACTTCCACTCGTGAATCTAAAAGTATTTCTTTAGACTTTTAACACCAAAAGTCTGGCTGTAATCTTTCCTAAGAAAAATTCAGTTGTGTCAAGATAAAATCATCAAGAAAATGCTCTATGCATTATCCTGCACTTGACTTCACTAAAAGGTCAGAAAGTGGTTCATTCTTCTTACCCTGTTCAATCACTAGGGTGATTAGCCCCAAAGGCTCACACTGGGAATTACTTTGAGGATTAAAAGGCTGCCTCTTAGGCGTGGCTTTAATAAAACTGATCAATTGTGGTGAGTCTGGCCACAAAGTTACCTTGCTTTGAGTTTGCTGAAAAAGTACATGCTATGTGGAAGGACACAGATTATTTTCTGGGCAATAGGCAGGGATAACGACTTTACTCCAATGCCCCAGTCAAAGGCAGTGATGTTCCAGATCTGTGCTTGCAGGTAGAGTTCAAATGTCCAGGTCAACTTGAAATTGTTCCGCATGCTCATATTTTTCAAATAAAGAGCTTGAATAAGCCTGGGAAATACACTTCATTTATTCACTGATCATGAGTAAACATTCGCTCTGCCAGACAATGAGTAAGAGCTGAGAATTAAGATATAAAAGATATAGCTTAGGCTTGGAGAAGGCAAGTGATCAACTTGCTGCAGTAGAGTGACACTCCTCACCCATGTAATTGATCGTCCCATATTCCCTCAACACTCAACTTCTATGCTACAGACAATTTACCGGGAACATCAAACATTCACCACCTGACGGCTTCTTCCTGGCTTTGGAACACACCCAATTACTGCCTTAGTTTCCCCAAAGAAGTCCTCAACCAGTGACTTCCAGGAGTTGATGGATAAATATCCCAGCTTTCTGACTTTGCAGTTGAGACAGCTCTGAAGTTGTTCTACACTGTCCTTTAGAGTTCCTCTGCAGGACAGAGTTTCTCCTCTTGCCCACGGTGGTAACTGGTTTGATAACACACACTTTATCAGATTCTTTCCATTCTCTGTCTCACTTCCCTCTTCCCTACTAGTGCTTCCTGGCATTAACTTCCACATTAAAAACTCACACTCAAGTTCTTGTCTTAGGGTCAACTTCTGGGAAACCCAACCCAAGGGCACTTATTAGCTACACTTAGGCAGGTGGATGAGAGGTTGGGAGGTGCTGGGGACATACTTACAAACAGAAGCATGAGGGAACTTGAGATTGTGAATAGTTTGCAATTGACAGAACACAGGGCACAAGGATTGTAAGTGATGGTAATGGATCCTGAATGCTAATCTAAAGAATTTGCATTCTTAGATTATCAAAATCTAAGAATGGAGGCATTGGGGATCCACTGAAATATTTTCTAAACTAAGGGGAAGAAACCATGTTATGACCAGCTATAAGGTCCAGGCAAGTGTACATGAAGCTTCAAAAGTGAACAGACAGCATGGCATTGGTTCAAAAACAGACACATAGACCAATAGAACAGATAACCCAGGAATAAAGCCACATACCTACAGCCATCTGGTCTTCAACAAAGTTGACAAAAATAAGCAATGGGGAAAAGACTGTCTATTCAATAGATGGTGCTGGGATAACTGGCAGAAGAATGAAACTGGACTCTGACCTATCACCATATACAAAAATTAACTCAAGATGGATTGAAGACTTAACTGTAAGACCTCAAACTATAAAAATCCTAGAAGGAAACCTAGGAAATACCCTTCTCAATGTCAGCCTTGGCAAATAATTTATGGCTACATCCTCAAAAGCACTTGCAACAAAACTAAAAGTTGACAAATGGGACCTAATTAAAGAGCTTCTGCACAGCATGAGAAACCATCAAGGGAGTAACAGACAACACACAGAGTGGGAGAAAATATTCACAAACCACACATCTGACAAAGGTCTAATATCCAGAATCTATAAGGAACTTCAGCAAATCAACAAGCAAAAAAAAAAAAAAACCAAAAACCAAAAACCAAAAAAAAAAAAAAAAAACTCCGTAGAAAAGTGGGCAAAGGACATGGGCAGACACTTCTCAAAAGAAGACATACATGTAGCTAAGAAGCATGAAAAAATGCTCGTCATCACTAATCATCACATAAATGCAAATCAAAACCACAATGAAATACTATCTCACACCCGTCAGAACGGCTTTGTTAAAAAGTCAAAAAATAAAAGATGTTGCTGAGGCTGCAGAAGAAAGGGAAAACTTATACGCTGTGGTAGGAATGTAAATTAGTCCAGCCACTGTGGAGAGCAGTTTGGAGATTTCTCAACTAAGAGTTGCGGTATCCTTCAACTCAGCAATCCCATTACTAGCTATATCCAAAGGAAAATGAATTATTCTACCAAAAAGATACAAGCATGTGTGTTCGCTGCAACACTATTCATAATAGCAAAGGAATGGAATCCACTCAGGTGCCTATTAATGGTGGATTAGATAAAGAAAATGTGTTACATATACACCATGGAATACTAGGCAGCCATAAAAGAGAACAAAATCATGTCCTTCGTGGCAACATGGATGCAGCTGCAAACCATTATCCTAAGGAAACTAATGCAGAAAAAGAAAACCAAATACCACATGTTCTCACTTATAAGTGGGATCTAAACATTGAGTACACAAGGACATCAAGATGGGAACAATAGATAGCAGGGACTACTGGTGGGGGAGAAGAGAAAAGGCTGAAAAATTACTTATTTTGTATTATACTCACTACCTGGGTGATGGATTCCTTCATACTGCAAACCTCAGTATCACACAATATACCGTTGTAACAAACCTGCACATATCCTCCCTGATTCTAAAATAAAAATTCAAAAAAAGAAAAAAAAAAGTGAATGGACATGGGGTACTCCTTTTAGAATGTGATAGAAATCGCCATTTTCTCCACATAAAAATGCACATAAACACATACATACCATCTTGCAAAGGAATTCCCAGGTGTTCACAGATCCATTTTGAAGCACAGCCATGGACCTCCTCGAGGTTTATGGAAGGGGGAATAAGAACTCCATGAGCTGAGTAAGAAGACAAAGGAGGCCAAGGAATTGAGGAATTGAGAATAATAACCTCCAAAGTATATACAGGAATAAAAAAGGTGGAATAAAAAGCTGCCATAAGACAGGAAAAGACTCAAAGCAGAATCTTATAGAGAAAATCAAAAGATGCTCTTGATTGAGCTACTTTTGAATAGCAGGTTTTGGAAGAAGATGATAGAAGACTTTTGCTCTTTTGTTCTCTCAGTTTTTTAGTTGCTCACTGAAAGTGAAACAAATGATAATTACCAACCAGGAACTATTCCATGGCAGTGGAAACAAACCAAAAATTTCCCAAGTGAAATTCAATTAATACAAGTATGGATTGGCTCCTATAATGTTAGTTGTTGTTAGTTAGGCTATCTGTCAACATCTAAAAATAAGGAAATTTCAGATACAATTTTGAATCTCTAGATTTTATTTTTAGGATAAAGTATCAAAATATCAATGTCAGCATTCTCAACCAGTTTTCATGATCTGGGAAAGCTGAAGGTTTTGGCCCTCATAGGCTATTGTATGTTGCTCTCCAGTTGGCCACAATCACTTTTACTTGTTGGCATGACCTGCCTGGCCCTTATACACTTTTAATCTTTTGAATCTTCGCATTCTTACAGTAAACATTCATATCTCAACAGCCACCCCATTATTCTTTAATTCATTCAGCTATTCATGAGCATTTATTGAATGTCTGTCCCATGCAAGAAACCATGTTGGATGCTAGAAATAGAAAGACAAAGCTATTTACAGAATGCCCCAAGCTATTTATAGAATAGCCAATAGTAGCAAAAAAAAAAAAAAAAAAGTAGACTAAAAAATCCTGGTAGTCATTTGTACAACAATAAATGTGACAGGGCTCAGGGCACAAACTTTATATTATTGTGCCTTGATCACAAAATTTAAATGTCTATTCTTTCTTGATAAGCCATTACTCATTCACAGGTTGGGTCAATTATTAAAAGAATTATACAATCACTCATGTCTTTCAGGAGTGGAATGAAGAAGAGCTTGAGAAGGAGCTTTTCTGAAGGAGAAGAAGGAAGTAATTATTTAAGAATACTGCAAGGTGTTCTCACTTATTTGTGGGAGATAAAAATTAAAATAACTGAACTCGTGGAGATAGAGATAGAAGGATGGTTACTAGAGACTGGAAGGGTAGTGCGGATGGGGGTCCTGGGGGAAGTGGGGATGATTAATCGGTACAAAAAAATAGTTAGAAAGAATGAAGAAGACTTTTATTTGCTAGCACAGCAGATTGACTAAGTAAAAATAATGTAATTGTACATTTTTAAATAAATAAAATTATAATTAGATTGTTTGTAGCATGAATGATAAATGCTTGAGGTGATGGATACTCCGTTTACCCTAAAATGATTATTATGCGTCACATCCCTGTATCAAAATCTCTCATGTGACTCAAAAATATACACACTTACTATGTACTCACAAAAATTAAAAATAAAAAAATAAAGAACAATGCAAGATAAAGCAATCAGGAAGTTTTCCAGGATGGAAAAGAGAAGGGGGGATGCTTTTGGATCTTCACTGTCAGGTTGGTGCACCCATCTGCCAGAGTACCCATATCTCAAGTTCTATAAACACTGGTTGCCAATGATGCATAACTGCCCTGTTCTGCACAGAATTGCCCTTGGCCAATGGGAGCTGGCCTCTACAGTAGGTTATAACCCTCCCTTCAGGTGGAAGAGGATATCCAGCAAGCAGTGACTGATAGACATGGGTATGAGAGATCAGGAGAGAAGGGTACAACTCACACTGCAGAACTCACCGTGGGATGAGGCTGAGGCCGGAGGCCAGTTGAGAATGTGTCCTTGCTTAAGTTTTTTCTCACGTTCTGACCTGTTCCTCTACTCCTTTCCTCCTGAGAACTCTTCCTCAGTCACCTAGTCTTGAATCTCTGTCTCAGGCTCTGCTTCTAGGCAATTCTGACCAAAATGAAATACAAAGATGAACAAAATATTTGTTTCTGATTGTATCATTAGCAGAGAATAGCAGAATATCAGCATCTTAGGATGGGATCAGATTTTGTGAATTTAGATCACAGCACGAAGACATACTAATGGAACTGCATGATTTATATAACACAAACACAAAATTAAATTTGTAGTTCTCTTTAGAGACAATAGTATACTGTTATAGGATTATGTACATTTCCACATTGAAGATGAGAAGCTGCTAACTTTAATTCCGATGAGAAAAAAAGTGCCAGTCGCTTTAGGGTTCTGAGGGGCTTCCTGTGGAAATGACAGGAAAGCTGATGTCTGTGCTGGGCAGATGGATTATGGTCCTAGGCAAAGCCAATGGCTATTAGCTCTGGCCTTCTTATTTCCAGCAAATGCTTGACCTACAGATCATCCAGATTCTCGTTAATTCAGTAGATGGGGAAAATGAAGTCAAAATGGAAAAGGCTGCAAGATCACGTTTTTAAACATTAAGGGAAGTCTTCATGTCCTTGTGCAAAAATTTTAGCAGCCGCCTCATTATCCTTCCTTCTACTGCTTTCAAATCTCCTCCTACTTCTCTTTCCACCTCCACTTATTTTTCAGACCACATGATGTGGGGAGGAAGTTTGCATTTTCAAAGGACTGAGAAGAATTAGAATTCAGTATTTAGAAATTTCCATTTTTGACTAAATAAATATCAGGATTATCTTGTCTATTCCAGCTCTTCTTAAATGCACTTGTATATCTGGGGTATGCACCCAAGCTCACACACATACTCAGTTACTCACTTATTCACATTCTCTTCTCCAAGTTGGTATAAAAAGGTACAATCCTATTTGAGCAAAGAAGCAACTGGGCTTCTGCTGGAATGACATGGAAGCCAAGCAGAAGGAAAAGAGAAGAAAAAGCAAATCAGTTATTGTCCAATTGGAGTTGTTGAACATCAGATGCTCAGACAAGTACATAAAAAATTCTTAAAGTTGTCAAGCGTCACGTAGAACATTTTCTGAAATGTATCAATCTTCTATCACCAGGTTTTGTGCATCCATTCCCAGAATAAAAGCATACATTGACAGTATAAGCTGGGAAACTAAATTTCCATGATTTGCATTCTTGCCTTTTTTCAGGTAAGCATCCCATTCCTGCTGTGATGGTTAACACTGAGTGTCAACTTGATTGGATTGAAGGATGCAAAGTACTGATCCTGGGTGTGTCTGTGAGGGTGTTGCCAAAGGAGATTAACATTTGAGTCAGTGGACTGGGACAGGCAGGCCCACCCTCAATCTGGTGGACACAATCTAATCAGCTGCCAGCAAATATAAAACAGGCAGAAAAATGTGAAAGGTGACACTGGCCTAGCCTCCCAGCCTGCATCTTTCTCCCATGTTGGATGCTCCCTGCCCTGGAACATCGGACTCTAAGTTCTTCAGTTTTGAGACAGGCTTTCCTTGTTCCTCAAGCTTGCAGACAGTCTATTGTGGGACTTTGTGATTGTGTAAGTTAATATTTAATAAACTCTCATATATATATACATATATATACACACACACATATATATATATATGTATATATATATATATCCTTTTTTTTTTTTTTTTTTGAGATGGAGTCTCACTCTGTCACCCAGGCTGGAGTGCAACGGTGCGATCTCAGTTCACTGCAACCTCCACCTCCCAGGTTCAAGTGATTCTCCTGCCTCAGTCTCCCAAGTAGCTGGGATTACAGGCACATGCCACTATACCCAGCTAAATTTTTGTATTTTAGTAGAGACAGGGTTTCACCGTGTTGCCCAGGCTGGTCTCGAACTCCAGAGCTCAGGCAATCCACCTGCCTCAGCCTCCCATAGTGCTAGGATTACAGGCGTTAGTTCTGTCCCTCAAGGGAATCCTGATTAACACACCTGCCAACATGATCCCCCTTGTTCATTTTAATTTCTCCATAAAACATATCTCTACCTGACCTGTTATTTTATTGTTTATTGTTTGTCCTCTTCTCCCCACCATAAGAATATAAATGCCATAAACCAGGGATATTGTCTGCTTTGTTCACTCTTCCATCCCGAGGTTGTTTCCTAGCATGTAATAAGTGCTTAATAAATAGGTGCCAAATGAATGCACAAATGATAATGGCAATATCAGATGTATGGATTGCAAATGAGAAAAATGTGGAGTGCAAGAATAGCAATTAATAAAAGAAACATCTTGATAAGTATCTACACCATTCTAGAAATATCTTTATCCCATTTTCTAATTGTTTAGAGGGATGCCGGTTCATTCCTGACTTGTGCTACCGAAGCAGACCATGAAAGCAAATCCTGGGAAGGGACTTTTTTTTTTTCTTCTTAGTAAAGAGTTAATTCTTGTGGCCAAACTAAGCAGAGCATACAACGTGCTGTTTTCAGCTGGGCACTGAGGGTAGGAAAACAGTATGAAATGGCCTATGGCTGAATCTAAGCCACATCTCTTGTTAACTGTGAGACACACTTCAGTTAGGTAAGTCCAGGCCCAGAGTGAGGGGTAATCTAAAATGGCTCAAATAGCACTTACATATTTCTTTCTTTCTCATGTAACAGCAGTCTGGAGCTACTAGTCCTGAATTGGAAATGCAGCTTCAAGGTCACCAGGAACCCAGGCTCTTCCTATTTTTTGGCCCCACCATGTTAGTGTATGGCCTTCATCCCCAAGGTCACCTTTTGGTTAAAGATGGCTGCCAAAGTTTAAAAACATCAAATGATCATAGAAGGTCTGACAAAAGAAGAGAGTCAGAAGGGTGACAAGTTCTTATCTTATAAGTTGCTTATTTACTTGAAGTCTGAGCTCTCATTTTCCATCGTCAAGTTCTATGCCACCTTTCTGTTTACATCTCCTTGGCTACATGCTAGTATCCTGGCCATACCTACCTTCAAAAGAGGCTGTTATTTTTATTTTTCAAAAATGTTTGTAGAGTTGGGGTCTCACTATGTCACCCAGGCTAGTTTCAAACTCTTGGGCTTAAGTGATCCTCCCACCTCAGCCTCCCAAAGTTTTGAGATTACAGGCATGAGCCATCATGCCTGGCCAAGAGAGGCTTTTAGCTAACTGCATTGGTACTCCACATGGAATTCAGTCTCTATTGCAAGAGAAGAAATGGAGAATAGGTATTGGGTAGCAAATTGTAGTCTCTCCCATACCTCAGGTAAGTTAATTATTCTTTTCGAGCCTAGTTTTTTTATCTGTAAAGTAGGAATAAGAGAGTTATTGAGAATACTGCATGAAATAATGTATACAAAGTCTGTACAGTGCCTGACACATCGTAAATGATTAATGTTAAGGATTAGTGTTAATCGATGTAATTGTTTTTGTTATTACTATCCCTGACCTTCCAAGAGTTTGATATTTTCTAGGAAAGACAAGTCAAGCAAAGAAAATATGTAAATGACAGTGAAATTCAGTAGAGAATTTTATCTCTGAATCAGTAGGGCAAATGAGTGTTACAGGTATGAGCAGGGACTATGGGGTTGGGGAAGATTTTAGCTGTGTCAAGAAAAGCAGGTAAGGTGTCCTGAAATGTCTTCAACAGCATTTTTCTGAAAAAGCCTTCTTATGCTTGTGATTCAGTTTGCTGAGGATAATTCAGTAACATAGTGCCATTGATGAGAGTCATTATATTTACATTTCAAATAAGCTAGCAGCCACTTTGTGATTGGTAGGGAGGAAAGGGTTGTTTTGCTATATTCTTCTCTCTGATTTTTCCTGACATCTTTAAGGAAGAAAAAAGGGTGAAGAAGCTCCACCCAACAGAGAATTTCTTTATAGAAGGCAGTCACAGAATAATTCCCATAATTAAGAATCCATAATAAACAGCTGTGTTATACTCCTACCCTGATAAATTGATCTACCTAGAGTTAGACCAGTGTTACTCAAAGAGTGGCCCATGGACCAGCAGCATTGGCATCACCTGATAGGTTGTTAGAAATGCAGATTCTCAGGTGCCACCCCCCGATCTGTTGAATAGGAATCTGCATTTTATCAGGATCCCTTTGTGATTTGTGTGATCTCAGTTTGAGAAACACTGCTATACAATACACTTCTGCTTTCAAGAAGTTAATATGAGGAGAAATAAAACATAAAAATTAGCACAAATAGCAAAACAGTAAATGCACACAAGCTTTCAAGTGATTCCAGGATAACAAAGGATCCAAACCGATCTGATACCAAAGTGATTTGAACATTTAAACTGTGCCAATCTAAGAGAATTTCATTAGGAACAGCTATTGTTTGTTTGCCTAATATCCCTTACTTTTTCTGAGAACTGCAGCATTCCCTTCTGGCAACTTTGGCATTCACTTTTCCACATGGTCCTCATGTTGTAAACAAAGAAAGCCTTTTATCTGACAGCATCAGCCCCCAGCCCTGTTCACGAACACACACTCCCTGGGAGGAGCCTGTCTTTTGGAGAACAGTCCTTCATTAAGAATAGGAGAAATGCCAGGTCCTTGTTGATGGCTTCTGTTTGCTTTACTAGCATTGCCTTCAATCCAATTTTCTCTGAAGGGAAACTCTATAAGCCACTTGTCCATTTTACATGGTTTTATTTTGTTAAAACAAGATCATCTATAAATCACTTAAACTAGCACCTGTAAGCTCAAATCTGTCTTGACACATGGAAGTCCAGCAGGGGCGCTATTGCCAATTCCTCAGCAATGTAGCATTTCACTCTTTTTCCTTGGGGTACTTTGGGTACATGTGTGACACCTGACCTTCCTTTGGGTATATGACATCTAAACCAAGAGAGGGAACCAGTGCAAGTGGGCATATTAAATATTTTTGTTTCCTATATTTTCTTCTGGCACCCAGTGGATTGTTTTTAGCAACCTCACAGCCCCTTAGACACCTCTGGTTTAAATTTCAAAACACTGCCAGTTGAAGCACTCACTGGTACCTGGGAGTAGCATAGCTTGCTTATAGGAAAAGATCCTAAGGAAATAAATGTCTTTGTGTATGCTGAAAACATAAAACTTGTTAAAAAATACTGCCCAGAAGTGGATCAGGAAGCATAAGTGAAGACTTTATCAAATGTGAATAATTGTGTCTTTGTTCAAGGGAGTGTGAGAGCAGCAGAGATTGTGGAACCTCAAGTTGTCGGCTTGGACAGAATAAATTACCTTCTGAAAATGTGCGTATGTAGGTGTGGCCAAAGACAGTGGTGGTGCTCCAGAATTAGAAGTGAGAACAATGTCTGTCATGGAGCTGAGAATCTGGGATAGCTGGGGTATTTTTATAACCACATACAGCTCATGTGTGGTCCACATATAGGTACATAGAACACTTCAAGGTTTCATGAAACTTTTTGCTTTCTCTCAGTGGACTCGATATCAATGATTTTTTTGGAGTTCTGATAGCTTTGCACTAAATTCTGAATTTGCTGTAGATCCCCCTAGAAATTAATAAGTTAATCAGGGAAAGTAAGGTTTTAACTACTTTACCTCTAAAATAATAATGAGCTTCACTTTCTCATCAAATTTTGAAGTATTTTATTGCCTATACTTGGCATAGATTTTTTTAAATTAACATACAGTAAAATTGGCTCTCTTCCTGGTGTATACTTCTATGAGTTTTAATACTGTATAGATTGTGTAACTACCACCACATAAGGATACAGACACTTTCATCTCCCTAATGTACTCCCTGAGAGAGATTTCTACACACTCTCCCGAATCAAGATAATGGCTTAGACTTGCCTTAGACTTGTCCATTCTACCTTCACAAAAACTATGCTCCTCAATGCCTACAACATCCCCTCATCCATACCAGCTGCTGCTGCTACCATGTCCATGAATGGCTAAGTCACCTAGTCTCCCTGTGACTTCATCCACCTATTTAATTATACCCTGATTGCTTTTTAAATTTGTTTCCCTACTGAACAGTAAGCTCAGTCAGGGTAAGAGCTATATCTGTGTTGTGTATGGCAAAACTTTAGACCATCAATGTCTATATAATAAAGGAACAAACAAATGAATTCTATTTTAGTGGAAACTATTCAAAGTCCTCTCTGTATTTATCTGACAATTACCATGTGTATCAGTTAGCTATTGCTGGGTAACAAACCACCCAAAAGCTCAGTGACTTAACAAGGGGTCAAAAAACTTTTCTGTGAGTGCTAGAAAGTAAATATTTCAGGCTTCGCAGGTCGGTCTCAATTGCAACTACTTGTCTCAACTATAGTTACAGTTAACGCTGCCATTATAGCATGAGAGAAGCCATAGTCAATATGTAAACAAATGAGTTTATCTTTTGCTATGGTATGAATGTTTGTATGAATGTTATGGTATGAAGTTCAACATTCATGTTGAAACTTAGTCCCCAGTGCAATAGTGTTAAGAGGTGGGTAACGGGTACAAAAATACAGTTAAATAAAAGAAATGAGTTCTAGTATTTGATCATACAGTTGGGAAATTGTAGTTAATAATAATCTATTGTATATTTCAAAATAGCTAGAAGAGAAGAATTTCAGTGTTCCAAACACAAAGAGAAATGTTTGAGGTGATGGATATCCCATTAAGCTGATTTGATCATTACACATTGTATATCAGTATCAAAATATCACATGTATCCCAAATATATGTACAATAGTATTAATGCCTTATAAAAGGGCTTGAGGGACCAAGTTCATCCTTTCCATCTCTTCCATCCCTTCCACCATGTGAAGATACAGCATTCACCTCTTCTACCATGTCAGGATGCAGCAATAAGGCACCATCTCTGAAGAAAACAAAACAGCTCTCACCAGACATGAGATCTGCTGGTGCCTTGGACTTCCCAGCCTTCAAAACTGTGAAGTGTAAATGTCTGTTGTTTAAGCCACCCAGTCTATGGTATTTTGTTATAGCAGCAGGTTCAGGTGAAGATAGCTGTGTTTCTATAAAACTTCCTTTACAAAAAGAGGCAGCAGGCCAGATTTGGCCCATGGGCTGAGGTTTGCTAATGCCTGGCTTACAGCAACAGCTATGTAATTATTTCTGATAAATTTATGGGTAGGTTGATCTTGGGCCAATCATATGTCTGTGGTCAGCTTGTGGGTAAGAAGAGGGCTAGATTTCTCAAGGATGGCTTATTGGTCTGCCTGGGATTTGGTCTGGCTACTTCTTAGAGATGGGATGACAACTAGCTTGAGCTTGTTCACACAGCAGAGGCAGAACTGAGAGAGCACACTAAAATGTACCAGGCCTTCTAAATTTTAGTCTCAGAACCCGGCACTTGATCACTTCTGTTGCATTATGGGGCTAAGTCAAAAAAATCTCCACCTCTTTTTGGAAAAGACTTCAAGTTTACATTACAAAGGGGATGGTGAGATTTGGAGCCACTTTAATAATCCACTTATCATATTATCCCAGGATGCTATCCATAAAGAATGGCAGCCCTACCTTGCAAACAGCAGGACTACTCCTCTTGGTTGCTCCCTGAAAGGTCTGTGGCCATTTGCCACCCCAGATCATCCTTCTTTGACATTATTTCCATTAATGGTTCCGTATCCATTAATTTTAGTGCTATAGCTAATCCAACAACTCAAACTGCCTCTCAAGAAAAAAGAGTAGGAGGAGCCAAGATGGCCGAATAGGAACAGCTCTGGTCTACAGCTCCCAGCGTGAGCGACGCAGAAGGCGGGTGATTTCTGCATTTCCATCTGAGGTACCGGGTTCATCTCACTAGGGAGTGCCAGACAGTGGGCGCAGGTCAGTGGGTGCGCGCACCGTGCGCGAGCCGAAGCAGGGCGAGGCATTGCCTCACCTGGGAAGCGCAAGGGGTCAGGGAGTTCCCTTTCCGAGTCAAAGAAAGGGGTGACGGACGCACCTGGAAAATCGGGTCACTCCCACCCGAATATTGCGCTTTTCAGACCGGCTTAAAAAACGGCGCACCACGAGATTATATCACTCACCTGGCTCGGAGGGTCCTACGCCCACGGAGTCTCGCTGGTTGCTAGCACAGCAGTCTGAGATCAAACTGCAAGGCAGCAGCCAGGCTGGGGGAGGGGCGCCCGCCATTGCCCAGGCTTGATTAGGTAAACAAAGCAGCCTGGAAGCTCGAACTGGGTGGAGCCCACCACAGCTCAAGGAGGCCTGCCTGCCTCTGTAGGCTCCACCTCTGGGGGCAGGGCACAGACAAACAAAAAGACAGCAGTAACCTCTGCAGACTTAAATGTCCCTGTCTGACAGCTTTGAAGAGAGCAGTGGTTCTCCCAGCACGCAGCTGGAGATCTGAGAACGGGCAGACTGCCTCCTCAAGTGGGTCCCTGACCCCTGACCCCCGAGCAGCCTAACTGGGAGGCACCCCCCAGCAGGGGCACACTGACACCTCACACGGCAGGGTATTCCAACAGACCTGCAGCTGAGGGTCCTGTCTGTTAGAAGGAAAACTAACAAACAGAAAGGACATCCACACCGAAAACCCATCTGTACATCACCATCATCAAAGACCAAAAGTAGATAAAACCACAAAGATGGGGAAAAAACAGAACAGAAAAACTGGAAACTCTAAAACGCAGAGCGCCTCTCCTCCTCCAAAGGAACGCAGTTCCTCACCAGCAACGGAACAAAGCTGGATGGAGAATGATCTTGACAAGCTGAGAGAAGAAGGCTTCAGACGATCAAATTACTCTGAGCTACGGGAGGACATTCAAACCAAAGGCAAAGAAGTTGAAAACTTTGAAAAAAATTTAGAAGAATGTATAACTAGAATAACCAATACAGAGAAGTGCTTAAAGGAGCTGATGGAGCTGAAAACCAAGGCTCGAGAACTATGTGAAGAATGCAGAAGCCTCAGGAGCTGATGCGATCAACTGGAAGAAAGGGTATCAGCAATGGAAGATGAAATGAATGAAATGAAGCGAGAAGGGAAGTTTAGAGAAAAAAGAATAGAAAGAAATGAGCAAAGCCTCCAAGAAATATGGGACTATGTGAAAAGACCAAATCTACGTCTGATTGGTGTACCTGAAAGTGACGGGGAGAATGGAACCAAGTTGGAAAACACTCTGCAGGATATTATCCAGGAGAACTTCCCCAATCTAGCAAGGCAGGCCAACGTTCAGATTCAGGAAATACAGAGAACGCCACAAAGATACTCCTCGAGAAGAGCAACTCCAAGACACATAATTGTCAGATTCACCAAAGTTGAAATGAAGGAAAAAATGTTAAGGGCAGCCAGAGAGAAAGGTCGGGTTACCCTCAAAGGGAAGCCCATCAGACTAACAGCAGATCTCTCGGCAGAAACCCTACAAGCCAGAAGAGAGTGGGGGCCAATATTCAACATTCTTAAAGAAAAGAATTTTCAACCCAGAATTTCATATCCAGCCAAACGAAGCTTCATAAGTGAAGGAGAAATAAAATACTTTACAGACAAGCAAATGCTGAGAGATTTTGTCACCACCAGGCCTGCCCTAAAAGAGCTCCTGAAGGAAGCGCTAAACATGGAAAGGAACAACCGGTACCAGCCGCTGCAAAATCATGCCAAAATGTAAAGACCATCGAGACTAGGAAGAAACTGCATCAACTGACGAGCAAAATCACCAGCTAACATCATAATGACAGGATCAAATTCACACATAACGATATTAACTTTAAATGGAAATGGACTAAATTCTCCAATTAAAAGACACAGACTGGCAAATTGGATAAAGAGTCAAGACCCATCAGTGTGCTGTATTCAGGAAACCCATCTCACGTGCAGAGACACACATAGGCTCAAAATAAAAGGATGGAGGAAGATCTACCAAGCAAATGGAAAACAAAAAAAGGAAGGGGTTGCAATCCTAGTCTCTGATAAAACAGACTTTAAACCAACAAAGATCAAAAGAGACAAAGAAGGCCATTACATAATGGTAAAGGGATCAATTCAACAAGAGGAGCTAACTATCCTAAATATATATGCACCCAATACAGGAGCACCCAGATTCATAAAGCAAGTCCTGAGTGACCTACAAAGAGACTTAGACTCCCACACATTAATAACGGGAGACTTTAACACCCCACTGTCAACATTAGACAGATCAACGAGACAGAAAGTCAACAAGGATACCCAGGAATTGAACTCAGCTCTGCACCAAGCGGACCTAATAGACATCTACAGAACTCTCCACCCCAAATCAACAGAATATACATTTTTTTCAGCACCACACCACACCTATTCCAAAATTGACCACATAGTTGGAAGTAAAGCTCTCCTCAGCAAATGTAAAAGAACAGAAATTATAACAAACTATCTCTCAGACCACAGTGCAATCAAACTAGAACTCAGGATTAAGAATCTCACTCAAAGCCGCTCAACTACATGGAAACTGAACAACCTGCTCCTGAATGACTACTGGGTACATAACAAAATGAAGGCAGAAATAAAGATGTTCTTTGAAACCAACGAGAACAAAGACACAACATACCAGAATCTCTGGGACGCATTCAAAGCAGTGTGTAGAGGGAAATTTATAGCACTAAATGCCCACAAGAGAAAGCAGGAAAGATCCAAAATTGACACCCTAACATCACAATTAAAATAACTACAAAAGCAAGAGCAAACACATTCAAAAGCTAGCAGAAGGCAAGAAATAACTAAAATCAGAGCAGAACTGAAGGAAATAGAGACACAAAAAACCCTTCAAAAAATCAATGAATCCAGGAGCTGGTTTTTTGAAAGGATCAACAAAATTGATAGACTGCTAGCAAGACTAATAAAGAGAAAAAGAGAGAAGAATCAAATAGACACAATAAAAAATGATAAAGGGGCTATCACCACCGATCCCACAGAAATACAAACTACCATCAGAGAATACTACAAACACCTCTACGCAAATAAACTAGAAAATCTAGAAGAAATGGATACATTCCTCGACACATACACTCTCCCAAGACTAAACCAGGAAGAAGTTGAATCTCTGAATAGACCAATAACAGGAGCTGAAATTGTGGCAATAATCAATAGTTTACCAACCAAAAAGAGTCCAGGACCAGATGGATTCACAGCCGAATTCTACCAGAGGTACAAGGAGGAACTGGTACCATTCCTTCTGAAACTATTCCAATCAATAGAAAAAGAGGGAAT